>NC_140991.1:211122771-211730658 GCF_052327205.1 Somniosus microcephalus | reverse complement strand
CTCTGCTCTTACCTCGCATTGCTCTCTCCTGAGTTCTGCAGCACATGTAGCCCCACAGCTCACAGGCCTTCCCTCCCCTGCTTCCCTTCACTCTGCTCTAATCACCATTGCACAATTCACCCCTCCTGCTCCTACTGCCAAACTCAGCACCTGCTACTCTCTTCACTATTACTCATCTCACTTCCCCACACATCTGACACCCTTCACACAACATCTACACTATTCAATCATGACATGCACATCCTCAAGACATCTCAATAGGCCACCACTAACAGTCTCCCTTCTTTCTTGCAGAACAAACTGGTGCACTATACCTGGGAGCAAGTTGCGGACAGGAGGAGGGCAGCTGGTGCAATTGTTCGCCGCCTCTCTTCCTCGTTATCCTCATCTCCCTGATCATCTTCTTGCTCCTGCACCTCTTCATCCCCAGGCTGGAGGATGAGGAGCAGCAACACAATCAAGGGGGAGTGCACAGACATGCAGATGAAGGTTGAGAAATTGGGCTACTTATTGCCACCTGTTAGTGGGAGATTCCTGAAAAAAATGGCATCCGCCGCTCTAAAGCCCACCTCTGTCGCGGGACTCAACAGCTGCCATTTTGGTGAGGGCCACAGCACTGCCGTTAGCTGGACATGCAAATCTGGAAAGCATGACGTCAGTCATCATGCAACGGTGACTTAATGCCACACTCTGCAAACTTGGACCTTTGCGCTGAATTTAGCACTGGGTCTTAAGCTCGCTCTGAAAAGCGAGCATGCAGCAGACCTACAGAGATGCTGTCAGCACCTCTTAAAGGGACACATACATCTTTCAGGTACGTTTACATTTAAGCTTTTGGACTGGATTATTTATATTTTATCGAGTAGTGGCTTGGTGCAATAAACGTTAAAAGTTTTTAAAGTGTGCAGGGAGTGCTGCTGGAAGCTTGCAAGGCCTCAGAGAAAAAAGCCACCCCAGCAGACTAAAGCTGTGTGGCTGCAAGTGGCCCAGGAGGTCAACTCCATATCGATGAGCTGCAGAACCTGGCGGCAATGCAGGAAGAGGTTTCATGACCTTCTCCACACAGGAAAAGTATGACATTCCCATCTCCCTCAATCTGATCCCCATCGCCTCTCCTCACCAGCACTCTTCTTTGCTAACATCTTCCTCCACATCCCACTTGACACTTACATCCCTGCACCTTTACCCATTGCCTCTCTCTCTATGGTCACATTCACTTAACTATTCGACCATGTAGCCCTCACACTCCCTATCACTGTGATGCAACAACAACAACAACTTACAACACACAGGAAGGGCCCTTTGTCTCCTTCTAAGCATCTATGCTATGGATTCTCTACACCCACTCCTTCATTCTCACTCAAACTCTACTTGTGTCCCTCATTGTAGGAAAAGAGAGCCCACAATAAGAGGGAAGTAGCCATGACAGGAGAAGGGCCGCCCTCAGTAGCCCAGCTCACCGTCTAGGAGGAGGCGGCCCTGGAAATCGCCATGATCGAGGAGGATTCCCAAGTGGGGGACAGACAGACGGGAGCATCACAGCAAGCTGGTGACAGAATGGTTTGTCATCTCTCTCATTGACATTGCATGAGCCACTGATAATGATGTGCATGTAACCTTGACCTCACATCTCTAACTCTTTCCTTTACTCCCCCACAGGACCATCGACAGCCCCCATCCCCACTGACCAGGAGGAAGAGTCCTCAGAGGAAGCTGCAACCACTGAGGGCGCAGCGTCAGCAGAATTCAGCGCACCCAGCACCAGCACAGACACTCACACCTCGGTGGGACCTTCGTGAGATAGAATAGTGTTGGCACCTGGTGTATCACAGCTCACAAGTGAGCATCAGCAGATGGTGGAGACAGGGACAGCAGTGGAGAGTCCTCGTCGGAGGACGCAGGACTCTGCCAGCTCGGCTCAGCTGCATGTCGACCCTGTGCCTCCGGGTCCATCCAGAAGGAGAGCGGTGCTGGAACTCCAGGAACAGTTGCAGGAGTCTCTGGCAGGTATTGTTTCCAGGGTCGCTGTGAGTGTGGAACGAATGGAGGAGTCCATCGCGAACATGAGCAGAGCCTTTGTGGAGGCATTGGCGCATGAATGCATCAGTGCGGAAAGGATGGCAACCTCCGTGGAAAGGATGGCTAACTCCATGGTAAGGCTGGCTACCATAGAGGAGAGGATGTCTACGGTAGAGGAGAGGATGGCTATGGCCATGGAGGAGCTTAGTTGCCAGGGTCTCAAAAACATAGCAATTATTCAAAATAGAATGACATCTCTTGAGGAGCAATGGTCAGCTATTGAGCATAGAAACCAGATCTTCATGGAAGTCCAGTGCAGAAACGGGTCCTCATGGACTCCCTGAAGTGCAGCAAGGTGCTGTCAATCCACTTGTTAACTTTGAAGTGGGGCTGACCCATGAGAGGGATGTTGGTGGCAGACAACAAGGAAGTGGGGGCTCCTCTCCAAGCGCTCACATGACCATGCCACTGCAGAGCCCTCGGTCAGAGCCCCACCAGAGTCCCCACCCAACTGAGAAGGGCGTCTCAGCCCCTGCACAGCTGCAGGAGCAGCAGACTGTTGCCGAGCCCTCACAGTTTCTCAACCCCAGAGGATGCCCGGCAAAGGCGGCGAGGCATGAACAGCAAGAAAGTGAGCAAGGGGCCTCCACATCTGCTTAAGCCATAGGGAAAGCACCACGTAGGAGCACGCGTAAGAGGAAGATAATGCACAAGTAGATGTGTCTGTGTATAATAAAACACAGACTGCAGGAGAACGGTACAACAGGTGTTTACTCAACATGGCTCACACGGGAACTGATCTGTACAGATTACTACTCAGTGCTATATACAGGTGTGGTCACTGCCAGTACTGCAGTATACATGAGCTGTAAAAGATAGTTCCCCCCTTAAAGGTATATACATTACAATTCCTCCCCTTTTAGATTAATAGTCCATAACACTCATTTAACAATTAAATATCAAACTAATTACAATTAACACTTTTAACATGCAACATTAGCTGAAAATAGTCTATTTATATATTCAGTCTTTGGGGAGGCTTCCTGATCCTTTCTGGATAGCGCCTTTTCCGAGTGTCTTGCTCTTGGTGCGGAGGCGATTCTGGCCCCCTGTCGTCGGTTGGTTCATCAGCTTCCGATGCTACTGTTTCTGGGGTAGATGCGACCTGTACGTTGGGTTCATCACCAGGTACGTATGGGCGAGGCATGGGGTTGACTTGTTCCTGTGACTCTAGGATCTGGTCAGCATTGCGTCTCACGATGCTCTCCCCAACGTCCACTGTGTACATTAGTGGGCCCTACCGTGTGCATATCGTTCCTGGCTGCCATTTTTCTGTTCGGTAGTCGTGGGCCAAGACTGGTTGCCCTACATTGAAGCTCCTTGTTGGCTTCTCATGGATGTGCTGGAATTGCATACTCTCAACATCTCTTTGTACGTTTGGTCTGAGCAAATCCAGGCGAGATCTTAACCTTCGGTTAAAGAACATCATGGCTGGGGCCTGGTTAGTGACTGCATGTGTCGCATTCCGGTAGGCGAACAGGAAATTGTCCACCTTGTGCTGCAGCGGAATGTTGTCATTGTACATAGCCTTTATTGCCTTCTTAAAGGTTTGTACGAACCTCTCAGCCAATCCATTTGTGGCTGGATGATACGGGGCGGATGTGTAATGCCTTACCCCATTCCTTTTCAAGAACCTCCGGAACTCTTCGGACACAAACAGTGGTCCGTTGTCAGAGCAAATCTGTTCTGGCAAGCCATTCCTGGCAAAAATGGTCCGTAGGACTGCAATAGTTTTCTCCGTGGTGGTGGAGGACATTTTGATGACCTCAGACCATTTCGAGTGCGCATCCACGGCTATTAAAAACATTGAATCCATGAATGGACCAGCAAAATCAATATGCACCCGTTGCCATGGAGATGAGGGCCACTCCCATGGGTGTAGAGGGGCCTGTGGTGGTGCATTTTGGACTTCCTGGCATCCTGAGCAGCTCTTGGTCAGGTCCTCAATTTGTTTATCGATTCCCGGCCACCACACATAAGCACTGACTAGGCTTTTCATTTTTAACCCTCCCAGATGACCCTCTTGAAGCTCAATGAGCACTCTATCCCTTAACTTGGGTGGAATTACCACTCGGGATCCACACATCAAGGTCCCCCGGCACACTGACAGCTGTTCCCTCCTTGTCGAGAATGCTGGCAACAGTGAGTCGCCATGTGCTGGCCATCCCTTCACCGTCAAAGCATATACCCGAGACAGTGTCAGGTCATTTCGGGTTTCCTTTTCGATACAAGCGTTAGTTACCGGTAAGTATTCAACTATAGTCGAATGGAATATTTCGACAGGATCCACTGCTGGTGCTTCCTCCACAGTAGGCAGTGGCAGGCATGATAGCCCATCAGAATTTCCATGCTGTTTCGTGCCCTTATATTCAATCTCATAGTGGTGCGCCCCTAGAAAAAGTGACCATCTTTGTAGTCGTTGCGCAGTCATCACCGGAACGCCCTTCTTCAGCTTAAAAATGGAGACAGCACGGTGGCATAGTGGTTAGCACTGTTGCCTCACAGCGCCAGAGACCCGGGTTCAAATCCGGCCTCGGGTGGCTGTCTGTGTGGAGTTTGCACATTCTCCCCGTGTTTGCGTGGGTTTCCTTCGGGTGCTCCGGTTTCCTCCCACAGTCCAAAGAATGTGCGGGTTAGGTTGATTGGCCATGATAAAATTGGCCCTTAGTGTTAGGGGGGATTAAATACGTGGGGTTATGGGGATTGGGCTTGGGTGGGATGGCTGTCGGTGTAGGGACCGGGTGCTAGGGTTTGGATGATCAGCCATGATCTCGTTGAATGGCGGAGCAGGCTTGAATGGCCTCCTCCTGCTCCTATCTTCTATGTCTACAAGAGGCTGGTGATCAGTCAGCAAGGTGAATTTCCGCCCGTGCAGATAGTGATTGAACTTTTTCACTCCCCACACTAGGCTGAGAGCCTCCCTGTCAATCTGGGCGTAGTTACGCTCGGCTGAGGTTAGTGATCGTGACGCAAAGGCTATTGGCCTCTCTGAGCCGTCCGAGAATTTGTGCGACAGCACCGCTCCAATGCCGTAGGGTGACGCATCACATGCCAACCAAATTGGTAATGCTGGGTTGTAATGGGCCAATACCTCTTTCGATGTGATTAGTGTTTTGCTCTTCTGGAAAGCTTGTTTACATTCGTCACTCCACTTCCATGGCACCCCAGTTTGCAGTAGGGTGTTCAGTGGGCGTAGTATTGTAGACAAATTTGGCAAGAACTTATGGTAGTAGTTTACCAGCCCGAGGAACGACCTCAGTTGTGACACATTTTCCGGTGCTGGAGCCTTGACTACTGCCTCAATCTTCTCTGGGGACTTATGTAACCCCTCTTTATCGATAACGTGGCCACAATACGAGATCTGTTTTCTAAAAAACTCGCATTTGGGGCGGTTAGCTTGGAGCCCATATTCCTGCAATCTAGTGCGCACCTGCTCCAGGTTGGCAAGGTGATCACTGTCATTTTCGCCCGTGACCAGGATGTTGTCCAAATAACACTGGGTCCCTGGGATCCCTTGCAGGACTTGTTCCATTGCCCTCTGCCAAATAGCTGGAGCTGATGCTACCCCGAATACCAGCCAGTTGTATTGGTAGAGACCTTTATGGGTGTTGATTGTGAGGTATATTTTTGATGCTTCTTCTACCTCCATTTGCAGATACGCCTGGGCCAGATCAATCTTAGTGAAGCGTTTCCCTCCAGATAGCGAGGCAAAAATATCTTCAATCCGTGGAAGTGGATATTGTACGGTGTGAAGGACCGGGTTCACTGTTACCTTAAAGTCCCCACAGATGCGAACCTTCCTTGGTTCCCCAGGCGTGCTGCTCAATGACTTTTTCATCACAGGGACGATGGGTGTAGCCCACTCGCTCCAGTCTACCTTGGACAGTACACCTGAACGTTCCAGACTCTCCAGCTCTGCTTCGACGGCTGGGCGGATCGCATAAGGTACAGGTCTGGCCTTAAAAACTTTTGGGCTTGCGTTTTCTTCAATTTTAATCGTCGCTGTCATGCCTTTTAGTGTTTCGAGTCCTTGCTGGAACACTTCTTTCGCGTCAGTTAGGATCTTTGACAGTCACCCAGGTGTGACGTCGTCATCCTTTTCCTGTTCCTGGGACTAGGGACAGGGTCACTGGTCAAGGCTTGGAAGTTAAGCAGAGCCAGGCCTGGTTGAGTACCTGGAGGGGTGACCATCAGGGAAGACCAGGTGTAGAAGGTCACGGAAGGAGCCCCGAGGAGGGGCGGTTGGTGAGAAGGTCACGGAAGGAGCCCCGGGAGGGGCGGCTGGTGAGCAGGCCCGGGCGTTGGGCTGAAGATTGTCGGACAGGAGGAATGGTGGAAATGGAATGGCGGCGCGCACAGACGCAGCGGCTTTGCGTCTCCCAGGACGGTGCTATTTACGTTTAATGTTAATGTTATTTGTACTGGACTCATGGGAGCTTGCAAGATCACATTTCGTTGTTCATGTACTTGTGCATTGTACAATGACAATAAAGTTGAATTATTATTAATTATTATTATTATTTTTGTCAGCCACAGTCAGTGCCTGTATGGAATGCCAATCCAGTTGTATTTTCTGGATCCATTCACGTCCCAGTAATGGTGGTCCTCCATCTTGCAATACATACAGGTCTAGTTTTGGTGTTTCCTTACCGTTATATATAACGGTCACCCTTATTTTTCCTTTGGGGTAGACTTTTTGCCCCGTGTACGTCTTCAAAATAATTTTTGTGTCTCTCAAGGGTATGGGTGAGAATAGCCGCTCGTAGTCCCACCGGTTTATGACTGTTAGAGCTGATCCTGTGTCCAAATCCATCTATACCTGGACTCCTGCTATCTTGAGAGTGACCCAAATGGTTCGGTGATCCTCCATTGTGATCACATTATGTAGTTTCAGACAACTCAGTTCCCTGCTTTCGGAGTCGTTATCACTCTTTTGTTCGTCTGAACTATTCTCCGTCATCTTATGTACCTTCTTGTACTTTTCTTTGGTAGGTTTCTTATTGCTGGTTTTCTTTCCCGACCTGCAGACTCGTGCTATGTGTCCTACTTTTCCACACTGTCTGCACACTTTGTCTTTGAACCAGCAATCATTCTGGTCGTGTGTTGTTCTGCCGCAGCGATAGCATTTCTCTCTTCTATATGACATTTCGTTTGTGCCATATTCTTGCGGTCTCTGTTTTATCTCTGCAGCGCCCCGTGCTGCTGCTTCATATGATACCGCAATGCTGAAAGCCTTTTCCAGTGTAAGGTCCTTTTCAGATAAAAGCCGTTTCTGGGTTTCTTCACTTTGAAGCCCACACACAAACTTGTCCATTAAGGTATCTGCCAGTCCCGCTCCAAACTGGCAGTGTTTCGATAGTTTGCGCAGTTCTGTTAAATAATCAGCATTGCTTTCATCCTTATGCTGGTTCCGTTTGTGAAACTTGAATCTCTCTGCTATCAGCAGCGGTGTGGGATTTAAATGTTCCTGTAGTATCGTTACTATGTCTTCAAAACTCTTTTACATTGGCTTCGTTGGGGTTACTAGATTTCGTAATAAACCATACGTCTTTGCACCCATTAAATTTAACAATACCGACGCTTTCTTGTCATCTGACACCTCATTTGCCTTGCAGTATACCTCTATTCGTTCGACATATGTAGTCCAATCTTCGACTTCATTGTCAAACGCGGTGATACTGCCACCCTTCGGCATTTTGGGTGTGGTTTAAAATGGCATCTCCCAATGGCTTAAAATGGCGTCTCCCGTGCTTTCCTTCCTCCCCCGCTGCTGCCAACGCCACTCCCGGTGGTTCTCGTGGCAATGGCGGCACCCTGTAGGTTTCGCGCGCTTCTCCTGCGCTGCTGCCAATGCCGCTCTCGGTGGTCCTCGTGGCAATGGCGGCGCCTCGCGGGTTTCTGCGCGTCTCTCTCTCCCTTTCTTCGACGCTGCTCGGCCCCTGAACACCGGCTGCGCCCTGTGCGCTCTGCCCTCTCTCTCTCTCCCCCATCAACACTGCTCGGCCCTTTGCTGTGCCGCTCGGTCGTGCTCTAACCCGCCGCTGTCCGGGAAGGGTCTGCGCACTACCTGTTGCCAGCCCGTTTCGCTGGACCACCTCGACTGGAAAGCCAAGCCTGGCTCTCGACAGCCTCCCCCGCAATTCTCGAGTCTCTGCTGGATGACTGGGCGGTTGCCCATGGTCGACGCCCGAGTCCCTGGCCTTGACCTCCAATCCACTGATCTCCAGGAACGAATCCCCGGGAGGTGAAGCAGAGTTGCAGGTAGGTTCGAACTTGCCTTGTCGCCAATGTTGTGTCTGTGTATAATAAGACACAGACTGCAGGAGAACGGTACAACAGGTGTTTACTCAACGTGGCTCACACGGGAACTGATCTGTACAGATTACTACTCAGTGCTATATACAAGTGTGGTCACTGTTAGTACTGCAGTATACATGAGCTGTAAAAGATAGCTCCCCCCTTAAAGGTATATACATTACAATTGTCACAAGGGTAGTCACTTGGGTGCTGTGATGTATTGTGTTTGGACCAGCCATCCTTGTCATGGTATCATAAACAAGATTTGATGGCAAACTGTTGAAGTTGTGGCCTGTGTCATTTCGCAAATGGGACTTTCACATTGAGGGCTTAGGGCGACTTGCAATTGTCAGTGTAGTGGTCAGAGCGATAGGAATCTGCAGGTTCTTGTCCATTGTCGATGCTCTGGTAAGAAGGTGTGAGACAAAAGTGTTTGATTGTGCAGGCTAGGCAAATCTGCCAACATGAGTGCGTCCCTTGTATCCCAGGCAGCAATGTGGTCGCGTGCTGGCACCTTCTGGCCTGTGCAGTTTCAGGTGGGTGAGCAGCAGCTTGGCGCTCCTGTTGTTGCTCCTGCTGTTGGTGCTGCTGTTGTTCAGGGATCTGCTGCTGCGCCTGGTCTTCGTCCAAATCTGATGTCCAGGAGGAAAGGAAATAACTGGTTCCCATGCTTCTGGTATATACCTCAGTTGAGGAAGCGCTCAGTCAAGGTGGGGAGAGGGGTTTCCCAGGCGGTCACACTGGAGATGGGTCTCAGGCTCCAAACTTCCACAACAATGGGTATGCCTGCTAAAAGTTCCCCCAGACCTGAGACAACAAAGTTCTGCCACCTGCAAATGATGATTGCTGAAAACTCCTTTTTAATGGTGGAGCTGCAGCTGTTACTAAGCAATGCACTTGTGAGGCCACCAGGATTACCTGGCGTGTTCCAGAGGAGGCGTGTAGGATGGGGGAAATGTCTAAAAATCAGAAAGTCCTTACAAAATTGGATTATAGAGGCAATTAAGTGGTTGTTAAGGGCCTTAAGGGCCTATCCCACCTCTTGGAGGCAGGATGGAAACGGGGTCTGAAACCACGATTCTGGGAAAATTGCTCAGAGCCGGGATGGAGGCAGGATCGGGCCCGCACACCATTTTTTGCGATTTTAATACCTCACATGCCTCCAAACCCGCCTCCTCGGGCATGGCAAAATCTAGCCCAATGCCTCAGGTCGAGATGGTGCCTGACCTGCTGAGTATTTCCAGCATTTTCTGCTTTTATTTCCAGCATCTGCTCATAGAGGAAAGAGGAATGCGCAGAAGAGGAAGATACAGAAGAGGAGGAAGCGGAAGGATGCAACAGAGACAACCCCTTTCTGGCTGGGATATCCGGGATGGAATCATCTACCTGCGGTACCAGTGACCACAACCCCAATTCTCTTTTCAACATTTGTCCCACACCTTACTGTGATAAATCCATGTAGTGAGAGCAGGAACTCGAAGAGGCGAGGTATTAGGATTAATATGAGTACTTTATTAAATGACTACGGAACAACCAGGCAGGCCTGCATCCAGGCATTGCACCCTTGCTGACCTTGACAGGAAGCCAACCTCTGACCTTAACAGGAAGCCAACCTCTGACCTTAACAGGAAGCAAACCTCTGACCTTAGCAGCAGCATTGGCTACAGCACCACCTGGTGGATAACCTTAATCATAACATCCCAGATTACAATATCCCTCCCCCCTTAAGATTTCAGTATGAATTTCTTAACAAACAACCATTCCTGAGGGTCACATAAGGAGTCTCCATTCATCATGTTCCATACTTGATGAATCTAACAGTTCAGTATCAATCTCTCTGGTGGCTTGCGAGTCCTTTGTGAACGTCTAACATTAAAGTCCCTGCTTGTTTGTGGTGAAGCCACCAGCTGCTCCTGAGCAGTGCTCAGAGTATCTGACTCTGCAACGATGGTTTCCTCTTGATGAATAGGTTCCTGTGGAATTGTCTCGGTCCATGGTGGTGGCACCACAGATGCACTTGGATAACTGGGGGCAACCCTGTCTTCAGTCATTGCATCTGGAACCTTCATTTCAATTTCCCCTTGTCTGGGAAGTATCTGATCTACATGTCTGCGTACTACCCGACCACCTCCCAACATGACCTTGTATGATACTGGACCTGTCATTGAGTCGATGAAGCCAGGAATCCACTTTGGTCCATAACTGAAATTCCTGGTAAGGACCGCATCTCCTTCTCCAAAACTTCGGCTCTTTGTTCTTTTGTCATGGTTCTCTTTTTATTTGTTTTGTCTGTTTTCCATTTTCCTTTTTAGGTCTGGGTGGACAAGGTCAAGAGTGGAGCGTAGTCTACGACCTAATAACATCTCAGCAGGAGAGAGTCCTGTGGTGGATTGAGGTGTTATTCTGTAGCTGAACAGAACCCGTGATACTTTGGCTGCTAAACTCCCTTCTGCACTTTTTTTCATCATCTCCTTAAATGTTTGTACGGCTCTCTCCGCAAGTCCATTCGAGGACGGATGATATGGAGCAGAGGTCACCTGCACTAAGCCATTTTTTCTCAAGAACTCTTTTGTCTCTGTACTCACAAAACAAGTGGCATTGTCACTCACCACGATCTCCGGTAGCCCTTGATTACTGAAGCTCCGATGCAGGCAGTCGATAGTAGTAGTGGCGGAAGCAGAATTTACAGGATAAACATCCATCCATTTGGAATGTGCATCAATGATTATGAGGAACATCTTCCCCATGAATGGACCTGCATAATCTAAGTGCAATCTTCTCCATGGTTTATCCGGCCACTCCCAGGGGTGGAGAGGAGCCGCTGCTGGTGCCTTCCGGTGTCACTGACAAGTGCTGCATGTCTTGACTAGATTTTCTATCTCCTCATCTAGCTTTGGCCACCACAAGTAACTCCTAGCCAAAGCTTTCATACGCGAGACCCCAGGATGACACTGATGTAGTTGCTCTAGGATAGGCTGTCGTGCTGGCTGTGGAATAATCACTCGTGCTCCCCACTACACGCAACCATCCTGCACACTCAGCTCTGTTTTCCTGACACTGTAGGGTGTGAAATCAGCCCCTTCCGGATGCTGTGGCCATCCCCTCACCACATATTCTTGAACTCTAGACAGTACTGGATCTTTACCTGTCCATGTTCTTACTTGCTCTGCAGTCACAAGTGCCGTGTCAGTGTCCCCCAACATCAAAACTCTATCCTCTGGAGCTGCACGGATAGGTGTGCCTGGCAGTGGAAGACGGCTCAAGGCATCTGCGTTCCCATGGTACTTGCCCGCCTTGTAGACGATGACATACTCATATGCCCTCAACGTCACTGCCCACCTCTGGATCCGGGGTGACACCATCTGTGGAACTGCTTTCATTTAATTGAAAAGAGAGAGAAGAGGTTTATGATCGGTGCATATGGTGAACTTCCTGCCATATATGTACTTGTGGAACCTCTGTAACCCAAACATTTCTGCTAACCCCTCTTTGTCTAACTGGGAATAGTTTTTTTCCGCTGGTGTTAGAGTTCGGGACATAAACCGTAATGGCCTTTCAGTTTCATCTTCCATGCAGTGTGAAAGAACTGCCCCTACCCCGTAAGGGGAAGCGTCACAAGAGAGAATGATGTCTTTCTCTGCATTGTAGTGAACCAGCACATCCGACGACAGCATCAGTTTCTTGGACTGTTCAAATGAAACCCCCTGCTCCTCTCCCCACTGCCACTGTGTCTCCTTACGCAGTAGTTTGTGAAGAGGTGCTAACACAGTTGACAAGTTTGGTAAAAACCTGTTATAATAGTTCAGCAGTCCCGGGTAAGCTTTTAATTCAGCCACATTTGTAGGAGCAGGGGCATCCTGCAGTGCTTGTACCTTCTCCTTGAGTGGATGGAGCCCAGTGGTGTCCATTCTGTGTCCCAGGAACACTGCCTCATTCCCCAGGAAAGTGCACTTGCTCCTCTTGAGCTGGAACCCTGCTCTCTCCAATCTCTGTAGTACCTCTCTCAGGGTGCTCAGATGCTCCTGGTCGGTTCTTCCCGTCACCAGAATGTCATCCAGATAGATGGAAGCATGTGGAATCCTTTGCAGTACACCTTCGATTGTCCTCTGGAAGATAGCTGGACTAGATGAGACACCAAACGGTAAGCGGTTATATGTAAACAAGCCCTTGTGTGTATTTATGATGACATACTTCTTTGATTCGTCATCCAGTGTAATCTGCAAGTAGGCATGACTCATATCCAACTTTGTGAATTTCTTTCCTCCAGCCAGGTTTGCAAAGAGATCCTCTGTTTTGGGAATCGGATACTGCTCTAGTTTGGACACCCGATTGACTGTCAATTTATAGTCTCCACAGAGTCTTACTGAATTGTCCGGTTTTAAAACAGGTACTGTAGGAGCTGCGCATTCCGAACATTTCACTGGCTCCAGTATGTTCTCTCTCAATAGACGGTCAAGCTCAGCCTCTACCTTTGGCTTCATGGCATAAGGCACAGGTCATTGTTTAAAAAACCTTGGCAGTGCCTCCTTGTCTACATAAATCTTAGCTGGGGGGCCATTAAATGTGCCAAGTTCCTCCTTGAACACATTCTCATGTTCACTCAACACTTCTTGCAAAGTCAACTGTTTGCCCGCATCTATTTGATGTACTGCTCCCCAGTCTAATTTAAGTTCTTTTATCCAGCCCCGACCTAACAGGTTTGGCCCAGTACCCGATACTATAACTACAGGTAGCTGTTCCACTGTGTCCCTGTGTTGCACAGTTACCTTAGCTGTACCTAATGTCACTACTCGTTCACCTGTATATGTTTTAAGATCCAGGGAGCAAGGCTTTAACTCTGGAACTTTTGCACGGTTCCACAATTTTGAGTACTCTGCCTTGTTCATTATGGTCACGCCGCACCCTGTATCCACTTCAAAGTTCACCTTAGTGTCATTTACTGTCAGTTGCAATGTGATAGGAGCCACTTTTGGAATGTTCTCTAACATGCTATACATTATGAACATGTCCTCTTCTTCCTCAGCTTCCCCACTGATGTGGTGTGCTCCATGGTTTTTCACTTCTCTCCCTTGGTTTTGCTGTCCTCCCCCTTTTGGTTTGGATTCCTCCACAGGTGATTTCGCCCTGCAAGCTTGTTTTATGTGTCCTTGTTTCCCACACTTGTAGCACTTTCCCTCCAGAAACCGGCATTCACTCGCCAGGTGATCGCCCTTGCATCTATAACATGCCTTCACATGCTCACGTTGTGGTTTCTGATGCATGTTCAACTTGTGCACAACAACCTGACCTGCAACTTGCGTAGCATTAGCCCTGTCTGAACCCTGTATTTCTTTTACATCTCGGTTCGCTGTCTCTATGGCTTGAGCAAGTTCCAATGCTTTTTCATAAGTAAGCCCAGTCTCAGATAATAATCTGCGTTGCATTCGGTCGCCCATTATTCCGCAAACTAGCCTATCTCGCAGCATTTCCTTCAGGTTGTTACCATAATTGCAATCTTGTGCTAATTTACGCAACACTGCTACATAGTCCATTACACTCTCTCCCTCTTTCCTGTTCCTTGAATTAAACTTGAACTGCTGTAGAATCTCACTAGGCTTAGGGTTGAAATGTTCTTTTAGCAAGGCCACGAATTCAACAAATGATTTGTCTCCAGGCTTTTCAGGACTGAGCAGATTCTTCATCAAACTATAGGTCTGGCTTCCTACTGAACTAAGCAGAATGGCTTTCCTTTTCCTGGCATCATTTATTTCACTTGCTTCGAAAAAAATAACCCAACACTTCACAGTACTCCTCCCAAGTTTGTGCTTGAATATCGAAAGCGGAGACCGTTCCTACCGTGGCAGCCATGCTCTCTTCCAACTGGTAGCTCGTGATTTTGTTGTTTAAACAACCCAGCAGACTTTTCTTCTTTACTCAGGGTTCTTTTGATACCTCGTCGCCAAATGTGATAAATCCATGTAGTGAGACCAGGAACTCGAAGAGGCGAGGTATTAGGATTAATATGAGTACTTTATTAAACGACTACGGAACAACCAGGCAGGCCTGCATCCAGGCATTGCACCCTTGCTGGCCTTGACAAGAAGCCAACCTCTGACCTTAAAAGGAAGCAAACCTCTGACCTTAGCAGCAGCATTGGCTACAGCACCGCCTGGTGGATAACATTAATCATAACATCCCGGATTACTATACTTACCTTCCCTCTGTTACTGACCATCACCGCGTCCTCTTGGCCACAATGCTGGAATAAAAGCCACCACAAAGCAAACTTGACAATCCAACTTTATACATCTATCCATCCAATATGACATCAAGAAATCAACTCATCACCCTTATGCATTCGCTTAGTGACTGTCTTGTGTGTGCCTTCACCTATTCTACTGATGTCACACAGTGCTACCCCAGTGGCTGCAGCATGGCTGGTGGAAGGCTGCTGACTTTCAGTGGGGGACACTGCAAATGGCTGTGAGTGTGAAATTGAGTGATGGTGTTTCTTCTTCTTCTTCTTCTTCTTCTTCTTCTTCTTCTTCTTCTTCTTCTTCTTCTTCTTCTTCTTCTTCTTCTTCTTCTTCTTCTTCTTCTTCTTCTTCTTCTTCTTCTTCTTCTTCTTCTTCTTCTTCTTCTTCTTCTTCTTCTTCTTCTTCTTCTTCTTCTTCTTCTTCTTCTCCTTCTTCTTCTTCTTCTCCTTCTTCTTCTTCTTCTTCTTCTTCTTCTTTCTTCTTCACTCTCCTCTCCCTCTTCTTGGTCACCCACTGGCTGGGAAGGCTGCATTTCTTGGGTGTGTGAAATGAGGAAGGCATAAGGGTGGCATTGTGGTGAGGGGAGGGTAGGAAAGCAAGAGCTGCATGCGAGAAGGAAGATAACGGATGAGGATCCCAGAATCTTGTCTCCTTTCAGCCCCACCACTGGCCAAGGGCTCAGCCATGCCCCTGCCAAGAATTGCCAGCTCCCATCTCCTCCAATGGGGGTGAGGTGAAGCTGGGAATAGGAGGTGTGCCTCGTGATTGGTACAGATTGTTGGTAGCTGAGTGATGGGGGGTGGTGTCGTGCATTGAGCAGTGTGTGAGGCTAGCGATGCAGTTGGTAAGAGACGGCTTTTGAAGATGCATTTACTGACCTTGACCAGTGGTCTGAGGTCATGAAGCTTCATTGGGCACTGGGGCCAGGTCGTGGGGGCGACACTTCTGGCAGTGATGGCCTTGGTGATCTGGTCCCACATCCTTCTTTCTGGAGGGCCTCCAGGATCTTGTGTGTAGAGGACCTCTCTTGCAATGTTGATCCCCTGCACAAAGCTTGAGTGCTGCGTGCGAGACCCTGGGTGCCCCTTCCTTGGCTTGCTAAGCCATTTATGTTAGTGCTGAAGCACTTTTCCCATTTTTTAGGTGCAGAAGGCAATTCAGCTTTAAGAGCTGAAGACTGCTATTTGGGAATTCTTTTTAATGTTAATTTTTTTCAGAAGACAGTTGAGCTCTAAGGGCTAAAAGCTGCCTATTTGTAAATGCATTATTTTCATTTTAGAAGGCATTTCCCCTTTAAGGGACCGCACTGCTTTCTAAAATGACAGCCTTGCGTTAAGAGAAGGCTGTTCTTGCTGAAATGACACTATGGCCACGCTACATTGGGCCTCCTGCTGGGACTATTGCCCGAAAATCGGCCTTGCACAGTGAGTTTATTGCTGCACTAATGTTAATTAGCAAACAGCACCAATATACTGGTGCTGCCAGCGCTATTAATTTCAGCGGCCCGCGGTGCCACTGGCAGGATTCCAGAGCTCTCGAATTTTTAGGCTGAAGACTCTGTCGGGGCTGAACTGCAGAACTCCTCCAGAACAGTCCAGGCAGCAGAACCTCTGTTTCAGGTGTCGATCGCTATAATTATAGCGCTTCTATGGTTCTGTGCTCCTGGTCCTGTCAGGAGTCATGAGCCACGTGTACAGGGGATACCCGCTGCCTCCAAGCACTTAATGCTCTGGGTGGAATAGAATGAGTATTGAGGACTGGGGCATCATGACTACTGCCAAGAAACCGGACATAACCCTACCTATTGTTACACACCACCTGCACATTGAGGGAATAGAATCCCTGGCCTGTTGACATACATGTGTGGATCTTGACGTGCAATCCAAGACAATGGGCTGGATTTTGTGGGGGTTCAGTGGACGCGATCGGTGGCGGGTCGGGTGGGAAAGTGAACCCGCTGCCATGCGCCTTTACCAAATGTCGGGACTGTCGATGTTGAACAGAGCCCAAACGCAGCAGAGCGTTCACAGCAGGGGACCAATTCAGGTATTTAGTGGCTTGTTCAGAGCCACTTAAGAATGATTTGCATTTGACTGCTCGCCCACAGGGTCCACGCTGATCATAGACCACGTCTGTCAAGCTGAGGCGGGAGTTCAGTGGCCACTGATGTAAGGGGTTTTCCTCGAGAGGTTTCCCTGAGGTTTCTCTCTCTAGAGGCCTCTCTCTCTTGCACAGTAAACCTTGAGTGGTTCGACCCACTCGCCCCTTAGATTCTGTACTCTGGTCTTAGGCGCAGGAACTACAATGTAGAGAAAACTCGTGTAGACCAAGTTTGATGAAACAAAATGAAATTTTATTGCATAAGGAAAACACGGTGGCATAGTGGTTAGCACTGTTGCCTCACAGCGCCAGGGACCCGGGTTCAAATCCGGCCTCGGGTGACTGTCTGTGTGGAGTTTGCACATTCTCCTCGTGTTTGCGTGGGTTTTCTCCGGGTGCTCCGGTTTCCTCCCACAGTCCAAAGATGTGCGGGTTAGGTTGATTGGCCATGATAAAAATTTGACCCTTAGTGTTAGGGGGGATTAAATACGTGGGGTTACGGGGATAGGGCTTGGGTGGGATGGCTGTCGGTGTAGGGACCGGGTGCTAGGGTTTGGATGATCAGCCATGATCTCGTTGAATGGCAGAGCAGGCTTGAAGGGCCGAATGGCCTACTCCTGCTCCTATCTTCTATGTTATCTATGTTAAATGCAAGCAGATGAGGGAGTACATGGGAGAGAAAAACACACAAACAAACCATAACGACACAGTACTAATTAAAGCAAATACAGGCATCTTATACTCTACAAAGATCATCATGAAATAAGGAAACACACGGAACATCGAGGGATAACAACTCATGTTAATTGTACCCTTAAATCCACCCCCTTATTAAACCTATCTAGATCTGATTGTGAAGGGCCAGAAACATGCTCACCAATCCCACTAGGAAGTGCAAGGTTTTGAAATCGAGTCTGTGTTTGGTCCTTTCAGGCATCTCGTCTCCACGTGGATTGTGGAGCTCCTGCGAGCTGCGCCACACCGCTCTCCTGAGGTGGGGGTCGGGGGCGGCTGGACACCGGCGGGCCTGGATGTCGGCGGGGTCGAGGATCATCGGCTCGACCCTGGTTAGAGTAGCCTTGGGCTGGCTCCCATTGCTTCTTCAGATTCCTTTTCACTCTTCTCCCGAGCCGGGGTGGCTGGAAGGTTTCTCCTCTTGGGGTTTTTATTATTTGTCTCTACTCCCAAGTTGGGTCGATGGCCTCTCGTTCCGGCAATGGCCCGGGGACGGTCGATGATCTCCCGATGTGCTTCCCCGGGGTGGAACGCAGGTTTCGAGAAGGCCTTCTCGATGTTGGCTTTCTTCTTCCTCCTGCGATTGATTGCTCCTTCTTCTGGGTGTCCGGATTCAAGCTGCGTGTTTCCAGCTCTCCAACCCGGCGTGTCTGACTGTCCCGAGAGCTTGCTGCTGTGTGAACCTCTCCAAGCTTCCTGCTTGCCCCAACTGCCCAAAAGTCTCTCCAGATATACCTTTCTTCCAGAGGCTTCACTTCCTGCCCAAAATCAGGTTAGTCTTTGTTTTATTTCTGGCGGGCTGCGAGCACAGTGGGGTAGCCATTATATTTTAAAATGTCTTAAACGGCTGGTAACAGGCCCATCTCTGGTTTGGAATTACCTCCATTGTTTTTAATGGCCTGCTGATCTCGTTATCTAGTCCTGGGTGCTGTTCTCATGAATATGAAATTGTCCCCTTTTGTCTGGGGCAACATTTTGATGGCCTCTGTCTCCAGGCCGATCTTGACTAGATCTGCATCTAATCCATATGCATACGTGTGGGTCTGGTTTCGTTCTCTCCGAAACGGCTTCCAGAACTTACTGTGGGTTGAATCCACAAATCTGTCTGAGGTTGTGCAGGAACCATTTTAAAGTGTACCAATAAGCTGGTCACATGGTATGGTGGCCATTTTGTATGCCCCTTTTTCTGGGCTTCTTTTAAAACAGCCTTTAAAATCACGGCCACTTCTGCCATTTGACCCTTATTAATATAAAGTCCAATTTTGTGAATCCTACACTCCCCCCTGATGATACTGTAACTTGCTTGAAGTATCATAATTCTGGGTGAGCAAAATTTTCTGACTTTCCACAATCTAACCATCCCCAGTATTTACCTATCCATGACCCCACGACACATGCATTTCCCATTTCAGAAAAATCTAGTGTACATTAAGCATCTATAGATGGCAATACCTTGGAGTTAAAAATCTAACAACTTACTTCCAGGCGTGGGGGGGGGGTCCTTATACCCCTACATCACCTAGTGCATACACATTACCTTCTAATAATGACATCACATCTAATTCAAATGCAATAATAAAAATAAAGTACATACATGAAAAATTCAAGATACACATGAATACATATCAAAAATAGTACAGAGGAGGGAGGGAAAACTTTAACTTTATACAAAGCAGCAAAATCTAAATGGGTGTCTCTTCTTCTACCCACACATAATGCTCCCTCCATTCCCCTCTATTCTCATACTTTTGCGAGTGTTTGACCTTCTTTCAGTGTACAAACAACAAATAAACTACAATTACAAACTGGCACACTACAAGAATGTGGGAGGCTATCCTAATCCAGGAAGGGACTTCTATATTAGTGAACAGGTCCCACCATGGTGGGGTCACTATGTCCAATATGTCTGCCCTAATCTCTAGAGTCTTCTGCTCCAGTGTGTAGAAGTGTTTTTGTGAAACAACAACGGCTTTTAATATCTTGGTGAGGTGTTCAGGGAGAGGGGGAATGATATATCCAAAATGTGCAACGAATCGCTGCAAATCAGTGAAGTTCTCTCTCACAGTGATGTGAACAGTGGAAGGTTCAGGAAGGGGGACAATTCGCTCTTGGGCGACTTGAACTTCTGCCCTGGGCTTGAAACAGAAGCTGCTGTCACTCACCGGACACCAACCGTGCTGTCCATGCTGGTAGTGGGGCGCTGCAGTGGTGACACAGTATGTCCCACCTCCTATATATGCCACCTGCGGGGGCACATGGCCTTGTGCCATTGCCTCCATGGTGCAATTTATAGGCTTCGCGCTAGCAGTTCTGAACCCGCACTGTGGTTTTGAATGGGCATTCAAGTGCTGGGGACACAGGATGATGTGTGCTCCCCGGCTCTGGCACCCCAAGAGGTCGGTACCCATCATTGCATGCTCCCATCGAATGACGTAGGGTGGGACCCCCGTGTAGCGAATGTGCGCACCCCCCTGAATGACTCCAATGTTCTCCACCCTGTATACCGGGGCGGGTTTGGCTGTTTTTCCCATCACCGGCACTCTTACCACTATACCCATAATGATGTGATTAGACCGTCCACAGTCCACTGGGACTGGGTAGGCCTCTGAAGCTAGTCTGAGCTGGCACGGACTCAATGTATTCTCAAAAGGGTGGAGGGCTGCGAGGTGCTTGTTGCTGATCCAGGAGGGGACTAAACCTTGCTATAAATCCTCCAGATTACTGCGGCCCTCGCCCAGTAACAACGCCCCGTATAGCACACAAGCTTCGTTCTGTGCAGCCTGATCGGACGCATTCCGATCCTCCCTGATGAGAGCATTTACTGCTCTGGCGTGTTTCTCCAGCTCCGCTATAATCTCTTTTAAGTGTAGTGTCATGGCCTGGTCCTCGTGTAACTCAGAACCCACTACCTTATTCTCATCAGTCAGTATCTTTCTTAACTGTGTTTTTAAACCATTAATCTGGGTTTGCAGCTCCACGTCATCCAGTGTGTTGATGACGGAAGTTCCTGTATTAAAAGCTGTGAAAAATATCATTTACTGCACCCCTTCTTTGCCTCCCTATTCTGTCCAAGACCTCATGTGGTGTGGTGTACAATTCGGCTCTGTTGACATCGGCAAAATCGAATTCGTAAAACTGTTTAAACATGTTTGTTAACAGGACCTGGTATAATTGCTCCGTTTCCTTGGGGCACCACGCTGGCAATTTTACCTCGGTGAGGTTTAAAATCACCGAAGCCACCACGTAGTGGACCCCTTGGTACAGTACCTGATCTGTGGGTACCAATACCAATCCGTTCCCAGGTCCCTTTGACATGGTGGGGCACCCTTCCTTGAGGGCTTTAGCTACTGGAACTGTGGGCAGGGGTTTGCGGGGTCAGGTGATGAGCTCTGTGGCATTTACTGGGATCTGTGAGTATGGGACTCCACACGCCCGTGAGCTGACATCCCACCTCATTCCTTGCCCAGCATCCTGCCACTGTCTTTGGAAAAAGATGGAGACACCTGTGGGGCAAGCGCGTTCTGAACCCCACATACAGAGGTAGATCCCCTCATCTGGTTCCCACCATTTGTTCCAACAGACACTCAACCCCCCGTGTGTTCCCGTTATTGTCCGATGGGTGTTATTACCCAATCTTTCCCATTCCACGGTCAAGTTCTTCATGGTGCTGCTCAACTTGCGCAGCCACCACCAGCGGTCCAAAGGTACATGTCCGTTGCAAACAAGGCAAATCTTCTTGCCCACGGTGACGCTGATCCTGGGTGCAATGATCTGCACCCTGGGGCACATCAGAGACCTTTCTCTGCATGCAAACCCCGTCTGGCTGGAGTATTCAGAAGAGTTCGACCCCAGCCAGCCTGGCCATCTCCCTTCATGGAAGTAGGCAGCAGTCTCTTCAGCATCCCGTGAGCCGGTTCCGTCAGTCGCGATGGGGCCTCTATTTCCAGAGCACCCATAAATCGTGGAGTCCTTGGTGCGGCCCGATAGGCCCAGCTCCATCCGACCATCATGAACGCGACGAGGATCCCTCTCATCCTTCTTCTGGTTCCTGCAATAAATCAAACAATACAGCCAAGCTCCCGAGAGATTCTGGCTTAGGTGACGGCATGATCGGGTCTTTCGACCTCGATCCAAAACAACACACATACCGGGCAGATTTAAAACTACTTAAACTCTAATCATTTTAATATTTACACATCTTAAACTTAAACTTAGACTAAACTTATGTACAGCGCCGCCCGTCCCCGGGCGGCTTGCCTAATCCCTGATCGGACTGCAGCTTGCCGCTCCCTGTGGCGGGGCTGCAGTGACCTGTGGCTCTGGACTACAGCTCGCCGCTCCCTGTGGCGGGGCTGCAGTGACCTGTGGCTCTGGTTCCCCGCAGCCTTTTGCTGCTAATCGGGGATTGTGTTTTTTCATGGATTTCTGAAGTCAGCGTCTACTGGGAGTGGGGGACTCGGGCCAAGGTTTTACCGGCTGAGGCGTTCGAGTCAACCTGCGAAAAGGTACTTTGGGCGTGGCTCCCTTAGCGAGTGGACCTTCAGGTGGGACCTTAGCTCTCACAGCCCGTGGCTCTTCCACGACTGTAGGCTTCGGCTCCCTTCCCTCAGGCTCCGCCCCTTTGGGATTTGGGCAGGCTCCCTTGGCGAGTGGACCTTCGGGTGGGACTTCAGCTCTCACAGCCCGTGGCTCTTCCACGACTGTAGGCTTCGGCTCCCTCCCCTCAGGCTCCGCCCCTTCGGGAATTGGGCCTGTGGCAGACGGCTCCTCCTCACCTGTCCCTACAGGTGGAGAATCTCTGCCCCCAATTTCTACCTCCCCCACGCTCGAGTTGAGGGCGGGACCTCCATCCTCCGACTCCACCTCTTCCAGAATCGTATCGAGGGCGGGACCTTGTTGTTCGGGCCCCTCCTCGTCCGAGTCCCAAGCCATCGGAGAAACCTCCCCCCAGGTGGGCGGGACCTCTTCTCCTTCCAAGCAGGCTACAACGCCAGCTTGTGTGGTCTGTGACTCATCACGCGCCTCAGGCTGAGGATGTTTATCCTCAGACCTGGCTTCGGTTGCTGATGCTCTCGCACCCGGTTTAAACAGTTTGCACTGGTTGATGTGAAACCATTTAGTGCGCCGGGGCAACTTCACTGCGTATACCTTGGGGCTGGCTTTGTCTACAATGCTGTAGGGCCCCATGTACAGTGGTTCTAGACTCCCTACTCGGGCATAGTTTCTCACCATGACCTGATCTCCAACTTCCCACTCGATTGTCTTTCGGGGTTCAAGTAGCAATCGGTTGCCCTGATGCTGCCTCCCTATGTTCCCAGCCGCTTGCCCATAGATCTGTTTCAGGCGCTCAAAAAGGTTTCGGGCAAACTTGTCCCGATTCACCTCTTGGAGCTGCTCCTCAGTGAGCACCGGGGCTAGTACGTGGGTGGGGGTTCGCATGACTCTTCCAGTCATTAATTCGTGCGGGGAGTACCCCGTACTTTTAGACTGGCTAGCCCGGATCCCCATGAGGACTAGAGGCAGGGCCTCCGCCCATTTCTGGGGCGAGTCCCTCGTCTCCTTCCTCAGCTTTTCCTTTAAGGTGTGGTTCATGCGCTCCACAACCCCAGATGACTGCGGGTTGTGGGCCACGTGCCACTTCCCTTCAATGCCCAAGAGCATGAGGGTGTCCTGCATCACTTGGCCAGTGAAATGAGCCCCTTGGTCAGACTCCACAAATCGTGGTAGTCTCCACCGCGAGAACACCTCCCGGACCAAGATCCTGGCAGTACTAAGTGCCGTGGCTGTTCGGCATGGGAAGGCTTCCACCCACTTGGTGAACACATCCACCAGGACAAGGCAGTACTTATAGCCTCCCTGGGCGGTGGGCAGGGGCCCGATGTAGTCGACCTGTATCGACTGCCATGGTCCCTCTACCCTCCTGATATGCCCCATGGGCACCTTCCTTTTCTGGGGGTCTGGGTTGTTTGCAGCGCACACTAGGCAATTGGCGCAGTCCTCGCGGACATCGTCCCCAAGTCCCGGCCACCACCCCGCCTGTTCCACCCGTTGCCAGGTGACCTCAGGCCCGGGGTGTCCTGCTCCTGGACCCTCGTGGGCCAGTTGAAGGAATTCACTCCGGTGCTGTTGCGGCACAACCCACTGTTCCTCTTGGAACAGCATGCCTTCCTTGATGGAGAGGGCTGCTGTACTGTATGGACCCTTTACTTCCTTGCCCTCAGTGATGGCCTTGAGGACTGTTTTTAGGGCGGGATCTAGGGTTTGGACGGTCTTGAGGTCTGGGGGCAGTGTTACCCCAGTGGTACCCTGAGTCCCATCCCTGCCTCGGATCACTGCCACGGGTTTGGACCCATAGGGATCCCAAAAGGTACCGGTGCGGGCACCTTCCCTGGCTAGCGTATCCGCTTGCTGATTACCCTCGCCGCGGGGTTCCGTGGAGGAATGGGCCTTTACCTTGTGGATAAATACTTCCCCTTTCTCTCCCACCACAGCTAAGATCTTTTCTAACAGGGGCTTCACGGTTAAGTGTCGCCCGTCCGCAGAGGTATATCCGCGGCGGGACCAGATGGCTAGGTACTCCGTACACGAGTTGCATGTGAACATGCTGTCCGAGCAAATCGTGTATGGGGTGGGGAAGATCTCGGGGTGTGTAACGACGTACACTACCGCAGCCAGTTCAGCCTGCTGCGCGCTCATGGTGCTGGGGAGTTTAATCGCCAGGGCAATGCTTGCCGTGGGGTCATAAACTCCACACCCTGTGAGTCGTTCGCCAGCTGATACCGTCCTGGAACCATCTACATAGATCTCGCGGCCCGTGGGATGTATCCCGGCCCGTAAACCTACGTTCACCTCCCATACCCCTTCTACGGAACATCGATGGGCTGTTCCGGGATATACCATGTTAGCTGTGAGCTTGGGCTCGCAGAGACCCTTCACCTTCAGCTCCATCTGTGAAAGGAGGAGGGTCCAGTGCGCAATGCGTGCACTGCTTACTGTCCCATCCTTAATCCTTCCATCTAGAAGCATTCAGGTAAGTGTGTGATGGGTGAGGAGAGTGATGGGCGAGGTGCCTGTGAAGATCAGAGATCTCTTCACAGCCCAATGCATGGCCAGGAGATGCCGCTCGCAATTGGAAAAGCTCCTTTCCACATCAGTGAGCACCCTGGAGGAATAGACCACTGGCCTCAGCTTGCCGTGTCGCTCTTGAAGCAGTACAGCGCTCAAGCTATCCCCGCTAGCCGCTACCTCCAGGAAAAATTTCTCTCCCCCATCTATGGCCCCCAGGGCTGGCGCGGTCTGCAAGTCTCTCTTGAGTTTCTCAAATGCTGCCTGGCAACCCTCATCCCAGGACCACTCCACTCCCTTGTGTAGGAGTCGGAGCAGCGGGGCTGCGGTGGCTGCATAGTCCTCAATAAAGTCTCTGCAGTACCTGGTCAGTCCCAGAAAGGACCTCACACCCGTTACAGTGTTGGGATCGGTAGATTTTGCACCAATTCCCGCCTGGCCTTATCTATGGCTCTCTCACCGGCGCGGATGGTCAGACCCAGGAATTTCACTTCCTGCTGGCTGATCCGTGCCTTCTTTGGGTTTACTTTGAAACCCTTTCTTCCTAACAGCTCCAATAACTCGGCCAATAGTGGGCCATGCTCCTCTCTCAAGTCTGTGAACAGGAGCAGGTCGTCCACATACTGCACTAGCTGATTGGGCTGGCTGAACTCTTTTAAACTCCCTGCCATGCATTGATGGAAAATGCTGGTGCTGTTGTAGAAACCCTGTGGCAAGCAGTTCCAGGTGTACTGTTGCCCTTTAAACGTAAAGGCAAACTTGTACTGATCCTCCCTCCATAAAGGGATGGACCAAAACCCATTAGAAATATCCAGCACCGTGAACGTGGTCGCGGAGGCTGGAATACTTCCTATCAGGTCGGCAACTGCTGCTACTGTTGGCGCGCAGGCTGGGATGTTGCTATTGAGGACTCTGTAGTCCACCGTGGCTCTCCAGGAATCGTCCGGCTTCCTCACCGGCCATAACGGAGAGTTTACATGGGTGGCTATCGGTCTCAACACGCCCTGCTGCACCAGTGAAGATATTGCTGTCTCCATGTCGGGCTCCGCTTCCCTGGGGAAGTTGTACTGTTTTTGGGGTCGGGCCATGGGGTCCCCGTCTACGCTAACCTCAAACCCGGTGACCCTCCCTCAATCGTGCTTGTGATTGGCAAACATCGCCAGGTGGTCGCACACGAATGCCTGCAAATCTTGTGGGACACCCGCGACCATGAGCTCGAGGTCGTAGCCCTCTTTTGGCTTCACGGTACACAGGGTCCCCCTTTCTCCTTCCCTTGGGAAGACGACTACCTGGCCTGGCTCACCCTTACACGCTCCCCAAAGACAATGGTTTCTTAGGTCCACGAGGATCCCGTGTTCGACCAAGAAATCGGACCCGAGGATCCCTTTCCCATTCTCCACCTCCCACTTCATCAGTATACACCTCCACTTGGTGCGGAGTGGTCCTAAATGAATGGAGAGGGGAATGGAATGTGCGCCAGCCTGTTCCTTCCCCGTGAAACCCGACAGAATATATGGAACCCCGGTGGACAGAGGCGAGGTGGCAGGGTTATCTGTGTGGACCACGGTGCATGATGCCCCCGTATCCAACAAATAGGTCCCTTTTACCTCCTGCACGTCCATCTCCATGAGGGGTCGCCTCCATATATCATATCGCAGTGCACACAAGTAAACGGGCTGCGCCGGCTCTAGTCATTTGGGTACAGCGGTCGGGGTTTCGGGAGCGACAAGACCGGTGGTGACGGCTACTTTCCCCTGCGAAATCATCAGAGACCGCATTGTCTCTAAAATCGATTCAATCGCAGCGGGATTCATAACCGCACCAGCTCCTTGTGCTGGGGCAGGAGCTACGGCTTGGGTTTGGGCTGGTGCTGGGGCGGCGGTCTGGGCTTGGGCTTGGGCTGCGGGAAATCTCCCTTTATTATCCTTCCATTGATTTCTACAGTCCTTGCGCCAATGTCCATCCTTCCCACACCCGTAGCAATTGAGCTTGGCTTGGACAGGGCGATTCCCCTCCTGACGCCACTCCTGCTTGCTTGGGGCTGCGGGTTTTGCCTCATGCACCTTTCCTTTCTGGGGTGGTGTTTCCCGACCTCTGCAATTCTTATATGCTACATTAAGCTGACGGAGTACCGTCTCTTCCGTGACACCGAGACCTTGGGGATCAAACCATGATCTGGCTAGGGCCCGTATCTCTGGCAAGCTGTTGGTGACCAAGCAACGGAGCAAATGAACCCGCTGTTCATTACTCATTAAAGCCCGTTCAGGCATACCCAGACAGCTGCGTCGATATACTGGCCACAGCCTTTCTGCGAAAACCCGTGGGGGTTCTCCAGATAGCTGCACGGTCCCTTCTACGCGGTCGAACGGACTACCATCGTCCACTCCCATTACTTCTAAAACTTCCTCCCTGAGATCCGCATACCCTTTCTGTCCCCTCTTGCCATCCTCTGAGAGGCACTGAAGGATTGTGGGATCCAGGGAGAAAAGCAACAGTTTGACCTGTTCCTGTTCATCGCAGTCATTAATGGCTGCTGTTTTCTCTATCTCCCTGAAGTAAATCGAGGGATCTCCCTTTACTGTGAGTCATGTGAGGTGGCTCACCATGGCCCTTAATTGCGGGCCAGTGTAGGGCACCACGAGCTGATTCTGGTGGGGTCCGATACTGCCATCAACAGCATTGGGACCGAACCTCTGGTGCCGAGCGGGACACATCGGTGCCGGTCCCGGCTTTTCGACCAGTGGTTCTTCCACACACTCCACCTCGGCTACCTCCTCTTTCGCTACCCCCTCCTTTTCCGACCAAGTCTCACTATAGCTCGGCGGAGCTGAGGGCTTGGTGGCTGGTACCACAATTACTTCAGCTGGAATCAGCTGTTTAGATTCCTTTAAAAAGTCCATGTGACTGGCTTTCGGGCTGACGAGACACACCATGCCTCTTGCCTTAACCAGGGCCGTTCTTAGGTCCTCTATGGTCTTTTGGTAGGGGCCGTGGTCTGTGCTCTCAAACCCGTGCTCGAGGGCTAGCTTGTAAGCTGCCTTAACCTCCACTACTCTCTCCTCCTGCGCTCTTAGCTGTTGTGCGAGGCGGGCGCTTTTCTCCCGTATCCTCGTTTCATTCATCTTTGCCTCAGTAACCTGGCACTCCAGGTACTCTATCCTAGCCTGATGTTGACTAGCTACCACTTGGCATTCCTGATTCAGCGCGTGAAGCGCTGTGATGAGTTTTTCCCCACCCATGGCCTTTTCCTCTATCTCTGCTGCCTGGGTTGTGATCTTGGCTGCCTGTGCTGCAACGACCCGGTCCAAGATCTGGACCTGCTTCTTGTAACACATCAGCCACACTGCCTTTTCCACTGACTTCTTATGCTCTTTGCTCTCTGTCCACCTGATGGCTGCGTCCACCGGACGCCCATCCAGCAAGAGATTGTAAATCCACTGTTTAGTGAGATTTACCTTGCCAAAGACATAATCCGCTATCCTCTCATCCATTGCATTTTGACCATTCAAACTTGGATCTACTACATTGCAATCCTGCTGCCAGAGTCCTGCCGCGGTCGCCATTTTCTGTAAGGGGTTTTCCTCGAGAGGTTTCCCTGAGGTTTCTTTCTCTAAAGGCCTCTCTCTCTTGCACAGTAAACCTTGAGTGGTTCGACCCACTCGCCCCTTAGATTCTGTACTCTGGACTTAGGTGCAGGAACTACAATGTAGAGAAAACTCGTGTAGACCAAGTTTGATGAAACAAAATGAAATTTTATTGCATAAGGAAAATTATCAAATCAAATGCAAGCAGATGAGGGAGTACATGGGAGGGAAAAACACACAAACAAATCATAACGACACAGTACTAATTAAAGCAAATACAGGCATCTTACATTCTACAAAGATCATCATGAAATAAGGAAACACACGGAACATCGAGGGACAACAACTCATGTTAATTGTACCCTTAAATCCACCCCCTTATTAAACCTATCTAGATCTGATTGTGAAGGGCCAGAAACATGCTCACCAATCCCACTAGGAAGTGCAAGGTTTTGAAATCGAGTCTGTGTTTGGTCCTTTCAGGCGTCTCGTTTCCACGTGGATCGTGGAGCTCCTGCGAGCTGCGCCACACCTCTCTCCTGAGGTGGGGGTCGGTGGCGGTTGGACACCGGCGGGCCTGGATGTCGGCGGGGTCGAGGATCTTCGGTTTGACCCTGGTTAGAGTAGCCTTGGGCTGGCTCCCATCTCTTCTTCAGTTTCCTTTTCTCTCTTCTCCTGAGCCGGGGTGGCTGAAAGGTTTCTCCTCTTGGGGTTTTTATTTTTTGTCTCTTCTCCCAAGTTGGGTCGATGGCCTCTCGTTCCAGCAACGGCCCGGGGACGGTCGATGATCTCCCGATGTGCTTCCCCGGGGTGGAACGCAGGTTTTGAGAAGGCCTTCTCGATGTTGGCTTTCTTCTTCCTCCTGCGATTGACTGCTCCTTCTCCTGGGTGTCCGGATTCAAACTGCGTGTTTCCAGCTCTCCAACCCGGCGTGTCTGACTGTCCTGAGAGTTTGCTGCTATGTGAACCTCTCCAAGCTTCCTGCTTGCCCCAACTGCCCAAAAGTCTCTCCAGATATACCTTTCTTCCAGAGGCTTCACTTCCCGCCCAAAATCAGGTTAGTCTTTGTTTTATTTCTGGCGGGCTGCGAGCACAGTGGGGTAGCCATTATATTTTAAAATGTCTTAAACAGCTGGTAACAGGCCCATCTCTGGTTTGGAATTACCTCCATTGTTTTTAATGGCCTGCTGATCTCGTTATCTAGTCCTGGGTGCTGTTCTCATGAATATGAAATTGTCCCCTTTTGTCTGGGGCAACATTTTGATGGCCTCTGTCTCCAGGCCAATCTTGACTAGATCTGCATCTAATCCATATGCATACGCGTGGGTCTGGTTTCGTTCTCTCCGAAACGGCTTCCAGAACTTACTGTGGGTTGAATCCACAAATCTGTCTGAGGTTGCGCAGGAACCATTTTAAAGTGTACCAATAAGCTGGTCACATGGTATGGTGGCCATTTTGTATGCCCCTTGATGTGCCTCAATAATCCCGAGACTCGATGTTAGCGGAACAAAACAAGGCTTTTATTAACTTAGAAGATAACACGCAGTGGAGAGAGGTATCTTCCATCTGGAGCTCTGCAGTACTGGATATGAGGCCAGACTGAGCTGGCTTACATAGAGGCCAGGTATGGGCGGAGCCCTACACACAACACATTCCATACATTCCAATATACAATACAATGGTGAGGAGAAACCTGAAACCAACCACAGTCACAGGCAATACAATGGTGAGGGGAAAGCTGAAACCAACCACAGTCACAGGCAGTGATGAATGGAATATTTCATCACATTCACCCCTTCTATAGATTTAGTCTGTTCGGGGGTTTGGTAGTCCTCTGCGACCGACGTGGCTGTTGTGGTGTCGCGGGTGTCGGCTGGGTGTCCCCGGTGGCCTCCTGGGTCTCTGCCGGGGGTGCCGCCAGGGTTGTTGAAGGGGTAGTTGGTGGGGGTGCCGTTGGTCGATGTTCTTCCGGGGGTGATGAAAGAGTAGTGGGTGGGTAAGAGTTGCTGTGGTCGTTGTTGCTGCTATTGTCGTGGTTGTTGTCGTTACCAGCTGGGGCGACGTCTTTTATTGACACGGTGTCCTCCCTTCCGTCGGCGTGCCGGACATACGCGTATTGGGGGTTGGCGTGGAGTAGGTGCACTGGCTCCACGAGAGGGTCCGTCTTATGGCCCCTCACATGCCTTCGCACGAATACCGGACCTGGGGTGGAGAGCCATGACGGCATGGATACGCCTGAGGTGGATTTCCGGGGAAAGCTAAACATTCATTCATGAGGCGTGGCATTAGTGGCAGTACACAATAGCGACCGTATCGAATGGAGCACATCTGAGAGGACTTCCTGCCAGCGGGAGATAGGGAGGCCCTTGGTCCTTAGAGCTAGAGTGACTGCTTTCCATACTGTCCCGTTCTCTCGCTCCACTTGACCATTACCCCGGGGGTTGTAGCTGGTGGTACGGCTCGTGGCGATACCCCTGGACAGCATGTACTGGCGTAGCTCTTCACTCATGAAGGACGCCCCCCTATCCGTGTGGATGTAGCTCGGCATGCCGAACAGGCAGAACAGGCTGTTGAGGCATTTAATGACCGTGGCGCTGGTCATGTCTGGGCAGGGGAAGGCGAATGGGAACCGGGAGTATTCGTCCACAATGTTCAGGAAGTAAACATTGCGGTCGACGGACGGGAGGGGGCCCTTGAAATCTAAGCTGAGCCGCTCAAAGGGCCGTGTAGCTATGATTAAGTGGGCTCTATCAGGGTGGTAGAACCGAGGCTTGCACTCAGCGCAAGTGCGGCAGTTCCTGGTCAGAGACCGAACTTCCTCAATCGAGTAGGGTAAGTTGCGGGACTTTATGAAGTGGAACAGCCGCATGACCCCTGGGTGGCAGAGGTCGTTGTGGAGGGTCTGTAGCCGATCCCCGGTGGCGCTGGCACACATCCCTCGTGAGAGGGCATCTGGGGATTCGTTAAGGGCCCCTGGCCGGTAAATGATGTCATACTCGAAGGTGGAGAGCTCGATCCGCCACCTAAGAATCTTATCATTTTTGATCTTCCCCCTCTGTTTATTATTGAACATAAACGCTGCCGACCGCTGGTCGGTAAGTAGGGTGAAGCGTTTGCCGGCTAGGTAGTGGCACCAGTGGCGCACTGCCTCCACAATGGCTTGGGCCTCCTTTTCCACGGAGGAGTGTCTGATCTCGGGCCCTTGGAGGGTCCTCGAGAAGAAAGCTACGGGCCGCCCCGCCTGGTTGAGGGTGGCCGCCAAGGCAAAGTCAGACGCATCACTTTCCACTTGAAATGGAGTGTTCTCGTCCACTGCCTGTAGCGTGGCCCGCTCAATATCCTGCTTAATGCTTTTGAAGGCGGCGTGGGCCTCAGCAGAGAGCGGAAAAGAGGATGCTTTCAAGAGGGGGCGGGCTTTGTCGGAGTAGTTGGGGACCCATTGGGAATAATAAGAAAATAACCCCAGGCACCTTTTCAGGGCTTTGGGAGTGTTGGGCAGGGGCAGCTCCCGTAGGGGGCGCAATCGGTTGGGGTCTGGTCCGATTTCCCCATTCTCCACCACGCTGCCTAGTATGCAGAGGCGCGTGGTGTTGAAAATGCACTTGTCCTCGTTGTAGGTGAGGTTGAGTTTTTGTGCGGTTTTCAGGAACCTCTCGAGGTTCGAGTCGTGATCCTGCTGGTTGTGACCGCAGATGGTGACGTTGTCGAGGTAGGGGAAGGTTGCCTGCAAGTGGTGGTCATCGACCATGCGATCCATCTCCCTCTGGAAGACCGAGACCCCATTCGTCACCCCAAAGGGGACTCTGAGGAATTGGTAGAGGCGTCCGTTCGCCTCGAAGGCGGTGTACGGGCGGTCCTCTGGTCTGATAGGGAGCTGGTGGTACGCTGACTTGAGGTCGATGGTGGAGAACACCCGGTATTGGGCGATTTGGTTCACCATTTCTGATATGCGGGGTAGCGGGTAGGCGTCTAGTTGGGTGTACCTGTTGATCGTTTGGCTATAGTCGATCACCATCCGTTTCTTCTCGCTACCCCTTACCACCACCACTTGGGCGCGCCACGGGCTATTGCTGCATTCAATAATGCGCTCTTTCAGGAGCCTGTCTACCTCGGTCGCGATAAACCGCCTGTCCTCCCAGCTGTACCTCCTGCTTTTGGTCGCTATTGGCCGGCGGTTAGGGGTAAGGTTCGCGAATAGCGAAGGCGGCTTTACCTTCAGGGTAGCCAGGCCGCACACTGTGAGGGGCGGCTGGGACCCACCGTACTTGAGCGTGATGCTTTGGTGGTTGCACTGGAAATCCAGGCCCAAGATCACGCTCGCGCATAGATTCTTCATGATTAATACTTTAAAATTATCGTATACAGTCCCGTTAACGGACAATTGTACCGTGCAGTAACCCAGAATGGTCGATGTCTGGGTTTTATCAGCCATAGAGATGGTACCCCGAGTAGGGACCACCTTTAGGGAGAGTTGTTGTGCCAGTTCAGGGTGGATAAAACTCTCCGTGCTTCCGCTGTCAATTAAACATTTAACCCGGCACCCGTTTACCTCGATGTCCACCATTGATTTGGATAGCGGGTGGGGCCTGGTCTGGTCCACTGTGACCGATGCCACTGTAGGGCCCTGATCGAGACAAGATGGCGTCCACGCTGTCTGCTCACAAGATGGCGGACCCCACGAGGTCGGGCAAGATGGCGTCCAAGATGGCCGCTCCCACGGCGCACACGCGGCGGTGGCGGGTTTTGGTTTTCCGGCGGGGTTCCCTCTGCACACCTTCCCGAAGTGCCCCTTCTTACCGCACTTAAAGCAGGTGGTGCCTTTCGCCGGGCACAGGTTTCTGGTGTGCTTTGGCTGCCCGCAGAAGTAGCAGTTGGGTCCCCGACGCGTCGCGGCTGTCGTAGGGCTTCTGGGGGGAGAGCGGGGCCCCGACGGTGTCGGGCTGCCGGGCGGGGAAGATGCCTTCCAAGATGGCGGTGCCCTTGGTGCACACGTGGCGGCGTGGACGGCGCGGGCTGAAGAGTAGGCGTCTGAGTTTCTCTGGGCCACATCCAGGGATCGCGCGGTGTCCGCAGCCTGTTTCAGGTCCAATCCCGTTTTTTCCAGCAGTCTTTGCCGGATGTAAGTGGAGCTGAGGCCTGTGATAAAGGCATCGCGAACAAGCTCGTCGGTGTACACTGCGGCTTTTACATCTCGGCACTTGCAGTCTTTGCCAAGCATTTTCAGGGTGCCTAGGAACTCCTCCACCGATTCCCCAGGTCGCTGTGCGCGAGTGGCGAGCAGATGCCTAGCATACACCTCATTCGTAGGCTGCTGGTAATGCACCTTTAAGATGTCGCAGGCGGCCAGGTACGTGTCGGCGTCTTGGATGAGGGGGTAAACCCGGTGGCTTACCCAATTCCGCAGAATTCCAAGTTTCATACTCGCAGCGTCCGTAGCGTCTTTGACGGCTGCAGAATTGTCCAGGAAGAATTCCATACACATAAACCAGTGTCCGAAGCATGCTGATGCGTCCGGAGCATGCTGATCCAAATCCAAACGTTCGGGTTTCAGGAGTTGATCCATTGTGTTGAAAAATAAGTTAATAAAATTGATGTGCCTCAATAATCCCGAGACTCGATGTTAGCGGAACAAAACAAGGCTTTTATTAACTTAGAAGATAACACGCAGTGGAGAGAGGTATCTTCCATCTGGAGCTCTGCAGTACTGGATATGAGGCCAGACTGAGCTGGCTTACATAGAGGCCAGGTATGGGCGGAGCCCTACACACAACACATTCCATACATTCCAATATACAATACAATGGTGAGGAGAAACCTGAAACCAACCACAGTCACAGGCAATACAATGGTGAGGGGAAACCTGAAACCAACCACAGTCACAGGCAGTGATGAATGGAATATTTCATCACACCCCTTTTTCTGGGCTTCTTTTAAAACAGCCTTTAAAATGACGGCCACTTCTGCCATTTGACCCTTATTAATATAAAGTCCAATTTTGCGAATCCTATATTGAATCAGCTGTTGACTTGACAGCTTCAAATGTACAGTAACAGCTCCCACCATATAGAGGTATCTTCTTTCAGCCACAAACTCTTCCTCACTGAATTTCCACAACAGATTCACCATGCTGCAAGTCTTTATACAAGTCTCCATCCAGCCTGAACTCATTACCTCTCTCAGCATTGACAGATCGCTTTTGTCCTCTCTACTTTGCCTGCCATCTATTCCATCAGCATCGGTGCCCTTTATACTGTCTCACCTTGGTCCGCAGAATCCCACCACGATCAGCCCCAACACCAGCAGCACCAGGCACACCAGCAGCACCAACAACCACACCACCAGCCTTATCCACAATCACCTGATGGTGCACAGGATAAAGGGCCTCAGCACCTGACCACATTGCTGCCCGGGAGGCCAAGGCTGTCCTCACCATGGCCAAATTTACTTCACCTGATGCTGTACACCCTGGCTGCCACATGATGCACCACCTCACACCAACACCATAAAGCATCCCTACAATGTCCAAGCCATTCCGTTCACACTAACCACCATTGTGAGAGGTACTGTTATGTCTCACCATTCACTGCAATTGACTAAGCCACTTCCAAAGGTGCACACAAATCTGCCCAAGAATGCAAAGTGTTGAAAATAAAGGTTTCAATGTTTGACAGCACAATGTTTAACAGAAACTTTACATGAACATTGCATAAAACACCCAAGTGCCTACCCTTGTGTGTTGTTAGTTGGTATGATTGGACTAGGATGAGGGTGAGTGTGAGGGGTGGCTAGTGAGATGGGGGAGTGATAATGTAGATAGAGAGGGATGGGTGGAGGTGTAAGGTAAGTTGGTGTGAGTAAGGATGTGCAGGAGTAAGGTAGGGAAGGCAGGGTGATGGGGATGTGATGAGAGACACAGCAGGATGAAGTTGAGTGTGGCTTTGTCTAACGTTTCATGATCTACTGAGATCATTGACACATTTGCGGCACTGCACCCAGGTCCTCCTGACCACATCCCTGCTTGTGTCCTCCTCTGCAATGTGTAACCAGGCTGTCTTGATCTCCTGGGGAGGTCTCTTCTGCCCATGGGAAGGGAAGCATATGGAGGGAGTCATTGGAAAGCCTGGGTGCAGCCGTACACCTTTGTGTAGTGCTTGTCAGTGTTTGCAGCACCTCAGTGCTGTAGAACATTGACAGCACAAATGTGAAAAGAAAGTTGGCCATGGTCCCTTTAAGGAAACCAGCTGATGATGTATCATCAAATGACACCACCAGACCTACTTCCTCTAATTGGCTGGGAAATGTGCTGGGCGGGCTTAACAAGCCCAATCTTGGGAAATTCATTTCAGAAGCCGGGATGGAGACAGCAGCGGGGTTGGAACCCGCCACCGAAATCGCCCGCCATGGACCCACCGAGGTTCATAAAATCGCGGCCATGGTGTGTGCAGTCAATTATCCCTTGCAATCTCGGGAAGCCTGCAATCCTTGCGAAGCCCCTAGCTCTTTTGTCCTGCCTCGCTTGCTGCATGGAGAAGGAGATGAATCGTTCCTCTTGGAGTACAAACTCGGTTATGGCGCTGATGTCACCTATTGTAGCCTGGACTGACCCCGTGCATAGAAATTCAGGGCCACAGTGACTTTGTGAGTCACAGGCTGTGCTATCAATGCCCTGACACAATTGAGACAGCTGTGTGACTGCTCCCTTTCTGAAGTGGAAGCAGTTCCTGCCCAGTGAGGTTGAGGTATGAAATTCTGTTCCTGAGCACCCGTATTGCATAAGGCCTCCTTCTTGCAGCATTTGCAGGTCTGTGGACTCACCCTTGCTGCTGCTCCTCATTCTCCAGCCCCAATTGCAGCTCCAGCACAACACCTATGACAACAGCAACTGCACAGAATTGTAAGGACAGAAAAATTTCTGCACTTCCGAAAAGGAATTAAAATAGGTTATAAAGCATAGAATCATAGAATGATAAGGAGGTCATTCAGCCCACTGTGCCTGTGGTAGAGCTATCCAATTAGTCCTACTCCCCTGCTATTGCCCCATAGCCCTGCAAATTTTCCCCTTCAAGCATTTAATCAATTCCCTTTTGAAAGTTATTATTGAATCTGCTTCCACCAACCTTTCAAGCAGTGCATTCCAGATCATAACAACTCACTGCATAAAAAAAAATTGCCTCAACTCACCTCTGGTGCTCTTGCCAATGATCTTAAATCTGTGTCCTCTGGTTACTGACCCTTCTGCCACCCCCAAAAAGAGAAATTTATTTATTTTTATCATGCCGCTGGAAACAGTTTCTCTTTATTTACTCTATCAAAACTCTTCATGATTTTGAACACCTCTATCAAATTTCCTCTTAACCTTCTCTGCTCGAAGGAGAACAACCCCAGTTTCTCCAGTCTATCCACATAACTGAAGTCCCTCATCCCTGGTACCAGTCTAGTAAATCTCCTCTGCACCCTCTCTAAGGCTTTGTCATCCTTCCTAAAGTGTGGTGCCTAGAATTGAACACAATACTCCAGCTGAGGCCTAACCAGTGTTTTATAAAGGTTTAGCATAACTTCCTTGCTTTTTATAAAGCCAATGATCCCATATGCTTTTTTAACAACCTTCTCAACCGGTCCTGGCACCTTCAAAGACTTGTGTACGTACACCCTCAGACCTCTCTGTTCCTCCATCCCCTTTCAAATTGTACCATTTAGTTTACATTGTATCTCCTCATTCTTCCTAACAAAATGAATTACTTTTGCATCTGCCGTGTGTCTTCCCATTTCACCAGTCTGTCTATGTCCTCCTGAAGCCTGTTACTATCCTCATCATTGTTTACTACATTTCTGAGTTTCTGCAAAAGTTGAAATTATGCCCTGTATACTGAAGTACTGGTCATTAAAATATATGAACAAGAGCAGTGGTCCTAATACCAACCCCTGAGGAACACCACTATATTCTTCCCTCTGGTCCTAAAAACTGTTCACCACTGCGCTCTGTTTTCTGTCACTTATCCAATTTCATATCCACACTGCCACTGTCCCTTTAATCCCGTTGGCTTTCATTTTGCTAACAAGTCTATTATGTGGTACTATATCAAACGCCTTTTGAAAGTCCATATACACAATATCAACTGCAGTGCCCTCATCAAGCCTCTCTGTTACTTCATCAAAGAACTACTGTATACCAAACTGTAGTCAAAACAGCCACAAACTTGCCCAACAAGTGCCGTAGCCGAAGATGACTAACCAAAGGTTTATCTTAATGAAGGTGAGGGTCCCTTTAATTGGCGCTTGTGAATTCTGCTTCGCGACTGTTCCCAACATGGTTTACTGAGCAGAGTTAAGAAGTGATGAATTAGGAGCTGGCACAAAAGAATTTCAGGAATGGGTTGTATATCAGCCTATGGGCCCTCTTTTGGCTCGGTACTGATTTTAGGCAGGTGCCCAGGACGACTAAGGGGCAGTCACACCAGTACAGCAACCAACGCACTTCCTTTCAATCGCGTGTAATCAGCGACATAAATTGTTAGTTGTTGGACTTGTTTTGTGCCTGAGAAACGGGTGAAACTAGATCCAATTTCGCCCACAGATCTCCAAATTTGTTTTTGATTTTGCTGATATTTTTCTAGATATGAATTAAAATTATCTGCACAGGATTTGATTGCAATTGGAAAAGGACACCAGGTTGTTTAAAACCTTAATTAGCCCATGGAAAAATAAAGCATTTAGACAAGATTTTTTCTAACTGACTTTATGCAGCTCGTGTAGTGATTCATTTCTGTGTTAGTTAATACCCATAAAACAATATTAAGACCAGCGCTACTTTCAATTCTTTGGTCAGTGTTTGTAGAAGACAAAAAACTAAATTCAAGGATCACCTTGACACGAACCAGAATGTTTGGCAGCATTGAGTCATGGTGGTAGATTGTCTCCCTCGCCGTCCAGTGGAATGATGTTGCCAGGATGGGTGGGTGGGTCGTGCACGTTCCCAATGCGTTCCCACTGCCGCCATCGCAATTTAGTTGAGAACAGGCACGGGAGAGCTGCCCCACCCTCGGCAAGTGGGGATCAACTTTACATTGAAAAGTTGTGGCTCGGTGATGTCATTGGCGCTGTGATATCAATTTAACTTCCATATTCCCACACGGTGCCAATCCCAACACCTCCACCATGGCGGGAGTCTATGGATTGGCCAGCAGAGACCAAGGTGAATTGGAAAAAATTGCAATCCTTGAAGAAGCACACCTACTCTTCCTGGTTCCACAAGGATATCTTGGGCCTCCCCTGTTTTCCCAGGCAACCCCCTGCCACCAATCACGATTGTTCCCGATCCCCCCCTTCCTCACTTGCCTTGTCAAGGACTGTTTCAGCAGTGGCTTAATGTCTTCCCTCCCTCCACCGTTCTTCCACTCCCGACCGCCAGTCTTCACATCTTTCCAGCCAACTCCAGACGGGAGTCACCGTCATGAACTGCTAGAGACCCGGGACTTAATACCTCCCGGGGCTCATGCCTCATTGGTTCGGATAGATTGCCGTCGCTTGGGATCCCGCACCCGTAATGCTTACAGCAAAAGTGGAATGAAATCATAAAATCATATCTAAACATTAGGCTTAACTCCATTATGTGAGAAATGATTTGGCAAAAATGCTACTCACAATATAAGTTTGAGCTTAATGTTCTCATATTACATTTCGCTCTCATTATTATAACAGAAACATTAATCCATATAAAATAAACGAGTTGAATGTATCTCACAGAGCACACTTGGCTCCACACAGACTGCATCAAATCGGATTCAAAACAAAAGCATCAGTTGGCAATACTATTACTGCAGTATTTTTCATGTATTGTGAGAGTGTCATAAAATTCAACAATTTGGGAGGAAATTAGCCATAATATTGCAGACATAATTCAAAACAAATTACCATAGAGTTCAAAGAGAGCCATAAGGAATCATCTATGTCAGTGGTTCTCAACCATTTTTGTTTCAGAACCCCGTTACAAAATCAGAACATGTCGTGACCCTCTTTCCTCATAACTATGATCCCTTTGTGACTAAATACTAAAAGTCACTGCCTTGAGGTTCTCCTCAGGCGCATCTCCCTGCCATTGCATTCCCTAAGGGGATCTTCCTGCTCCTCGGTACAATCAAGTGCTTTCCCTCCTCATGCTGTGCCCTGATGGCTCCTCGCTGCCATGCTTGCTTCCATTATGTCTCTTGCTCCCAGCTCCCTGACAGCTCCTTGCTGCCAATCCCAGCTCCCTCATAACTCCCCATTGCTGCTTCCAATCGCTAACTCATCTAAAGATATCACTGCATTTCAGGATCAGTCTCTGGTGTGTGCTGTGAGTGCGAATTCTTGATCTGGCAATATCTATTGTGAGATTTGAAATTCCCACCTACAGCACATGACAGATAGTCCAGTCTGGAACAAAGTGATAGCTTCAGATGAAGTAGAATCTGGGGATTGATTGTGAGCAAACATCAGGAGGTCATCAATGAATTGAGAGTATCATCAAGGAGCCATCAGTGAACTACAGGGAATGGGAGTGAAGAGACATCAGGAAGCCGGTAACTGCACTAGGAATACTTCAGGGTGAAAAGTGGTGGTATGATTTAGGTGGTATGATCTCAAGTCATCTAGGGCTGCCAGACCCAAAAAGTGATTAATTGCATAACTACCCTTTGAGCTGGAGTGAGTGAAGGTTGGGAGATCGCAAGTTCACACTCGTGATTTTAATGGATGGCTAGTTACAGTCTGCAGGTTCACGATTTCCCAATGTGTATTCCCGATGAGCCTCACTCCTCATCAGCAGCGCCCGAATGCAGAGTCATCATTCTTTTATCCACTATTGCCTGAGTCACAATCCCAATTGATGGAAGGACTGACAAGGCATTTCAAAATTGTAGGGTTTGAAAATCCACAACCACGTTTTATTGGAGCCCTCTAAGGGCAAGGTGCCCAAATTTGGATTGCCCTATACAGTTTAAAACCAACATTTTCGGCCAATGCAGTGGTCCCGAAAAGCAGGCTGGGATATCTGAATACAGGGGACTGTGGCTCAGAAACGAGCCATAGATGTCGGCCAATCGAAACAAAGTGCATTCTCAAAGGCCAATCAGGGGACTGAGTCGGGCCTGAAGCAAGGAAATCCCCGGCCAATGGGGACGACCCGGCCCAGGTTTGAATATGTGACTCACCCCTAATCAAGCTATGAGTACAGGCCATCATCACCTTAATCAACTCGGACTAGGGACAATAGTTTTGGGATCACTACAGTTAAGAGGTGGCCCAAAATAATCAAGTCCCAGGACTGACACAATGGGACAGCAGACTTGGAGGAGCCGATGTGCACTCAAAACAATACCCCTGCCCTCACACTTGTAAACACCAATTTAATTGGGCGCGAAGAGGCCGAAATGGAATTGGGTATAAAATACAGAACCAAGAGATTATTAGGAGACCAGAAGAAAGAGCAGGAGAGCGAGTTAAGAAGCTGAGGGAGAGACGAGCTGGGGCGAACTACCATCTAAAGAACTCCAACCATGCTGATGAGAAGATCCACCATCAGGCCCCAGACTCAATCGGCATACTGAAAGTTTACTCCGCTACCAGACGGCGCAACATCACCGCAAGAAACCGCACCGTATACCGACTCCCGTCCCGGGGACATCAACAAGAAGACACCAACGACCGAAGTGGCTGTGGAAGACGGCATTCACTCCCGTTATTTCGGGAGCCTTTTCCATCAAGCACAAACCAACCAACAACAGCAACAACCCAACAACCGCACTCAAAGTAGGCTGTGAGTATAATCCAAGGGTCTGCAACTGTCAGTCTAGTCTAGGTAGGAAAGTGGGTTGGTGGGATTGGACTTGGTAAAGTTAAAACAGTGTAAAACATTTTCGTTATGTCCGTTCTCTCCCATATTGTATTTATAGTTATAGAGTGTGTGGCCTAGAAATTAGGTTTGCCTCCGCCAGGGCTTTTGCGCCCGAAATTTTGCGCCCGCGATAATTGCCGCTGCGCCCGCCAAAAATTCAGCTGCCCCGCGCCCAGACGGCTGCGGGCGCTAATGGAGGGTTTCAGCGCCTCGCTATGGGCGCTGAATGCAGGTTTGCGGCGCTAATCCCCCGCTGCGGCACCCGATGCGGTGCGGCAGGCTAGGGTACTGCAGGCCTCCTCCTTCTGTTAAGGAGGAGCTGCCTGCAGCCGACCGCTGACCGGTCGATTCGCCCGACAAATGAGCCCGGCACCTCGGAGAAGTGCCGGGCTCACGGGCCACACACATCAGTGCCGCAGGGGGGTGGTGGAGGAGTCCGGGGAGGGAGGTGCGGGCAGGCGGCCACCGGGAAAGCGGCCGGCCACCGCTCCACCTTAATGCGCCGGCGCTACGTGCTGCAACATCCCATTGAACAATCGTTGGTTGCGGCTGCCACGGGCGAGGCGGCCGCAACTGAATTTGGGCGTCCGGCCGCGTTACCACGGCAACCGGGACGCTGCGCACACCGATGACATCATCGGTGCCGGCGCAGCGCTACCGGCTAACGCCGATGGTAGGGCCCAACGCAATTTCGATCGCGGCTATAATTCCGGCGCAAGGCCCTCTAACGCCTCTAATTGGGCGCTAACCCCACCGAATTTCTAGGCCTGTATGTTTATTACGTTTGTGGTAGAACCAAATAAAATTGGTTGTCACCTGTTTTTTCCAAGGACTACTTGTCTCCGAGTGTCTATTTAAAGTGCATCGTTCTCCATCCAAATTCTGGAGTTAGAACCAGATAGGGGCATTAGGGCGCTTTGAACCCGCCAAACAAGGGAACAGCAGGCTAGGGAAAAAGAGAGAGGACTATATGAGCCCTTGGGCTCAGGAGTACCCCGCAGATTAGGTATAAACTGTGCGGGTCGTCACCGTATTCTAGTCCTCCTCTATAAGCTGTTGTTCTCTATCTCCTTAGAGGGTGTTTAGTGACACCCGACCTGCAGGCTAACATAAGCTGCAAGGGTATAAAGGAGACAGAGGCCCAATACATTAACAGGCACTAAAGGCCCCTGTAATTGGGCGGATCAAAACCCCCTACAAAATCAAGTCCTTAAGGACTAACTAAAAATCTACCTCAAGAATAAGGGCCTATGTTCTGAAGATTTTTGCCTCTGTAGGTTCACAAAACAGGAATTTGGGGGCGACTTTCAACTTGCCACTCAGGCATAAAACTGATGGCGGTAATTTTAACTTTGGTGTAACCGGGCTATATTGGATTGGCTGTCATACATAGATACATAGAAGATAGGAGCAGGAGTAGGCCATTCGGCCCTTCGTGCCTGCTCCGCCATTTAATGAGATCATGGCTGATCCTTTAATTCAGTATCCCGTCCCCGCTTTCTCTCCGTAACCCTTAACCCCTTTTGCCCGTAGAAATATATCTAATTCCCTCTTAAATATATTTAATGAGCTGGCGTACACTGCCCTCTGTGGCAATGAGTTCCACAGGTTCACCACTCTCTGAGTGAAGAAATTCCCCCTCATCTCTGTCCTAAATGGTTTAGCCCTTATCCTTAAATTATGTCCTCTAGTTCTGTTCTCACCCGCCAAGGGAAACATTCCTTCTGCATCCAGTCTGTCTAGACCTGTCAGAATTTTATACACTTCTATGAGGTCCCCTCTCAATCTTCTAAACTCCAGTGTGTACATCCCTAAACTACATAGTCTCTCCTCATAGGTCATTCCCGCCATTCCTGGTATCAGCCTGGTGAATCGCCGCTGCACCCCCTCCATGGCAAGAACATCCTTCCTCAGATGAGGCGACCAAAACTGTACACAGTACTCGAGGTGTGGTCTCACCAGTGCCCTGTACAGCTGCAGCAAGGTATCCCTGTTCCTGTATTCTAACCCTTTTGCTATGAAGGCCAGCATACCGTTTGCCTTCTTGACCGCCTGTTGCACCTGCATGCTCGCCTTCAGTGACTGGTGTACAAGAACACCCAGGTCTCTCTGTACTTCCCCCTCTCCCAATCTATTGCCATTTAAATAATAATTTGCCCTCCCGTTCCTGCACCCAAGGTGGATAACTTCGCACTTGTCCACATTATAGTGCATCTGCCATTTATCCGCCCAATCGCCCAGTCTGTCCAAATCGCTCTGGAGCTTCCTGGTCTCTTCCTCTGAGCCCACCCCCCCTCCTAGTTTAGTGTCGTCTGCAAATTTGGAAATGCTGCATCCGACTCCCTGATCCAGGTCATTAATGTAAATTGTGAACAGCTGGGGGCCCAGGACAGATCCCTGTGGTACCCCACTTGTTACTGCCTGCCATTCAGAAAATGAGCCGTTTATTCCAACTCTCTGTTTTCTATCTGACAGCCAGTTCCCTATCCACGCCAAAACTTTCCCCTTTATCCCATGAGCCTCAATTTTCCATGCTAATCTTTTATGTGGGACCTTATCGAAGGCCTTTTGGAAGTCCAGGTACACCACATCTACTGGCTCTCCCCCATCTATTCTACCAGTTACTCCCTCAAAAAATTCCAATAGATTAGTCAAGCACGATTTACCCTTTGTAAATCCATGTTGACTCTGTCCTATCCTGTCCCCATTTGCTAAGTGCTCCGCTATTTCATCCTTAATGATGGACTCCAGCATTTTGCCCACAACTGATGTAAGGCTTACAGGTCTGTAATTACCTGCTTTTTCCCTACCCCCCTTTTTGAATAGTGGGGTAACGTTAGCTACCCTCCAATCCATCGGCACTGTTCCCGAGTCTAATGAATTCTGAAAAATCATCCTTAGTGCATCCGCTATCTCTAGGGCCACCTCCTTCAGTACCCTAGGATGCATGTTATCAGGCCCTGGGGATTTGTCCACCTTCAATCCCTTTAGCTTCCTTAACACCATATCCTTAGAGATATTGATTTGCGTCAGTTCCTCCTTTGCCAATGTCCCTATTTTTCCCGATATCCCAGGGAGGTTTTTTGTGTCTTCCTTCGTAAAGACTGACCCAAAGTATGCATTTAGTTGATCTGCCATTTCCTTATTTCCCATTATATATTCCCCCGTATCTGACTGCAATGGACCAACTTTGGTTTTCACCAGTCTTTTCCTTTTGATATATTTATAAAAGCTTTTGGAGTTAGTTTTTATATTTTCCGCCAGCTTGTTTTCGTAAGCTATTTTGCCCCTCTTGATCATGCCCTTTGCCCTCCTTTGCTCTATCTTAAACTGTTCCCAATCTTCCGCTCTGGCGCTTTTTTTGGCTATTTTATACGCCCTATCTTTGGATTTTATGCTGTCTCTAATTTCCCCTGTTATCCACGGTTGAGTCACCTTTTTAGATTTCCTTTTATGCCAGATTGGTATAAACAATTTTTGCAATTTTGTCATTCTATCTTTAAATGTTTGCCATTGTTTATCTACCTCCAGTCCTCCCAGGAACGTTGTCCAATCAGACCTACTCAGTTCCCGTCTCATGGCATCATAATTCCCCTTGTTTAAATTCAGGACCTTAGTCTCTGAGTCAATTTCTTCGCTCTCCATTTCGAGTGAGAAATCGATCATGTTATGATCGCTCTGACCCAAGGGTCCCCGTACAACAAGATTACTGATTAGTCCCTTCCATTGAAGTCAAACCAGGCGAGGTGTATAATGGGCGCCCGATCCGATATCATCCGTTTTACTCCATCACAAAAAGCTAAAATGACCCCCACATTGTGCATCAGCCATCCATTATCAAAATCTAAAATTTTAATTTCCATTGACTTGAAATTGGGCAGTTTCTAAAATGCGTATCTGATCTGCAAAGCCAGTCTTACTGGTGGATTGTTGAAAATCTACCCTTTCACCTCTTTAAATGTAGGAACCATGAAGTGAAGTGTTGAAAATTTTCTGGCATTTTTTGTTAGATGTTCAGCTCTCCTGACATGTGCAGAGTGGTGAGATAGGTTCTTATTGATGGAGCAGTGCACACCATAGCTCATGGTGTCAGTCTCACACGTTGGAAATAATTGTGCTCTGTGTTCTCAAGACAAATGATGACACACTGTGCAAGCAACAGTGACTCGGCCTCCTTCGAATGCACTGGGATGAATTTAGTGCTTCATCCATGATGGTTTTCGAAACCTTTCAAGATAAAGGAATGTCAGGAGGAACATCTTTCTCACTGTTTGGAAATACACATTTATTGGGAGCAGGCACTGCCTTCACTGGTGATATAGTAACAAGCACACTTTAAGCTTTTCTTTAACAGCCACTAACATCACAGAAGTGGTTCCCTGCTGCATAAGCTGGCAGTTTCCATTCTCTGTACTTTTATTAACCTTGAAAGGGTATAATCCCTAAAATGGTGATTGCTCTGTTATCTGGACTTTCAGCAGATAAGGGACAGAGATGTAAAGATATTTTCCAGATCATATTTTACTTTAAATGGTCTTTATTACAATACAATACAAACTCTTCCAAAATATTTGTCAATTATCAGTGAAACTCGTTCGGCACTACAGCCCTAAAATTGGGATTGTTCCGGTATTACTGCTACTTTTACATATATACTTCAGCTTTGTGTAGGCAACAGCAGTTTATAAATTGCTTCATAGCACTTGGCTGGAGACAGACTAATGCAAACAGTTTGATCTAAATACCCGGTATGCACACTTTACCTATTCCAAAATAGTAATAAGCATAACCCATCCTAACCACTTGCACATTAGATGAAAACCTGTTAAAAACCCTGGTTTTCTTTCACAGATTAGGTGGCACAACAGGTTGCAGCCAGAGAGGACTGTAACAAGGAAAGATGTTTCATGAAATTGACTCTGATGGTTGCTAGGAGCACAGAAAGACTTGAGAAATTGTATTGAATTACTAATGGACAAGTCTCCAACTTCCCACACCTTTAGTACATCTAATGCATGCTCCAGCAACCTTAGTACAGCAAGTGATGATTTACTCTGTGCACAGAACTCTGTGTACACAGAATATAAGAACTTTAAGGAACAAGGACGATTCATTGGGGGGAAAATTCAGTTGTTTGCGCCTCCCTTTAGCGCCTTAAGAGGGCGCTAATGGGGCGCAAAGCAACTCGCGCCTGAGTGCGGCGATATTTGTGCCGCTCGTGAAATTAACTAGACATTTTGCGGTGGCGCTAAACACTACCGCCACGATCTCCTGCACCAGCAGATCGTGACATCAGTCGAGTGCGCAACGCCCCAGTAGCGCCCGGGATCGGATATTGATTGGCGCCCCCTGCCTTACCGCCTGCCGCTAGCAACGACAGGTAGAGGGGAACGTTTTGCAGTCAGAAAGGGACTGGGGGAGCACTATTTAAAGGCGACCGCTTCCTGCCTTTTTTTGTTGGTGACATTTTTGCACCACGCATTCTAAGAGAGAGAGAGAGAGACTTCTGGAGAGATTCAACGCTGTGTGAAGGAGTTTTGAGTACTGAGCAGTACTTTGCAGGTTCATTTTGATTTGCCCTTCCTTGCTTCACCAGTGCTCTGAGGTAGCGCCTCGCTGCTCGGCCTTTGCGCCTTAAGACAGGTGTGAAGCGCCTGATTTAGCGCTCCAATCACCTCCAGGGGCGATAAAAGCCAAGTTTGCCGTCAGAGGCGATAATTAGCGCCAGGCGCTAAACTTTGCGCACAGCCGATAATGGCGACCCAAATGGGGCGATACTGAATTTTTCCCCCATTACATCTTAACCCATGTATCTGCATTCGTATCATGTTATTTATTCCTCTCTCTCTAGAAAAAAATTTAATTGCCGATTGAACTCATATTGGGCCAGAATTTGTGGTCAGTATGACATTGTACTCTGAGTACACCGTCATACCACCGTTGAAATGGACAGCAAGTTTGGGATTCCTGCATACGCATACGTTAAATCCTGAACCTGCGATCTGTCAAGTTCCGACTTGACAGATGATCCGCACCGACATTGAAATCCTAATTGTTGTCGTAGAGTTGGGCTAATTGCCTACCAACTGCCCAGCAATTACCTATGAAAATGTTACGGCTTCTGCAAACAGGCCCAGGGCCTGTTTGCACAGCGTAAGGGGATACCTCCTGACAAGATAATTAAGAAATTGCACTCGATTAATTAAAAAGGAAGGTTAAACAGTATTACGAAGTAGCGAAAATAGCTTTCCAATTTGTACATGAAAAAATAAATGATTTGCTTAGACGATTCTGAATGCATATTATGGAAGATCAAGCATAGTTCCCAGAGACTGTAGGAATTCCAATGTGTATAAGAAAGCCACACTTCAAATTTGCTTTGCAGAAAGAAAACTTCTCCAGCTCTACTCGCAGCAGATCTGGGGTCAGTCCTCTCTGGATGGAAGCATTCTAACTGGAGAACACTTGGTTGTGTGCAGCCCAGAGGGTAGTGATGATTTTCAATCTAATTTATTGGAAATGTTATTTGCTCTAAATCAATACTTTTTTAAAAAGCAAAGTAGCACCACAATTTCAAGCTGTCCATACTTTTTTTGAAACACCCCAGAACCCCAAATCACAAATTTAAGTATATTTTTGAAGTATTGAAGTTTAAATGGAGAATAGCCCTACAATCTCTAATAGTATTAATGAGAGACCTTCTGTTTGCTGATTGGAGCACCGACCCACATGATCCCAGGTACACTTCTGCAACGGTACGCCCCTGGGATCCGTGGGCTAATATGCTGCCCTCTACTCTGCAGCATCTGACAGCAACTTCTCAGAGGAGGGTCCCCAGCAGGTAAGTGTGCATTCAGTTCAGATATCAGCGGTGTAAACCTTCATTATGCCGCCGACCACAAAATCCGGGCTATTATTTACTTCAATTGTCACCCCTGGTAACTTGTTCCACAAGGCAGTCTGTGTAAAAAAAAAGTTCTCCTTGACTCGTTTTCTTCCTTGTAACTTTCAATATTTATGTTGACTCCTCTGGTATTTGAACCATTTACCCTAACAATCAACATGAGCAATCCCCTTCATAGTCTTAAACTTCAACTTGGTTACTTCAATTCTCCTCTTTGTTAGAGAAGACAAGACTAGTTTTCTTAATGTTTCCTCGTAACAGATTTCTGAAAATAATCATAATTGTTCACCTCTGTACTCTCTGGTGGACAATAATATCCTTTACAAGAGATGACCAGAACTACATAGATACAAAAAAAAATACTGCTGATGCTGGAAATCTGAAATAAAAACAGAAAATGCTGGAGAAACTCAGCAGGTCAGGCAGCATCTATGAAGAGAGAAACAGAGTTAACGTTTCAGGTCTGATGAAAGGTCATCGACCTGAAATGTTAACTCTGTTTCTCTCTTTACAGATGCTGCCTGACCTGCTGAGTTTCTCCAGCATTTTCTGTTTATACTACATAGATAGATACAGTCTGATACTTTATACAGCAACAATTCAGCCTCTTGATTTACATTCTATTGCTCTGATAGTACCTCATATACCATTTTTTACTACTAAACTAAGCACTGTGATGACAGTTTTGTAGATTTATCCTTTATACCCCCAGATCTCTTTCCTCACCAGCATGTTTCTATATTTGCTCCCTGCTTGATTCTTTGCATTGACATTTCTTCATATGGAATTGCACCTATCACCTACTAGCCTAATTGCCCAAAAGATTGTGGCCTAGAAATTAGGTATGGCCCCGCCAGCTCAGTTGCGCCCAAAAGTTTGTGCAGCGCCCGGAGCCCGTTGCGCCCGCCAGAAATTCACTTTTAGCGCCCCAAGTCGGAACCGGGCGCTGTTCCAGGGTGTGCCCGCCTCCGCTTGGGGCGCTGAAAGTGAATTTCAGCGCTCCAGCTGCCGCTGCGCCACCCGATGCGGTGCGGCAGGCTGGGGTACTGCAGGCCTCCTCCTTCTCTTAAGGAGGAGCTGCCTGCAGCCGTGAGATCGCCACTGGATTCTGCCGGCAAATGAGCCCGGCACCACGGAGAAGTGCCGGGCTCGCGGGAATCAGCCACCAATGCCGCGGGGGGGGGTGGTGTAGGAGGCCGGGGAGGGAGGTGCGGGCAGGCGGCCGCCGAAAAAGCGGCCGGCCGCACCTCCACCTTTATGCGCCCCACTAACGCTGCATGAAGGCCGTGTTTCACGAACGTTGTTTGCGGCCGCTGCGGAAGAGGCGGCTGCAACTGAATATGGGCGTCGGGCCGGCATCAGGGCGGAACCGGGGCGCTGCGCACACCGATGATGTCATCGATGCCGGCGCAGCGCTACCGGCTACCGCCGCCATTAACGCTGCACTCAATTTCCGCGCTACCAACCCCGCCGGCGCAGAAGACCTCTTTAGGCGCTAAGTGGGCGCAAGGCCCACTGAATTTCTAGGCCTGTATCCTTACCAACAGTTGTGCTGCAAATCTCCCAACCATTATAATATTCAATTAACCTTTTTATAAAACTCATTTGTATTCCCTCAATTGTATTTTTCTGTCACCATCCTTTTATGATCTTTTATATTATGACTTGCTGGAGTGCCCGGCGGTGCCGAGAGTTTTTTGAGGGCATGTTGTTGTTGGAAGAGAGAGAGAGAGAGTTGGAAGAGAGAGAGAGAGAGACTGGGGGGAGTAGAGAGAGACGGGGGGGGTCGGGGGAGAGAGAGAGAGAGAGGGACTGGGGGGGTAGAGAGAGAGAGAGACGGGGGGGAGAGAGAGAGAGACTGGGGGGGAGAGAGAGAGAGAGAGACTGGGGGGGAGAGAGAGAGAGAGAGACTGGGGGAAGAGAGAGAGACAGAGAGAGAGGGAGAGAGAGACAGAGAGAGAGAGGGAGAGACAGAGAGAGAGAGGGGAGAGAGAGACAGAGGGAAGGAGAGAGAGAGACAGAGAGGGAAGGAGAGAGAGAGGGAAGGAGAGAAAGGGGAAAGGGGTGGGGGAAAGGGGTGGGGGAAGGGGTGGGGGGAAAGGGGTGGGGGGGAAGGGGGGAAGGGGGGGAGGGGGGAAGGGGGGAAAGGGGTGGGGGGAAGGGGTGGGGGGGAAAGGGGTGGGGGGAAGGGGCGGGTGGGGCGAAGGGGGTGGTGGAGGGGGGGTGGGAGGGGGGAATGGGGGGAGGGAATGGGGGGGAATATGGGAAAGGGGAAGAGGGGGAGGGGGGGAAGGGAAGGGGGAAGGGAAGGGGAGGGGGGAAGGGTGGAGGGGGAAGGGAAGGGGGAAAGGGGGGAAGGGGAAGGGGGTGTGTGGGAGGGGGGGAAAGGGGGGGTGGGAAGGGGATGTGGGGGGGAAGGGGGCATGTGGGAGGGGGGGAAAGGGGGGTGGGAAGGGGGTGTGGGGGAAGGAGGGGGGAAGGGGGGAAAGGGAGGGGGGAGCCAACAGACCCGCCCCCCTTTGCCAGTGTTGAGAGTTGCGCTGCCGGCGGCGGTTGGAGAACGCTAGGCCCCGGGGCCTCGGGCACCCGTACTGACATGGCCCAGCCGAGCCGAGCACCTCGGGCAGCCTGAGCTCCGCAGCCGCCGTTCGGCTGCAGGCCACAAAGCACCCGAGCCCAGTGCCGGTGATGGCTCCGCAGAGCTCCGTACCGCCCCGCCAGCCTTTACAAAGATGGCGGCGGTGGCTACGCTTGGCTCAGGCCCGCCCCGCCAGCCTTTACAAAGATGGCGATGACGGCAGGCCGCTTGTTGAGCGGGACGGGAGGTGCCTAGCTCGGGCGTGGCTGGGGAGGAGAGGCTGAGGCTTCGAGGCCTGCAGGCGGGGTAACCCTGGAAGGTTGCAGCGCCCAGCGGAGGTAGCGAGTCAAGAGGAAAAAAAAGGGTGAAAGGTAGGAAAATTAATGAGGTTAGAGAAAATATTTACAAATTAATTAACTTTTTTTTAAAAACAATTTAATTGTGTTTTAAAAGCAACTTTTTGTTTGCTGGAAATCTAGATTTGAAAATAAACACGCAGAAAATGGGAAAAATAAATGAATCGTTAGGAATCAAGATGGCGGCCACTCACCTCAGCTCAGAAGGATTAGGCCCGCCCACACACGCAATGAAATGCCCCCCATGATGCACCGATTGGTCAACCATCAGGTTAATCCCCTGTACGATTGGTCAACCATCACGTCACTCAACGCTAGTGAGCGGAATGTTGCCGTTTTTTGAACCTTTTTTGTATACTGTCGGAACAATTTTTGTCTGACCAAAAAGTAAATATGCCTATGAGAGTCCCCTAATAATAAGCTTTCTTTTGATATAGCATATGTGTAGGTACGCTCTATAACTTTTGATTGTATAGCCGGACAGACAGACGGAAAGACGGAAAGACAGACAGAAAGACAGATGGACCGTTTTATATATATAGATTATTATTATTATTGGGTCTTAGATATTCCCCTAGTTCTATCTTATGCACCATACCTGGGTCATTACTGAAGATTACATCCAGAATAGCCTAGAATCTTTGTGGCTGTTGGACAAACTGAGGGAGGAAGCAATCCTACTCTATCTCCAGAAAAATGCATTCCTCAGTTTTCCCTCTGATGTTTTCCCAGTCAGTATTTGGGTAATTCAGATCCAACACAATCAATGTAATGGTCTTTTCACAGGCCCCCCTTATCTGTAAAAGCATTTCCCTCTCTTGTTTGTGAGCTCTGTAAAAAACATTCAGTAATTGCCTTCTTTCTTTTTTTGTTCTTAACATCACTTCACACTGGGGTAGGTATTCATTTTCAGTGCCCCGTCACAGAGATTTTTGCGGCTTGAGTGCTTACTGGGAATTCAGGTGCCTGCCCTCCATGATTTTTATCCATTACATTCTGTGCTTGGCGTGCTACGAAAAAAAATCCCTGAACTGTCTCTACTGTGTCAGCCAAGATGCTTATATCAGGGTAGAGTTTACAAATTCGTTCTCCCCTCAAGGAGTTTTTAAATGTGTGATTGTCTAACTGGAGCTTAAAATTAATAAAACAAGAACAATATTGCATTTCCACAGCACCTTTAACATGTCCCAAAACACAGAAGAGTAAGGAAAAATGGGACACCAAGCCAAAGAAGAAGATGCTCGGATGGGTGACTTGGTCAAAGAAATGGGTTTTGAGGAGGGTCTTAAAGGAGGAGATGGGGTGGAGAGATAGAATGGGATAGGGAGTGAATTCCAGACTGTGGGGCCTACGCAGCCGAAGGCACAGCCAGCAATGGTGGGGCAGAGGGAGTTTTGCTCAATCATTTCTTTCCCGAGGATCTCACCCATATTGCCTCCCGGCGAAGTTAGTGCCCCAAAGGGGGCGCGGCTCAATTTTTCCCCCATAGTCATAACGGCTCAGAAGGAGGCCATTCGGCCCATCGATTCTGTGCCAGCTCTCTCTCTGTAGAGCAATCCAGTCAGTCCCATTCCCCCGCTCTATCCCCGTAGCCCTGCAAGTTTATTTCCCTCAAGTTCCTATCCAGTCTCCCCTTGAAAACATTGAGTGTCTCCGCTTCCACCACTTCCGTCGGCAGCGAGTTCCAGGTTCTCACCACTCGCTGCGTAAAAATGTTTTTCCTCACATCCCCCCTGTATCCCTTGCCCAAAACCTTAAATCTGTGTCACCTAGACCTTGTACCATCAACCAGTGGGAACAGCCTTTCCCCATCTAGCCTATCCAAACCCGTCATAATCTTGTACACCCCTATCAAATCACCCCTCAACCTCCTTTGCTCTAATGAAACCAAATCCAGCTTCTGCAACTTGTCCTTGTAGCTAAGATCCCCCATCCCCGGAACCATTCTGGTAAATCTCCTCTGCACCTTCTCAAGTGCCTTCACATCTTTCCTAAAGTGTGGTGACCAGAACTGGATGCAACACTCCAGTTGTGGCCTAACTAGCGCTTTATAAATGTTCAGCATAACTTCTCTACTTTTGTACTCAATACCTCTATTTATGAAGCCCAAGATCCCATATGCTTTGCTAACATCTCTCAATATGTTCTGCCACCTTCAGGGACCTATGCACATTAACTCCCAGGTCCCTCTGTCCCTGCACATTCTTCAAAACTGTGCCATTAGGTGTATATTGCCTCTCCCTGTTCCTTCTGCCAAAATGCATTACCTCACACTTTTCTGTATTAAATTCCATCTGCCACTTGTCTGCCCATTCTGCAAGCCTTTCTATGTCCTGTTGCAGTCGATTGGTATCAACTTTCTAGCATTAGTTTAAAAGTGTTCCCCTATTTTATTATTTGCCCTATCTATTTTTTAACCTCCTTTCTTCTTTTTCCTCTTATTTAATGATAAGTACTTTCCCTTGGGATCTCAGTATATTTCTTTAGTATCACTGGGCCCTTCCCTTCCACAGCCCCATGCAATGGGCACCATTTGAGAGATTTCCACAGACAGGAAACATTTAGCTCCTGGAATTCCATGTAGACTTTGGGATTAATGCAGGATGTTGAGGTGCAGTGACAACACTCTTTACGTTCCTGGCATTAACATATGAAGCATATCATAAATCATAGAATGATACAGCACAGAAGGAGGCGATTCGGCACAGCTTGCCTGTTTGAAAGAGCTATCCAACTAGTCCCACTCCCCTGCTCTTTCCCCACAGACATGCAAATTTTTCCCCTTCAAGTATTTATCCAATTCCCTTTTGAAAGATATTATTGAATCTGCTTCCACCACCCTTTCAGGCAGCGCATTCCAGATCCTAACAATTTGTTGCATAAAAACAAATCTCCTCATCTCACTTCTGGTTCTTTTGCCAATTATCTTCAATCTGTGCTCTCTGGTTACCGACACTTCTGTCACTGGAAACAGTTTCTCCTTATTTACTCTATCAAAACCCTTCATGATTTTGAACACCTCTATTAAATCTCCCCTTAACCTTCTCTGCTCTAAAGAGAACAACCCTGCTTCTCTAGTCTCTCCAAGTAACTGAAGTCCCACATCCCTGGCACCATTCTAGTAAATCTCGTCTGCACCCACTCTAAGGCCTTGTCATCCTTCCTAAAGTGTGGTGGCAGGGTTGGACACAATACTGCAGCCGAGGCCTAACCAGTGTTTTATAAAGGTTTAGTGTAACTTCATTGCTTTTGTACTCTATGCCTCTGTTTATAAAGCCAAGGATCGTGTATGCTTTTTTAACAGCCTTCTTAACTTGTCCTTCCACCTTCAAAGATTTATGTATGTACACCCCCAGGTCCCCCTGTTCCTGCACCCCCTTTAAAATTGTACCATTTAGTTTATATTGCCCCTCCTCATTCCTCCTACCAAAATGCATCACTTCACACTACACTGCGTTAAATTTCATCTGCCATGTGTCTGACATAAACAATAGTCTGCTTCACTACCTATAGTCTTGTGACAGATTCCACCTAGTCTCACATTTCCAGTATTATAGAGGGTAGACTTTGCCATGGGGTACATCATTCTCTTCTCATCAAAGGTACCTCTTTGCATGGCTTTGGACTGTACTGAATCCAGGCACAAGAGGGTTACAAATATTCTGTAAACTGTGAAGAGCACTGATGTTGCCTGCTTTCTTAACGATTCCCACTTTTCTATCAGATTTTCAAGACATCCTGGTCACAAGCTAGCCCAGTGTAACTCACTGGTGTGATAATGCTGTCAGTGAGCTGAACATTTATAACTGGAGACAGTTTGCTACTCTTAGAAAGTAGAGGTTTGCTGGCAACTAATTCTGAGTCTGCCACCGGGTTTCTATTATCTTTGGAGCACCCCATGGCGGGGGATGGGGGATATGGCTTTATTTCTATGGATATTAATTCAGTCTCTTCACACTGCCACACTGAATAAGTACCCCATGCCAGCTCCATTTAAAGGAACTGTTTTGCTATTTAAAGGTACACTGTGATCCTAGAACCAATAATACCAAGTAAGTAAAATGCGTCATTCCAGTCAACCTGGAGACAAGGTGGAAGAAAAACCAAGCACCTGGATTAGAAAATTGATTTTTTTTAAATAACTTCAGGAGAAATTAGGCTATATGAACAAAAATATTTTTTTTAATGAATAAAAGCAGAAGGAACTAAACAAAATAATTTTAATCGGAGTTATGTGTAACTGTTTGATTTATACGAACAGCACCTTTTTTCTGATGGAAAACCTAATTCTTTAAGGTACAAGTAAATCCAGCATAGTTTGCTCATCTTCACCCCATAGCTAGCAATAGAACATTTCACAGACTGTAATGGTCTGGTGCAGACGTGCTCTATAATATTGATTTAATTTAGACCATTACCGTGTGATCTCAGCCTGATGTCTGATGTAAGCAGGGTAGTAGTAACCGCTGAACCCAATCTCAGCAGTTAGGGATCACAGTCGATTGACATAGAATACATAGATTATAGCCTTTCTTTGGATCTTCGACATATAGCACTCTATTTTCTTTGACTCTCGTGCCATAGTAAAAAACTGGGAGATTTACACTGCATTACCCTCTATCCACCAAAAAGAGCATGAAATGGTAAGAAGTAATTTTACAGACCAGAAAACATAGCTATAGACTTCATACAGTGTGTGAATCAGGTTATAGAAAAGAACTTGTAATTAAAGAAAGGAATAGAATGGTAAATATTATGAATTGATATATTTTTTAAAAGAAAATGTCAAAAATATGCAGCTTATCATCATGAAGCTTTAGTTAAACAATCACAAATAGAGGAACACCATGCAAAATAATTTTTTGACACCCGTATTAACACAATCTTCATGGTTCAGCATTATCTTAAAGCCAGCTTCTCTAGCAGAGATCAATCATTTTGACTGCCAGCAAGTACTTTTCTATATCCTATTTGTGCAACTTTTATTCTGCAGTGAATCCGATATGAAGTTAACTGTCAGTTTTGGATTAAAACTTGAAAAGCCTCCTGGATTATTGACAGTAAAGTCACAGCAATGAGCAGATAAGCTCACTTCACTAAAGATAGGTTTCATCCCAGTTTGACTCTTAAGTCAAGGGCTGTGTAAATGATTGCCTGAAGTCACTCTGGCACCAGGCCTTTGGGTTGCCTGGCAACGAAGCATTAACATGGAGGCTTCTACTGCATCGAATAGCACCCTTTGCTGTCTGTTGTGTATTGTAGAAATACAGGTGTATTTAGCCGTTACCAAGGATGGGGATTGACGAGCACTGTGAGCAGCATTGCTCTGATGGTTGTCATCCTCGGTACCTGGAATGAGCTGAAACAGAATCCCTTTGGTTAATGCTGTAAATGGAAAGCTGGTGAAGGAGATTGACAGGAGGCAGTTATAGCAACCACTTTGCCCACCACACAGCAGAGTTCATTAGAGAACACCTTATAAATCTATCTAGAATAACTATACTGTCCAATTAATCCCTTCCTCTGTGTTTGAATTTAATAAGAGAATCCTGATAAGATAGAAATTCTGACATGTTAGAACACTTTGGGAGGGCAGAGTGGCAGCAAATGTATTTTTACAGTTATCCATCCATCCCTTATTTCCTCTCTTTCAGTTTAGCCTCATTCCTGAATGTTTGTTTTTGTATGGCTCTCTTCCTGGCATTTATTTTCTTAATGGAGACATTTTTTAATGGGCTTATGAAACTAATATTGGGGTTCTTATATTTAACCCTCAGAAATGTAAACTTTTTTTTCTCAAAAAAATGTTCTGCATTCAACAAGATCTGCAACTGACTAATAGTCAAATAAAGTCAGATCGGTACATCTCTAATTTCACAGCTGGCCAACTGTTATCTCAACGTTGGTTTTATTTTCTGTGAGGTAGTGATTCAATATCCTAATAAATATGGCTACGAAAAATTCTACCAAATAAACATGGACACTGGTTTAATTAATATTCTCACTGCACTGGGTACTGTACAACTAAACAATATTCCATAGGAATTTTTTCCTATATGAACTTATTTCAAAAATTACAGCTTACTCCAAGTAAAAGTTATAGTTAAATAATATGATTATTAAAGTGGACAAAGAACAAATCATTTTAAGTAACACAACAGCACAGTATTGTAAAGGTAATTTCAACCACATGGAATGTAGAATAGCAGAGGACAGATATTTAAAGTTAATTAAAGTATTGATATTAAATATGTTATTAGATCTGGAGCAATAAGCTACCACAAAGATAACAGGCTTTCGATTCACTGTAGAGCCACACTTTGTCACTGTGACCAGACTAGGTGTGATGAGGCACTGTGACTCTTCCTTCAATTAGGGACAAATACAGCGGCACCTATGAATATATAACTGGAAACATTGAAGTTGCTCGTTATGAAGAGAAGGTAACAAATGCAATAGAGAGGTTAAAAGCTACCTCTAAATCTAACGTCAACAATTTACTCAGAACAAATAGAGATTTCAGCAGACACCCCAGCCCAACCATCTACGCTCTAGGCCCACCAGTTGGATTATCTATGGCTCATTCTCAAGCTGTTCATTACTGCTGGTGGTGCTCCATAACCCTTACCCCTTACCAAAGTCCATTTAAGGCCCACTAATTCAAAGCCACATAATACCTGAAATGTTAACTTTGTTTCTCTCTCCACAGATGCTGCCTGACCTGCTGAGTAGTTCCAGCATTGTCTGTTTTTATTTCAGATTTCCAGCATTCGCAGTATTTTGCTTTTGTATTAGTGTTTAATTTACTGCCAATTCTGTTCCAAGAATGCCCACCTTGAAGAAGTTCGTCTCTTTTACCTTGTTCACCTTCATTGCTTTCTGTTTCCCTTCTCGTGTTTGATTGGGTATCTACCAAAACTCACTTTCACAGCCATATCTCTTTCCTCAGCACTGATCTCTGTCTCCGACTTATTCCCTGTGGATTCCAATTGAAATTCCACCCTTCATGTTTCGGATTCACCCATGATTACAGATATCTCCAAGATATTCAGCGTTCCTCTAACCACTGCTCTCGCCGCATCCTGAGAACCATGCTCAACGCCATAGGCCGCCACATTCACGCTTACGACCTCTCTTTTCAGCAGCACTGACTCACTGGCCTAGAAATTGGGTTTTGGCTTAGCCAGGGCTTTAGCGCCGGAAGTTAGTGCCGGCGCTAAGTCCCCTGCGCGCGCCAAAAATTCAGTGGCGCCGCGCCCAAACGGCTGCCGGCGCTACTGAAGGGTCTTTGCGGCGGTACATCGGCGCTAACTGCCGTTTCGCGCCGCAATTCCGGCGCTGCGGCACCCGATGCGGTGCGGCAGGCTGGGGACGTGCAGGCCTCCTCCTCCCGTTAAGGAGGAGCTGCCTGCACCCGGCCGCGGCCCGCGCAAATCAGCTTAAAAATGAGCCCGGCACCTCGGACAAGTGCCGGGCTTGCATCTGTTCCGGGGGGGGGCGGGGAGAAGTCCGGGGAGGGAGCTGCGGGCAGGCGGCCGGCGGGAAAGTGGCCGGCCGCCGCGGGGCCTTTAATGCGCTGGCGCAAACTGGAGTAAGGCACCTCTGCCAGAACGTTGCTTGCGGCTGCCACGGGCGAGGCGGCCGCAACTCAATTTCGGAGTTCGGGCGGGTTACCACGGCAACCGGGACGCTGCGCACACCGATGACGTCATCGGTGCTGGCGCAGCGCTACCGGTGCAACGCCGATTTAGGGCCCCAGGGAATTTTTAAACTGGCCATAACTCTGGCGCTAGTCCCTCTAGCGCCTCAAAAGCGGCGCTAAGGCTAGTGAATTTCTAGGCCACTGACTCTATCCCAAAGCTGTCCTGGTCCACAGTTCCATTTCATCCTTTGCCTCATCCGGCGCTTTAGCAGATGTCCTTTCAGGTGCCAAGGATCGCAACCTTCAACACTCTTGAATACCAATGCCCCTCCAGATCCTGCTTTCCCTTCATTTTCTATTGACCCCATCCCTCCTTCCAATCTCATCCTTTGCCATGTTTTCACTATCCCCTCTGACCTTCACCTCTCTGACCCTGAATGATCAATCCTCAGCAAAGGCCTCAGCACTGTTCGCAACCTTGGCATCATATGTGACCCCGAGATGAGCTTCCAACCACATATCCGCTCCATCACTAAGACCGCCTATTTCCACCTCCGTAACATCGTCTGACTCTGCCCTGCCTCAGCTCATCTGCTGCTGACACCCCCATCTATGCCTTTGTTACCTTTGGACTTGACTATTCCAATGCACTCCTGGCCGGCCTCCCTTGAGGTCATACAAAACTGTGCTGCCCATGTCCTAACTCCAAGTCCCGTTCACCCATCACCCTTGTGCTCACTGACCTACATTGGCTCCCGTTTAAGCAATGCCTCGATTTTAAAATGCTCATCCTTGTTTTCAAACTCCTCCATGGCCTTGCCCCTCCCTATCTCTGTAATCTCCTTCAGCCCTACAACTCGCCGAGATATCTGCGCTCCTCTAATTCTGGCCTCGTGAGCATCCCAGATTTTAATTGCTCCACCATTGACGGCCATACCTTCAGCTGTCAAGGCCCTAAACTCTGGAATTCCCTCCCTAAACCTCTCCCTCTCCGCCTCTCTCTCCTCTCTCCTACTTTAAGACGCTCCTTAAAACCTACCTCATTGATCAAGCTTTTGGTTATCTGCCCTAATATCTCCTTATGTGGCTTGGTGTCAAATTTTGTTTGACAATACTTCTGCGAAGCACCTTGGGATATTTTACTATGTTAAAGGCGCTAGTTAAATACAAGTTTTTGTTGTTATAAAGTGATTGGGGGACAGACAATTATTGAGGGTACAAATTAATACTGGGGGAACAAAGAAGCAGAGGTTGGGGGACAGGGACAAACAGGTATTGGGGGTTACAGACGGAAAGACTGGAGAGCACAGAGCAGCGATTGGAGCCAATAAAACAGAAAGCAAGAGATTTGCGGATAAAGAAAGTCAAATTGAGAACAGGCAGAGAGAGATTCAGGGCATAAGGCGAGAGACAGAAACATTTGGGGACAGAGACCAGAATTGGAGAGACAAAGAGAGTTGGGTGAACAGAGAGATGGATACATCCAAACAGAAAAAGAGATTATGGCAGAGAAAAAGGCATGCATAAGGCAAGCATTAAAAGAGATCATAGTGAAAGACAAACAAATCAACAAAGATCAGGGCACAGACAAAATGGTTGCATGGGACACACTCAGAAACAGTCTAGGAAGGATCTAGAGACAGATGCGGATAGAAAAATCAGGGGACACTTAAAGAAACATCCAGAAAACATGGACAGATACACACCAGGGTAATGTGGTCAAAGAAATTAGACGCAAAGACACAGAATCTATGGATACTCCGACAAAGATCATGTCACAGGTGTAATGATCAGTAACATGTCATTCTAGAATGGTACACTAGGTGGAGCTGTATGTTTAGTAGGGGGCTACCCACAAGGCAGTAGTCAAGATGGATGCCTGTATACTAGTCCACATGGCTGAATAAATGACTAGCTCAAGCTAGCTGTTCATAATGAAAACGACTATTTATTTATGAACATAACATGGTACCAGAAGTGGTAATATCTACTGAATATTGCGAAATGCGACATGGAGAATTTGAAGCCACCGGAGGGTTTGAAAGTCACGGGGAATGTTGACTGCAATTGGCGGACATTCAAACAACAATTCGCACTCTACATTGCTGCCATTGGGTTCAGTACGATGCCAGACGCAAGGAAAATAGCGTTACTGCTCATGGTTGCAGGCCCGCAGGTGATAGAGGTATTTAATACGTTTGTATTTGATCAAGAAGAGGACAGAGAAAAAATGGACGATGTGCTAAAGAAGTTTGATACACATTGTTCTCTCAAAAAGAACGAGACCTATGAGAGGTACGTGTTCCGTTCACGGACACAGCAGCAAAATGAGACTTTTGATAGCTTTGTGACCGATCTGAAACTGAAAGCACAGACATGTAATTTCTCTGAACTGAAATCATCCATGATTCGTGCCCAGATTGTGTTTGGTATTCATGATAAAAAAAGTCAGGGAACGTTTGTTGAGAGAAACTGAACTAACATTGGAGGATGCTGTAAAAATATGCCATGCCAGTGAGCTAGCTCAACAGCACACGAAGACTTTCAGTGAAATTAATAATAATGCCACTGTAATGAGTGACTGTGCTGCTGTCAATGCTGTGTCCTACAAGGGGAAGAAACGTGGGCAGAACAGAAATGCAAAGCAATCGGAGGATGGAATTTTTAATTGTAAATGCTGTGGTTACCAGCACCAGTCAAGACAATGCCCAGCGTTTGGGAAAATGTGCACAAAATGTAATGGAAAGAATCACTTTGCCAAACAATGCTTTTCAAAAGTAAAAACAAAGAAAGGGCAACAAGTCAATGTGATAGAGGACACTGATTTAAGTGAGACATTTTTTGTAGGAATGGTGTCATATGACAATATTGAAAAGGATACAGAAAATGTGCAGCCCTCAGGAATGGACAATGCTGAACATAAAGTTAATGCAGTAAAAGAGCACGAATGGATAAAGTCACTGCAGGTAAATGGAGCATTAGTTACATTGAAACTAGACACTGGGGCAAAAGCAAACTTAATCAGTATGAGTGACATTAAAAATATGAAAGAAAAGCCCAAAATACAGAAAAAGTCAGTACTACAGAAGAACTATAATGGACAGAAAATAGATAGCTTAGGTGAATGCACACTCAAAGTGACAGTCAAAGACAAATTGCATCATCTCATGTTTTCTGTTGTGGCTGAAGGACTTGATTCACTACTAGGTGACAAAGCTTGTGAGGACTTAGAACTGGTCAAGAGAGTCTACCGTATAAACTGTGCCATAAGCAGACCAGATGACTCAGTGGATTATGTAGTGAATAATTTCCAGGATGTGTTCAAAGGATATGGAGTTCTACCATTCACTTACAAGATCCAGCTAAAGGAGGATGCTCAGCCAGTGGTACATGCTCCACGGAGAGTTCCAGCACCCCTGCGTGACTGGCTCAAGAAAGAACTGGACAGAATGACCACACTAGGAGTCATCAGGAAAGTCGAAGAGCCAACAGACTGGATTAACTCCATGGTATGTGTAAAGAAAAAGAACAATGATCTAAGAATATGCATGGATCCAAAGGACTTAAATGCAAACATAAAACATGAACACTACCAGATTCCCAAGCGAGAAGAAATCACCAGTGAAATGTCAGGTGCCAGATACTTCACAAAGCTCGATGCCTCACAAGGATTTTGGCAACTAAAGCTGGATGAAGAGAGCACCAAATACTGTACCTTCAACACACCATTTGGCAGGTATTGTTTCCTCAGAATGCCTTTCGGGATAATATCTGCATCTGAAATCTTTCATAGAGCGATGGAACACATAATTGAAGGTCTGGAAGGAGTCTGGGTCTATGTTGATGACATCATCATCTGGGGCTCCACACTGAAAGAACACAATGAGAGACTGACTAAAGTGCTACAGAGCATACGCTGGAATGGACTGAAGCTCAACAAAGCCAAGTGTCAGTTTGGCGTCCAGGAAGTCACTTTCCTAGGAGATAATCTATCTGGTAAAGGAATAGAGCCAGATATGGAAAAAGTAAACGCCATACTCAACATGCCCCGACCCACTGACAAAAAAGGAGTGCTACGCATCATGGGGATGATAAACTTCATTGGAAAGTTCATTCCTAACTTGTCAGCCAAGACAGCCTGTCTGCGAGACCTGCTACATAAAACAAATGAGTTCGCATGGACAGAAAGACATGAACAAGAGTGGATGAACCTTAAAACAGTGCTGACAACCACACCTGTACTCACCTTCTTTGACCCAACAAAGAGAATCAAAGTGTCAAGGGATGCATCGAAAGATGGCCTAGGCGTGGTCTTGCTACAAGCAGAGGGTGAAGATTGGAAGCCTGTTGCCTATGCCTCCAGGTCTATGGCTGATTCTGAGTGTCGATATGCCCAGATTGAAAAGGAATGTCTAGGCTTGGTAGTTGGACTAGAAAAGTTCCATGGCTACATATATGGACTTCCCACCTTCACAGTTGAGACAGACTACTGCCCACTGGTTGCCATCATAAAAAAAAATCTGAATGAGATGTCTCCAAGGAATCAACAACTCATGATGAAGCTGCAAAGATATGACTTTGAACTGATCTACACACCAGGCAAACACATAGTGTTAGCAGATGCACTATCCCAAGCACCCACAATGAGTCATGTGAGCTCTACTGAGGAAGACATGGATGTTCATGTGAGTATGGTCACTGCTGCGCTGCCCATGTCAGACACAAAATCAAAGCAAATAGCAGAAGAAACAGTAAAAGATACAGGGCTAGATTTTCAGTCGCTTGCGCCAGCAGTTAGCGCCTTAAGAGAAGTGATTTTCGGGCACTATGCGTGTAGCGCCCGGGCGCAGCGCAGTTTGCGCCCCACCCCAAATTAAGTTGCCCGTTAGCGCCGGCACAAAGTTTAGCGCCCGCCCGGATGCACGCGCAGAAAATGACATCACATCCTCGTGCAACGCCCTTTGTGCGCCCCGATTCCAAACTTCAGTCGGACCGCCCCATTGTGCGGCTGGCGGCCGGAGCGTTTGGAAAAAGGAACGCAACACAATCAGCGCGGGCCCCGGGGGGCGCAAATTAAAGGGGACGTACTCTCCAGTATAAAGGCCAGCCTTTTTTCAGAAAACACTCTTGTGCAACGCATTTCTGGAGACACAACAAGGAGGATAGCTAACTGGTTTCAAGCAGCAAGAGCCAGGTATTTTTGGACTCAGGCCAGAGCGCTGCAAGTGGCCTTTTGGAAATTAGCGTGTTTGCCAGGATTTGATGGGGGTTGCATGGGGTGCCAACGCGGAGCTGCAGCTCCATGTCCGTAGGGCTCGCAGACGCATTGTGAGAGGGGCAGCCCTGGCTAGAGGCAGAGGGGGCTACAGGCGTCGGCCACGTAGGCCTTACCCAGTCAGGCTATACCGCCAGCAGCGCTCCTACCTAAACATGAGTGCCGCGCGATGTGTTAGAAGGCTCCGATTCCGAAAGGAGGTGATTGCAGAGATCTGCCACCTGCTTCGCCGAGATCTGCGGCCAAAGCTCAGGTGCAGGACGTCTCTGTCGGTGGAAGTGAAGGTGACGGTGGCATTGAACTTCTATGCCACCGGCTCCTTCCAATACGCTGCTGGGGACATAGCAAACATCTCCCAGTACGGCGCGCATCGCTGCATCCGCCAGGTGACCGAAGCACTGTTCAGAAGGAGAAGCCAATTCATCTCCTTCCCCATGGCCCTGGAGAGCCAGCATCAGCGCGCATTGGGATTTTCCAGACACGGGGAATTCCCCTTGGTGCAGGGCGCCATTGACTGTACGCATGTGGCTTTGCGGGCCCCTCTGGAGCATGGCGAGCAGTATCGCAACAGGAAGGGCTACCATTCTCTGAATGTGCAGCTGGTCTGTGACCACAAGCAGCGCATCATGGCAGTCAATGCCAGCTTCCCAGGCAGCAGCCACGATGCCTTTATCCTGCGGCAGAGTACTGTGCATGACATGTTCCAGGCACAGCCTCCCCCAAGAGGATGGCTACTCGGGGACAAAGGCTATCCTTTGTGCACCTGGCTCATGACCCCGCTCCGCGCGCCCAGGACCGCTGCTGAAGAGGCCTACAACGAGAGCCATCAAACCACCCGCAACATCATCGAGCTAACTATTGGGGTCCTCAAGCAGCGGTTCCGCTGCCTTGATCGCTCCGGAGGAGCTCTCCAGTATTCGCCGGACCGGGTCTCCCAATTTGTGGTGGTTTGCTGCATGCTACACAACCTGGCTATCCGCAGGACTCAGGCACTGCCACCTGACGTTGGACCAGCACCTCAGGAGGAGGAGCAGGAGGAGCATGAGGAGGAGGAGGAGGAGGAGCAGGAGTACGTTCCCAGGAGGGAGCGACCAGGGCCAAGGGCCGCACGACGCCACCTTATTACACGGTACTTCTAAGCCCCCTGTCAGGGAATGGCCAGGGGCCATGAGGGAAGATGAATGCAGCCGCTCCGCAAGCCCTCAGCCGGCGAAGCCAACAAACACTAAGAAGAACAACCATGGAGACTGCATGAATAAAGATAATTTTTTATTACACAAAAATGAAAAGCCCTTCCCACATGAATCCCCAAAAACAATAAACGGGCCCCACAAAAAGCCCAACAAACGACTCACTCCCACAAACTGGGGAGGAGTCACTCCACCTTTCTTCAAACCGGGCCTCAACGTCGGCCTAACGCAAAAAATAAGCCCTCCAACAACACAACCATGGGCAAAATAAAGATGGCCACCGCCATATAAAAGGAAAGCTGCCCACACCCTCTACTGAGTGGCCCGCGAGGGCGAGACCTTGCCCAGCTTTTTGCCTCCCCTGCCCGGCCTGCTGCTCCTTCGCAAGCTCTGCCCAGTGGCTGCTGCGAGGCTGGGGGAAGGCGCCTGAGGCTCAGATGCCCTTCCGCCAGATGCCGCTGGGGGGCGGCCTACACGGCGTTTGGGCCTCGAGGGGCCGTCTGCTGAGTGGCGCACCTGAGCCTTGCCACCATCAGCTGCAGCCGCTTGCCCTTGACGCCCCAGTGGGGGAATGGCGGCGACGGATGGCGCAATGTGGGCCAGCTGGCGTCTGGGATGCGCTGGCTGGTGCTGTGGCGCGGTGGCACTCGGCCGGGCCCGCACTGCAGGATCCGCAACAATCAGCCGAGGGGCGGCTTGCTGGGATGGTCCAGCGCGGCGGCTGCCCTGGCGATGCCTGCCTGAGACAGCGCGTGTGGCAGCAGTGAGTGCCCCTGTGGTCCTGCTGTGCGCGCGCATCACAGCCGCCAGGGTCTTGATGGCATCAGTCAGCATGCGGCCACTCGCGGCAGTTGCTGCCCCGAACTCGCGCACACTGGTCGCCAGCGACTCGATGGCCTCAGGCATGCGCCCCACCACGCTCATGAGCTCCGTGTGGCGCCGGTCCGAATCCTCGGCCATCTTATCCAGCTTCCGCACCTCCTCCGAGGTGAAGGTGTCCGGACTGGAGTCGCGACTCTCCCGCTGGGGAGGAGGGGGCCGAACTACGGGACCCGTGCCGCGTTGGTGGCGGCGAGTGTGCCGAACAGCAGCACTCCCCTCTGATCCTTCCCCCCTTTGGGGGGAAGGCCGCGGGCCATGCGCACGGCTCCTGGGTGGCTGGACGCCACTGGTCCCAGAAGCTGCATTGCCCTGCGACAGTTCCTCCAGGCACTCGTCCAGTGAGGAGGTGTCAAGCATTTCCTCCTCTCCTGCGGGACGTGACTGTTCCCCCGAAGGTCCGGCGTGCTCCTCCTCCTCCTCCTCATCGGAGGTGCTGTCACTGGCAGCTTCAGGGTCCTGGTCGTCACCAGCTGAAAGCAGGAATGCACAAGAGTAGCTTCAGAGTGAGGAGACGGCGTCAGCGAGGGAGTTAGGACTGGTGGCATTCAGCGCATTGGTGGGACAGTGGCAAAGGAGGTAGCTCGGATGGGCCAGTGCGACGCGAGAGGGCCAAAAGGCGAGGTCCTTACCATTGCCGGGCAGTGGAGGGTCGGATACTCCGCACGCTGTGGGGACAATCACACGGGCTCCCATGAGCACACACACGCGCTCCTCCAGCCAAGTGAGCTTCTGCAGCTTGGCGCGGCCACCCCTGGCACGCGCCTGGCGATTAAACGCTACTTTAGCCTGCAAGAGAAAGGACGGGCTGTAAGTGCGCAGTGAAGCCCTGATGTAGTGTGCACTGCCTCCCATGGTGGAATAGCGTGGACAGAGTGAAGCCCTGATGTAGTGTGCACTGCCTCCCATGGTGGAATAGCGTGGACAGAGTGAAGCCCTGATGTAGTGTGCACTGCCTCCCATGGTGGAATAGCGTGGACAGAGTGAAGCCCTGATGTAGTGTGCACTGCCTCCCATGGTGGAATAGCGTGGACAGAGTGAAGCCCTGATGTAGTGTGCACTGCCTCCCATGGTGGAATAGCGTGGACAGAGTGAAGCCCTGATGTAGTGTGCACTGCCTCCCATGGTGGAATAGCGTGGACAGAGTGAAGCCCTGATGTAGTGTGCACTGCCTCCCATGGTGGAATAGCTTGGACAAAGTGTAGAGTGCCGAATGGCCATGTGATGCTCATGACTGTCCCAATGCTGCTGGCTGAGGGCTGGCCAATAGGACTTTCAGCTCCCTTTGCCCATCATGTCAGGTGTACATGCAAGAATGAGGAGGAGACTGGAAAGGCTACTCACCTTCACAATCCTGGTCAGATCGTTGTATTTTTTACGACATTGTTTGTGGGTCCTGGGGGCATCGCCGGTGAACGTCACCCTCTGGGCGATCTGCTTCCAGGCTTTGGTGTAGTCGTGGTGGGTTGGCTTCCTCCCACTCTCTGGGAACAAGATCTTGCGCCTCACCTCCAGAGCTGTCACCATTATGTCCAGATCACCCTCTGAGAAGCGCAGGGCATGCTGACGGGCCTTCTCTGGCGTTGCCATGACTCCCTGGGGCTGAGCAGCAGTGTTGAGGCCTCTTTGCAAGGCTGCAGTGTGCAGGCCGTGGCAGCAGACCAATTCGTCCCTTCCCCCTTTAAGAGCTGGTCGGCGCCACGGGGTCTGCTGTCAGTCCAAAAATGACCGCACCCGCGCTGCGCCCCGCCTGGGCGCTATCCCTCTGGACCGCCGGCTTAGCGCCTAAAGATAGGAGTGGAACGCCTCTTTTAGCGCTCCACCAATCTCTTAGGGCGAAGCCACTGAATTTCCGGCAACGGGGCGCTACTTTGGGGCGGGCGCTAACTTCGGGCGGGCGCTAAGGTTAGCGCCCCAAAACTGTCTATACTGAAAATCTAGCCCACAGTGTTACAAACAGTAATAGAGAACATTCATCATGGTTGGCCAAAAGGTTCCTGTCCAAAGTACTATCACATTAGGTCAGAGTTGAGTGTCGCAAGTGGACTATTACTAAAACAGAACAGAATAGTCATTCCACAGGCTCTACGCCAAGACATGCTCAAAAGGATTCATGAGGGACACCTCGGAATTGAAAAATGCAAAAGGAGAGCAAGAGACACTGTTTATTGGCCTAGCATAAATAAGGACATTGAGAACATGATAGGCATATGTGAGACATGTCAGAAACACCAAAACAAACAAGCAAAGGAACCAATGATAGTAGCTGACTTACCAACAGCACCATGGCGAAAGGTTGGTATGGACCTCTTTCATTTGAATGGTAAAGACTATCTAATAGTGATTGACTACTATTCTAACTATCCTGAGATGGCCCTGCTCTCAAGCACATCAGCAAGCAGTGTCATAATGCATGTTAAATCCATCTTCGTCAGACATGGAATTCCAAGGATTGCCATTAGTGACAATGGTCCGTGCTTCAACTGTAACGAGTGGCAACAGTTTGCAGCACATTATGACTTTCAACACATCACATCCAGTCCTCTGTATGCTCAGTCGAATGGTAAGGCAGAGAAAGGTGTTCAAGTTCTCAAACAGCTACTGAAGAAAGCAACAGAAAGCAAGTCTGATCCTTATCTCGCCCTGCTGAGCTACCGAGCCTCCCCTTTAGACTGTGGTTCTTCACCTGCTGAACTCCTAATGGGTCGCAAGTTGCGCACCACGCTACCCTGCTGTGCAAAAGAAAAGCAGAGTAAGGAACTAAGACAGAGACTTCAACTGTTAAAGCTGAAACAGAAATCACACTATGACAAGTCATCCAAAACTCTGAAACCATTGACAAGGGATGATGTTGTCAGGATTGAGGATCCAGATGCATGGAACAGGAAAGCTACAGTTCTTGAGGAAGTAGGACCAAGGTCATACAGTGTTAGAACTGAGGAAGGACAGATTCTCAGGAAGAACTGCCGTTACCTCCTGAAAACACAAGAAACTATCCAAGAGCAAATCGATGACAATTCCGCAACTGAATCTTGTCACTCACCACCAGAACAATCTAAAACAAACACACATACAGGCTCTCATGAAAACACATCAGACTTACCTGTGCTGAGAAGATCCACACGTGAAGTAAAAAAGCCTGATAGACTTAATCTTTGAGTACAAAGAAAACTATAATAAAAGAATGAAAAGCTTAGAGTTCATAAAGTAAAGCTTTGAAAATGTGGTGACTGTTGTGAAGATGTTTATGTCGTTATGATTGATTGATATTGATTTTGTTTAACCTCTAAGGAAGGGGGATGTAATGATCAGTAACATGTCATTCTAGAATGGTACACTAGGTGGAGCTGTATGTTTAGTAGGGGGCTACCCACAATGCAGTAGTCAAGATGGATGCCTGTACACTAGTCCACATGGCTGAATAAATGACTAGCTCAAGCTAGCTGTTCATAATGAAAATGTCTATTTATTTATAAACATAACAACAGGCAGAAACACAAAAAGAGAGAGAAACGGGGACAACAACAGAGGGAAAGGTACAAGGATCAGGGGATATTCACCCATTAGAAAGAGACATATTTCTCAGACAAAATATACATCTTCAACCAAAGAGACACAGATTAAGAAGACACAGACATCAGATCAACAGAAGACTCAGTAAGCAAAGCCACAGGAGAACCACTATCTTACCTCTATGTGCTTCATCCAATGATCTCCTGCTCTCTTACCCCACGTCATCTGAACACGACACTAGGTCTTGACTGCCCATGTGCAATACCACAAGAGATCGACTACTAATGTATGTATTTAGATATCTTAAAAGATATAGAAATTGGTATGCATTGTACCTGTTTCTAGGACCTAAATGAACACAAAGCATACCAATTTAGCAGTGGCGTGTGGCCCATTTTTTAGGCGCCCAAGGCAGATGCCTAAAACAGGCGTTAGGCTTTTTGAATATGTTAATTAGGAGCATAATGCCTGCTATTGAGAAAATAGTTCCCAATGAGCAGGACAGGTGTCGGGTCTGCACTGCTCAGGAGTCTTTACAACTGAATTTTGGGGCATTTGTTGCTAAGTACACACATAGGTCACAAAAATATGATCACATTATAGAAACACTCGGGCTCTGAGACTCTGAGTGGCACTTCCACATCCTCCAAGGAACCTTTTCGGCTTCTATTGAATACTTCTCTGCAATGTTCCCATTAATTTTTTTTGGGTGCGTGGCCCTTTTAAGTGGCTGCACGCCACATTCAAAATACTGCGCAGGCGTGGTTTTTGCTAATTAAAAACTGGTCAGCCGGCTGTGCGGGAGCTGCAGAGCGCTTAAAGGGAATGTTGTTTCTCTGGCAACTCAAAAGCAGATGCTTTATACATGTTTGAATTTCCTGCTACAGGGTACTTAATTATTAGTGGCAAGCACTCTTTAGGGACTAGTACATACAGGCTGTTCAAACAAACACCATAATATTCCATAAACATTTCTTTATATAAGAAACCTAGAAAAGTAGAGATAAATCAGCAAATGTTGATTGGGTGATTGAGTTATTTTTGCCAACAGGTGAAAACAGGAACTAAATAGTCTGTGCTAACAAGACACACCTGTTTGAAAATTCGGATTTAGTACGCATTTTTGGTCCTAATTGCTGATTACCATAATTTGAACTTGCCTGGAGGTGCTAAACAGGCACTAGCAGGTTTAGCACTCAGGTGCTGATTTACACAATTATTGTGGAGCAGTATATGTGGGCACCTCGCACCCACTTCCATTGAAGGTGTGGAGTGCTCTGGCTGGCATAGAGTGGCACATTGCAGGGATGGCTCAGGGACCGAGAGAGAGGGTGCACAGGTTCTTGGATATAGCACTGGAGGTCCTGTTAGAAGAGGTCCAGAGGAGGAGGGAATCCTGTACCCACAGTGGGTATACCTCACCCTTCTGTTCCTCTCTCCTGCAGCAGATGGTGCTGCTTTGCCTGGCCTCATACTGTCCTCCCATTCCTTGTCCAGACCAAGGTGGACCCCTAGCAAGATGCCCATGACCAAGCACTCCCTTTCTCCTGGTGACTCGTATAAGTTAGTAAGGCATATGGGGGGAAAAATTCGGTTGGTTTGCATCTCCCGTTAGCAGCTTAAGTGGGCGCTAATGGGGCGTAAAGCAACTAGCGCACGGGTGCGGCGATGTTTGCGCCACTCGCAAAATTGAGCAGACGTTTTGCGGCAGCGCTAAACACTACCGCCACGATCTCCTGCGCCCGCAGATCATGACATCAGTCGAGCGTGCAACGCCCTGGTAGCGCCCCGGACCAGATATTGAGTGTTGCCCCCTGCCTTACCGCCTGCCGCTAGCAACGACAGGTTGAGGGGAGCGTTTTGCAGTCGGGAAGGGACTGGGGGAGTGCTATTTAAAGGCGGCCGCTTCCTGCCTTTTTTTTCGGTGACATTTTTGCAGCACGCATTCTGAGTGAGAGAGAGAGACTTCTGGAGATATTCAATGCTGTGTTGAGGAGTTTTGGGTACTGAGCAGCACTTTGCAGGTTCATTTTGATTTGATCTTCCTTGCGACTATGGGGGCTGCACTCTGACATCTTTCCCTGGGCCTCTCCATTGTTCTTTCCAGCAGATTTGATGTACAGGTCTCTCCAGGCCAAAATTCAAGGCTGCAATGAGCAGGGTGTGGATGGAGAGCAAGATCGACCCTCCCCTTTAAGAACTGGCCAGCGCCAGTGTGTCTGTGTTCCATTGCTGACTGACAGCACATGAGCTTCACCAGCACTCTGAGATATCACCTCGCTCCTCTGCGTTAGCACCATAAGAGAGGTGCGTAGCGCCTGATTTAGCGCTCCAATCACCTCCAGAGGTGATAGAAGCCAAGTTTGCAGTAGGAGGCGATAATTAGCGCCAGGCACTAAACTTTGCGCCCGGCCGATAATTGCGCCCCAAACGGAGCGATACCGAATTTTTCCCCCATGGGATCCTGGGCTTTATAAATAGAGGCATAGAGTACAAAAGCCAGGAAGTTATGCTAAACCTTTATAAAACACTAGTTCAACTCAAGCTGGAGTATTGTGCCCAATTCTGGGCACTTCACTTTAGGAAGGCCATGAAGCCTTTGGAGAGGGCACAGAAGAGATTTGCTAGAATGGTTCCAGGGGTGAGGGAATACAGTTACATGGAGAGACTAGAGAAGCTGAGGTTGTTCTCCTTAGAACAGAGAAGGCTAAGAGGAGATTTGATAGAGGTGTTTAAAATCATGAAGGATTTAGATAGAGTAAATAAAAAGAAATTGTTTCCAGTAGCTGAAGGGTCGATAACCAAAGGGCACAGATTCAAGGTGAATGGCAAAAGAACCAGAGGCAACATGAGGAAAAATGTTTTTACGCAACGAGTGGAATGCACTGCCTGATAGGGTGGTGGATACAGAGTCAATAATAGCCTTCAAAGGTAATTGGATAAATAATTGAAGGAGAAAAAATTGTAGGGATATGGGGAAAGAGCAGGGGAGTGGGACTAACTAGATTGCTCTTCGAAAGAGCCGGCGCAGACTCGATGTGCCGAGTGGCCTCCTTCTGTACTGTGCTATTCTATGATTCTATGATAAAATGACCAATAAGGTGGAGTAGCACAACACTTACTCTTCTTAGGTGAAGTCCTCAGAGAATTTCTGAAATAAATGTTGCGCGAGTGTTGGTGAAGTCTTAACAAAGTGTCCCAGAAAGTCTCCCGATGTGTTTTAGAGGTCCTCTTCACAGCTCCAACAGCAAGTGAACATTAAAAGGTGAATATAACTTTAAGTGGTGAGGTTTTTTTATTCGTTCCTGGGATGTGGGCGTCGCTGACAACGCCAGCATTTATTGCCCATCCCTAATTGTCCTTGAGAAGGTGGTGAGCTGCCTTCTTGAACCACAGTAGTCCATGTGGTGAAGGTACTCCCACAGTGCTGTTAGGGAGGGAATTCAAGGATTTTGACCCAGCAACAATGAAGGAACGGCGATATATTTCCAAGTCAGAATGGTGTGTAACTTGGAGGTGATGGTGTTCCCTTGTGCCCTTGTCCTTCTAGGTGGTAGATGTTGCGGGTTTGGGAGGTGCTGTTGAAGAAGTTGCTGCAGTGCATCTTGTAGATGGTACACACTGCAGCCACGTGCGCAGGTGGTGCAGGAAGTAAATGTTTAAGGTGATGGATAGAGTGGCAATCAAGTGGGATGCCTTGTCCTGGATGATGTCGAGCTTCTTGAGTGTTGTTGGAGCTGGTCTCATCCAGGCAATTGGAGAGTATTCCATCACACTCCTGACTTGTGCCTTGTAGATGGTGGAAAAGCTTTGGGGAGTCAGGAGGTGAGACGCTCGCCACAGAATACCCAGCCTCTGACCTGCTCTTGTAGCCATAGTACTTATGTGGCTAGTCCAGTAAAGTTTCTGGTCAATGGTGACCCCCAGGATGTTAATGGTGGGGGATTTGGTGATGGTAATGCCGTTGAATGTCAAGGAGCGATGGTTAGATGGAGGCAGTCATTGCCTAGCACTTGTGTGATGTGAATGTTCCTTGCCACTTATCAGCTCAAGCCTGAATATTATCCAGGTTTTGCTGCATGCGGGCACGGAATGCTTCATTATCGGAGGAGTTGTGAATGGAACTGAAGACTGTGCAATCATCAGTGAACATCCCCACTTTTGACTTTATGATGGAGGGAATGTCACTGATAAAGCAGCTGAAAATGGTTGGGCCTAGGACACTGCCCTGAGGAACTCCTGCAGCAATGTCTTGGGGCTGAGATGATTTGCCTCCAGCAACCACAAACATCTTCCTTTGTGCTAAATATGACTCCAGCCTGTGGAGAGTTTTCCCCTGATTCCCATTGACTTCAATTTTACTAGGGCTCCTTGATGCCACACTCAGTCAAATATTGCCTTGATGTCAAGGGCAGTCACTCTCACCTCACCTCTGGAATTCAGCTTTTTTGTTTGTTTGGACCAAGGCTGTAATGAGGTCTGGAGCCGAGTGGTCTTGGCGTAACTCAAAGTGAGCATCAGTGAGCCGGTTATTAGTGAGTCAGTTCCATTCACAACTCCTCCGATAATAGGTAAAGTAATAAAAAGGGCAAAAGCAGGAACTAAGTGTCACAAAACATATTTGAAAGTTCTCTATCTGAATGCACGTAGCATTCGTAACAAAATAGACGAGTTAATGGCACAAATAACTACATATGGGTATGATCTTGTGGCCATTACAAAAACATGGCTGTAGGGTGACAATGCCTGGGAATTAAACATACCAGGTTATTTAACGATCAGGAAGGACAGGCAGGAAGGAAGGGGAGGTGGGGTGGCTATGTTAATAAAGGAAGGAATCACTGTAATACAGAGAAATGATATTGGGTCAAAAGATCAGGATAATGAAACAGTTTGGGTGGAGGTAAGGAATAATAAGGGGAAAAAAACACTAGTGGGCGTAGTCTATAGGCCTCCGAACAGTTGCAACTCTGTTGGATGGAGTATCAATCAGGAAATAGTTGAGGCTTGTAATAAGGGAGCATCTATAATTATGGGGGATTTTAACTATCATATTAATTGGACAAATCAAATTGGGCAGGGCTGCCTTGAGGATGAGTTCATTGAGTGTATTAGGGATGGGTTTCTTGAGCAGTATGTAACTGAACCGACCAGGGGGCAAGCAACCTTAGATCTGGTCCTGTGTAACGAGACAGGATTAATTAAAATGTCCTAGTAAAGGATCCCCTTGGAATGAGTGACCATAACATGGTTGAATTCCATATTCAATTAGAGGGTGAGAAGGTTGGATCTCAAACAAGCGTGCTAAGCTTGAATAAAGGAAACTATGAAGGTATGAGAGCGGAATTGAGTAGAGTGGATTGGGAAAATAGATTAAAGGGTAAGACGATACATGATCAGTGGTGTACATTTAAGGAGTTATTTTACAACTTCCAAAAAATATATATTCCACTGAGAAGAAAAGGGTGTAAAAGAAAAGACAGCCATCCGTGGCTAAGTAAAGAAATTAAGGATAGTATTCGACTAAAAACAAGGGCATATAAGGTAGCCAAATCTAGTGGGAGGATAGAGGATTGGGAAAACTTTAAAAGACAGCAAAAAATAACAAAAAGATTGATTAAGAAAGGGAAGATAGATTATGAAAGTAAATTAGCAAAAAATATAAACACAGATAGTAAGAGTTTTTATAGTTATATAAAAAGAGTGGCTAAAGTAAATGTTGGTCCCTTAGAGGATGAGACCGGGAAATTAATGGTGGGAAATATGGAGATGGCAAAAACACTGAATGAATATTTTGTATCAGTCTTTACAATAGAAGACACTAAGGCCTAGAAATTCAGTTGCTTGCGCCAGCCGGTAGCGCCTTAGGAGGAGTAGATGTTGGGCGCTAGGCGGCTAGCGGCTGGGCGCAGCGCGATCTGCGCCTCTCCCCAACTCACTCACGATTTAGCGGCGGCGTAAAGTCTTTGCGCGCGCTCAGCTGCGCGTGCAGATCCTGACGTCATTTCCTCGTGCAACGCCCTTTGTGCGCCCCAAACCGGAAATTCAGTCGCGACGCCCTATTGTGCGCCTGGCGCCCCTAGCGACTGGTAGAGGGGAACTGTTCTCAGTCGATGCGGGGCGCGGGGGGCGCAAATTAAAGGGCACTCCTCCTGCACTAGAAAAGGCTGCCATTTCGCAGCACTCCTTCTTGAAAGACGGATCTTTGCAGAGAGACCAAGGTAGAGAGCTTTCTGCTTTGGCTCAACACTCGGACAGCTACTTGTGGCTTCAAGCCACAGCTTTCCACTTGTCTTTGCCTTCATTGACATATCATTGTTTGCTAACATATAATGGGGGCTGCAATGGGTGCAAACGCTGGCCTTCTCCATTGCATCCAAAGGGCTCACAGACGCCGTGAGAGAGTGGCAGTCCTGGCTAGGCGGAGAGGGGGCAACAGGCGTCGGGAACGGAGGCCTTACCCACCCAGGGTATACCGCCAGCAGTTCTCCTATCTGAACATGTCTGACGAGCAGTGTGTTCGGAGGCTGCGATTCCGAAGGGAGGTGGTCACAGAGATCTGCCACCTGCTTGGCGGTGATCTGCAGTCACATCTGAGGAGCAGGACGTCTCTGTCGGTGGCAGTGAAGGTGACGGTGGCTCTCAACTTCTATGCCACCGGCTCCTTCCAATCCGCTACTGGGGACATTTCCAACATCTCCCAGTTCGCCGTGCATTGCTGCATCCGCCAGGTGACCAATGCCCTTTTCAAAAGGAGACGTCAGTTCATCTCCTTCTCCATGGCCCTTGCCAAGCAGCAACAGTGTGCAATGGGCTTTGCAGCATTCGCGGGCTTCCCCATGGTGCAGGGCGCCATTGACTGCACGCATGTGGCTTTGCGGGCACCTCTGGAGAATGCCGAGGATTACCGCAACCGGAAGGGCTACCATTCGCTCAACGTCCAGCTGGTGTGTGACCACAGGCAGCTCATCCTAGCTGTCAATGCCCGCTTTCCAGGCAGCAGCCACGTTGCCTTCACCCTGCGCCAGACTTCTGTGGCAGACATGTTCCAGGCCCAGCCTCACCCACGAGGATGGCTTCTCGGGGACAAAGGCTATCCTTTGTGTACCTGGCTGATGACCCCGCTCCATGCGCCCAGCACCCCTGCTGAAGAGGGATACAACGACAGCCATCAAGCGACCAGGAACATCATTGAGCAAACAATCGGCGTCCTGAAGCAACGGTTCCGCTGTCTGGATCGTTCCGGTGGAGCCCTACAATATTCGCCGGAGCGAGTCTCCCATTTCGTGGTCGTGTGCTGCATGCTGCACAACCTGGCTATCCGCAGGACTCAGCCACTGCCACCAGAGATTGGAGGACCACCTGAGGAGGAGGAGGAGGAGGAGGACCAGCACAGGAGGGAGGCAGAAAGTGCAAGGGCCGCCCGTCGCCGGCTTATTGAACGTCGGTTCTAGGCCCCCTCTCAGGGAATGGCTTGTGCCAATGTCAGCAGATGAATGTAACCGCTCCACAAGCCCTCAGCCGAGCAGGGCAACCAGGACTTGCAAAAAAAACCATGCACAGCGCAATTTAAGAACATTAATTTATTGCAAACCTCTGCCCTTCCCACATTACAACCTCATGTTGAGAAGCCCCCTCCAAAAACACAAAACTAACAGTCTCGGCCTTACAAAAACAAAGAAAGACACCAGTCTCGGCCTTACAAAAACAAAGAAAGACACCAGTCTCGGCCTTACAAAAACACAACTACACCAGTCTCGGCCTTTCAACAAACAGAAAGCATTTGTGCAGACCTTCTACTTTTTGCCCTGCGAGGGCAATGCCTTTCGCATCCTTGCCTGGCCCCTGCCCGCCCTGCAGCTCCTCCTCAATGGGAGCCCAGTGGCTGCAGCAAGGCTGGGGGAAGGCTGCTGAGGGTCAGATGGCGAGACGGCAGATGCCCTTAGGGGTCGGCCTGCACCAGCTCTGGCCCTGGAGGGGCCAGCTGCTGACTGCTCCAACTCTGCTTGGGCGGCAGCAGTCTGGCCAGCGGCTCGTGGCAGCTGCAATGGCGGAGTGGCAGTGTCGGCTGCAGGAATGGTGCCAACCTGACAGATCGCAGGTGCTCCTTGGTCCCCTGATACATTGGCACTCGCACGGGCCAGCACTGCAGCATGCGCAGCAAACAGCTGAATAACAGACTGCTGGGCTGCTGCTGCGCGGCGAGTGCCCTGGCGATGCCTGGCTGATCCAGCGAGGGTGGCAGCAGTTAGTGCCCGTGTGGCCCTGGTCTGTGTCCGCATGACAACAGCCAGTGAATGGACGGCACGACTGAGCACTTGGCTCGAAGCCGCCTGTGCTGCCGCGAAGTCCTGTAGACTCCTGGCCTGTGCTGCTCCAAATTGCTGCACACTCCTTGACAGAGACTCAATGGAGTCAGGCATCCTTGCCACTGCAGCCATGAGCTCATTGTGCCTGCGCTCAGCCTGGACGGCCATTTCCTCCAGGAGCCGCACCTCCTCTGCGCTCACCGTCGCAGGACTGGAGGCCGCACTCACCCTCTGGGGAGAAGTCCGCCGAGCTTCCCCACCCCTCCCGCGTTGCTGCAGGCCGCTGGGCCCCGGAGCTTCACTCTCCTCCGACCCTTCCCCCCGGCTCCCCTCCAGGGAAGATGTGTCCCCTTCATCGCCATGGGCTGGCGCGGCTGAGGGTGGCACTGATGGGCCGGCTTCCTCTTCCTCCTCCTCGAATTCGGAATCGCTGACAGTGGCAGCTTGAGGGCCCACCTCCTCACCTGGCGATTCACCATCTGAAAGCAGGAAGGCACAAGAGTAGCTTTAGAGTGAGGACAGGGCGGCAGCGAGGGAGGCATGAGTGCTGCCATGCACTGCATTGGTCGGACAGTGGCAAAGGATGCTGATCTGAGGCGCAAGTGGAAAGAGAGAGGTCAAAAAGGTAATGCATTCACCATTGGTGCCCAGAACAGGGTCGGCATCTCCACTGGTGACGGGGCCAATCAGCCGGCCTGCCATAATGCGCTCCACACGCTGGTCGAGGTCGGAGAGCTCTTTGACGTCAGGACGGCCTCCCACGGTCTCACTTAGTTTCCGCCGGTTGTGCGCCACCTTGGCCTGCAAGAGAAAGGACGGCCTCTAAGTACAGTGTGAAGCCCTGATCTTGTCTGCACTACCTCCCATGGTGGACTGGCCCTGACAGTGTGAAGCCCTGATCTTGTCTGCAATGCCTCCCATGGTCGAATAGCTTGTACAGTGTGTAAAGTGCTGAATGTGCAAGTGATTTTCATGACAGTCCCATAGCTGCTGGATGAGGGCTGGCCATTAGGGCTTTCAGGTCCCTTTGCCCATAAACTGAGGTGCACATGCAGGGATGAGGAGGACACTGGAAAGGGTGCTCACCCTGACAACCCGAGTGAGGTCATTGAACTTTTTCCGGCATTGCACAGGAGTCCTGGCAACCACGCTGTTGGAAGTCACCCTGTTTGAGACCTCCCTCCAGGCTTTCCGGTAGGCGCTGGGCAGCGGCCTCCTGCCACCTTCTGGGAACAGAACATGGCGCCTGCGCTCCACTCCGCCAACCAGCACCCTCAGGTCACCGTCGCTGAAGTGCTGCGCTCTCTCCCTGGCCTTCTCCATAGCCCTGGGCGTGTGCAGATGAAGCAGAAGTGGTCAGGCCTAGGTTGAGGGCTGCAGTGTGCAGGGCGTGGCAGGCAAACAAATCCACCCTCCCCCTTTAAGAGCTGACCGGCGCCAGAGTGTCTGCCGTCAATCAACAAATCGCCGCACCTGCGCTGCGCCCGGCCTCGGGGGTATCGCTCAGCCCCGCCGGCTTAGCGCCTAAAGATAGTCGTGCATCGCCTGTTTTAGCGCAGCAGCAACCTCTTGGGGCGATGCGACTGAATATCGACGAAGGTGGCGCGACTTTGTGCCGGGTGCAAACTTTAGCGGCCGCCCGACTTTAACGCCCCAAACGTGGCTATACTGAATTTCTAGGCCTAAGAATATCCCAACACTGGACAAACAGGGGGCTATAGCCGGGGAGGAGCTAAACACGATCAAAATCACTAAGGAAGTGGTACTCGGTAAAATAATGGGACTCAAGGCGGATAAATCACCTGGACCTGATGGCTTACATCCTAGGGTCTTGAGGGAAGTGGTGGTAGGGATTGTGGATGCATTGGTAATAATTTTCCAAAACTCCCTGGACTCAGCAAAGGTCCCGGCAGACTGGAAAACTGTTAATGTAACGCCCTTATTTAAAAAGGGCAGTGGACAGAAGGCTGGAAACTATAGACCAGTTAGCCTAACATCTGTGGTAGGTAAAATATTGGAGTCCATTATTAAGGAGACAGTAACAGGACATTTGGATAATCATAATTTAATAGGACAAAGTCAGCATGGTTTTATGAAGGGGAAGTCATGTTTGTCAAATTTGCTGGAGTTCTTTGAGGAAGTAACATATAGGGTGGATAACGGGGAACCAGTGGACGTAGTGTATTTAGACTTCCAAAAGGCATTTGACAAGGTGCCACACAAAAGATTATTGCTTAAGATAAAAAATCACGGGATTGGGGGTAATATTCTGGCATGGATAGAGGATTGGCTATCTAACAGAGGGCAGAGAGTTGGGATAAATGGTTCATTCTCAGACTGGCAATCAGTAACTAGTGGTGTTCCGCAGGGGTCAGTGCTGGGTCCCCAACTCTTTACAATCTATATTAACGATTTGGAGGAGGGGACCGAGTGTAACATATCAAAGTTTGCAGATGATACTAAGATGGGAGGGAAAGTAGTGAGTGAGGAGGACATAAAAAACCTGCAAGGGGAAATAGACAGGCTAAGTAAGTGGGCAGAGATTTGGCAGATGGAATACAATACTGGAAAGTGTGAGGTTATGCACTTTGGCAGGAAAAATCGTAGAGCAAGTTATTATCTTAATGGCAAGAAACTGGAAAGTACTGAAGTACAAAGGGATCTGGGGGTCCTGGTGCACGAAACTCAAAAGGTTAGTGTGCAGGTGCAGCAAGTGATTAAGAAGGCCAATGGAATGTTGGCTTTAATTGCTAGGGGGATAGAATATAAAAATAGGGAGGTATTGCTTCAGTTGTACAAGGTATTGGTGAGACCGCACCTGGAATACTGCATACAGTTTTGGTGTCCATACTTAATAAAAGACATACTTGCTCTCGAGTCAGTACAAAGAAGGTTCACTCGGTTAATCCCGGGGATGAGGGGATGGACATATGAGGAGAGGTTGAGTAGATTGGGACTCTACTCATTGGAGTTCAGAAGAATGAGGGGCGATCTTATTGAAACATATAAGATTGTGAAGGGGTTGGATCGGTTGGATGCGGGGAGGATGTTCCCGATGATGGGTGAAACTAGAACTAGGGGACATAGTCTTAGAATAAGGGGCTGCTCTTTCAAAACTGAGATGAGGAGGAACTACTTCACTCAGAGGGTGGTAGGTCCATGGAATATGCTGCCCCAAAAAGCTGTAGAAGCTACATCATTACATAAATTTAAAACAGAAATAGACAGTTTCCTAGAAGTAAAGGGAATTAAGGGTTACGGGGAGCGGGCAGGAATTTGGACATGAGTCTAGGTTCGGATCGGTCATGGCCCTGTGGGTAGCGGAGCGGGCCCAGGGGCTGTGTAGCCTGATCCTGCTCCTATTTCGTGTGTCTAATTCTGTTAGATTCAGGAGATGGTTCTGTGATAGTAGATTGGCGGTTAGGATCAGATCAGCCATGATCTTATTGAATGGCGGAGCAGGCTCGAGGGGCCAATTGGCCTACTCCTGCTCCTATTTCTTATGTTCTTATGTTCTTATGTTGATAGCACTGTTGACGACACCTTCCATCACTTTGCTGATGATTGAGAGTAAACCGTTGGGGCGGTAATTGGCTGGATTGGATTTGTCCTGTTTTTTGTTGACAGGACATACCTGGGCGGTTTTCCACATTGTCGGATAGATGCCAGTGTTGTAGCTGTACTGGAAAAGCATGGCTAGGGGCATGGCCAGTTCTGGAGCACAGGTCTTCAGCATGACAGCCAGGATGTTGTTGGGGCGCATAGCTTTTGCTAAGTGTGCTGAGCCATTTCTTGATTTCACGTGGAGTGAATCGAATTGGCTGAAGGCTGGTTTCTGTGGTGAGAACAGGCTATTTTAGATCTAGTATTGTGCAATGAGAAAGGGTTAATTAATAACCTTGTAGTAAAGGGGCCTTTAGGGAAGAGTGACCATAATATGATAGAACTTTATATTGAGTTTGAAAGTGATTTCGTTAAATCCAAAATGAGGGTCTTAAATCTAAACAAAGCAAACTATGTAGGTATGAGGGGTGAGTTGGCTAAGGTAGATTGGGAAACTACATTAAAAGGTATGAAGGTAGACAAGCAATGTCTAGCATTTAAAGAATTACTACATAATTTACAACAAATATACATTCCTTTAAGGCACAACAACCCCACAGGAAAAGTGGTCCAACCATAGCTATCAAGAGAAGTTAAAGATAGTATTAGATCAAAGGAAGAGTCTTATAATGTTGCCAAAAAGAGTAGTAAGCCTGAGAATTGGGAGGATTTTAGAATTCAGCAAAGGAGGACCAAGAACATTTCCCGTGGATTGACAGGTAGCAAATTTAAGAAAGGAGGGAGAGAGAAAATGGGGAACTACAGACCAGTTAGCCGGACATCGGTAGTAGGGAAAATGCTAGAATCAGTTATTAAGGACGTGGTAACAGGGCACTTAGAAAATAATAATAGGATTGGGCAGAGTCAATCCGGATTTATGAAAGGGAAATTGTGTTTGACAAATCTGTTAAGAGTTTTTTGAGGTAGTAACTAGCAGAATAGATAAGGGGGAACCAGTGAATGTGATGTATTTGGATTTTCAGAAGGCATTCAGTAAGGTGCCACACAAGAGGTTATTAAAGAAAATTACGGCTCATGGGATTGGGGGTAATATACTAGCATGGATTGAGGATTGGTTAATGGACAGAAAACAGAGAGAAGGAATAAACAGTTTATTTTCAGGTTAGCAGGCTGTAACTAGTGGGGTACCGCAAGGATCAATGCTTGGGCCTCAGCTATTCACAATCTACATCAATGATTTGGATGAGGGGACCAAATATAATATATCCAAGTTTACTGATGATACAAAGCTGGGTGGGAATGTAAGTTGTGAGGAGGATGCAAGGAGGCGTCAAGGGGATATAGACAGGCTAAGTGAGTGGGCAAGAACATGGCAAATAGAATATAATGTGGAGAAATGTGAAGTTATCCACTTTGGTAGGAAAAATAGAAAAGCAGATTTTTTTTTTAAATAGTGAGTGATGTAAGAAAAAGGAGACTTACCATCAAGTAACTTTAAAGTAAGCTTTAAGTAACTTATAAACACACTATATACACAAGAGAGGTCTTTACCATGCCTCTGGTAGAAGCCTCTTACAATACTGAACAGACCAGTATTTATACCAGTCCAACAGGAAGTGACATATGACAGGAAGTGAGGTATGTACACAGTTCATAGTTCATAGTTCACAGGAAGTGATGACATAACTTCCCGGATGTTATCATTTTTTATCACATTCTTCCCTCCTGCAGGATTAGGAGGCTGTGATCTACCTTTTGGTCCGCAGCCGCCGAACAAGGAAGAGTCGCACCCGTTTGGATTCCCGTCGTAGAGGGTCGCTGGTCCGCTTACATGCGGTTGGCCATTGGTCAGAGTCTGTGTGGCCTGGATTGCCCTGTGAAGGGTCGGGGAGATCATGGTTTCGAGTACGAGCCCCAATAGGTTCAAAGTCGGACTGCCTCTGTTCAGAGGGAGGTGCAGAGCTGGTCTGTGGCGGATCAGTACTTTCATGCGCGGTACTGGGAGGGTCGCAACCTTGAGCACGGGGTTCTACCGGCACCAAGCTAGTTGGTGTCCGATCAGGATCCTGGAGAGGGGTACCCGATAGGTCCCAAGAGTTTCCTGGTGAAATGCCATCACCCGATGTCCCACTAGGTCCTGGTGGGCAGGGAGCCAGATCCCGTAATGATACGGTAGATTCTCGGCCGTCGGAATATCGTATGTTTGCATAGGTGGGGTTGGCATCGGTTAGTTCGACCTCGTCTACAAGAGGGTCATTTTTAGACGTCCGAACGTATCTTCGGAGTAATACAGGTCCAGGAGTAGTTAGCCATGACGGGAGTGATGTCCCATGAGATGAGCGATGCTGGAATCCAAAGAACCGCTCATGAGGTGTAGTATTTGTGGCTGTAGAAAGCAGGGACCGTATAGAGTGCAATGCATCCGGAAGCACTGTTTCCCATTGCTGGTCTGGTAGGCCCCGAGATCTTAAAGCGAGACGTACGGAATTCCAGTTGATACCGTTATACCTCTCTACCTGCCCATTTCCGATGGGATGGTATGGTGTTGTTTTGCTTGTAGCAATTCCCCGTTCTGAGAGGTAGTCCTTGAGTTCCCTTGACATAAAGGATGGACCACGATCTGAGTGAATATAAGCCGGCATGCCACAGAAAGAAAATACCTGCTCAAGGCAGCAGATTACTGTGGACGCCAGCGTATTGGAGCAGGGGAAGGCAAACGGAAAACGTGAATATTCATCGATCATGGTGAGCAAATATGTGTTCCGAGTTGAAGAGGGCACTGGGCCCTTAAAATCGATGCTAAGTCGTTGCATCGGTTGGGTTGCATGTATGAGTATACCATCTGAGGCGCGGAAGAACTGAGGTTTTAATTCCGCACAAAGCCGGCATTCTGAGCATATTTTCTTTACATCTCCAGTGGAAAAAGGGAGATTCCGTGATCGTACGAAATGTAGCATGCGCGTAACGCCAGGATGACACAAACCATTGTGGACATCCATGAGAGTGGAGGATGACATAGTGGAGCAGAATGCCCGTGTGAGGGTGTCCGGGGCCACATTCTCCTTGCCAGGCCGATAGAGAATGGTATAACCAAAAGAGGCCAGTTCCATCCTCCAAAGTTGTATTTTATTATTCTTAATTTTGGTTCGTTTTCGATTATCGAGCATGAAGGCGACTGATCGTTGGTCCGTGATCAATGTAAAGTGCTGGCGAGCTAGAAAATGGTTCCACTTCCGTACTGCCTCTATGATGGCTGTGGCTTCTTTCTCAACCGGAGGATAATGTAGCTCGGCACCTTGTAAGGTCCTGGACATAAATGCTACAGGACGACCTTCCTGATTCAGAGTAGCCGAGATCGCCACCTCCGAGGCATCACATTCAACCACGAAAGGGAGATTCTCATCAATGGAGTGAAGAGCCGCTTTCTCCAACTGTTTTTTGAGAAGGTTAAAGGCTGCAACAGCCGCTGTTCCCAGTGGAAATGATCTAGCATGCAGCAAGGGTTGGATTTCGTCCGAAAAATGAGGAATCCATTTAGCGTAGTATGCAAACAGACCGAGAGCCCGACGTAAAGAAGCCGGATTCTTAGGTGACGGGAGCTCTTGGAGCGGGCGAAGTCTTTCTGGGTCTGGCTTAATGATACCATTGCCTACGCAGTAGCCAAGGATGTTGATGGTCGGTTGCGACTCAACAGATTTGGATTCATTCAGGGTCAAATTACGGCGATGGAGGGCATCCCGAAATTTTTGGAGGTTGGAGTCGTGTTCCTGTTGATCGTGACCTGCAATGGTAATGTTATCAAGATAGGGAAAAGTGTCCCTTAGGTTTTCCTGCTTAACCAGGCCATCCATTGCCCGTTGAAAGACAGCCACTCCATTAGTAACCCCGAATGGGAGGCGACGAAATTGGTACAGCCGTCCATTAGCCTCAAAGGCTGTGTACTGCTTATCTGAGACCTTCAAGGGTAACTGATGATAGGCACTTTTTAAATCGTAACTTGAGAACACTTTGTATTCGGCCAGTTTATTAACCATATCATCAATGCGTGGCAATGGGTAGGCGTCCAAGTCGGTATATTGATTGATGGTTTGCGAATAATCGATGCATAGTCGCTGTTTGTGAGGCTTTAGAGGGTTCTTGACAATGACGACTTGAGCCCGCCAGGGCGACGAACATGGTTCAATGATATCCTCTGCTAGAAGTCGAGAGATTTCAGCCGCAATAAAAGATTGGTCTTCCTGATTAAAGCGCCGCGATTTCGTTATTATCGGTTGGCATTGAGGCGGAATACTGGCAAATAATGAGGGTTCATCAAGTGAAGCTGCTGATAATGCACAAAATGGTAATTTAGATGGTATATTAGAAATAGTAAGTCCGGGTTTGGATCCACCAAACTCAATGGTGAGTTTCTTATGCTGTTTTTGGAAGTCCAGCCCTAAGAGGAGATCACTACATAAGTCTTTGAGCACCGAAAGTCGGGTGGAGGGATACATACGACCATGAAGTGTCATATCAACAACACAAAAGCCGGAGATTCTGGTATTAAGTGATGACTGGGCCATCGCAATTGCCTGGTCCGATGGGAAGACATGTAGTTTCAATTTCGCAACAATCTGTTCCTTAATGAAACTATCAGTACTTCCTGAGTCAATTAAGGCATCTAAGGTATGCCCTTTAATTGAAATTTTTGTGGCTGCATGAGACAGGTTCTGTGGGCAAGCAGCTGTAATTGGTGTCGTTGCACAGAGAGTGGCTAAAACTCTCGGTGTGCTTCTTCGGGAGAGAGCTCGAGAGGAAGCTTGATAGGTCCTAGCTGGAGCATCTTGATAGGCCCTAATTGGGGCAGTTCGGTAGGCCTTAGCTGGATTGGCCCTCGTAGAGGCCCTTGATAGGCAAACTTTAGCAAAGTGTCCTTTTTTCCCGCAATAACTGCAGATTGCATTGCGAGCAGGGCAGGTTTTCCTAGGGTGAAAAGCATCTCCACAAAAGAAGCATTCCTTCCTAGATTGCCAAGAGGCTGCTAAAGTGGGATCGTCCTCCTCTTCTTCATCAGAATTATCAGAATTAGATTCCCCCATGATAGGGTTCACCTGAGACCGCTTGAATTGTCTGGTTGCAGCTACAGCAGCAGATCGAGATCTGGGCAGCTGATAGAGGTCTGCATTTCTCTTTGCCAAATCCAGTGAACAAGCTAGGTCAAAAGCTTTTTGTAGCTCAAGTGTTTTACTTTCTAGTAGACGCTGGCGTATAAATGGAGAGGCAATCCCGCAGATGAAAGCATCACGAATCATTTCTTGGCAGTACAGCTCAGCTGAGGCTGCCTGAAAGTTACAATCTACGCTGAGCCTGCGAAGTTCTTGCAGGAATTCGTCAATTGATTCCCCTGGCCCTTGTCGGGCTGTGGCCAGTAGATGTCTAGCATAGACCTCATTTGGGGTCTTCGCATACAGTTTCTTAAGTGCCCGAATCACCTCTTCGTAACTATCCCAGTCATCAACATATTCGAACACTTTTGGGGTCACATAATTGACAAGTATCTTCAATTTAGCAGGAGCATCCGCTTTACATTCATCCAGAAAATTCTCAAAAGTACGATACCAATGCTTCCATACCCTGCCAGCTGCTGGTGTATTCGGGTCCAAGTCCAGACGAATAGGTCTAAGGATTTTCTCCATGATGGGTGGTTCCCTGGATCCTTAACTTCCGAGTTTGTCTGAAGGTCTAGTATTTGTCAGTGTAAATACTAAGTTACTTAAATTGATGTAAGAAAAAGGAGACTTACCATCAAGTAACTTTAAAGTAAGCTTTAAGTAACTTATAAACACACTATATACACAAGAGAGGTCTTTACCATGCCTCTGGTAGAAGCCTCTTACAATACTGAACAGACCAGTATTTATACCAGTCCAACAGGAAGTGACATATGACAGGAAGTGAGGTATGTACACAGTTCATAGTTCATAGTTCACAGGAAGTGATGACATAACTTCCCGGATGTTATCATTTTTATCACAGTGAGCGATTGGGAAATGTTGGTGTTCAGAGGGACCTGGGTGTCCTTGTACACGAATCACTGAAAGTTAACATGCAAGTACAGCAAGCAATTAGGAAAGCAAATGGTATGTTGGCCTTTATTACAAGAGGATTTGAGTATAAGAGTAAAGACGTCTTACTTCAATTATATAGAGCCCTGGTGAGACCACACCTGGAGTAGTGTGTACAGTTTTCGTCTCCTTACCGAAGGAAGGATATGCTTGCCATAGAGGGAGTGCAACGAAGGTTCACCATATGATTCCTGGGATGGGGGGATTATCCTATGAAGAGAGATTGAGTGGACTGGGCCTATATTCTCTAGAGTTTAGAAGAATGAGAGGTGATCTCATTGACACATACAAAATTCTTACAGGGCTTGACAGGGTAGATGCAGGGAGGATGTTTCCTCTGGCTGGGGAGTCTAGAACCAGGGGTCACAGTCTCAGAATAAGGGGTCGACCATTTAGGACTGAGATGAGGAGAAATTTCTTCATTCAGAGGGTGGTGAATTTTTGGAATTCTCTACCCCAGAGGGCTGTGGCGGCCCAGTCATTAAGTATATTACAACATTACAACAGTGACTCCACTTCAAAAGTATTTCATTGGCTGTAAAGTGCTTTGGGACGTCTGGTGGTCATGAAAGGCACTATATAAATGCAAGTCTTTCTTTCTTTCTATATTCAAGACAGAGATCAATACGTTTTTGAATATTAAGGGAATCAAGGGATATGGGGATAGTGCAGGAAAGTGGAGATGAGGTAAAAGATCAGCCATGATCTTATTGAATGGCGGAGCAGGCTCGAAGAGCCAAATGGCCTACTCCTGCTCCTATTTCTTATGTTCTTATGGTAGCAACCTCAGGTGGAGGATGAGATGGATCATGCGCTCGGCACTTTTGGCTGAAAAGAGTAGGAGAGAAGTCAGAAAAACAATTAGGGAGGCAAAGAGGAACTATGAAATTAAATTATCAAGGAACATAAAACAAAATAGTGAAATATTTTACAGGCACATCAATAAAAAAAGGAAGGTTGGGATGGGTATAGAGCCTTTAAGGGATAGTCAGGATAATACCACAGGTAATGATAGAGAGATGGCAGAAATATTAAATAATGATTATGTTTCGGTACTTATCAGGGAGATAGAACAGATGGACATGACATTGGATGATGAGATTAGTAATGAGATAAGTGCATTTAAAATAAAAAAGGGGATATATTAAATAAATTAATCAAACTCAAAGAGGATAAAACTCCTGGTCTGGATGGATTGCATCCACGCATTTTAAAAGAATCCAGGGAAAAGATAGCAGAGGCATTACTACGCATATTTAATAATTTTTTAGAAAAAGATGTAGTGCCAGAGGACTGGCGGACAGCTAACGTAATACCTATATTTAAGAAGGGGGATAGAACATGTCCAGGGAACTATAGACCAGTCAGCTTAACATCGGTGGTAGGAAAAATAATGGAATCCGTACTAAAGGAGAAAATAGGAGAACATCTAGAAACTAAAAATATAATAATGAATAGTCAACATGGATTTCAAAAGGGAAAGTTTTGCTTGACCAACCTTATTGAATTATTTGAAGAGGTAACAGGGAGAGTATATAATGGTAATGCAGTAGATGTAATTTATCTGGATTTTCAAAAGGCCTTCGATAAGGTACCCCATAATAGACTGATGAACAAGGTCAGAGAATGCGGAGTCAGGGGACAAGTAGCAGAATGGATTGCTGGCTTGCTTCAGGACAGAAAGCAGAAATTAGGAGTAGAGGGTAGCTATTCACAGTGGCAGAAGGTGGGTAGTGGTGTTCCACAAGGATCAGTGCTGGGACCACTGCTGTTCACAATTTACATTAACGATCTAGACTTAGGAATCTAAAACACAATTTCTAAATTCACAGATGACACCAAATTGGGGGGGATAGTCAATACTGAGGAGGACTGCAACAAGTTACAGGAGGACATTAATAAACTTGCAAAATGGGCATATAATTGGCAAATGAAGTTCAACACAGATAAATGTGAAGTATTACATTTTGGTCGGAAGAATAGGGAGGTCACTTATCACTTGGAGGGTGCGGGTCTAGGTGGAGTAGAGGAACAAAGGGATCTCAGAGTACAAATACACAAATCACTAAAAGTTGTGACACAGGTTAGCAAGGCCATAAAAAAAACAAGCACTAGGGTTTATTTCTAGAGGAATAGAATTGAAAAGTAGGGAAGTTATGCTAAACCTGTATCGAACCTTGGTTAGACCACACTTAGAGTACTGTGTACAGTTCTGGTCACCATATTATAAAAGAAAGACTTGCATTTATATAGTGCCTTTCACGATCACCGGACATCTCGAAGCACTTTACAGCCAATGAAGTATTTTTGAAGTGGAGTCACTGTTGTAATATGGGAAATGCGGCAGCCAAAAAGGATATAGAGGCAGTGGAGAGGGTGCAAAGAAGATTTACAAGGATGATACCAGAAATGCAAGGGTATACATATCAGGAAAAGATGAACAAGCTGGTTCTCTTTTCTCTTGAAAAAAGAAGGCTGAGGGGTGACCTAACAGAGGTCTTTAAAATTATGAAATTTTTTTATAAGAGTGGATAGAGAGAGAATGTTTCCACTTGTGGGGAAGAGCATAACTAGAGGCCATCAATATAAGATAGTCACCAAGAAATCCAATAGGGAATTCAGAAGAAACTTCTTTACCCAAAGAGTGATGAGGATGTGGAACTCGCTACCACAGGGAGTGGTTGAAGCGAATAGTATAGATGCATTTAAGAGGAGGCTAGACAAGCATATGAGGGAAAAGGGGATAGAGGGTTATGCTGATAGCTTTAGATGAGGAAAGACGGGAGGAGGCTCGTGTGGAGCATAAATGCCGGCATAGACTGGTTGGGCCGGATGGCCTGTTTCTGTGCCATATATCCTATGTAATCCTATATAAAGATGGTTGCAAATGCATGAGCCTTGTCTTTTGCACTCGCGTGCTGGGCTCTGCCATCATTGAGGAGGGGGACATTTAATTGTCCACCACCATTCATGACCCCCGTGATCCCTAGTTCCGATCCCCGTGATCCCTGGTCCCGATCCCTGTGATCCCTAGTCCCGATCCCCGTGATCCATAGTCCCGATCCCCATAATCCCTGGTCCTGATCTCTGTGAGCCCTGGTCCCGACCCCCGTGATCCCTGGTCCCGACCCCCATGATCCCTGGCCTTGACCCTCATGATCCCTAGTCCCGACCACCGTAATCCCTGGTCCCGATCCCTATGAGCCGTGGATCTGATTCCCGTTATCCCTAGTTCCGACCCCCACGATCCCTGGCCTTGACCCCCGTGATCCCTGGTCCCGATCCCCATGAGCCATGGTTCTGATCCCCGCAATCCCTGGTCTCGATCCCCATGAGCCGTGGTTCTGATCCACGCAATCCCTGGCCCCGATCCCCATGAGCCGTGGTTCTGATCCCCACAATCCCTGGCCCCGATCCCCATGAGCCATGGTTCTGATCCCCACAATCCCTGGCCCTGATCCCTGTAGTGTATGTACCCGTCTACCTTTAAGGGAACTATTGAATGTAACCGTTCACCTTTAAGGGAACTACTTTTGGTGTGGCACTGTTTGTTTGGCTTCTGTATACTGTAATACCGATAGTGACCACACCAGTATATAAGTGTTGTAGCAGGATTGCTGGGGCAGATTCGCCCGGACCTTCGAATAGTAAAGACCTGTTTGTTTGTTACTTCTGAAGTCTGTGTATTTATTAACTGCACAACCCACAGACTTTACAGTGGCGACGAGTCCGATCGTACCCTGCGGCAAGATTACCAAAAGCAATGAAGAGCGTCGAAGAGAGACAACCGCCCTCGTCGTGCTACCAAAAGAAAACACGAGGCTGCAACAACAGAAAGCAGGAAGACTAACAACAAAAGCTGTATCAGCAACAGGCACTGACTACCCTTCTGCCACGGTGCGGAGTGAGCCGACCAGCAAGAAACAAGACGGCCGAAGAGACTGTGAGTAGGGGAAGGTGTAGAAGTATCCGGAGGATAAGGGCAGAGCACTCGACCTCGGTCGAAGGGGAGCTGTGCCGGCCAAAAGTCGGGTCCAACGGCGTCGGGTGACAGCCGGACCGCGATCGGCGGGAACAATCCGGGCAGCGACCGCAGCCACGAAGCGCTGAGCCTGCGAGTAGGCGCGGGAAGAGAAACCCAGCCGCAGCCGGGGAGGGAAACACCGGTCTGCGAGAGGGCTGGGGAGGCGAACAGGAACCGTGCGGGTGAGAGCCGGGTGCGGAGAGAGAGACTGCGAGGAGCCAGTCCAGCGGCTGAGCTGTTCTCCACCAACGGGGTACTCAGAGCCGGCAAAACCGAACGTGCGGGAGTGGGTGAGAGACACAGCCGAAAACGGGGTGAGAGACTGCGCGAGAGCCAGTCCAGCGGCTGAACTGTCCTCCGTTAACGGGGTGTACCCAGCGCCGGTAGAGCCGTGCGGGCGGGAGGAAAAGACATAGCCGAGTAAGGGGAGCTGTGCGGTAGCCAGCCAGCGGCTGAACCTGTCCGCTGTGGGGGAAGCGTACCCCTTCCACCGGGAAGAAACGCGGGAAGCCGCCATTAGGAGGAGAAGACGCCAGAAGCGGGAAACCGCCATTGAAGTGGGCGGGGCGAGAAAGGAAGAGCGGGAAACCGCCATTTTCGCGGGAAAACCGCCATCTTGATTGACATACTGCCATTGAAGTGGGCGGGGAGAGAAGGAAAGAGCGGGAAACCGCCGATTTCGCGGGAAAACCGCCATCTTAGAAACAAATAAATAAATAAGAATACTTAAAGAAATACTGGTGCTGCTCCCAAGGGAAGAAAGATGCCTAAGCGAGGGAATATTAACGACTTTAATTCTGAAATAGAAGACTGGGCCACGTACGTGGAACGCATAGAGATCTATTGCGAAGCCAACAAAATAGAGGAAGACGACAAGGCGATAACATTGCTAAACTCGATGGGGGCAAAAACATACGGGCTCTTGAAGCATCTAATAGCACCAAATAAACCAGCGGATCAGACCTTCGAAGAGATTGTGGCTGTGCTGAAGGACCACTTGAACCCCACACCGCTGATGCTGGCTGAACGATTCAACTTCTACGCAAGAACGCAGAAGAAAGATGAAAGCAATGCGGAATACTTGGTCGAACTGCATAGGCTAGCGAAATACTGCCAGTTCGGAGGGAATCTGACAGAAGCGCTGCGGGACAAGTTCGTATGCGGATTGTCCAAAGAAGGGACGCAGAAGCGATTACTGGAAGAGAACGACCTCACACTGGACAGGGCTGTCCTTATAGCTGCATCGCACGAAGCCGCAGCGAAAGGAACAGCGGAAATGCAACTAAAGGCGGCGGCACTCGGGGTGGACCAAATTACTTCAAGCACAACAAAATGCTACCGTTGTGGGAAGACAACGCATGACCAGAATCAATGCTGGTTTAAGAACCAAGAGTGTAGGAAATGTGGCAAACTGGGTCACATCGCGAAGGTATGCCGGTCCGGGAAAAAGACCAATAATCAAAGGAAGCCACCACCAGAAAAGTACAACAAGGTACACAAGGTGGCTGAGAAGAGTTCAGACGAACAGAATTCAGACTCAGACCCAAACAACCAGGAGCTGGGTAGTCTGAGAATCCACAATGTGGGTAAAGAAACGGATCTACAGGCCATCTGGGTCATACTAAAAATAGCTGGAGTCCAAGTAAGAATGGAGCTGGACACTGGATCAGCTCTATCAGTCATCAACCGAAGGGACTACCACCGGCTATTCTCTCACATACCTTTAAGAAATACCAAGTTCGTATTACAGACATACACGGGGCATAACGTATACCCCGTGGGGAAAATAAGAGTCAAGGTGAGAGATAGGGGTAAAGAACACCCAAGAATGAGCTTGTGCGTATTACCTGAGGGAGGACCACCACTTCTAGGACGGGAGTGGATTAAGAAAATAGACATGGAATGGCATTACCTAAAAGCCATAATGAGGGAGGACTCGGTGCAAGCTATTAGCTCAGATTCTGAAATGGATGATGATAAGACCAAGTCGAAAATGGAAGACAAGGCTAAAAGGGACTTGCCGACGATGGGAAAGAAAACGAAGACATGCAGAAGGACTTATGGTACCAAGAAGAATAAAGCTGCAGAGCAGAACTCCAGGTTGACAGAGAATTCTGAGCCTGTTCAAGCAAAGGATTCATCCATGACGGAAGAACACCGAGCTCGGACGCAAACTTATGTCAAAGTACGACAACAATTAGAACAGTTGAGTGACCGTCTCGTACAGGAGATGAACAATATGGAAAAGTTCTGGGACACCGAATGGGGGAACCTGGAAAGACTACAGAGACAGCTAGCTCAAGCAGAGAGCGACCATAGAGCCATCATGGCCAAATACCAATCACATTCCCCTGATGCTGTTCAGGAACTAGAATATTTACAGAATGAACCAAAGGAAGAGGAATCTTCAGGGAGCCAGGATTTTATTCCAGTTCTTCTTTACAACTCCATACAAGCAGAGTGTGAGAAGTTGAAAGAACAGTATGAACAGGCCCAGGCTACAATTTTGGAGGGGGTTAACTCGGCAGCCTCCGAAAAGCTAGTTTCAGTAGAAGCATATGAACAACTAAAGGTTGAACATGAGCAAAAAGTCCAAAGGCTGCAGGAAATTCTTGATGAGCTCAAGGCCAAGACAGACTCATCGATAGAAGCTCCATCCATAGATGAGCAATTAGAGGTGAAAATCATGGCAGAGCATGAAAGACAGGATGTCCAAGAACTTATAAAAACATTGAAGGACACCCAAGACAAATATGAGGCGGCAATGACCGAGGTTCAACAACTTGAAGAACAGATTCAACTGGGAATCCTCTCAGTGGAAGAACAGGACACTGTAAGAATGGTCCCTGAGCATGAACTAGAGAGCATCAGGGCGCAACTTTTCCGAGCGCTGAAAGCCAAAGTTCAAGAGGAACGTAAGGTGGAAGTATTGGAGAAAGAGGTGGATGAAATGGAGAAGACTCTGATCCACCGTGTTCCCAGGGAAGAGTTAACGGTCGGCCAACTCCTTCATATGCTGAAGGACAAGACTCTGCAAGGGGAACAATCTGAACACGAGCTTCAATCTTCAGGGGGAATGAGTTCGGAGCTCTCAAAAGTCACAGAGATAGCTGAGGTGGCAACACAAATTTTACAAGGATGCCAAAAGTACGTTGAATCACGTCAAGGTGGACAGAAGAAGGTGGAAACCGTTACTTCAGTAGAAGGGTTAAATAGCCTGATAACGCAATTACCGATGGAAAGGAAGGTATTGAACTCACAAATGAGGTCCGTCGTGAAGGAATGGCAGATAACCCAGGAAGAGCGGGATGAATATGAAGGCATGAAGAAGGCTTTTCAAGAAAGATGTTTAGGGAAGGAACCACCGTCAGCTAACATCCAGACGGGTGAGGAGGAAGAAGAAGTCTCTCTCGCTGGCCTAACTCAGGACGAACCTGAATATTACCATGACCTGTTGAGTGACACTGAATATTATGAGGATGTGGTCTGCCCAGCTTGTGATGAAAACTCTCAAAGTGCTGAAATCCGGATGAAGCACTTAAGATCTAAGGAACATAGAGAGTTAGTGGCGCTACAGCTGGCAGCCGAGAAAGGAGCTCCGAGAGTTTCAAAAAGGCAGAAAAGAAAAAGAAGCAGAAGATAATAACTGTCTAAAATATTAGCACTTCTACCATTCCAGGCGGGACATTACGAAAGGAGCTAAATTAGTTGAAAAACTGGAAAATGTCAAGACAGCCAGTTGGTTGTAAAAGTCCGCACTGCTGGTTCAACAGGACGAAAGTTCAAGCTGTTACGTCAAGAAAAAGGCTATGGAGGAGTCACGCTAGCCAGGTGAACCGGCTACACCAAAGAAATGTTGTTCGGAACGAGTCAAGATCAGAGACTGAATCTATGAACTGTTTCCGCAGAGACTGAACCTGTGAACTGTTTCCACCGGGATTATATTTGTAAATTGTTTTATATGACATTGATTCCACCGAGATTATATCTGTAATTTGTTTTATAGGAAGTTGAAGATATGTATGTTTAACGGGGACTCTGTAAGTAATAAGCTAAAAAGGGAGGATTGTAGTGTATGTACCCGTCTATCTTTAAGGGAACTATTGAATGTAACCGTTCACCTTTAAGGGAACTACTTTTGGTGTGGTACTATTTGTTTGGCTTCTGTATACTGTAATACCAATAGTGACCACACCAGTATATAAGTGTTGTAGCAGGATTGCTGGGGCAGATTCGCCCGGACCTTCGAATAGTAAAGACCTGTTTGTTTGTTACTTCTGAAGTCTGTGTATTTATTAACTGCACAACCCACAGACTTTACAATCCCCATGAGCCGTGGTTCTGATCCCTACAATCCCTGGCCCCGATCCCCATGAGCCGTGGTTCTGATCCCCACAATCCCTGGTCTCGATCTCCATGAGCCGTGGTTCTGATCCCCGCAATCCCTGGTCCCGACCACTGCGATCCCCAGTCCTGATCCCCGTGATCCCTAGTCCCGAGCCCTGTGATCCCCAGTCCTGATCACCGTGATCCCTAGTCCCGAGCCCTGTGATCCCCAGTCCCAATGCCTGTGATCCCTAGTCCTGATCCCTGCGATCCCTAGTCCCGAGCCCTGTGATCCCCAGTCCTGATCCCCGCGATCCCTAGTCCCGAGCCCTGTGATCCCCAGTCCTGACCACCGTGATCCCTAGACCCGACCCACGTGAGCCGTGCTCCCCACCCCCCGATCTGTGGACCTGACCTCTGCAAACCCTGGTCCCTAAACCAGCGATCCCTGGATCCGATCTCCATGATCCCTAGTCCTGATCACCATGATTCCCTAGACCAGACCACCGCGATACATGGTCCTAACCCCCACGATCTCTAGTCCCGACCCCCATGATCCCTGGTCCTGACCCCACCAATCTGTGGTCCCGACCCCAAAAATCCCAGGTCCTGATCCCCGTGATCCCTGGCCTTGACCCCCGTGGTCCCTGGTCCTGGTCCTGATCCCCGTGGTGCTTGGTCCCGATCCCTGTGATCCCTGGTCCAGATCCCCGTGATCCCTGGCCTTGACCCCCGCGATTCCTAGTCCCGATCCCTGTGATCCCTAGTCCTGATCCTGTCCCCCATGATCCCTGGTCCTGACCCCCATGATCCCTGGCCCTGAACCCCGTGATCCCTAGTCCTGACCCCCGTGATCGCTGGTCCTTACTCCCATGATCTTTGGTCCGAATCCGCTTGATTCCTAATCTTGGTCCTGCCCCCCACGATTTCTGGTCCTGAACCCTGCGATCCCTGGTCCTGATCCTGACCCCCGTGGTCCTTGGTCCCAATCCCCGTGATCCCTAGTCTTGGTCCTGACCCCTGCGATCCCTGGTCCTTATTCCCATGAACCCTGGTCCCAATCCGCTTGATCCCTAGTCTTGGTCCTGATCCCCGCAATTCCTGATCCTGATCCTGACCCACGTGATCCCTCGTGTTGATCCTACAATTCCTGGTCCTTACTCCCGCGATCCCTGGTCCTGAAACCAGCGATCCCTGGTCCCGATCTCCATGAACCCTGGATCTGATCCCCGCGATACCTGGTCCCAATCCCAGTGATCCTTGGTCCTGATCCCCATGATCCCTAGTCTTAATCCTGACCCCCATGATCCCTGGTCCAAATCCCCATGATCCTTAGTCCTAATCCTGACCCCCGTGATCCCTGATCCCGATCCCCACGATCCCATGTCCCATGGGACTGGCTCTACTCTAGTACTGCCTGATTCTCCTGAGCATAAATAGCGGAATGTCTTTGAGAAATCCCACTCTCAAGCCCTTGAGCACTTGCCCTGAAATCTCCTTACTGGAAGTGCACTCTTCCAGAATGGTGCAATATGTAGCTTGAACTCCAAAGTGCAGACCTGTATTGCCCGAGGGGGAATTTTTTTTTTCAGCTACCTGAATTTTTTGGTTGACTTTAGCCATGCAGTTCCCTTTTACGAAACCACTTCTATCCTCGTCGTGGGGGACTTTAATCTTCATATTGACTGGACAAATCAAATTGGCAACAATAGTCTGGAGGACAAGTTCATGGAATGCATTTGGGACAGTTTCCTAGAACAATACGTCATGGAACCAACTGGGGAACTGACTATTTTAGATCTTATATTGTGTAATGAGACAGGTTAATTTGCAATCTCATAGTAAAGGATCCTCTGTGGCAGAGTGATCATAATATGATAGAATTTCACATTAAGTTTGAGAGTGACTTGCCTAATGCCGAAACTAGAGTCTTAAACTTAAATAAAGCCAATTACCTAGGTATGAGGGACAAGTTGGCTAAGATAGATTGAAAAAATAGATTAAAAGGTATGGCTAGCATTTAAAGAAATATTTCATAATTCTCAACAAAAATACATTCCATTGAGAAACAAAAACTCCACAGGAAAAGTTATCCATCCGTGGCTAACTAAAGAAATTAAGGATAGCATTAGATTCAAAGAAGAAGCTTATAATGTTGCAAAGAATAGTAGTAAGCCTGAGGATTGGGAGAGTTTCAGAAACCAGCAAAGGATGACCAAAAAATTGATAAAAAGGGAAAAATAGAATATGAGAAAAATAGCAAGAAATATAAAAACGGATTGTAAGGGCTTCTACAAGTATGTAAAAAGGATGTAAATGGTGAGAAACTTTCAAATGTTGGTGCTCAGAGAAATTTGGGTGTCCTCATGCAAGAAACACAGAAAGCTAGCATGCAGGTACAGCAAGCAATAAGGAAGGCAAATGGCATGTTGGCCTTTATTGCAAGGGGATTGGAGTATAAGGGTAAGGAAGCCTTGTTACAATTGTACAGGACCTTGGTGAGACCACACCTGGAGTACTGTGCACAGTTTTGGTCTCCTTATCTAAGGAAGAATATACGTGCCTTGGAGGCGGTGCAACGAAGGTTCACTAGATTGATTCCTGGGATGAGAGGGCTGTCCTATGATGAGAGATTGTGTAGATTGGGCCTATACTCTCTGGAGGTTAGAAGAATGAGAGGGGATCTCATTGAAACATACAAGATTCTGAAGGAGATTGACAGGGTAGATGCTGAGAGGTTGTTTCCCCTGGCTGGAATGTCTAGAACTAGGAGGCATAGGGCTCGATTTTGTCAATGGGGAGCTTTTGGAGGCGGGACTCCCACTCTTTGGGTTGTAGTTCCGCCTCCATTGACTTGTGGCCAACCCACGCTATTTTCCCTTGATTGACCTTGTTAAGCCCGCCCAGCGGGCTCAGCAGGCCAATTAAGGGACACCTGGTTACTGGTGACGTCAGCGATTGACATTTCATCTGTCAAGAGCTTTTGACAGATGAAAAATCAGCGTTTGACAGCTCTGTGAAGCTGTCCAACACTGATAATCTGTCTTCTAACTTGAGTCCTTCTACTCAGACTCAGTTAGAGATCTCTCCAGACCAGAAAGCAGAGGCTGCAGCTTTTGACAGTTCAGCGGCCATTCTGCTTTCTGTGCCAGTGAGCTGAGGGACTCCCGAGAACTGAAGGAAGGAAGCCTGCAGGAGAAAGTAAAGGTAAGTAAAACTTATTAAAACACTTTACACTTACCTCACACACTTACCTCTGTACACATGCACCCATCACTCACCTACGCAATGGACATCTCGACCCCTCCAACCCCTGCAGACCAACGGTCCGCCTCGCTAACTTGGCGTGGTTCGGAGCCGTCAGACAGCCCACACTTCAGAGCTAAAAATAGGGATTAGGCAAAAAACTGCCTGTTAACTACCTGTTAACAGGCAGTTAATTGGCCCTAATCCCCTTCCCGCCTCAGGGAGTTGGCTCCCAGCACAGGTCGGGTACCCGCCTCCTGGGACATTGGCACGGAGGCGGGTTGGGGGCGGGATGGGTTCCTGCCCCCCGATTCTGCAATTTTCCCACCACTCCTACCTCCAAACCCACCTCCTCGGGGCTTGGAAAATCGAGCCCTATATTGTCTCAGGATAAGGGGCAGGCCATTTAAGACCGAGATGAGGAGACATTTCTTCACTCAGAGGGTTGTGAATCTTTGGAATTCTCTGCCTCAGAGGGCTGTGGATGCTGAGTCTTTGAGTATATTCAAGGCTGAGGTAGATAGATTTTTGGACTCTAGGGGAATCAAGGGATATGGAGATTGGGCGGGAAAGTGGAGTTGAGGTCGATGATCAGCCATGATCTTATTGAATGGCGAAGCAGGCTCGAGGGGCCATATGGCCTACTCCTGCTCCTATTTCTTATGTTCTTATGTTCTTTTCAAGGTCAGCAGAGAAACGCCACTTGGCATGGGCGGAGTCAAGGGTGCATATAACGGGATTTGTTGAACTGACTGACATTTATTGTATTGTGATTTATCAATACCAAACCAAACTGCTGTACTGTCACCAAATTTCTCTCAATGTTTTCAACAAGGTAACAAGAAAGGACACCCATCTTTCACATAGCTCAGTGCGGTGAAACGTATTGATGTGGCAGTCAACAGAAAGAATCTTATCTATTTTTATTCCAAGATCCAATGTCACTGCCTGTGAAGTTGAACTTGATGCTGTGCCTAGAGTGATGACTGCTTTGTGGCAATGAGTGCCAGATCGTTCATTTTCATTCTGTTATTTAATGCAGAACTCACAGAAGAATGCCTGTCAATATAGCATTCAGAACCAGTTTCATGGATGTAGTGGGAGATGAAGATTGAAATTCAAAGCTGCTGCATTATGAAAGCTAGTCCAGTGTATTCATAATCTGTCATTAGTGAGTGAGAGCCTGAATCCATGGTGTATTTTACTGTTTAGATTATCTTTCTTGTTACATAATGAGACTTGAATTCATTGGATTCAAGCTCGTGACTTTAGATTTTCTCCTTTGGAAAACCTTTACCTGCTTGCACAATCAATGCACAGTCCAGCAGTGTAGGGGGTGGAAGTTGGATAATGCCGGCCTGCTGGCGTGCTCTGGGTGCAGGGAATGCTCCTTGCACCAGACTCAGGTAGGCCAGGCCCAGACTGGAGCGCGGGCACGGGCTATCCCACTGCTAAATTGGTATGCTTTGCGACCAAAACAGGTGCAACGCACATCAATTTCAAGAGTGCCAAAACATAGAGGTGCAAACCTTGGCTTAAGATATATTTCAAAGAATGGAGGACAAGTAACAAATTGGGGCTGCAATAACTGGAATTACAAAGGCTGGAACATTTTGTAGCCAAGTAACTGTCAACAATAATTAATGGCGAAAAACCAATTAAAACAATAATGGCTTTGCCTTTATGACAAGTTTATGCCTAGTTAATAAATGTGAGAATTATTTTGTGTGAAATCACTACTGTGTCATGAAAACTTCCGACATGGACACACCTATGAACAATGGAAATAATTTAAATTTTTTCATAGTGTTATCTGCAATTTAAAATTGTTTTAGAATAAATTATGCAATAAAATGGTTGTGTTCAATTTTTTTTTAAATGTAACTGTTCCATCGCTGTGAAGCCATGTTTACTACATGGCATTTAATTCAGAGTGAATATGAAATAGATACGATTCCACATTTATAGGTTAACATAAATACAGCTAAAGTCTGACCTACAGATGAATTCCAGAATCAAATGACATGATATGCTTGGACCAGCTCCATGGTGAGGTCTATCACCCACTATCAATTACTGACATGCAGGAACAAAGCCAGCATTAGTCAGGGGTAAAGAGCACACACTCCCTCTGGCATGTGCATAAAATGAGCTACTACATCGCAATTCTCTTCTGTCTTGAGTTTGACACCAGCAGAACGCTGATCCAGTGTGAACACAGAGGAGCCGGAGGCCTGGCGAGTGACTCCACTTTGCTTCTCTAAACATATCTTAGCAGAGCTGCACAGAGAGGTGAGTTTGTTCTGGTTTTATGACAGGTTTTTGAGACAAATCCTTTAAAGTCTTTCTCATCGATATTGCATGATCTGGTCAGCACCACGCAGTACAGTCAACTTGTCGAACCAGAAGGTGTGGCTTGATCTTGACGATCCATTTTAATGGAATCTAAAACCTTTACTTGCATTCCAGCTGTCTGCAGTAAACCAGATTTCCCTTCAAAAACTAACACCATTTGAGCCAGCCATGTTAGTCTGGAATTAATGCACTGACTTTGATGAATTGCATGCGTCTTACTCTCTGCTCAGCCATCCCAATATTTCAAAGCATCTGGTACTGCTTTTCTGGAACAGAGATCTGCACTATTATATTGGATCCATAACAGAAAAGGCTAAACTTAAACTTTTGGATGGTATTGATGCCAATAATGTTCTTAAAGACCCTCTGTTCCTTACATTGCTATTAGCAACTTCAGACATTAACTTTTCTCCCCCCACTTCCCATTTCCCTGCCTGTTTCTTTCATCTACCTTTCACTTCATTCTTTCCATTTTGAAGTTGATTTTTTGCATGTGTCTTTCTTTTACTTGGTTATTTTCACACCTTTAAAGGGTAATTTTACAAAATTGCACTCCTGGGATGAAGCCATTCCCACGGGAACACATTTGGAGAATTTGGGCTCGCTCCCCACTATTTTGCATTTACGAATGAATGTAAAATCAGGATGGGGGTTGGAGCTCAACTTTCTGGTATGCACTTCAAGCAGGCAAAGCTCTGTATCAGAGGTGTAATTTCCTTAAATTACTCCTTTAGTCTTTTTAACCACTTTCACTGAGTCACTGAGATGATCTTTGCATATTATTCAAAGGATTTTCACCTCTTTCAATCTTTTTAGAACAGCTGTTTGCAGGATATTAAACTCATTAACTGCCTTTCCGTGCAGCACAAATGACTTCACTCTTATCTGTTGTTCTCCCTCAATTTTGTTTTAACTTAAATTGGATTTCTTACCTTCCAGTTTCCAATTCTGACAACAACAACATCAGCAACAACTTGCATTCATATAGCACATTTAATATTAAAACAATCTCAAGGCATTTCACAGTGGCTTAGGAACAAAATAGATATTGAACCAAAGGAGATATTAGGAGGGGGTCAGCAAAAGCTTAGTAAAAGTAGGTTTTAAGGAGTGGCTGAAGGGGCTATTATAGACTGGCCGAATAATTTCCTCATCTGATGTCCACAAACACGCATTGCCACATGCAAACCCTGGTCACTTTGTTATTCCCTAGACTGGAGATGCTGTGCTCAATTGTTTCTTATTCATTTTCAGTCCTATTTTTCAATTGTATTTTACTTTCTTCCTTCTTTTTCAGCTGTTTTAAAATCTGATTAACCGCCCCTCTTTTCTCTCAGGCTACCTGCTACCAGACTGCTGCCGATGCTTCTCTTGACCAGCTGGGAGGAATAGATGGGAATGTTCCTAATGATTTACTTGCTGCTTTTTCCTTCCTTTCTGGGACATTGGGCCAGATTTTGCTCTCAGTAGCAAACGATTGGCACTTGTCCACAGACTTTCTATGGGGTTTTGCACTGGAACTTGCTGTGATTAGAAAGCCATTTTAGCGCAGCGCCCTGTACAGGGGATCTGGGACCTGTGTGAACAGGGGGTAAGCAACTGTGTATCTCCTTAAACAATAAGATTGAAGAGGGGATTGAAGATTGTTAATGAGCAGCATAGGCCGCGATTTTGCCTACCGAGGTGTGTCTGGTGCGGCCGGGGTCGGTGGCGGGTCCCAACCCTACTGCTGGCTCCAGCCTGCTCTGTAGAGTGATCTTACGTTGATTGGGCTTGTTAAGTCCACCCAGTGCATTTCCCGGCCAATTGAAGGAAGCGGGTCTGATGACATAATTTGATGATGCATCATCAGCCAGTTTCCTTAAAGGGACTATGCGCAGATTTAGTTTGACAGTTGTGCTGTCAATGTTCTATAGCATTGAGGTGCTGCAAAAACTGACAAGCACGGCACAGAGGTGCATGGCTGCACCAAGGCTCTCCCAGGAAGGTCCTCTTCCCTTCCAATGGGTGGAAGAGACCTCCCAAGGAGATCAACGCAGCCTAGTTGCACATTGCACAGGAGGACACAAGCAGGGATGTCATTAGGCTGCAGTGGAACAACCCTTTCAATGATCTCAGTAGATCACAAAGCCACACTTAATCTCATCCTGCTGTGCCACTCATCACATCCCCATCACTCTGCCTTCCCTACCCTACTCCTGCACATCCTTACTCATGCCAACTTACCTTGCATGTCCACCCATCCCTCTCTCTCTATCTATACTATCACATCCCCATCTCACTAGTCACCCCTCACACTCACCCTCATCCTAGTCCAATCATACCAACTAACAACACACATGGGTAGGCACTTGGGTGTTTTAGCCAATGTTCATGTGAATTTTCTGTTAATGTGCTGTCAAACATTCAAATCTTTATTTTCAACACTTTGCATTCTTGGACAGATTTGTGTGCACCTTTGGAAGTGGCTTAGTGAGCTGCAGTGAATGGTGAGACATAAAGGCATCCCCCGCAATGGTGATGAGTGTGAAAGGAATGGCTTGGGCATTGTAGGGATGCTTTATGGTGTTGGTGTGGGGTGGTGCCAACCTGGTGCATCATGTGGCAGCCAAGGTGTACAATGTCAAGTGAAGTAAATCTGGCTATGGTACTAATGCCCTGTGTCCTGCGCAGCATCAGTTGATTGTGGAGAAGGTTGGTGTTGTTGCTGGTGCTGCTGGTGTACCTGATGCTGCTAGTGTTGCAGTTGATCATGGTGGGATTCTGAGGACTAAGATGAGATAGTTTTGCTGATATAATAGATGGCAGGTAACGTTGAGATGACAGAAGCGATCTGTCAATGGTCAGAGAGGTTGTTCCAATGAGGTGGCACTGGATAGAGAGTTGGCTCCAAACACTTGAAAGCTGCAGAAAGCTCAATCTGTCTTCCAAATGCAGTAAGCAACAGTTTCTGAGCTTGGAAAGTAAACAGCTATGAGATGGGAGCTTTTATACCACTTTTGCAGCTGTCAAGTAATCAGATAATTCAATGCTGAATCCACTCATGACTTGCTGAGCTGACGTGATCCCCGAGGAGTGTATAACCCATGGGGGAAGTCGTAAAATTGAAAGGTAAGCTTAAAATAGTATTTAAGTGCCTCTTAACAATCTCTTAATGATTTGAATTGCCTCCCCCACTGCTTGGTGTCAGGTCTGTTCAGTGCTGACAGACCCAACATCTGGGAAACTAGCGTGGATGGAAAATTTTCCCACCCGACCCGCCACTGATCATGCCCGCTGACCCCCCGAAAAATTCCCCCATAAAGCCTGAACCAGGAAGTGTCAGTTAGAATAGTGAATTCAGTGTCAAATCAGGTGCAGAAAGCAAAATAAAGAGAGGGAAAGAAAAATTGGATTGAGAAACAGAAAGAAAAAGTGAAAAAATATATTCTAATTTAATTTTTTTAAATCTCCAACAATAATTAAAATCTGAAGGAATGAGACTCCACTCTTGTAAAACTGAATTTTCAGTGACAGAGAGGTTGTTTTTAAATAAGTAAAACTTATCAAGCCATTAAAAATTAATTTACACTGGAATGGACAAGCCCTAACTTTTTCTGGCATGTTTACTAGATGTCTATCATGTAAGTATAGCAATTTCACGCCATTCCATGTATTTTAATCCAGAGTCTCTTGGTGAGATACAGATATAGCGAAGCTTGTGGAGGAGCAGGGAAACTCAGACAGCAACTTCCTAATCTCCTCCTTTAACTGCAGACGTATGGCGCTGGAAGTTGCTGTCGGATTTACACTTTAATAACTGTGAGCGGTTAGCTTCACCATTGTTCTTACCGCAAAATTCGGCCCAATGTGCCCGGCCTACACTCACAGACTCCTTCTAATGACACAGCCAAGATTGGAAACTTGCATGGGAGAATTATTTTTTGTCTTATTTGTTCCCTGGATGTGGGTGACACTGCCAAAGCAACATTTATTGCCCATCTCTGGTTGCCGTGGGAAGGTAGTGGTGGGTTTTCGTGAACTGGTGATAATCATAGACAGGTTATTCCACTCCACAGCCCAGTGGGTCACATTGACACTTTTCTTTACTTTGAATATTATTGATACCTAAATATTTTATTTATTCCTTCAGTGGTAATAATTAAGTTTGAGTCACAAGATCATATTATACAGAATATGAATTTTATCTAGATAATTGCATGCATTTATTTTTCAATGTATCCTGTAAAGATGCACTTTCGACACACCTCACAGTTGGAATTTGAAATCATAGTAGAAATAAGAAATTAATTTAATGCCTCAATTCACTTAACATGTAACTGAATGATGTGCACTTTCTGTTATGATGAAATTACTACCCACTTACTGTGAAAATCTGAGTGCTGATCTTGCATCGACCCATAAAATCCAGTTGAATATATTTTACAAACTAACAAAGAAAGAAAATACATATACACTAGGATTTCTAACTAGCACTGCAGGGACCAGTCATTCTTAGGTTCACAATGTTTTTCAGTCAAGGCAATTTAAGGTTAAGCTCACAACCTGTTGCAGGACAGAATGTACATCTGAAAATCATTTCAAGGCATCACAGTTTCAGTACACGGCCAGCTTCATACTTTCCACTTACTGCTTTCTTCATCTCATCAATCCATCAGTCAGCAATGCTCAATCAATTAACTGCTGGTCTGGTAAAGCTCCCAATGTAATGAATTTCTCCTACCTCAGCCAAAAAGCTTCCATTGTACAGTACAGCATTATCTGCAATCTTTACACTATCACTGCTTTACAGTCTGAGTGCAATATGCATCACACAGAGGTATTTAAAGCCAACAATATCTTATTGTATATGATTTTTATAAGATTTTGCTCTATTGGTAGTTATAAATCATTTTTTATTTCTCAACAGAAAAGGTGAATTAAAATAAAAAAGTGTAAATGAAATGCGAGGGCAGGGTAGAAAGGAGACCAGCTTGACAACTCAAGATTTTGTAACTGGCAGCCACATTACTTCACACATACATTAACGATATTTCGCTTTGCTCCCTGCCCTTTATACATTTTGTCATTTTGCATTGGTGGGTCACTAAAAGGATTCCCAATAGAAAGAGGACTGCAGCTTTATTCTGAGTGGGAGATTTGTCTCAGAATCAGCAAAAATGCACAGCATCAGTTCCAACATATGTGCGCTTAAAATAGAAGAAAGTATCCTAAAGGCAAGTTTTCCACAGTCCTTCATGTCTGGACATAACCCTGGGATGCGAACAATTGAACAGAAAGCAGATTTGCACCTCCAGCAACTTGGGTCATAACATAGCCCTGCCTTGTATAGATTACATAGAGGGCTAAATTGGGCTCCATAGAACCCATTTTATAGGTGCTACATGGCAATCTAACACTCAAAAATGTCCGCGATGCGTGCGCACACTTCCGACGGGAAGTGTGCCGGATGTCACCTTGGTAAAGGGGTTTGAACCTAATGACCGCCAGCAGCATGCAGAGCAGGCAGATCATGACGCAAATCAGGTGCAACGTTGATTTGACACCAGTGCTGCCTTTTTCGAAAGCCACGCTCCAGATTACGCCCTGTCTTAACCTCGCACAGCTGAACACGACATTAAATGGAATGAAGGATCCCCATCAGCGTAATTTTAAGGGATCATGAAGTATTTACAAGTTAGTTGCTGGATTATTTCTTCTGGCTATTGGTACAATTGTACACATTTTGGAGCTTTCCTATACTTGGCTAAAGTTTGAATAGTCTACAGGGAGTGTTCTGGCTGGTGCTGAAGTACTTTTCTGTTCATTTAAAAGCTTGTGCTGAAATACAAGTGAGTGTCTCACCTCCTGACTCCCCAACGCCTTTCCACCATCTACAAGGCACAAGTAAGGAGTGTGATGGAATACTCTCCACTTGCCTGGATAAGTGCAGCTCCAACAACACTCAAGAAGCTCAATATCATCCAGGACAAAGCAGCCCGCTTGATTGACACCCCATCCACCACCTTAAACATTCACTCCCTCCACCACCGGTGTACCGTGGCTGCAGTGTGTACCATCTACAAGATGAACTGCAGCAACTCGCCAAGGCTTCTTTGGCAGCACCTCCTAAACCTGCGACCTCTACCACCTAGAAGGACAAAGGCAGCAGGCGCATGGGAACATCATCACCTCCAAATTCTCCTCCAAGTTACACACCATCCTGACTTGGAAGTATATCGCTGTTCCTTCATCATCGCTGGGTCAAAATCCTGGAACTCCCTCCCTAACAGCACTGTGGGAGTACCTTCACCTCACGGACTGCACCGGTTCAAGAAGGCAGCTCACCATCACCTTCTCAAGGGCAATTAGGGATGGGCAATAAATGCTGGCCTTGCCAGCGATGCCCACATCCCAGGAATGAATTTTTTAAAAAGTTGCTTCCAGTCATCGGTGGCTAGGTAGGGCTTCCTCTTGGAATTGAGCATGACTGGGAGAATGAAGAGAGGCCACGCAGAGCAGGAAAAGCTGCAAGAACAGGGAGGAGGAGGAGGAAAAGGGCTCTCAGCAGGAGGCCATATCCAGTGAGGATCTTTAGGGAGCAATTCTCTTACCTCAACTTCAGCGACAACCAATACTTGCGATGTCTTCACTTCACAAAAGCAGTCATGACTGAAATCTGCCAACTGCTGCAGTCACAACTACAATCTCAGAGAAGGGCAAGGACCTCAGAACAGGGCAAGGACTGCATTGCAAGTGGCTGTCAAGGTGACTGTGGCTCTTATCCATCTGGCTCCTTCCATGTTGCTGCTGGAGATATAAGCAACATCTTGCAGTTGCAGTGCACTGCTGCATAAGGGAGGTCACTGAAGCTCTCTATATACAGAAAGACAGTTTAATCTCATTCCCTCTTGCCAGAGACAAGCAGGCAGAGTGAGCATGACGGTTTGCACAGATTGCAGGCATCCCCATGGTGCAGGGTGCCGTTGACTGCACACACATTGCCTTGCATGTGCTTCACAGAAACCCAGAAACCCCACAGTGCAGATAGAGGCCATTTCGGCCCATCGAGCCTGCACCGACACATATCCCACCCGATCCCCGTAACCCCTACACCAACACATATCCCACCCTATCTCTGTAACCCCACATATTTTAATCCCCCTAACACTAAGGGTCAATTTATCATAGCCAATCAACTTAACCCGCACATCTTTGGACTGTGGGAGGAAACAGGAGCACCCGGAGGAAACCCACGCAAACACAGGGAGAATGTGCAAACTCCACACAGACAGTCACCCGAGGCCGGATTCGAACCCGGGTCCCTGGCGCTGTGAGGCAACAGTGCTAACCACTATGCCACCGTGCTGCATGTGAACTCGGCCATTTTCATGAACTGAAAGGATTCCACTCCTTCAATGTGCAGCTGGTGTGCGACCACAGGCAGCGTATCATGCAGGTCAATGCCCAATATCCTGGCAGCAGTCACGATGCCTTAATTCTGCGGCAGTTCTCTGTGCCATCTGTATTTGACCCACCACAGTAAGTCAAAGGCTGGCTACTGGGCGACAAGGGTTATTCACTCTTGACATGGCTGCACAACCTGGCTGTTATGGGGGAACAGCCTGTGCCACCACCTATCAGACAAAATACTGAGGAACAGGAGCATGAGGAAGAGGAGGAAGAGGAAGTAGAGGAGGAGAAAATGCAACAGGAAGTGGAGGAATAGGAAGAGGAAGGGAGACTACAACGTAGACAGCCCCTTTCTGCCCGGGCTCTACATGATCAAATAATTCATGAGTGGTACAGTAACCTCAAGCACACCTCCCCATTCACCAACAGTCCCATGCTCCTTACTTTTCCTTCATCACTGACCATCACATCATCCTCTTTCTGACAACATAAAAAATAAAACCACCAGAAAATGCAGATTCTAATCCAATTTTATAAACAGAATCATTACATAAAGCATACAAAAATAAATGAATCACCCTTGTGCATTCCCTTAGTGAATGACTTCTGTATGCCTTTGCCTGCAGCATGGGTGGTGGAAGGCTGCTGACCTTCCATTGAGGAGACTGCAGATGGCCTTGGAGATTGACCTCAAGCAGCTCTGGGCCTAGAGGTCCCGGCTTCAGAATATACCATCTTGGCCTGCGCTGCAGCAGTCTGAGCTGCCTGGCCGACAGGAAATAGCAAGGGCACTGGCGGAGTGGTAGGGGTGGAAGCAGGAATGCTGTCATCTGAGAGAGGACAGCAGGTTCGTGCCCCATGGAGGCACTGGCACTTTCCCAAGGCAGCGTCTCAGCAATCCTACTGATCTGTTGGACAATAGATTGATGTACTGCTGTGATGCCCTGGAAGTGCCTTTGAACAGTGGTATCCAGAACCTGGATGGTAGCAGTCTGAGTTTCCACTGCCGCACTCAGACATTTGATGGAAACTGTGCTGCAATGCAAACTGTGACATTGGCCATCAGATGCTGCATCATGGTGGATTCCACAGGTGTGCTTATGTAGATGACCACCCGTTCCATGTTGGAAAGGATGGGCTCCATTCTCTGAGCAAAGCTCTGTGCCAAGTTGGTGCTGTATTCCTCCATGCTGCTTGACATTGTGCGCAGGCTTTCTGGCAGGCTTTCCAGTGCACCAACCATTTGGTTATGTACACCCATCAGCCTTCTTCTGTAGCCTGGTCCTTTGAAGTCCTCATCTGAGTCCTCTGCAGCAGAACTAGTGTGCGACTTCACCCTCCGGCACCTGCGCTATCCTTTCCCCTTGTCCTGGCTCCTGCACACTTGTGCCCGGTGTCTCACCGTGTGCAGATCCCTCCTCTATCCTAGCCTCTAAACTACACGCAGCGTTAGTCTCTGAGCTGATGGCTGCGAGTGTAAGATCAAGTGATGATGTCTCTTCATCTTCATTGTCTTCTTCCTCACCTTCCTCTGACTGGGAAGGTTCTAGTACTTGGATATCTGTAATGAAAAAGGGACAAGTGTTGGGTTGTGGTGAGGGGAGAGGAGAAAGTAAGAAGTGTGTGCTTACACAATCTGAAGCTTGTGAGTTAGAATAGATTGTGGGTAGAGGGAGAGTGGGATGAGAGAAGAAGGATTAGATATGCGGATACACTCATCATCAATCCTTCCAGCCCCGCCAATGGCCCCGACCTCAGTGATGCCTCTTCCCATAATGGCCAGCACTGTCTCCTCCATGGGGGGTTAACACATGCAAGTGCGCTTGTCCTCCTCCAGTTGTTTGCTGCCTCCTGTTATGCACCACCTTCTACTGTAAGAAAGAGGGAAGTGTGTCAGTGAGTGTGGTGCAATCTGTTTGGGTATGTGGCTCTCATGTTTGAACAGCTGCCAGTGTGTGCTGTTAGATCCGTGATTCTGAGGGTATGCTGTTATTCAATAACCACACGGATGCTGTAACTTAACAATAAACAGGTATTTACTGGAGGAGGGTAGTATCAAGACTGGGGGTACAGAGGCATGCGCAAAGCTTATATACAGGTGTGGTCACTGCCGGTACTACAGTATACAGGAGCTGTAAAAGTAGTTCTGTCTTAAAGGTACATACACTACAATTCCTCCCCTTTTAGATTAGTAGTACCCCTAATATTCAAATAACAATTAACACTTTAACATGTACATTAAACAACAATAGTCCATTTATAGATTCAGTCTTTGGGGCGGCTTCCTGACCCTTTCGGGATAGCGCCTTTCCTGAGGTTCTTGTCCTTAGTGCAGAGGCGATTCTGACCCCTTTTCATCGGGCAGTTCATCGGGTTCTACTGCTACTGGTTCTGAGGTAGATGCTACTGGTATGTCGGGTTCATCCCCAGGTACTCGAGACATGGGGTTGACGCGTTCCTGTGACGCTAAGATCTGATCGACGTGGCGTCTCACAATGTTCTCCCCGACATCCACTGTGTACATTAATGGCCCCTGCCTTGTGCATATCGTTCCGGGTTGCCATTTCTCTGTTCGATAGTCATGGGCCAAGACTGGTTGCCCTACATTGAAGCTCCTTGTCGGCTTCTCATTGATGTGCTGGAATTGTTTGTCCTCAACATTTCTTCGCACATTTGGTCTGAGCAAGTCCAGACGAGATCTCAATCTTCGGTTGAAGAACATCATGGCCGGGGTCTGGTTGGTAACTGCATGTGTCGCGTTTTGGTAGGCTAATAAGAAATTGTCCATCTTGTGCTGTAGTGGAATTTCATCATCGCACATGGCCTTTATCGCCTTCTTAAAGGTTTGTACGAACCTTTCAGCCAATCCATTTGTGGCTGGATGATACGGGGCGGATGTGTAATGCCTTACCCCATTCCTTTTCATAAATTTTTGGAACTCTTCGGACACAAACTGTGCTCCATTATCAGAGCAAATCTGCTCTGGCAACCCGTTTCTGGCAAATATGGTCCGTAGGACTGCAATCGTTTTCTCTGTAGTGGTTGAAGACATTTTTATCACCTCAGGCCACTTTGAATGAGCATCCACTGCTATTAAGAACATTGAGTCCATGAATGGACCAGCGAAATCAATATGCACCCGTTGCTATGGAGAGGAGGGCCACTCCCATGGGTGTAGAGGGGCATGTGGTGGTGCATTTTGGACCTTCTGGCATCCTAAGCAGCTCTTAGTTAGGTCTTCGATTTGTTGATCGATTCCCGGCCACCACACATAAGCCCTAGCAAGGCTTTTCATTTTCACTCCCCGCAGATGACCTTCATGTAGCTCATTTAGCACTCTCTCCCTTAACTTGGGTGGAATCACCACTCTGGATCCACACATCACTGTCCCCTGGCATACTGACAGCTGTTCTCTTCTGGATGAGAATGCTGCCAACAGTGAGTCGCCATGTGTTGGCCATCCCCTCACCGTCAATTCATATACCCGCGACAGCGTCGGATCATTTCGGGTCTCCTTCTCTATATCAACGTTTGTTACTGGCAATCGTTCAATTATTGATGAATAAAATATCTCGATAGGGTCCACTGCTGGTGCTTCCTCCACAGTAGGCAGTGGCAGGCGCGATAGCCCATCAGCGTTCCCATGCTGCTTCATGCCCTTATATTCTATTTCATATTGACTCACCCCTAGAAACAGGGACCATCTTTGTAACCGCTGTGCAGTCATCACTGGAACGCCCTTCTTAGGATTAAAGATGGAGACAAGTGGTTGGTGGTCAGTCAGCAAGGTAAACTTCTGCCCATGCAGATAGTGGTTGAATTTTTTTACTCCCCATACTAGGCTGAGGGCCTCCCTGTCAATCTGGGCGTAGTTGCGCTCGGCTGAGGTTAGTGACCGAGACGCAAAGGCTACTGGCCTCTCCAACCCGTCTGGGAATTTGTGCGACAGCACCGCTCCAATAACATAGGGTGATGCATCACATGCCAAATGAATTGGTAGTGCTGGGTTGAAATGGGCCAACACCCCTTTTGATGTGATCAATACTTTACACTTCTGGAAAGCTCGTCTACGTTCGTCATCCCACTTCCATGGTACCCCTGTTTGCAGTAGGGTGTTCAGTGGGTGTAATACCGTAGACAAATTTGGTAAGAACTTGTGGTAGTAGTTTACCAGCCCGAGGAACGACCTCAGTTGTGACACATTTTCCGGTGCTGGAGCCTTGACTACTGCCTCAATCTTTTCAGGGGACTTATGTAACCCCTCTTCATCGATGACGTGGCCACAATACGAGATCTGTTTCTGGAAAAACTCGCACTTGTGGCGATAAGCTCATAGCCCATACTCCTTTAATCTGGTGAGCACCTTCTCCAAGTTGGCGAGGTGATCACCGTCATTTTCGCCCGTGACCAAGATGTCGGCCAAATAACACTGGGTCCCTGGAATCCCTTGCAGGACCTGATCCATCGCCCTTTCCCAGATAGCGGGAGCTGAGGCTACTCCAAACACCAGCCGGTTGTATTGATAGAGACCTTTATGAGTGTTGATCGTAAGATATTGTTTCGAAGCTTCTTATACCTCCATTTGCAAGTACGCCTGGGCTAGATCAATTTTGGTGAAGCGCTTACCTCCAGATAGCGAGGCGAAAATATCCTCAATTCGTGGAAGCGGATATTGTACCGTGTGAAGGACTGGGTTCACTGTCACCTTAAAATCCCCACAGATGCGGACCTTCTTTGGTTCCCCAGGCGTATTACTCAACGACCTCTTCATTACAGGAACGATGGGTGTAGCCCACTCGCTCCAGTCCACTTTGGACAGTACACCTGAACGTTCCAACCCTTCCAGCTCTGCTTCAACAGCTGGTCTGATCGCATAAGGCACTGGTCTGGCCTTCAGAAACTTTGGGCTTGCATTTTCCTCTATTTTAATCGTTGCTGTTATTCCTTTTAGTGTTCCGAGTCCCTCCTGGAACACTTCTTTTGCGTCAGTTAGCATTTTTGACAGTCGTCCAGGTGTGACGTCGTCATCCTTTTTGGCCTCAACCTTCAGTGCCTTTATGGAATGCCAATCTAATTGTATCTTCCGGATCCATTCACATCCTAGCAGTGGTGGGCCTCCATCTGGCAATACATATATATCCATTTTAGGTATTTCCTGGCCTTTATATGTCACTTTCACCCTTATTTTTCCTTTGGGGTAGACTTTTTGCCCCGTATACGTCTTCAAGACAATCTCTGTAGCTTTCAAGGGTATGTGTGAAAATAGCTGCTTGTAGTCTCTTTGATTTATGACTGTTAGAGCTGACCCTATGTCCAATTCCATTTTCACTTGGACTCCGTCTATCTTGAGTGTAACCCAGATAGTCTGGTGATCCTCCATTTCGGTTACCTTATGTAGTTTCAGACAACCCAGCTCCTTGCTTCCGGAGTCTGTGTCACTTTTCTGTTCGTCTGAACCACTGTCCAGCACCTGGTGTACCTTTTTGTACTTCTCCTGTGGAGATTTCTTACTGTTGGTTTTCTTCCCAGGCCTGCAGACTCTTGCTATGTGTCCTGCTTTCCCACACTGCCTGCACACTTGGTCCTTGAACCAACAATCTTTCTAGTCATGTGTTGTTCTGCCGCAGCGATAGCACTTCCCTGTTCCATAGGACATTTTATTGGTGCCATATTCTTGCGGTCTCCGTTGTATCTCTGCAGCGCCCCTTGCGGCTGCTTCGTGTGATACTGCCATACTGAAAGCTTTGTCCAGCGTAAGATCCTTTTCTGATAGAAGCCGTCTCTGGGTTCTTTTACTTTGTAGCCCGCACACAAACTTGTCCCTTAACGTATCTGCTAGTCCCGCTCCAAACTGGCAGTGTTTCGATAGCTTGCGCAGTTCATTAAGTACTCAGCATTGCTTTCGTCTTTGTGTTGGTTCCTTTTATGGAACTTAAATCGTTCTGCTATCAGCAGCAATGTGGGGTTTAAGTGGTCCTGTAGGATTTCTACTATGCTTTCGAAATTCTTGTTCACCGGCTTCTCTGGGGTTATTAGATTTCGCAGTAACCCATAAGTTTTTGCACCCATGGAATTTAACAAAACCAGTGCTTTCCTAGCATCTGGCACTTCATTCGCCCTGCAGTACACCTCAATACGTTCCACATATGTTGCCCAATCTTCGACTTCATTGTCGAACGTAGAGATACTGCCACTCTTCAGCATCCCTGGGTGTGATTTAACTGTCAAAAATGGCATCTCCTGCGCTTCCCCTTCTTCTCCGCTGGCACAAAATGGCGTCTCCCGCGCTTTCCTTCCTTCCCGCGCTCGCCCTTCTTCTCCGCTGCGGCTTCTAAAAATGGCATCTCCTGTGCTCTTCCTTCTTCTCCACGGCTCAATGGCGTCTCCCGCGCTCTCCCTTCTTCTCCCCGCGGACCCTGTTCAGCCCGTGAGCCCTGGCTGTGCTCTGCGCGTTCTTCTTTTTAATTTTTTTTTCTCGACGCCGCTCGGTCTTGAACCCGGCTGTTGCTTTACCCTCTCTCTCTCTTTTTCTCTCTCGACGCCGCTCGGTTTTCAACCCCCGGCTGCGCCCTGTGCGCTTCACCCTCTGTCTTACCCCGTCGACGCTGCTCGGCTTTCTCTCCGCCGTCGGTCGGATTCAGCCGCCGCTGCCCAGGAAGGGTCTGCGCTGGACCTGTCGTCAGTCTCTTGCTGATCGTCGTGGTTGGGGAACCAAGCCCGGCTCGCCACAGCCTCCCCTGCAATGTTCACTCTCTGCCTGATGACTGGGCGGTTGCTCGTGGTCGACGCCCGTGTTCCTGGCCTCGACTTTTTTTTTTAGTTGCAGGTAGATTCGAATCGACACTCGTCGCCACTGTTAGATCCATGATTCTGAGGGTATGCTGTTATTCAATAACCACACGGATGCTGTAACTTAACAATAAACAGGTATTTACTGGAAGAGGGTAGTATCAAGACTGGGGGTACAGAGGCATGCGCAAAGCTTATATACAGGTGTGGTCACTGCCGGTACTACAGTATACAGGAGCTGTAAAAGTTGTTCTGTCTTAAAGGCACATACACTACATGTGCGAGCTGGGAGTTGTGGGTGCAAGGCTTGCAGCAGTGCTAAGTGTGTGAGGGTGAGGTGAAGCTATGAAGTGAAGAGTTGCGCATTGATTCCCACACTTGTATTCGGGATTAGCCAATTTATCCCCCATAGAATCTAGCAAAACTGAGCGGGGGAAAAATTCAGTATCGCCCCATTTGGGGCGTAATTATCGGCCGGGTGCAAAGTTTAGCGCCTGGCGCTAATTATCGCCTCCGACGGCAAACTTGGCTTTTATCGCCCCTGGAGGTGATTGGAGCGCTAAATCAGGCGCTACACACCTCTCTTAAGGTGCTAAGGCCGAGGAGCGAGGCACTACCTCAGAGATAGGGCGCAGCGCAGGTGCTGCCAGTTAGCGATTGAACACAGACACACTGGTGCCGGTCAGTTCTTAAAGGGGAGGGTTGATCTTGCTCTGCAGCCACACCCTGCTCACTGGAGCCTTGAATCTCGGCCTGGGCAGACCTGTGGCTAAATCTAGCAGCCAAACACTATGGAAAGGGCCAGGGAGCAAGCACAGCGCTTCTGCGAACGGGCCTTGGAGGCTCTGGTTGCTGCGGTGGAGCGCAGAAGATCCACTCTGTACCCAGAGAGTGGCAGGAGGCCTTTGCCACGCGAGCATAGAAGAGTGTGGAGGGAGGTGGCTCAGAGAGTCTCCTCAAGCAGCATGGTGCCTAGGACCCATCTGCAATGTAGGAAAAAGTTCATCGACCTCACTCGGGTTGTCAGGGTGAGTGCCTGTTATTCAAAACCTCTCCATCCCTCCATCTCAACCTCACTTTATGGCCAGAGGGTCTTAAAAGCCCCAATGCCCAACACTCATCCAACACCTATGGCCCTTTCATCAAACACACACACGCATTCCACACTTTGCATACAGTAAGGGCTATTCAACTATGGGAGGCATTTCAGGCAAGACCATGGCTGCATACAGTAAGGGCTATTCAACTATGGGAGGCATTTCAGGCAAGACCATGGCTGCATACAGTAAGGGCTATTCAACTATGGGAGGCATTTCAGGCAAGACCATGGCTGCATACAGTAAGGGCTATTCAACTATGGGAGGCATTTCAGGCAAGACCATGGCTGCATACAGTAAGGGCTATTCAACTATGGGAGGCATTTCAGGCAAGACCATGGCTGTATCTTTACTCTGACGCCGTCCTTTTTCTTGCAGGCCAAGCTGTCCCATAATAGGAGACAGTAGCAACGGACCGGTAGAGGGCGATCTCAGCTGCAACCACTCAGCGATCTTGAGTAGCGTGTCCACAGGATTGTGGCAAGCCGGGTGATTGGTCCCGTCGCCACTGGAGACACCGACCCCGTTCTGGACAGCAAAGGTAAGGTCATCACCTTTTTGTCCTCTCTCCTTCCACTTGTTCCTCACAACAGCAGCCTTTGACACTTTCAATCCAAATCACTAAATCGCTGCACTCATGCCTCCCTTGCTGCCACCTTGTCCTCACGCTAAAGCCACTCTTGTACCTCCCTGCTTTCAGATGGTGATTCACCAGGTGAGGAGACGGGCCCTCAAGCTGCCACTGGGAGTGAAGCTGAAGGCGAGGAGGAAGAGGAAGCCGGAGCATCAGCACCACCCTCTCCCGAGGAAGCCCATGCCCATACTGGGAACACGCCTTCCCTGGAGGGGAGCAGGGGGGAATGGTCTGATGAGGGTGAAGCTCCAGGACCCGGCGGGCTGCAGCAACGCGATGGGGGTAGGGAAGCTCAGGGGCCTTCTCCCCAGAGGGAGAGTATGCCATCGAGTCCTGCTCCACTGGACGCAGAGGAGGAGTGGGTCCTCGCTGAAATGAGCGCCCAGGCGGAGCACAGGCATGCTGAGCTCATGGCTGCAGTGGCAAGGGTGCCCGAATCCATTGAATCACTGGCAAGGAGTGTGGAGCACTTCGCTGTAGCACAGGCGGATGCCACGCAAATGTTTAGTGCTGCAACAGCCACTGGCTGCCATGACCCCATCTCTGATTGCGCTCATGCAGACTCAGATTGAGGCCACGCGAGCACTGACTGCTGCCATCCTCGCTGGTTCAGGTACATTTCCCCGGGGCTCTCACCGCGCCGCAGCAGGCCAGCAATCTGTGCTTCAGCAGGTTGCTCCAGATGCTGAAGTGCTGCCCCGTGGGAGTGCCAGTGTGTCGGTCAAGCAGGGAGGTGCTGTCCTCTCTCAAGATGACAGCATTCCTGCTGCCACCACTGTCACTTCTCCACTGCACTTGCCACCGCCTGTAGGACAGACTGCTGCCGCCCATGCAGAGTTGGTGCAGTCTGCAGCCGGGCCCTCCAGGCCCAGAGCTGGTCGAGGCCGTACTTCAAGGGCATTTGCAGTCTCAGGTTGTGACAATCAGCAGCCTTCCACCAGCCTTGCTGCAGCCACTGGGGCCCCATTACGGAGGAGCTGCAGGGTGGGAAGGGGGGAATTTCGCAAGGGAAGCAGATCACCCTCAATGGGAAAAATGTAGGAGGTGTGACAAAATGTTGTTCATTGTTTTATTAAAGGCCGAGGTTCATGGTCAAATTATTTTAACTGCTTTGGACATGGGCCTAGAAATTCAGTTGCTTGCGCCAGCCGGTAGCGCCTTAGGAGGAGGAGATGTTGGGCGCTAGGCGGCTAGCGGCCGGGCGCAGCGCGATCTGCGCCTCTCCCCAACTTCACTCACGATTTAGCGGCGGCGCAAAGTCTTTGCGCGCTCTCAGCTGCGCGCGCAGATCCTGACGTCATTTCCTCATGCCACGCCCTTTGTGCGCCCCAAACCGGAAATTCAGTCGCGACGCCCTATTGAGCGCCTGGCGCCCCTAGCGACTGGTAGAGGGGAACGGTTCTCAGTCAATGCGGGGCACAGGGGGCGCAAATTAAAGGGCACACCTCCTGCAGTAGAAAAGGCTGCCATTTCGCAGCACTCCTTTTTGAGAGACGGATCTTTGCAGAGAGACAAAGGTAGAGAGCTTTCTGCTTTGGCTCAACACTCGGACAGGTACTTGTGGCTTCAGGCCACAGCTTTCCACTTGTCTTTGCCTTCAGTGTCATATCATTGTTTGCAAACATATAATGGGGGCTGCAATGGGTGCAAACGCTGGCCTTCTCCATTGCATCCAAAGGGCTCACAGACGCCGTGAGAGAGTGGCAGTCCTGGCTAGACGGAGAGGGGGCAACAGGCATTGGGAAAGGAGGCCTTACCCACCCAGGGTATACCACCAGCAGTTCTCCTATCTGAACATGTCTGACGAGCAGTGTGTTCGGAGGCTGCGGTTCCGAAGGGCGGTGGTCACTGAGATCTGCAACCTGCTTGGCGGTGATCTGCAGTCACATCTGAGGAGCAGGGCGTCTCTGTCGGTGGCAGTGAAGGTGACGGTGGCTCTCAACTTCTATGCCACCGGCTCCTTCCAATCCGCTACTGGGGACATTTCCAACATCTCCCAGTTCGCCATGCATTGCTGCATTCGCCAGGTGACCAATGCCCTTTTCAAAAGGAGACGTCAGTTCATCTCCTTCTCCATGGCCCTTGTCAAGCAGCAACAGCGTGCAATGGGCTTTGCAGCATTCGCGCGCTTCTCCATGGTGCATGGCGCCATTGACTGCACGCATGTGGCTTTGCGGGCACCTCTGGAGAATGCCGAGGATTACCGCAACCAGAAGGGCTACCATTCCCTCAACGTTCAGCTGGCGTGTGACCACAGGCAGCTCATCCTAGCTGTCAATGCCCGCTTTCCAGGCAGCAGCCACGATGCCTTCATCCTGCGCCAGACTTCTGTGGCAGACATGTTCCAGGCCCAGCCTCACCCACGAGGATGGCTTCTCGGGGACAAAGGCTATCCTTTGTGTACCTGGCTGATGACCCCGCTCCGTGTGCCCAGCACCCCTGCTGAAGAGGGATACAACGACAGCCATCAAGCGACCAGGAACATCATTGAGCAAACAATCGGCATCCTGAAGCAACGGTTCCGCTGTCTGGATCGTTCCGGTGGAGCCCTACAATATTCGCCGGAGCGAGTCTCCCATTTCATGGTCGTGTGCTGCATGCTGCACAACCTGGCTATCCGCAGGACTCAGCCACTGCCACCAGAGATTGGAGGACCACCTGAGGAGGAGGAGGAGGAGGAGGAGGAGGAGGAGGACCAGCACAGGAAGGAGGCAGAAAGTGCAAGGGCCGCCCGTCGGCGGCTTATTGAACGTCGGTTCTAGGCCCCCTCTCAGGGAATGGCTTGTGCCAATGTCACCAGATGAATGTAGCCACTCCACAAGCCCTCAGCCGAGCAGGGCAACCAGGACTTGCAAAAAAAAGCATGCACAGTGCGATTTAAGAACATTTATTTATTGGAAACCTCGGCCCTTCCCACATTACAACCTCATGGAGAGAAGCCCCCTCCAAAAACACGAAACGAACAGTCTCGGCCTTACAAAACAAAGAAAGACACCAGTCTCGGCCTTACAAAACAAAGAAAGACACCAGTCTCGGCCTTACAAAACAAAGAAAGACACCAGTCTCGGCCTTACAAAACCACAACTACACCAGTCTCGGCCTTTCAACAAACACAAAGCATTTGGCCAGACCTTCTACTTTTTGCCTTGCGAGGGCGATGCCTTTCGCATCCGTGACTGGCCCCTGCCCACCCTGCAGCTCCTCCTCAATGGGACCCCAGTGGCTGCAGCAAGGCTGGGGGAAGGTTGCTGAGGGTCAGATGGCGAGACGCCAGATGCCCTTGGGGGTCGGCCTGCACCAGCTCTGGCCCTGGAGGGTACGGCTGCTGACTGCTCCAACTCTGCTTGGGCGGCAGCAGTCTGTCCAGCGGCTCATGGCAGCTGCAATGGCGGAGTGGCAGTGTCGGCTGCAGGAATGGTGCCAACCTGACAGATCGCAGGTGCTCCCTGGTCGCCTGAGACATTGGCACTCGCACGGGCCAGCACTGCAGCATGCGCAGCAAACAGCTGAAGAACAGACTGCTGGGCTGCTGCTGCGCGGCGAGTGCCCTGGCGATGCCTGGCCGATCCAGCGAGGGTGGCAGCAGTTAGTGCCCGTGTGGCCCTGGTCTGTGTCCGCATGACACCAGCCAGTGAATGAACGGCACGACTGAGCACTTGGCCCGAAGCCGCCTGTGCTGCCGCGAAGTCCTGCAGACTCCTGACCTGTGCTGCTCCGAACTCCTGCACACTCCTTGACAGAGACTCAATGGAGTCAGGCATCCTTGCCACTGCAGCCATGAGCTCAGTGTGCCTGCGCTCAGCCTGGACGGCCATTTCCTCCAGGAGCCGCACCTCCTCTGCGCTCAACGTCACAGGACTGGAGGCCGCACTCACCCTCTGGGGAGAAGTCCGCCGAGCTCCCCCACCCCTCCCGCGTTGCTGCAGGCCGCTGGGCCCCGGAGCTTCACTCTCCTCCGACCCTTCCCCCCGGCTCCCCTCCAGGGAAGACGTGTCCCCTTCATCGCCATGGGCTGGCGCGGCTGAGGGTGGCACTGATGGGCCGGCTTCCTCTTCCTCCTCCTCAAATTCGGAATCGCTGACAGTGGCAGCTTGAGGGCCTGCCTCCTCACCTGGCGATTCACCATCTGAAAGCAGGAAGGCACAAGAGTTGCTTTAGAGTGAGGACAGGGCGGCAGCGAGGGAGGCATGAGTGCTGCCATGCACTGCATTGGTCGGTCAGTGGCAAAGGATGCTGATCTGAGGCGCAAGTGGAAAGAGAGAGGTCAAAAAGGTGATGCCCTTACCATTGGTGCCCAGAACAGGGTCGGCATCTCCACTGGCGACGGGGCCAATCAGCCGTCCTGCCATAATGCGCTCCACACACTGGTCGAGGTCGGGGAGCTCTTTGACGTCAGGACGGCCTCCCCCGGTCTCACGTTGCTTCCTCCGGTTGTGCGCCACCTTGGCCTGCAAGAGAAAGGACGGCCTCTAAGTACAGTGGGAAGCCCTGACCTTGTCTGCACTGCCTCCCATGGTGGACTGGCCCTGACAGTGTGAAGCCCTGATCTTGGCTGCACTGCCTCCCATGGTGGACTGGCCCTGACAGTGTGAAGCCCTGATCTTGGCTGCACTGCCTCCCATGGTGGACTGGCCCGGACAGTGTGAAGCCCTGATCTTGGCTATACTGCCTCCCATGGTCGAATAGCTTGTACAGTGTGTAAAGTGCTGAATGTGCAAGTGGTTTTCATGACAGTCCCATAGCTGCTGGATGAGGGCTGGCCCTTAGGGCTTTCAGGTCCCTTTGCCCATAAACTGAGGTGCACATGCAGGGATGAGGAGGACACTGGAAAGGGTACTCACCCTGACAACCCGAGTGAGGTCGTTGAACTTTTTCCGACATTGCACAGGAGTCCTGGCAACCACGCTATTGGAAGTCACCCTGTTTGAGACCTCCCTCCAGGCTTTCCGGTAGGCGCTGGGCAGCGGCCTCTTGCCACCTTCTGGGAACAGAACATGGCACCTGCGCTCCACTCCGCCAACCAGCATCCTCAGGTCACCCTCGCTGAAGCGCTGCGCTCTCTCCCTGGCCTTCTCCATAGCCCTGGGCATTGCGCAGATGAAGCAGAAGTGGTCAGGCCTAGCTTGAGGGCTGCAGTGTGCAGGGCGTTGCAGGCAAACAAACCCACCCTCCCCCTTTAAGAGCTGACTGGCGCCAGAGTGTCTGCCGTCAATCAACAACTCTCCGCACCTGCGCTGCGCCCGGCCTCGGGGGTATCGCTCAGGACCGCCGGCTTAGCGCCTAAAGATAGTCGTGCATCGCCTGTTTTAGCGCAGCAGCAACCTCTTGGGGCGATGCGACTGAATATCGGCGAAGGTGGCGCGAACTTGCGCCGGGCGCAAACTTTAGCCGCCGCCCGACTTTAGCGCCCCGAACGTGGCTATACTGAATTTCTAGGCCATTGTCTCCAGGTTGTGAGAGCCAGTTATGTTAATGACTGTTTTTTTTGTGTTTCTTTCTATTAGTTTATCCTGCGGAAATGAGACACACAGGGGGAGAAATTCAGTAGGTCGCGCCACCCGTTAGCGGCTTAAGAGGGCACTAAGTGGGTCGCAAGCCAACTGGCGCCCGGGCGCGGCACTGCCCACGCCTCCCGCTAAATTCCGCGGGATGTTAGTGGTGGCGCTAACCGTTCGCGCTGCGCCGCTGCCGATGACGTCATCGGTGTGCGCGGCGCCCCGCTGATGCCCCGGCTGTGATATTTGGCAGTGCCCCCTGATTTACCGCCGGACGCTATGTCCGACGGGTTCAGGGGGGCCTACCTGCGGCCGGGGAGACGCAAATTAAAGGCGAGGTGCGGGGCGGCCATTTTTGTTGTTGGCCGCCTGCCAGCACCTGCCTGCGCTCCCGTCCCCAGCCTCCTGAAACCCCCCCCACCCCGCGGAGTGCCGGCTGCGCTCCAAGAGCCCGGCACTTCTCTTCAGTACCGGGCTCTTTTGCCTGCACTCCCGATCCTCAGGGGCCCAGCTGGGCCCCAGATCGCGCTGCACAAGGCCCCTCCCCTTTAAGAAGGGGAGGAAGGCCTGCAATACTGCGGCGCGACGTGCCACAGCGTGTGGTGCTGCGGCACGTTGCGCCACGATATTCACTCACAGTGCCCTAAGAGGGATGCGGGCGCCTCCAGTAGGGCCGTGCTTCCCTTTGGGGCACAACCACTCAATTTCCAGTGCGGGGGCGCGAATGTTTCCGGGGCACTACATTTAGCGCCCTGGCAAGGCTGGCGCCCCAAACGGGGCTATACTCAATTTCTACCCCCCAGAGTTCGTAAAATAAATAAGTTTCTGTATTCAAAATGTACATGTTTGGTCTTTGCAATCACTGTTGCCTTGACTGGCATAGGGGTTGCGGGATGGTTTCAATCAGGTTCTTTGAATGGCAGAAGCCATTTCCTCAGAAGGGGCCTAGAAGCGATTTGCTATGAGCCTTTGACGGACAGCCCTTCCACTTTGTACATTGTGTGCCTCCCTCCCGCCTTGGTGCTGCTGATGATCATCCTCCTCATCTTCCTCCTCCTCCTCTGGTGGTGCTCCAATGTCTGGTGGCATTGGCTGGGTCCTGAGGATTGCAAGGTTATGCAGCATGCAGCACACAACAATGAAGTGGGAGACTCGCTCAGGCGAGTACTGAAGGGCTCCTCCAGAATGGTCCAGACAGCGGAACCGTTGCTTGAGCATGCCGATTGTCTGCTCAACGATGTTCCTGGTAGCTTGATGGCTCTTGTTGTACCGCAGCTCAGCAGGGGTGTTGGACGTACGGAGCGGTATCATCAGCCAGGTGCACAGAGGATATCCCTTGTCCCCGAGAAGCCAACCACCTGGGTTATGCGGTGCCTGGAAAAGGTCTGCCACAGAAGTCTGGCGCAGGATGAAGGCATCGTGGCTGCTGCCAGGAAAGTGGGCATTGACAGCGAGTATCAGCTGTCTGTGGTCACAGACCAACTGAACGTTTAAGGAATGTGTGGTAAACCACTGTATTGTATATTGCCACCTCTGGGTGGCGCTGTGTATGGAGGCATGCCTCAGCTGACTCCACCCACCACTGTGTGGGTTTCGTTCAGACTTGTTCAGTCACTCACGAAGAAGCATGGTCTCTTCTTAGCTAATAAAAGCCTTATTCATCTCTTCTTTCGACTCGCCATCTCTTCTTCGACTCATCACCTTTTATGAAGTAATTGATAAGCGTATCAATTTTATTAGCTAAAAGTTAAATGGCGACACCTGAGGAGCAACAACAGCAACGGATACAGCAGACATTGCTGAGAGCCCTCAGACCACCACGCCTGGACCTCGACCCTCAAGAGGTGGGTGCATCAGCCAAGTTTGAACACTGGCTGAGCTGCTTTGAATCCTTCCTCGCAATCTCACAGGTTACAGAGGAGGATCACAAACTGAAAATTTTGACCGCCCAGGTGAGCCATCAAGTATATATGCTAATCCGGGACTCTAATACGTACGTGGCGGCCCTCGAGCTACTAAAAGGGCAATATACGCGCCCAGTGAACACAATTTACGCCCGACACCTCTTGGGATCCCGCAGGCAGCAACCGGGAGAATCGGTAGGGGCATTTGCACGGGCGCTACTGGCACTCTGCAGAGACTGCGATTGTAAAGCGGTAACGGCTGTGGAGCACGCGCAGGGACTCGCCTGTGATGCCTTCGTCAGGGGCCTCCAGTCAGACCACACCCGGCAGAGACTGCTAGAAAGCAAGGAACCCGACCTGAAGACGGCCATTGCCCTTGCGCTCTCGTTAGAGGAGGCCCACCGAAACCTCGAGGCATACCCCCGTAACGGCGCCGAGACATGGCAATCGAAACCGTGGGACACGGGACCGCCGCCCCCGGCACCAACCGCTGCAGCGACCCAACCGAGACAGCAGCCTCCGGTAAGAACTGCTTCGATGCCCAGTAACCAGGCCCAAAAATGCTATTTCTGTGGCCAGTTAAAACATCCCAGAGCGCACTGCCCAGCTAAGACAGCTACCTGCTCGGGCTGCGGGAAGAAAGGCCATTACGCTAACGCCTGCAAGGGGAAGCCAGCCAGCAGCGCAGCGTGCGGGCCGTGGGAGCAGCCATCTTATCCGCCATTTTGTGTACCCCCGGCCGCATGGCATCCGCCGCCATCGTATCCAACGCACTCAACCGCCATTTCGTCACCGGAACCGACCACCGTCTCGGCGGATGACTATAGTGACTCACTAAGCCACATACTGGCCTCCGTGACGCTGGATCAAGCCCTCCCTCACCATCTATCCAGCTCCATGATGGATATCGCGGTAAACGGCCGCGCCACCAGTTGCCTGATCGACAGCGGGAGCACAGAGAGTTTCGTCCACCCCGACACGGTACGTAGCCACTCCCTCACGATTCTGCCAACGCACCATCGCATTTCTATGGCGTCCAAGTCCCAGTCAATGGACATCAGCGGCTACTGTGTGGTGACCCTGTCAGTAGGGGGCACTGAATATAAAAAATTTAAACTGCTAGTCCTGCCCTGTCTTTGCGCTGCCGTCCTGCTAGGGTTGGATTTTCAGTGCCACCTTAAGAGTGTCACACTAGCATACGGTGGACCCCTCCCCCCACTCACAGTCTGCAGCCTTTCCACATTAAAAGTCCCCCCCCCTCCCCTGTTCGCTAACCTCACCCGCGACTGTAAACCCATCGCTACCAAAAGCAGGCGGTACAGTGCCGGGGACAGAGCTTTTATCAGCTCTGAGGTGGAGCGGCTATTGAAGGAGGGCATTATCGAAGGTAGCACTAGCCCCTGGCGAGCCCAGGTTGTAGTCGTTAAAACCACTGCAAAACGCCGCATGGTAATCGACTACAGCCAAACCATAAACCGGTACACCCAGCTGGACGCGTACCCCCTCCCTCGCATATCTGATATGGTCAATCAGATTGCGCAATACAAAGTATTCTCCACCATCGACCTTAAGTCAGCGTACCACCAGCTGCCCATCCGCCATGAGGACCGCCAGTATACTGCCTTCGAGGCAAACGGCCGCCTCTACCACTTCCTTAGGGTCCCCTTCGGCGTCACCAACGGGGTTTCGGTCTTCCAAAGGGAGATGGACCGAATGGTTGACCAGAACGCGCTGCGGGCAACCTTCCCCTATTTGGATAACGTCACCATCTGCGGCCACGACCAGCAGGACCACGACGTTAATCTAGCAAATTTCCTCCGTACGGCCCAACGGCTGAACCTAACGTACAATAAGGAAAAATGTATGTTTCACACCAAGCGCCTGGCCATCCTCGGCTGCGTGGTGGAGAACGGAGTCATCGGGCCCGACCCCGACAGAATGCGCCCCCTAATGGAGCTACCCCTTCCCCACTGCCAAAAAGCACTGAAGAGATGCCTGGGGTTTTTCTCCTACTACGCCCAGTGGGTGCCCCTCTATGCAGACAAAGCCAGGCCCCTCATCAAAGCCACCTCCTTCCCCCTGACACCAGAGGCGTGTGCAGCCTTCACTCTTATCAAGAACGATATCGCGAAGGCCGCAATGCACGCGGTGGATGAGTCCATCCCCTTCCAAGTGGAGAGCGATGCCTCCGACTTCGCCCTAGCCGCGACCCTTAACCAGGCGGGCAGACCCGTGGCCTTTTTCTCAAGGACCCTCCAGGGCCCCGAGACGAGACACTCCTCCGTCGAAAAGGAGGCCCAGGCTATTGTAGAAGCGGTGCGTCACTGGAGGCATTACCTGGCCGGGAAACGATTTACCCTGCTCACTGACCAGCGTTCAGTAGCTTTTATGTTTAATAATAAGCAGAGGGGTAAAATCAAGAACGACAAGATCTTGAGGTGGAGAATCGAACTCTCCACCTACAATTATGATATCTTGTATCGGCCAGGGAAACTCAATGAGCCCCCAGATGCCCTATCACGTGGTACATGCGCCAACGCGCAGAGTGATAGGCTGCAGTCCCTCCACAATGACCTCTACCACCCGGGGGTCACCAGGTTTTTCCATTTTATCAAATCCCGTAACCTGCCCTACTCCATCGAGGAGGTCAGGACCATGACCAAGAGCTGCCAAATCTGCGCCGAGTGCAAACCGCACTTCTATAGGCCGGACAGAGCAAGCCTGATCAAGGCCACCCGCCCCTTCGAACGCCTGAGCGTCGATTTTAAAGGGCCCCTCCCCTCCGCTGACCGCAATGTGTACTTCCTCAACATAGTTGATGAGTACTCCCGTTTCCCCTTTGCCATCCCTTGCCCAGACATGACCAGTACCACGGTCATCAAGTGTCTGAATGACATCTTCGCTCTGTTCGGGTTCCCCAGCTATATACATAGCGACAGGGGCTCATCGTTCATGAGCGACGAACTTCGGCAGTACCTGCTAACAAGAGGTATCGCCACGAGCAGGACCACCAGTTACAACCCCCGGGGGAACGGCCAGGTGGAAAGGGAGAACGCGACGGTTTGGAAGGCAGTCCTCTTAGCACTAAAATCTAAGGGCCTTCCGACCTCCCGCTGGCAGGAGGTCCTCCCTGCAGCGCTCCACTCCATTCGGTCACTGCTTTGTACTGCCACTAATGCGACCCCTCATGAGAAAATGTTCGTTTTCCCCCGGAAGTCTACATCGGGAACCTCGCTACCGGCATGGTTGACTTCTCCTGGGCCCGTCCTACTGCGGAGGCACGTGAGGACGCATAAAACGGAGCCCCTGGTCGAGCGGGTGCACCTCCTACACGCCAACCCCCAGTATGCCTGGGTGACATACCCAGACGGGCGGGAGGACACGGTCTCCATACGAGATCTCGCACCCTCGGGTACCCCTGAATTACCACCGTTATCCCCCTTACCACCGTTATCCCCCTTACCACTGTTATCCCCCACCACCCCTCCCAACCCAACCCCTGCAGACGGCATGCCAAAGCCCCAGGAATCTTCGCCAACCACCCAGACACCAGACCCGACGTCGGATGCTGCAACACCACCGCCGCCACCACGACGATCAGGACGTCAGACAAGGCCTCCTGATAGACTTAACTTGTAGTACCCTTCACCCCGCCGGACTTCACATTAAACAAGGGGTGAATGTGGTAAACCACTGTATTGTATATTGCCACCTCTGGGTGGCGCTGTGTATGGAGGCATGCCTCAGCTGACTCCACCCACCACTGTGTGGGTTTCGTTCAGACTTGTTCAGTCACTCACGAAGAAGCATGGTCTCTTCTTAGCTAATAAAAGCCTTATTCATCTCTTCTTTCGACTCGTCATCTCTTCTTCGACTCATCACCTTTTATGAAGTAATTGATAAGCGTATCAGAATGGAAGCCCTTTCAGTTGCGGAAATCCTCGGCATTCTCTTGCGGCGCACGCAAAGCCACATGCGTGCAGCCAATGGTGCCCTGCACCATGGGGAAGCCCGCTATCATCGCAAAGCCCATTGCGTGTTGTTGCTGCTTGTCCGGGGTCATGGGAAAAGAGGTGTACTCTCGTCTCCTTTTAAAGAGGGCATTTGTGACCTGACGGATGCAGCAATGCACCGCGAACTGGGAGATATTGGCAATGTCCCCAGTAGCTGTTTAAAATGAGCTGGTGGCATAAAAGTTAAGAGCCACTGTTATCTTCACTGCTACCGACAGAGACGTCCTGCTCCTCAGTTGAGGCTGCAGATCTGGCTGAAGCAGGTGGCAGAGCTCAGTGACCACCTCCTTGCTGAAGCGCAGCCTGCGCAAACACTGCTCCTCAGACATATTAATGAAGGAGAACTGTTGGCAAAAAACCCTGGGAGGGTAAGGTCTTCTGTACAGAGGCCTGTTGGCCCTCTTCCATCTGGCCATGATTGCCACTCTCTCTCTGCGTCTCTGTGCCCTCCGAATGTGATGGAGAAGGATGATGTCCCCATCCATTGCAGCCCCCATAGTATCTAGGCAATCAAAGTTATGAAGGTCGAAAACCAAAGTACCTGCAAAGTTATGGTCAGAAGCCAAAACTACCTCAGACAGCGTTGACTCAATGCAGAAGTCTCTCTTTCTCTCTTTGTCTCTCTCAAAATCTCTCTCACTCTCTCAGAACAAGTGGTGCAAAAATGGCTACCACACAAAAGCCAGGAAGAGGCCCCCTTTAAATAGCGCACCCCCAGCCCCACAGCGACTGGGAAGCGTTCCAGTCTACCCGTCGCTCGTTGCGCCAGGTGGAAAGGAGGGGGGCGCCACTCAATTTCCGTCCCAGGGCATCACAAGGGCGTTGCACTCTCGAACTACGTCAATATTTGCGTGCGCAGGAGATCGGGCGGTATTGTATAGCGCCACTGCAAAATGTCCGGTCAATTTCGCGAGAGGCACAGATATCGCTGCGTCTGGGCGCTAGTTGCGTTGTGCCCCATTAGCGCACTCTTAAGGCGTTAACGGGAGGCACAAGCCAACTGAGTTTTTCCCCCAGTTAGAGGTGTCATCATTATACTAAAAAAGTTGGTGTGAGTCAAAACAGCAAATCCCATTTAGAGCTCATGCTCATTTCATTGCTAAAATGATCAACAAGAAGGATTTCATTCCTTTAAGCCTGGAAATTATGTTGTGAGGCTTGGTATCACTGATGTAAGGTCGGGACATAGCGTAACCAGATCTGGCTAAATTTCTGTCCCCATAACATTTAAAATAAAAAGGTTAATGCCTCTGTTCAAATAATGGGAAAAGAAATTTGATACAAACATGCTAAACTTTTGTACAATAGTGGCCCAGAAACTCGGGTCTCCACGGGTGAGTACGCAAGGGGTACTCACCCGTAGGCCCAATGGAAGTGCCGGTTTCCTGCATGCACTGCGCATGCGTGGGAAACCGGCACTTCTGTTCCCCTGAATGAAGGGGTTCAGAGGTGGAACGCGTGCGCGGGAGAGGCAGCGCGTGCGCATCAAATTCGGGTTTTTTTTACAGGTTTTCCCGGGAGGGTAAGTCTGCAGAAGTTAGACATGTAAAAAGCAGGCGTAAGGCCTGCTTTTTACAAGGTAAGTGGTGAATTAATTAAAATTAAAACATTTTTTCCACAGGTTTATTATTTTTAAATACTTTAAAGCAAGGTAAGTTTATTTTTAGCCCCGTTAGAAAATAAAATTATTTTTTTCAAAAATTTAAATTATTGTTTAAAATAGTTATTTCATGTAATTTATAGTTTATTTAAAAAATGTGATTAAAAAAAAAATTATTTGAAGATTTAGTGCTATTTTGGGGCCGTAGTATTTATAAGTTTTGACAGCTCTTCCTGTCAATCTTATGAATGGAGCATTCCCTGCTCCGATTGGCTCTCCATGGCCCACGTGATCCCAGGGGACGCATCGAACTAACTGCGCCCCTGGGATACGCAAGCACTGCGCGCCGGCAGCTGGACCAGGCCCCGGATCGGAATTCCATGCGGGCCCACAGCTCAATGGCCGGCGCGCAAGGTAAGTGCAGGTCGGGGGCTTGCACCCGCGGGAAGCCCCCGACCCAAATTTCTGGGCCAGTATTGCACAGTAAAGTTTTCAAGCTTTAAGAAAGAAAGAACTTGCACTTAGATAGCCCTTTTCATATCCTCAGGACATCCCAATGCACTTTACTGCCAATGAAGTACTTTTGGTGTGTAGCCACTGTTTCTATGTAGAGCAATTCAGCATTTAATTTGAGTATATTGGGGTCCCACAAACAGCAATTAGATAAATGAGTAGTTAATCTACTTTGGTGATGTTGGTTGAGGGATAAAAGTTAGCCAGAAGAACGCCGATGCTCTTTTTCAAATAATGCCATGGGATCTTTTACATCCACCTGAGACGTGGTTTAATGTCTCATGCAAAAGATGGCATCTCAGTATTGGATGCAAATCATGAAGTGGGCTTGAACTTTCAACCTTCTGACTCGGAGACAAGTGTGCTATTGACGAGCCAAGCTGACAAATGAATGTACCATACTAGGATAGGAAAATCAAAGGACATAAAGGCCCCAATATTTACTGGGGCAGGTTGCATAAGTGGGGGAAGTCTGGGGGGAAGTCCGGGTTTCCCCACATGCTGTGGAATTTTGACTCCATAGTATGAGTCTATTTTTTCTAGCAGGTTCCCCACCCGGAAGTCAGCTGGATTGACAGGCTTGACTCCCTGTCGGGTAGGGAACGCTCTGGAGGAGGCCGCAGGAGCAGGTAAGGAACCTGCTGCTGCATTAGTGGGAGCGTGAGCGGGGGTGGGGGGTGTCCGGATCTTGGGGGGTCCGGTCCCCGATCAGGGAGACAAGTCGGATCCCCAGTACCGAGGGGTGGTCTGAACCCTGATCCCGGGGGGGGTGTCGAGTCCCGGACTGGGGTTGGATACCCGATCTGGGGGGAGTATTTGAATGGAGGGGTCCGATGGTGGGGGGGCGGGTGCGGTTCTGATTGCAGGGAAGCAGGTAAGCTTGGTGGGCTGGGGGAAGCATTCCTGCTCCTCCTGGCCCACAAGCAGTGCTGTAAAGGCACTTACCTTTTCGCCAAAGCTGTCCTCACCTCCCTTGAGCTACTGGGTTTCCCGAGACCTTGGAAACATGGCCGACCAGGGTAAAACCTGTAAAACAGGTTAATTGTGATGCTGCCAGTCTCATTATAATATTTAAATTGCCACCCCGCCTCCTGGGAGCGAGTTGGCTGCCCGCCCCCTGTCCCACCTCCGTTAAACCCGGAAGTAGGCAGGTTGGAGTCTGGTTTGAGATTTTTAACATTTTTACATCTCACCCAACCCCAACCCACCCATTTTTCGGGGTTAAAATGAACCCCAAATACTCACACAAGCCATGAGGAAAACTTAACTTAGATGAAAACAATATCCTATCAATGTTGTGTGCTGGGGCAGTGTTGGACCACTAACTATCTTCAGTTCCCTAGGTTAGGGAAGGGAATATTGGACAGAGCTCCTTCTCCTGCTAACTATCTGGTGATTCCTACTGGAAGGTGGATATGTATGGACATCAGTTTATATTCCCTTGACACTTGCTGTAATGGTTAATCTTTTGGGTGAGGTACTGGAGAGTAACCAGTTGAATGTATCCTAATGAGGAGTCAATGGCCGGAATTTTACCTACCAAGTCTGGTCGGGTGCGTGCGGGCCATGTAGTGGGTGGGTACCGCCATGTATAGATCAGCCCGCTCTTCAGAGCGACTTTAGCGTAATGGCCCCATTAAAGCAGGCATGCACGTTTCCTGGCCCTATTAAATGGTCCTGGTCTGATGATGTCATCGATGACTCATTTCCAGTGGGGATATTTAAACCAGCCTTGGCCACATTGCATTTGAAGGTTCATGTAGGAGTGTGGAGGGAGGATTGGAGAGGAGTGGGTTGTTGCTAAGAAATAGAAAAATGACTTCACAAAGACGGAGGGCTGCACCCCGCTTTTCCGATGACTCCCTACATATTCTGGTGAAGGGAGTCAGAGCACGCAGAGAGTCCTCTTCCCTGCTGATGGGTGGAAGAGACCGTCCCAGGAGCCCAAGAGCCTGGCTCCAAATTGCTGAGGAGGTCAACAGCAGGGATGTCATCAGGAGGACATGGGTTGGTGCAGGAAGAGGTTCAATGATCTGATGAGATCAGGAAAGGTGAGTGCAATGCCACACTCACCTTCATCCTGATGTGCCTGTCACCACATCCCCATCACTCTGCCTTCCCAAGCCTACTCCATCATTACCCACACCAACATGCCTTGCACGTCCTCCCATCCCTCTTTCTCTATGTACATACTCACATCCCCATCTGACTAACCACCCCTCACACTCACCCTCATCCTAATGCAATCATATCAAGTAACACCACAGAAAGAAGCCATTTGGCATTGGCACCACATTCCCTAATAGTCTCCCTCTACAGATGTAACCCACACATTCCTTACAGTCATTCCATCACTCTCACTCAAACTTCTCTTCTTTCCCTCCTTGCAGAAGAGGAGAGTCCACAACAACAGAGAGAGAGACAGAACCGGAGGTGGCCCTCCATCCTTTAACACTTTGGCCTAGAAATTGGGTTGGTAGCGCCGGCGCTGAGCGCCTAAAGAGACCTAGAATTGGGGCGATGCCCTATGTTGGGGTGGACGCTATGAAGATAGCGACAACTCAGATATTGACTATACATTTAGCGCCTGCGCTAAGTGTTTGCGCGCGCCCGCGAGCGCAAGCAGCTCATGACATCATTTCAGTGTGCAACGCCTTTCAGGAGCACCTGAGCGCATATTGGGTGGCGCCCGGAGCCTTAACACCTAGCGCTATTAGTGACAGTTCGAAGGAGGGCTAACAGGCCCTTCTTGGAGTAGGGGGGCGCTATTTAAAGGGGACAGCTTTAGTGCAGAATCTTCTGCCACTTGGCCTGCTCATTGCGATCATTGCTAGAGAGAGTTGGCGAGCTAATGTGGAGCGGAGTTTTGGGAATTTAGCTTTACAATACTTGGGTCCTTCAAACCTGTCCGAAGCACTTGCAGCACTACACCGAAAAGCCTTTTGACCAACTGGCATCAGAATGAGAGCTTGTTTGGAGGGCGACGGCCTCATCGGCCAACACTGTGAAGGGGCAGAGAGACGGCGGGAGAGAGGGCCGGGATTGGCCAGAAGGAGGAGGGGCAATGGAGGTCGGCCAATCCGACGGGAAGCTGCGAGGGTCTTTAGGCAGCAGGTGACAAGCCTTGACATGTCGGAGGAGCAGTGTTTGGGAAGGCTCCGATTCTGGAGGGACATTGTTACTGATCTGTGCCACCTGTTTGGTCAGGATCTGCAGCCGCGTGAACGCTGCAGAACCTCTCTGTCCGTGATGGCTAAACTGACTGATGGCCTCCATTTTTATGCCAACGGATCCTTTCAGTCAGCCATTGGGGACATTGCGACTGTCGCTCAGGTTGCAGTCCACTGTTGCATCCGGCAAGTTACAGATGCCCTTTACAGGCGAAGGCGTCAATTCATTACCTTCCCTCGGACCCTGCACAAGCAGGCGGAGGGCGCGCAGGGTGTCGCTTCTATTGCGGACTTCCCCATGGTGCAGGGGGCGAGTGACAGCACACACGTGGCTTTGAGGGCGTCATCCTTAGGACTTCCGCAACCGCAAGGGGTTGCACTCCCTCAACGTGCAGCTGGTCTGTGACCACCGCCAAATCATCATGTCAGTCACCGCGCATTTCCCAGGGTGCAGCCACGATGCCTTTATCCTGCGGTTGACCTCAGTTTGTAACCTTTTTGAGGGGCTGTCTCGAAGATGAGGCTGGCTTACTGGGGACAAGGGCTATCCTCTCTGGCCATGGCTGATGACAACAGTCCATGTGGCTGACACCCCAGCAGAAGAGCTGATCAGCAGCGGCCATCAGGCGACCAGGCACAGTAAACAGCACACTATTGGTGTTGTCAAAAAGCGTTTCCAATGTCTGGAAGATTCGGGGGGATCCCTGCAGTACTCGCCGCAGCAAGTGGGACACATCGTCGTCGTCTGCTGCATGCTCCACAACTTGGCGAATCGACGCACCCAGCCAATTCCAGCTGTCCCTCAACGACCAGCCGAGCAGGCGGAGGAGGAGGAGTATGAGGATGAGGAGGAGGAGGAGGAGGAAGATCAGGCGGCGGAGGAGGAGGAAGAGCAGGCGGAGGAGGAGGAGGAGTATAAGGAGGAGGAGGAGGAGGAGGAGGAAGAGCAGGCGGAGGAGGAGGAGGAGGAGGAGGAGGAGGAGGAGGAGGAAGATGGAAGGGCTGCTGAAAGTGGAAGGGCCATACGTCAGAGGCTCATCTGGACTCATGTCGAGACCCCTGTGGCGGAATGATGAGAGTCTTAGCTCATGCGCACTTTGGATGTTTGAGGGCCTCTAAATGCCAGCATCACTGAAACTAGTCACATGCACCATGCCACATTGAAACTTCTGTTTATTGGCACAAAAGTCTTTCATTACAGCTAAACAACGTAATGTCAACAGAAACCATAACTTTCAAAATAACTGTGAACTGTTCGGCAAAGCCGCAAAACTCAACAAACCTTCTGCAAATATAACAACAGGTGAGGGTGTCCTTGCATTTGGACAAACAAATGTCTCAGCACCTCCCTCTACAACTGGCTCCTTGAGGGAGAACGACTTCTCTTTCGCGCCCGGCCCCTTCCCTCCCTGCTGCTCCTACGTAATTGGACCCCAGTGGCGGCCTCAAGGCTGGGGGATGCCTGCTGACTGTCTGGAAGCGCAGAAGCCCCTGAGGGACAGCCTGGCCGACCTCTGGGCTTGGAGGGTGCGGACGCAGGATGCTTGATGTGACCATGGCTGGAAGCAGTGTGGCCTGCAGGTGGTGGCAGCTGCAATGCAGGCGTCCCAGCACTGGCATGTGCAATGGTCTCCTGCCGAGAGAGGACACCTGCACCATGGTCGGACGACACACTGGCTATCTGAGGGAAGCGGGTCGGCTCATCCGCCACAATCGCATGCTCCACTGATTGCTGGCCTTGTATGGGACTGGAAGGGCCCGGGGTGATCCTAACTGATGCAGAGAGGGTGGCTACAGTGAGAGATCGCGTTGCGTCAATCTGGCTGTGGAGGAGCCCAGCAAGTGACTGCGTGGCAACAGTGAGGACCTGTGTGCCAGGTGCCAGTGCTTCGGAGAAGGCCTGGACAGTTCTTCCCATTGCTTCGGACAAGCCAGGTGCCGACCGCTCCACTGCCTCGGACAAGCCCTGCACAGACCTTTCCAGGGATTGTCCGAAGCCCTGAACAGTCCTTTCCATAGCCGACTCAAAGCCGTGGACAGTCCTCTCCATTGTTGGCCCGAAGCCCTGGATAGACCTGTCCATTGTTGCCCCGAAGCCCTGGATAGACCTGTCCATAGTTTCCCCGAACACCTGCAGAGTCCTGTCCATTGTTGCCCCAAAGCCCTGGAGAGTCCTCTCCATTGTTGCCCCGAAGTCCAACATACTCTTAGCCAATGAATCTATTGACTCAGGCATCTTCTCGACTGCAGCCATCAGCTCCGTGTGTCTGACCCGGGCCTGTTTGCTCATCTCAGCCAGGCGACGCACCTCATCTGCACTCTGTGCAGCAGTCATCACGACCTGCCTTGCCCTCCGGGGAGATGGTGGCCGAACTTGCCTATCCCCCGTGCGTTGCTGCATGCCGCTTGGTCCGGCAACTGGTTCATCCTCAGAGCCACCCCCCCTCCCCTCCAGGGGACTACTATCCCCAGTCTGTAGATGTCTCAGCTCCCCGAATTCTGCAGCGGCTGGTCCGGATTCCTCCTGGTCCTCGCCTCCGGTGGCACTGGCACTGGCAGCTTCAGCGCGTTGAGCCCAAGTTGGTGCTGCTTCATCTGAAAGTGGGAGGTGGAAGAGTGGCTTTAGCAAAAGGACAGCTTTGCTGAAAGGCATGCCAGATTGCGGCAAGGCTCTGACATGGCTGCACACTGAGGATGCATGCTGGTGGGGGGACTAAGTGGAAGGCAACAGGTGAAAAAGCTGAGAGTCTTACCCTCGCTGTCGGTAATGGGGTCGGCAGATGCCGTGGTCACGGGACCAGACAGACGTCCTCCAAGTACCTGGTGCACTCTCTCCTCCAGATCCATCAGAGTGACCACTTGTGGAGGTCCGCCACCGGTTCGACGCTGCTCCTTTCGGATCATCGCCAGCTTGGACTGCAGGGGAAAGAAGGGGAAGTTCTGTAACATGATGCCTTGAGAGTTCATCGCATGCCCCCCATGGTGCAAGAGCCCTTACACGAGGCCTTGAGAGATCATCGCATGCCCCCCATGGTGCAAGTGCCCTTACATGAGGCCTTGAGAGATCATCGCATGCCCCCCATGGTGCAAGAGCCCTTACATGAGGCCTTGAGAGATCATCGCATGCCCCCCATGGTGCAAGAGCCCTTACATGAGGCCTTGAGATATCATCGCATGCCCCCCATGGTGCAAGAGCCCTTACATGAGGCCTTGAGAGATCATCGCATGCCTCCCATGGTGCAAGAGCCCTTACATGAGGCCTTGAGACATCTGTCCATGTGTGTGCCCAGAAAGGGCCATGGGTGCATGCTGACAGATGGCCATTGGGGCATCATTGCAGCAGGGTGCCCGAAGTCAGCTGCAGATGGAGGGAATCAGAAGATTGCTAAACCATCACTCACCCTAACGATCCGTGTGAGGTCGTTGAATTTCTTCCTGCACTGAACAGGGGTCCTGGTCGCCATGCTGCTGGAGTTGACCCTCACAGCAACCACCCTCCAAGATCATCGGTAAGCCTTCTGATTCGGCCTCTTGCCATTATCCGGATACAGGACCTCTCGACGGCGTTCAACTGCAGCCACCAAGTGGTCCAGAGCCTCAGTGCTGAAGCGCTCTGCTCTCTGTCTAACCTTCTCCATTCTGAACAACTTTGTACCGCCAGACAAGGGCGAGCACCGAATCTGAGGCCTACAGGGCGTTGGGTGTTGAAGCTCAGGCTGACTGACCCACCCCTTTAAGAGCCGGCCGGTGCCTGGAGGTCTCGTGGTTTCCCGTAATTGAGATCACCTGCACTGCGCCTGTCCGCGTCGATATTGAGTAGCGCCTGAACTTTTGCGCCTTAAGAGCACCGTGCAACGGCTGAATTAGCGCCTCAATCCCCTTTGGGGGCGATGCAACCCAATATCTCGCCAGGCAGCGATAACTTTCGTCTGGCTATAAACTTAGCGCTTCGCCAGTTCTAACGCCTCAAGCGAGGCTATACCCAATTTCTAGGCCTTTGACTGCAGCAGAGGAGGTGGCCCTGGAGGTCTCGAGAGTTGCAGAGCTGTTGGTGATGGGAGATGGAGAGAGGGGGTCCTCTCAGCAACCTGGTGACAGAATTACATCTCATACAGCCACATGGCATACAGCAGTCACTCATATAGTGACTGACGTCAGCAGCCAATGAATGTTCACCATGTGCAAAATGGTATCGTTAGCCATTCTTAATATAACATTTCTAAATCATCTCTTTACTCTCCCACAGGTCCATCAAGAGCACCCCTCGCTGTCCAGATGGAGGAGGAAGATGACTCCTCAGAGGGACCTCCAGCCTCTGAGGGTGCACCGTCAGCAGACTCAACCGCACCCAGCACCAATGCAGATGCGCACACCTCGGTGGGTCCTGTGCGAGATAGAGTAGTGTTGTAACCTGGTGTCTCACACTTCACAAGTGAGCAAGAGCAGATGGTGTTGACAGGGACAGCAGTGGAGACTCCTTGCCGGAGTGCTCAGGACACTCCCAGCTCGGCTCAGCTGCATGCAGATGCTGAGCCTCAGGGGCCATCAAGAAAGAGGGTGATCCTGGAGGGGCAGCAAGAAATGCAGGAGGCTCTGACATCTTTTGCAGCCATGATGTCTGCAAATGCTCAGAGAATGGAGGAGTCCATCTCCAACATGAGAACCACCATGTCACAGTTGATGGCGACGATGTGCTGTTCCATGGAAAGGATGGCCACCTGCATGGAGCAGCTAATATACCACTCACATGAGCAAATGCTATCTATGGAAAATAGATGGCAGAGGCTCATAGACCTCCTCTCTAGGAGGGATGTCAGTGTAGACTTGTGTCCTCATGGCCCCACTGCTGTGCAGCAAGGTGCTCTCCAGCTCCTTGCTAGCAGGGAAGTGCGGGTGGCCCATGAGAGGGATGATGGTGAGAGGGGACATGGAAGTGAGGGCTCTGCTCAAAGTGCTCACACTTTTCCCCCATTGCTTCCCCCTCAGTCAGAGCACCAGATGCTTCCTCGGATCGCGATAACCGAGTCTGCCCCTGCACAGTCGCAGAAGGAGTGGTCTTCAACAGGGCCCTCAGAGGCTCCAAAACCCAGAGGACGTCCAGCAAAAGTGTCTAAGCAGTCGCAGCAGGGAAGTGAGCAGCCTACCTCTAACACTGCTGAAGCCACAGAGGTTGCACCTTGCAGAAGGACGCATAAAAGAAAAAAGCCACAATCCTAATTGCACAAGGGTATACACATGGGTGTATAAAGAAATGTTATTGTTAAGATTTCATTACTGTTATCAAACATATAAAAGTATTTATTTTCACCACATGCCCATTTTTGTCTGCTACTTTGAAAGTGGCTTTGTGAGTTGGAGTGAATGGTGAGACATTATGTAACCTCCAGCAATAGGGGTCAGTGTGAAGGAAATGGTTTGGTCATTGTATGGATGTTTTATGGTGTTGTTTGGCGCAGGGGGGAACTTGGCACAGCATGTGGCAGCCATATGGGTGCAATGCAGCAAGTTAAGTAAATCTGGCCATGATGAGGCCATCCCTGGCCTCCCAGGCTGCAATGTACTCCACTGCTGCTGCCATCTGGACCTCAGGTTCCTCCTGCTCCTCCTCCTCCTCTGAAGAGGCTGTGTGCTCTGCGCCTTGCTCCTCCTGCAGCTCTAATCCTCGCTGCTGTGCTATGTTGTGCAGCACGCAGCAGACGACGATGATTCTGGATACACTGGCTGGTGCGTACGGAAGGGTTCCTCCAGATCTGTCAAGGCATCTGAAGCGTATCTTGAGCATGCCGATTGTTTGCTCTATGACACATCTGGTGGACATGTGGCTTTCATTATAACGCTCCTCGTCCTCATTGCTTGGTCTCCTCAAGGGTGTCATGAGCCACGTCTTCAGTGGCTAGCCCTTGTCTCCAAGCAGCCAGCCAATAAGTGTGATTGGTGGTGCGAAGAGCTGAGGGAGGGTGGACTGGCACAGGACCAAAGAGTCATGAGAGCTGCCAGGGAATTTGGCACACACATGCATGATGATCTTCCTATGGTTGCAGACCAGCTGCACATTGAGGGAGTGGAAGCCCTCATGGTTCACAAACACTGCTGGGTGATGTGGGGGTGGCCTGATGGCCTCATGTGTGCAGTCGATGACACCCTGCACCTATGGGAAGCCAGCCAGAGCAGCAAAGCTGAGCGCCCGCTCACTAACACTGGCTTCATCAGCGGCAAAGTTCACATAATTGGCTGACTTGTTAAACAGGGCATCGGTCACCTGGGTGATGCATCTGTGGGCGGCCGACTGGGAGATGCCGCAAATGTCTACTGCAGATCCCTGGAAGAAGCCTGAGGTGAAGAAGTTGAGGGCGCTGGTGATTTTGACAGCCACTGGTAAGGAGTGTCCACCAGGTCCTCTGGGCTGCAGGTCTTGCTCCAGCAAACTGCAAATGTCTGTGCCAATGTGATGCAATAGCCTGAGCCTCCTTTGGCACTGCTGCTCAGTCATATTGAGGAAGCTCATCCTCTGCCTGTATACCCTGTGTTGGGGGTATCGCCTCTGGCGTGGTGCAGCCCTGCGCTGATGCCCTCTCTCCTGTGGAGCATTAGGTTGTTGAGGAGAAGGTTGGTGGTGTTGTTGCTGCTGGTGTGCCTGTTGCTGCTGGTGGTGGGGCTCATGCTTGTCCGATTGTGAGGACCAAGGTGAGACATTATAAGCAGCACCTATGCTGATGTAATAGATGGCAGGTCAAGTAGAGATCAGAGGACCAATCTGTCAATGCTGTGATAGTTACTAGCAATGTGGTGAGAGTGGCTTCTGAGGTTGCAGAAAAGTCCTGCAAACTCTAGACACCTAAATCTGTGCTCAAAATGGAGTCAGCAAGAGCCTATCCCTTAGGCAAGTAAGCAGGTGTCAGGTGGGAGTATTTATTTGGACTTCCATGCTCTGCATTAATGACCTCGCTCAATGGGCCCTGAGCTTCCACCTCAGGTTGACAGACATGGTTCCCGAGCTGCATGATTCCCGTGGTCATCCAGTTAAGGGTCTCACAACAAGGATTTAATGAGCTTAATTAGGTCGCCCGCCTCTGCCGTTCGGGCCTGAGTTAAAGGCGCGAGGAGGCGAGTTCCCGATGCGCTCGCAATTTCTGCAATTTTTACTGCTGACCCACCTTCAAACCCACACGGCCAGCAGTGGGAAAATTCCAGCCAATGCCTTCAGGAGAGGAAAAGGGGAAAGGAGAAAACTGATGAACAAAACATGGAGACAATACTCTGGGGGAAGCTGTCACCCCTCCCCCCATAAATACTATTAAAACTGAATCGGCATATCCAATGGCCCATCTTCTTAGTAAGAGAGCAGCCTGCTGGAGACCTGCATGGTCAGTTTTGCAGCTGGAAAAAAATCTATTCTGGTAACAAAATTAATGTGTTCATTTGGCTCTTATCATGTTTAGTGAGGAACAGCATCCTTCCCAATCCTGGACACTGAACACTCAGAGACAATTAAAAAGGTTGGCGGGGGGGAAATTTTTGCATGCCAACAGAATTGCCGGTGTCACCGGCAACTCGAGTTAACGGCCGCCAAAAATGGCCACAGCGCTACCGTTGAAGTATTCATGCTGGGGGTTGGCGATGTGGAGCGCAGCGCCAACTTACCATGCAGTGTCCTCCTGGTGGCGTTAATGGAGGCCTTCGACCTGAAGTTCCATCTACAGTTGGCGTTGCTGCTTCTTACAGCCTATGGGAGTTGTTGTGTCTGTGTATAATAAGACACAGGCTGCAGGAGAAACGGTACAACAGGTGTTTACTGAATGAGGGTTACTCTAGAACTAACTGTACAGATCACTACTCAAGATTTATATACAGGTGTGGTCACTGCCGGTACTACAGTATACAGGAGCTGTAAAAAGTAGTTCTCTCCCTTAAAGGTACATACATTACAATTCCTCCCCTTTTATATTAACAGTACCATAACACTCATTTAACAATTAAATATCAAACTAATTACAATTAACACTTTTAACATGCAACATTAGCTGAAAATAGTCTATTTATAAATTCAGTCTTTGGGGAGGCTTCCTGATTCTTTCTGGATAACGCCTTTCCCGAGTGTCTCGCTCTTGGTGCGGAGGCGATTCTAGCACCCTGTCGTCAGTTGATTCATCAGCTTCCAATGCTATTGTTTCTGAGGTAGATGCGACCTGTACGTTGGGTTCCTCACCAGGTACGTATGGCCGAGACATGGGGTTGACTCGTTCCTGTGACTCTAGGATCTGGTCAACATGGCATCTCACAATGTTCTCCCCAACATCCACTGTGTACATTAATGGCCCCTGCCATGTGCATATCGTTCCTGGTTGCCATTTCTCTGTTCGGTAGTCGCGGGCCAAGACTGGTTGCCCTACATTGAAGCTCCTTGTCAGCTTCTCATTGATGTGCTGGAATTGCTTACTCTCAACATCTCTTCGTACATTTGGTCTGAGCAAATCCAGACAAGATCTCAACCTTCGGTTAAAGAACATCATGTCCGGGGCCTGGTTGGTGACTGCATGTGTCGCATTTCTGTAGGCTAACAGGAAATTGTCCACCTTATGCTGCAGTGGAATGTCGTCATCGCACATGGCCTTTACTGCTTTTTTAAAGGTTTGTACGAACCTCTCAGCCAATCCATTTGTGGCTGGATGATACGGGGCGGGTGTGTAATGCCTTACCCCATTCCTTTTCATAAATCTTCGAAACTCTTTGGACACAAACTGTGGTCCGTTATCAGAGCAAATCTGCTCTGGCAAGCCGTTCCTGGCAAAAATGGTCCATAGGACTGCAATAGTTTTCTCCGTGGTGGTGGAGGACATTTTGATCACCTCAGGCCATTTCGAGTGTGCATCCATGGCTATTAAAAACATTGAGTCCATGAATGGACCAGCAAAATCAATATGCACCCATTGCCATGGAGATGAGGGCCACTCCCATGGGTGTAGAGGGGCATGTGGTGGTGCATTTTAGACCTTCTGGCATCCTGAGCAGCTCTTTGTCAGGTCCTCGATTTGCTGATCGATCCTCGGCCACCACACATAAGCCCTAGCAAGGCTTTTCATTTTCACCCCTCCCAGATGACCTTCGTGAAGCTCATTGAGCACTCTCTCCCTTAACTTGGGTGGAATTACCACTCGGGATCCACACATCAAGGTCCCCTGGCATACTGACAGCTGTTCTCTTCTGGATGAGAATGCTGGCAACAGTGAGTCGCCATGTGCTGGCCATCCCTTCACCGTCAAATCATATACCCGAGACAGTGTCGGGTCATTTCGGGTCTCCTTCTCTATACCAGCGTTAGTTACTGGCAAGCATTCAATTATAATCGAATGAAATATTTTGACAGGATCCACTGCTGGTGCTTTCTCCGCAGTAGGCACTGGCAGGCGTGATAGCCCATCAGCGTTTCCATGCAGTTTCGTGCCCTTATACTCGATTTCATATTGGTGCGCCCCTAGAAAAAGGGACCATCTTTGTAGCCGTTGCGCAGTCATCACCGGAACGCCCTTCTTTGGATTAAAGATGGAGACAAGTGGTTGGTGGTCAGTCAGCAAGGTGAACTTCTGCCCGTGCAGATAGTGATTGAACTTTTTCACTCCCCACAGTAGGCTGAGGGCCTCCCTGTCAATCTGGGCGTAGTTACGCTCGGCTGAGGTTAGTGACCAAGACGCAAAGGGTACTAGCCTCTCCGAGCCGTCCGGGAATTTGCGCGACAGCACCGCTCCAATGCCATAGGGTGATGCATCACACGCCAACCAAATTGGTAGTGCTGGGTTGAAATGAGCCAACACCTCTTTTGATGTGATCAATGCTTTGCTCTTCTGGAAAGCTCGTTTACATTCGTCACTCCACTTCCATGGTACCCCCGTTTGCAGTAGGGTGTTCAGTGGGTGTAGTACTGTAGACAAATTCGGCAAGAACTTATGGTAGTAGTTCACCAGCCCGAGGAACGACCTCAGTTGTGACACATTTTCCGGTGCTGGAGCCTTGACTACTGCCTCAATCTTTTCAGGGGACTTATGTAACCCCTCTTTATCAATAACGTGACCACAATACGAGATCTGCTTCTGGAAAAACTCGCATTTGTGGCGATTAGCTCGGAGCCCATATTCCTTCAATTTAGTGAGCACCTGCTCCAGGTTGGCGAGGTGATCACTGTCATTTTTGCCCGTGACCAGGATGTCGTCCAAATAACACTGGGTCCCTGGAATCCCTTGCAGGGCTTGTTCCATTGCCCTTTGCCAAATAGCCGGAGCTGATGCTACCCTGAACACCAGCTGGTTGTATTGGTAGAGACCTTTATGAGTGTTGATCGTAAGGTACTGTTTCGAGGCTTCTTCTACCTCCATTTGCAGGTACGCCTGGGCCAGATCAATCTTAGTGAAGCGTTTCCCTCCAGATAGCGAGGCGAAAATATCTTCAATCCGCGGAAGCAGATATTGTACAGTGTGAAGGACTGGGTTCACTGTCACCTTAAAGTCCCCACAGATGCGAACCTTCTTTGGTTCCCCAGGAGTATTACTCAACGACCTCTTCATTACAGGAACAATGGGCGTAGCCCACTCGCTCCAGTCCACTTTGGACAGTACTCCTGAATGTTCCAAATCTTCCAGCTCTGCTTTGACGGCTGGGCGGATCACATAAGGTACCGGTCTGGCCTTAAAAAACTTTGGGCTTGCATTTTCCTCTATTTTGATCATCGCTGTTATGCCTTTTAGTGTTCCGAGTCCCTGCTGGAACACTTCTTGTGCGTCAGTTAGCATTTTTGACAGTCATCCAGGTGTGACGTCGTCATCCTTTTTGGCATCTACAGTCAGTGCTTGTATGGAATGCCAATCTAGCTGTATCTTCCGGATGCATTCACGTCCTAGTAGTGGTGGTCCTCCATCTGGCAATACATATAGGTTCATTTTTGGTGTTTCCTTGCCGTTATATATAACGTTCACCCTTATTTTTCCTTTGGGGTAGACTTTTTGCCCCGTGTACGTCTTCAAGACAATCTTTGTATCTCTCAAGGGTATATGTCAGAATAGCCGCTTGTAGTCCCTTCGGTTTATGACTGTTAGGGCTGACCCTGTGTCCAATTCCATTTTCACTTAGACTCCTGCTATCTTGAGCGTGACCCAAATAGTTTGGTGATCCTCCGTTTTGATCACATTATGTAGTTTCAGACAACGCAGCTCCTTGCTTCCGGAGTCTGTATCACTTTTCTGTTCGTCTGAACTACTCTCCGTCACCTTATGTACCTTCTTGTACTTCTCCTGTGGAGATTTCTTGCTGCTGGTTTTCTTTCCCGACCTGCAGACTCTTGCTATGTGTCCTACTTTTCCACACTGTCTGCACACTTTGTCCTTGAACCAGCAATCATTATGGTCATGTGTTGTTCTGCCGCAGCGATAGCACTTCACTGTTCCGTATGACATTTCATTTGTGCCATATTCTTGCGGTCTCCGTTGTATCTCTGCAGCGCCCCGTGCTGCTGCTTCGTGTGATACTGCAATGCTGAAAGACTTGTCCAGCGTAAGATCCTTTTCTGTTAGAGGCCGTTTCTGGGTTCCTTCACTTTGAAGCCCACACACAAACTTGTCCCTTAAAATATCTGCTAGTCCCGTTCCAAACTGGCAGTGTTTCGATAGCTTGCGCAGTTCCATTAAATACTCAGCATTACTTTCATCTTTATGCTGGTTCCTTTTGTGAAACTTAAATCTTTCTGCTATCAGCAGCAGTGTGGGGTTTAAGTGGTCCTGTAGGATTGACACTATGTTTTCAAAATCCTTTTCTACTGGCTTCTCTGGGGTTACTAGGTTTTGTAGTAAGCCATACGTTTTTGCACCCATTGAATTCAACAATACCAGTGCTTTCTTGTCATCTGGCACTTCATTCGCCTTGCAGTATACTTCTATGCGTTCGACATATGTCGTCCAATCTTCGACTTCATTGTCGAGCGCTGTGATACTGCCACTCTTCGGCATTTTTGGGTGTGGTTAGACTGGCTTAAAATGGCATCTCCCGCGCTTTCCTTTCTTCCCCACTGCGGCTTAAAATGGCGTCTCCCGCGCTTTCCTTTCTTCCCCGCTGCGACTTAAAATGGTGTCTCCTGCGCTGCTGCCAACGCCGCTCTTGGCGGTCCTCGTGGCAAATGGTGATGCCCTGTGGGTTTCGTGCGCTGCTCCTGCGCTGCTGCCAATGCCGCTCTCTGCGGTCCTCGTGGCAATGGCAGCGCCTCGCGTTTTCCTGCGCGTCACTCTCCCCCGTTGAGGCTGCTCGGCCCTTGAACACCGGCTGCGCTCTGCGCATTTTCCTGTGTGCCTCTCTCCTCCGTTGACGCTGCTCGGCCCTTGAACACCGGCTGCGCTCTGCACGTTTTCGTGCGCGCCTCTCTCCCCCATTGACGCTGCTCGGCCCTTGAACACCGGCTGCGCTCTGCTCTCTCTCTCTCCCCCGTCGACACTGCTCGGCCTTTTTCTGTGCTGCTCAGTCGGCTCTAGCCGCCGCTGTCCGGGAAGGGTCTGCATAGTACCTGTTGCCAGCCCGTTTCGCTGGACCACCGTGACTGGAAAGCCAAGCCTGGCTCTCGACAGCCTCCCCTGCGATGCTCAAATCTCCGCTGGATGACTGGGCGGTTGCCCGTGGTCGACGCCCGTGCTTCTGGACTAGACTTCCTTCCACTGTGCTCCAGGAGCGAATCCCTGGGAGGTGATGCAGAGTTACAGGTAGGTTCGAATCTGCTCGTCGCCAATGTTGTGTCTGTGTATAATAAGACACAGACTGCAGGAGAAACGGTACAACAGGTGTTTACTGAATGAGGGTTACTCTAGAACTAACTGTACAGATCACTACTCAGGGTTTATATACAGGTGTGGTCACTGCCGGTACTACAGTATACAGGAGCTGTAAAAAGTAGTTCTCTCCCTTAAAGGTACATACATTACAGGAGTGAGGCAGTGGAGTTCGCAAGGCATTGTGGGCAATTAAAGGGGCTATGAATTAAAGAGGCAATGCGTTCAAAACTAATAAATATTACAATGCAGTGAAAAAATGCTGTTTTCAGCCCTTACAGCCTTTCAATAAAAAAATTACCATTAAAAAGAATTTCCAAAAGGGACTTAAAGCTGAATTCCCTTCCGAAACTCAAAAAATGATAAAAGTGCTTCGGCACTAACACAAATATCTCAGCAAGCCTGGGAAGGGGCACCCAGGGTCTCACACGCACCATTCCAACTTTGTTCAGGGAGTCAACACTGCAAGACAGGCCTTCTACCCACAGGGACCAGGAGGCCTTCCAGAAAGAAGGATGTGGGACCACATCACCGAGGCCGCCACTGCCAGCAGTATCACCACACCACCTGGCTCCAGTGCCCAAAGAAGCTTCATGACCTCAGACCAGTGGTCAAACTCAGTGAATGCATCTTCAAAAGCCGTCTCCTACCAACTGCATCACTAGCCTCACACACTGCTCAATGCACAACTTCCCCCCCACCCCCTCAATCACTCACCTACCAACAATCTGTACCAATCACGAGGCATATCTGCCATTCCTAGCCTCACCGCACCCCCTTGGAGGAGACAGTGCAAACCATTCTTGGCAGGGACATGGCTGAGCCCTTGGCGGGGCTGAAAGTGTTATGTCTTCTAGTGCTTGTAGTGCTTTGTAAAGACGACCCTGGACTCGGTAGTTTGTATTTATAACTACTGTTTTATTTGTGTTGTAATGGCTGCCTGCTGCATGGTGCGGGGTGATATTTCTAAGCCCTGTGCAGTGCCTGCGCACTACTTTCCCAGCATCGTAGTGCTGCTACACTTGATTTGAGTGTTAGTACACTTGTACAATGTAGTCCCAACATAACTATGTAACATCCCTCTTTCCCAACAAAACTAATTACATCAATTTTCTATTTTACAATGTTTCCAGTTGAATAACATTAACAAAATACAGAACATGAGCTTTCTTTGCTCAATTTATATATAGATATTTGTCCATGTTGTTTTACTGTTCTGTGCGAATTATAATTGTCTTTATAATTATTCGCGATACCGCTCAGGTTATATGTTGTATGTTACTCCTCCATCTTGTGGACTTGGCTGTAACTATTCCTTTCTGCGGTGTTTTGGTGTGTTCTTTTCTTGTTGCCGGTGCTGTCGTGTTTGGCTCTGGAGAGTGCATGTTTGCAGTTATTGTACATAAGAACATAAGAACATAAGAAATAGGAGCAGGAGTAGGCAAATCGGCCCCTCGAGCCTGCTCCGCCATTCAATAAGATCATGGCTGATCTGATCCTAACCGCCAATCCACTATCACAGAACCATCTCCTGAATCTAACAGAATTAGACACACGAAATAGGAGCAGGATCAGGCTACACGGCCCCTGGGCCCGCTCCGCTACCCACAGGGCCATGACTGATCCGAACCTAGACTCATGTCCAAATTCCTGCCCGCTCCCCGTAACCCTTAATTCCCTTTACTTCTAGGAAACTGTCTATTTCTGTTTTAAATTTATGTAATGATGTAGCTTCTGCAGCTTTTTGGGGCAGCATATTCCATGGACCTACCACCCTCTGAGTGAAGTAGTTCCTCCTCATCTCAGTTTTGAAAGAGCAGCCCCTTATTCTAAGACTATGCCCCCTAGTTCTAGTTTCACCCATCATCGGGAACATCTTCCCCGCATCCACCCGATCCGACCCCTTCACAATCTTATATGTTTCAATAAGATCGCCTCTCATTCTTCTGAACTCCAATGAGTAGAGTCCCAATCTACTCAACCTCTCCTCATATGTCCATCCCCTCATCCCCGGGATTAACCAAGTGAACCTTCTTTGTACTGACTTGCGAGCAAGTATGTCCTTTCTTAAGTATGGACACCAAAACTGTACGCAGTATTCCAGGTGCGGCCTCACCAATACCTTGTACAACTGAAGCAATACCTCCCTATTTTTATATTCTATCCCCCTAGCAATGAAAGCCAACATTCCATTGGCCTTCTTAATCACTTGCTGCACCTGCATACTAACCTTTTGAGTTTCATGCACCAGGACCCCCAGATCCCTTTGTACTTCAGTACTTTGTATTTGAGGTGTTTGTTTCTGGCGTTATATTGTTTTCCGTGTCTGGTACCCTAACTGCTGTTAATGTTGTCCGCTGTTTGACAGCTTCAGGTGAGGGTCTGATATGGATCCTGTTTCGCCTGTATTGGTTTCCAGGTTCTGTCCCTGCCAAGTAAGATCTTGGAGTATCAGCTTTTCCAATAACCTTGGCTGGACTCCATGTTCTCAACAACGGATCTTGTATATGCACTGATTGCCCATTCAGCAGCTCCGGTAGTGGTTTTGCATGCTTGTTATAGTGTGTGCTCCCCGTAGCTTGTGTTTCCATCAGCTTCTGCCGAACGTCCTCTTGGTCCTGGGGAGGATATACCTTTGCTGGTAGAGTTGTTTTGTATTTTCTACCATTTAATAGTTCTGTTGGTGATTTCGAGTCTGCTCTCAAAGGTGTCGATCTGATTGCCAAAAGGGCAAGGTCTTGGTCTTCTCCCATCTCCTTGTTTTTAATGAGAGCTCTTTTGACTGTTTGGATCTGTCTTTCAATAAATCCGTGTCCCCTTGGTTAATGTGGGGATGAGGTAATTATTTTAAATCCGTATTTTCCAGCCAGTGCTCTGAATTCGCTGGAGGTGAATTGTGTCCCATTGTCACAGATGAACTTCTCTGGGATGCCCTGTTCTGCGAATAAGTTTTTCGCAATTTTTGTGATTGTTGTGGCTCTCATGTCGTTTATCCTTCTGACAAAAGGAAATTTTGAGTAGCAGTCTGCTACTATGATGTACCACGCCTGGTTGCACAGGAACAGATCTGTTCCGACCGTGTGCCATGGTCTCGGGGGTACTTCCATTTGAATCATCTCCTCCTTCTGCTGTGTGTTTCGGTATTTCTGGCATATGCAGCATGTGGAGACCATTTGTTCTATGCTTTTGTACATGCCTATCCAGTACACAGCTGATCTGGCTCTTAGTTTACATTTCTCCATCCCCATATGGCCTTGGTGTATTAAGCGGAGAAGTTCCGTTTGCATCGTTTTTGGTATTCTGATTCTTGAGCCAGCAAGGAGAACACCGTCCTCCACCGAGATGTCGTCGCTGATTGTCCAGTACTGTCGGGTTTGGTTTTGGACCTGCTGGATCTTCTCCGGCCACCCCTGTATTACCTGTTGCATGAGTAGTAGCAACTCCTCTTCTTTACCAGTCTCCTCTTGAAATTGGTTAAGCTTTGTGGGAGTAACATTTATGAGGTGGTGTATTTTCACTGTCAGGCCCTTCATCTCGTGTTTTTCGTGTGGTGACAATCGAGACAATGCATCTGCCAGTGCCATTTCTTTCCCTGGCCGGTATTTTAATTCGAAGTCGTAACTTTGGAGTCTGAACAGTAACCTTTGCAGTCTTGCTGGGGCCTTGCTTAGGTTTTTCTTGTAAATTTGTTCGAGTGGACGATGGTCACTCTCTACCTCGGATTTTCTTCCGTATAAGTAGGTGTGGAACTTTTCGCATCCGTATGCTACTGCCAATAGCTCTCTTTCGATGTTTGCGTATCTTGTCTCTGCTGATGTCAATGCCTTCGATGCGAAAGCTATTGGCTTTCCTTCCTGCACGAGGGCTGCCCCTAGCCCCCTGGTAGAGGCATCTACCTGTAGGGTGACAGGTTTTTTTCTATCGTAATAAGACAGGTTGGTTTCTTTACATAATAATTCCTTTAGGTGTTTGAAGTTCCTCTCATGGGATTCTGACCATTGGTATTCGGTGTCTTCTTTTACTAATTCTCTTAGGTTCGCTGTGTAGTCTGACATGTTCGGGATGAAAGAGCTCATATACTGGACCAAGCCGAGGTAGCTTCTCAGCTCCTTCTTGTCGTTTGGAGGTTTCACCTCTGCTATCGCCTTGACCTTTTCGGGATTAGGCTTGACACCCTCCGGTGTGTAGATCATGCCAAAAAATTTGCATTTCGTACTTTTAACGATGCACTTCTTGGCGTTCAGCTTGATGCCAGCCATTCTGGTGCGCTCCATGGCCTCGTGCAAGTGCACGTCGTGGTCTCTTTCATTTGATCCGTAAACTTGGATGTCATCAGCGATTCCAATGGCCCCTTCACAGCCTTTGTATGTTTCATCGATCTTTTGTTGGAAGATGTCTTGGCTGACTTTCAACCCGAATGGCAGCCGCAGGAATTTATAACGCCCCAATGGTGTATTAAAAGTCGTCAGGTTAGTTGATTCTTTGTCCAGTTTTACGTTCCAGTAGCCGTTTCTGGCATCCAGTTTGGAGAAGACCTTGGCTCCTGCCAGTGCTGGTTTGATTTCTTCTAATGTTGGTGTGGGGTAGTGGTCCCGCTTTATTGCCTGGTTTAAGTCTTTGGGGTCCAGACAGAATCTGAGCTGCCTGTTCGGCTTTTCCCGTACCACAATCGAGTTTACCCAGTCTGTGGTTTCAGTGACCTTTGCGATTATTTCTTTCTCTTCCATTTCTTTTAGTTCGGTGTATAATTTTTCTTTTAGCTCGATGGGTATTTTTCTTGGAGCGTGGATGACGGGTTTTACCTCTGGATCTATTGTTATATGGTACTTGAACTCCCCGAAGCATCCTACAGTGTCATCAAAACACTCTGGATACATGTCCATCAAATGTTTCATGTCCATGATTTATGGACGATTTTCCAGTGGGGTGTTGCTGTCGACTTTCAGTGATGTTTTTGTTAGTTCGTGGTTTACCGAGATTAACCCCAGCTTCTCGCAGCTGTTTAATCCCAGGATCGCCGGTCCCTCGGAGTCGGTCACATAGAACATGCAGTTGATGTTTCTGCTTTTGTGTGTTCCTTTTATATATGTTGTCCCGAGTTGTCTGATCTCGCTCCCCCCATACGCTGTCAGCATGACGTTGTTTGCTTTTAAACATCCTCTTTTCGGGTATCTGTCTTCGCCCACGTTTTCGGGGAAGATCCTCTGGTATAGCCTCAGTGGAAGGATGTTGCTCTGAGCTCCTGTGTCCAACTTTACTTTTAGATTGATGGTTGTGGGCTGTCCTTTGATCCTCTTTTTAATCTGGATGCTAGTGTGCCATTCTTTCTTTGGGGTGCTTTCTGCTCTGGACGTTTCATGTAAGAGAACCTTTATGGTTTCAATGTTCAGAGCTTTGTCGTACCCGCAGTCTTCGTCATCTTGCTCACCCATGGTATGGATTTTGTTTTTCTTTTGTTGGTTCTGCTGCCCACCTCTGCTTTTGGTGTACACCTCTCTTTTAGCTCTGCACATCTTTTGCCAGTGGTTTGCTTTACCACACGTGTTGCAGGTTGTTCCATACGCTGGGCATTTTCTTCTGTCTGTGTAGTCGTGTTGTCTTCCGCAGTTTCTACACGTATTCTTCCCGCTGTCATATACTTGTTTTTGTGTGCTGTGCTTTTCGCACACTGCATCTACTCTGTGATCCAGTTCGGGAGTTGTCCGCACGTCAGCCGTATGAGTATTCAGCGTTTTCATCTGTTGTTTTGTGGCTTCGTGAGCCCTCACTGTATCTATGGCTTCTGATATTCTGAGCTTTTCTTTTCCTATTAGTTCTTTTTGCACTTCTGTATGTGCTGATCCCCATATTAATTGGTCTACCAGCCTTTCTTCTAGTTCCATAAACTTGCATTTGCTGGCTTCGTTTTTTAATCTCATCAGGAAATTGTCAGCCGTTTCACCAGGTTCCTGTCTTAAGCTTTGGAATTTATACCTGTGTATGCAGTGGTTTGACTTAGGCTCGAGATAGTTACTGAACTTTTCGTAAATCTCTGTAGGGTTCGTTTTATCCTCTTCGGATAAACTCCAGCTGTTATAGAGATCTAAGCCTTTTTCTCCCGCCCACAGTAGAATGTAGCTGACTTTTTCCTTGTCGGAGGAGCCTTTCAGGAAACTTTTAAATGTAAGCTCGCATTTTTGCTTAAATTTCCGGAAAGCTTCCACAATATCATTGGCTTCCCAGTTCATGATGGGGAGCATATTCGCGGACAGTGCATTGGACGCTGCCATTTTAGCTGCCCGTACGATTCGCGGTTACAACGCTGCAGAGTTTACTTTTAAATTTCTTTCTTCAATCTGATATCGTTTTTATTTGCATAAGTTTTACTCACTTATACTGCTGTCACCATGTTATGTCTTCTAGCGCTCGTAGTGTTTTGTAAAGACAACTCTGGACTCGGTAGTTTGTATTTATAACTACTGTTTTATTTGTGTTGTAATGGCTGCCTGCCGCATGGTGCAGGGTGATATTTCTAAGTCCTGTGCAGCGCCTGCACACTACTTTCCCAGCATCGTAGTGCTGCTACACTTGATTTGAGTGTTAGTACACTTGTACAATGTAGTCCCAACATAACTATGTAACAGAAAGGATACGAGGTGCTGGTATCCTCATATGTTAACCTCCTTCTGGCATGCACCTCTTGCTTTCCCCCCTACCCTCACCACAGCTGCACCCTTGTGCCTTCCTCATTTCACACACTCAAGAAATGCAGCCTGCCCAGCGAGTGGGTGACCAAGAAGAGGGAGAGGAGAGTGAAAAAGAAGTACAAGAAGAAGATTGATTTGACACTCCCAGCAATCAGCTCCTCAAGGTCGACCAGCAAGGTAATTTGCAGTGTTCCCACTGAAAGTCAGCAGCCTTCCACCAGCCATGCTGCAGCCACTGGGGTAGCACTGCATGACATCAGCAAGATAGGCAAAGGCACACACAAGACAGTCACTAAGAGAATGCATAAGGGTGATGAGTTGATTTCTTGGGGGGAAAAATTCAGTTGTTTGCGCCTCCCATTAGCGCCTTAAAAGGGCACTAATGGGGCACAAAGCAACTCGCGCCCGTGCGAGGCGATGTTTGCGCCGCTCATGAAATTAACTAGACATTTTACGGCAGCACTAAACACTACCGCCACAATCACCTGTGCCGGCAGATCGTGACGTCAGTCGAGGGCGCAACACCCCGGTAGCGCCTCGGACTGGATATTGAGTGGCGCCCCCTGCCTTACCGCCTGCCGCTAGCAACGACAGGTTGAGGGGAGCGTTTTACAGTCAGGAAGGGACTGGGGGAGCGCTATTTAAAGGCGACCGCTTCCTGCCTTTTTTTGTTGGTGACATTTTTGCACCACACATTTTGAGAGAGAGAGAGAGACTTCTGGAGAGATTCAACGCTGTGTGAAGGAGTTTTGGTTACTGAGCAGCACTTTGCAGGTTCATTTTGATTTGCCCTTCCTTGTATCGATTTAGAAGAGACTGTGGGGGCTGCACTCTGAGCTCTTTCCCTGGGTCTCTCCATTGTTCTTTCCAGCAGATTTGATGCACAGGTCTCTCCAGGCCGAGATTCAAGGCTGCAATGAGCAGAATGTGGATGGCGAGCAAGATCAACCCTCCCCTTTAAGAACTGTCCGGAACTATTGTGTCTGTGTTCCATTGCGGACTGACATCACATGAGCTTCGCCAGCGCTCTGAGGTAGCGACTCTCTCCTCAGCCTTTGCACCTTAAGACAGGTATGAAGTGCCTGATTTAGCACTCCAATCACCTCCAGGGGTGATAGAAGCCAAATTTGCAGCCGGAGGTGATAATTAACACCAGGTGCTAAACTTTGCGCACGGCCGATAATCGCGCCCCAAACAGGGCGATACTGAATTTTTCCCTCTTGATGTCATATTGGATGGATAGATGTATAAAGTTAGATTGGAAAGTTTGCTTTGTGGTGGCTTTTATTTCAGTATTGTGGCCAAGAGGATGCTGTGATGGTCAGTAACAGAGGGAAGGTAAGGTGTTGAAAGAGGAATTGTTTTTGTGGTCACTAGGACCGCAGGCGGATGATTCCATCCTAGATATCTTTGCCAGAAAGGGGCTGTCTGGGTTACATCCTTCCGCCTGCTTCCTCCTTTTCTGCTTCTTCCTCTTCCTTCGGTGAGCAGAAGCTGTAAATCTGAAAGGATTCGCAAATTTCATGTCTCCCCTGAAGATTTACTTCTGGCTTATTGGAGAAACCCTGGCTGGACTGAGTTTAAAATCCAGGGCTCCAGGGCCCAACAAGATGGCTATGGTCAACCTCATAGCCAAGGCCTGCAAAGTTCAGGTTTGGACTGACAAAGAAGGAATGTTCCAGAAATTAGAAGGCAGACAAGCCTTCTGCATTTATGTATGAGTAGCAAACAGTGACATTCGGGCCTCTGATTAAAACCCATCAAGGCCGTTTGCACAGGTAATCAACGGGTAATAGCTGTATTCAGACCTTCGTTAGCTGACTTCAACACTGTTTGGAAACGATCAACGGGGCATTAAAACTGGAATGGCCCCATCACAAGAGCAGTTACACAAAGGAAAACACTTATGGGACGTTTAAAGACCGATTAACCGGCCATCCAGGTCGATGAGCCCAGATTGTTTTCCTTTATATCATCTTCAACACGTCCAGGTCAGACAAAGAAACAAGCTGATCTGGCGAGTGATAAGGGCTCCCAGAAAGGGGTATAAGTAGTCCCTCGGGAAGCCATCTCTCTCTCTCTCTCTCGCCTGGACTCCGGTGCCCTGCCTTACCATCAAGAAGATTGACGACGAAGAGCCCGTCCAGGGAAGCAGGATACCGACAGTTACCTTTGAATCACTGGGGTATCTCTGCTCTGGGCGGCGAAAACCCTAAAGACATCGGCAGGCAACGGGGCACGGAGCAGGCATTCTAACATCTGAGACTGGTGAGCATAAACTTTCTGGCCCATCGCAAGACAACTTAGATAGGTGTAAAGGGTGGGAGTTAAGGGGATTGCTAAAATTGTCATTTTAGTCATTTTCCCTCGATATATCCGTTTCTCCTCCCCCGCTAAGTGTAATTGTGTTACATACATAGTGATTTTCTCTGTATAGTGTTTATTTTTCTCTATTTTTAATAAACATTGGTTTTCTTTGCACCAAACCACTGGTCTCATTTTGTTTATATCGCTGCTCGTAATAAGTCCGGTGGTCAGAACCAGAGGGGAAGCGATTCGAACCGCATGGGGCTGGAGCAGCTCAGATATGCCTGACTGGCCAGACACAAACCCCAAACCAAAACCCCCTACAAATCTGAATGCCAACATAAAATGCTGGAAATACTCAGCAGCTCAGGTAGCATCTTGACCTGAGACGTGAACTCTGTTTCTCTCTCCATGGATGTTGCCTGACCTGTTGAGTATTTGCAGCATTTTCTATTTTCACGGAGGCCTTTCTTTATCATGAGGCCTTGAATGCCTCCAGCAGCACTCCCTACACACTTAAAACACTTTTCACATTTATTGCAGCAAGCCACTACTTCAATAAAATCCAAAAAAAAAGTCCAAAAGCTTAAATGCAAACTTACCTGAAAGATGTGTGTGTCCCTTTAAGAGGTGCTGACAGTGCCTCTGTCAGTCTCTTTACACGCTGGGCTTCCCTGGTGTGGTTTTGACCCAACTTTGCACGCCAACTGACGTCACCAATCAGCAATTTTTTTTTTGCAGAGCGCTAATAGTTACTGGCAGCGCTACGGGGAGGACCAAAATGGAGGACACTGCGGGACGTGCCACCAGCTGGCGAAAGAGCAGAAGCCGCCATTTTTTGATGGTAACAGGGGGGCGTAAAGCCCCCGAATTCTTCGCCATAGAACTTTAAGATTGGGAAGGTCACTGGGAAAATAAATTAATTACACTGGGAAAACAAATTAAATATATTTCCAGCCAACACTCCAGGCTGTCTACTTTTGGCACTGCTGGTTCTCCCTGAACTACACTAAAATGTATTTTGAAGAAATTCCAGAGTAAAAGTGAGTGGCTTTGGAGTTCCATAAGTAGCTTATGATGTGAATCAAAATTTTAATCTGAAATGATATTGCGGAATGACAGCTCCAGCACTCACAATCCACCTCCATGGTGATTATCAATGTGGCAGGCAGAGGTTCATATGATTTAAGAAACTAAAGTGGTGTTTGAGTGTCAGCTTGGCTCAGTGGTTGCACACTACCCCTTTACAACAACAACAACAACAACTTGCATTTATATAGCACCTTTATCATTTTAGTTAGAAAGTTGTGAGTTTAAGTCTTGCTCCAGGACTTGAGCATATCATCTTTGCTGATACTTCAGTACAGCACTGAGGGAGTGCTGCATTGTCAACTTTCACAAAAGATTTTACACTGAGGCCCCACCTGTCTGTTCTGGTGGGATTAAAAGATCTCAAGGCACTGGTGCCCTGGCCAACATTTAACCCTCAACCAAAAAAAAAACAGTTTAACTCATCTCATTCTATCTTTCTTAAGGTATCTGAAGGTACCTTAACAGTAAAATATATAAATACAGAAGGAATAAAATAAGAGAAATGAATACAACTTTAGCGCTAATATATGTAACCTATATGTGCACTAGTGTATTTATTTTGGTGAAGTTCAAACTATTAAACTCTGTACCAGCATACCACAACTCCTGGAGATATGGTTCCACACCATTTTTACACCATGCTAGCAAGTATAGAATTATATAAATAGTGCCGCAGAGCATCGAGAAACTCGGACTGGATGTTCTAATTCAGAAGAAAATACCAGGCTTGTTGCTTTGTTCTATTTCTTCTTAAGTATGTGGTTCTTATCTGAAGAGGTTCTATCTACAGCATTTTGGCTTCCTCCTGCCATACATTTGCTGCCATAAACCCCTTTCTACCCTTTGTTAGTAGATTGCCTTCTTCCTACTTGAAATTTGTTTGGTTTGATTAATTACGCTGGGAAGCCAGAATACTGCTCCTGGTAAACACCTGTGTGGAGATAAAGCAGCACAGACTTTGAACAACTGAATCACTTTATTGCTAGCACTATCAATGAGGGCCTGGTATCCTTTTGTCTACAGCACTAGTGATTACAGGGCCATAGACACATAAACTGAATTATCTTACACTACACAACCCTTGAGGTTTTTCCCCCTCAGTGTGTTGTGCACCTAATGATAAGCCTCCTGTAGAATCTTTAGCATCATGACAAAAATGTAAGTTCCTTGTTGTGCTAGCAGGGTGGTTTAAACAGTGAGTGCACTAATGCAACACAGTCAAATGATATTACACCACAGGAAAGATTAGAATATGCATCGTCTCCTAGCTCACAGCTTAATTGAGCACAGTGGAATCAGTTGGTGCTCATGTCAGATGAAGAATAATGTGATTTGTCAAAAAAAATGCATTAAACTTGCCACTGAGTTAAAAAACAAAAGTTAATTAAATCCCGGGCTTTAGACATAATGAACCTATGCATTATCCAAAAGAAGTTAACAAAATTTCAAACACTGGGCAGTTTTTGTCTCTGTAAATAATGTATATTAGTGGAGCTCCTGTGGCATTGCACACAGTGAGGGTTACTTTACAACAGGAGTGTATTACTATATAATGGAACCGGTATTCAGAAATATGACTGAAATGTTGGACTGACTAAGCTGTTAAGTTGCAATGGGCATATTAAAGCTGCTAGTTGGGCATATTAAAAAAATTGTTTATATTAACACCTTGTGGGTTGGAGGCAGCTCCATTTTGGAAATAGTGGCATGGAGGGCAGGTTGTTCAGAAAAGAAGATGCAGAAAATGAAATGTTCCTGCAGCAGAGGAAGATAGATAAAAAGTGCAACAGCAAAACAGAAAGTACAAAGGTGGGAGGGATATAGCAAATGGGATCAGGAGTAGGCCATTCAGCCTCTTTAGCCTGATCTGCCATTCAGTTAGACCATGGCTGATCTGTACCTCAACTCTATTTACCCACCTTTGCTTCATATCCCTTGATACCCTTACCTCTCAAAAATGTATTGATCTAAGTCTTGAAAATTTAAATTGACCCAGCATCCACAGCCTTTTGGGAGCGTGAGTTCCAGATTTCCACTACCGTTTATTTATGCCCTCCTTGTTCTGGATTCCTCCACCAGAGCAAATAGTTTCTCTGTATTTACCCTATCGAATCCCTTAATCATTTTAAACACCTCAATTAGATCGCCCCTCAACCATCTAAACTCAAGGGTCCTCATAATTTAACCCTTTAAGCCCTGTTATCATTCTGGTGAAAGGTGGCATAGTTGAAGTGGGACTTATGTATGTAGAGAAGAGAGGAAATATGAACCGCAGTGTGTTAGTTGGGGGAAGTGCTCATACATGTGTGTAGTTGTAGTTTTATATCTAGAACGTTATAGTGGGCTTTGGAAGAGGAAAAATAAGCTGGCTGGGTGGAGATGGTGAAGTAAGGAAGGGAAAGTACCGTGAGCTATGGATATTGAGAAGATCACTAGGGATGCCTTCTGGTGTTGATGGAACCAGCAGAGAACCTTATGGGAGATAGGTTTATGAATAAGCAAGTGGTTTTTGAATAATTTCATTTTAATGTTTATTGGTGTAAATTTTCTTTGTAGGGATATAAGAGAGGGATGGGTAAGAAAGAAAAAATCCCTGAAAGAATTTGGTAAAGGTTTTGAGAAAATGGCTCACAGATTGTGAAATAAGTGTTTTTGATTGTTTCGTGGGAAATTTAAGCAAATCATAATTTTTTGGTGACAGACATCATTAGTGTGATGGACATGGGCTAAATGCAAAACTTGTCTATAGATGGATAAATAGATTCACATTAGCTCATTAAACAGGAGCCTGTAAAAGGCTTTTGTGTAGCTGTATATTTTCACAATTATTGTATAAAATGCTCTTTTATATAGTTGTACCAATGGGCACAAAGCACCAGACCATCATTTCAGTAAACTTTAAAAGGGATAGTGCATTTAAAAATCAGGGCCACTTTCAAAAACAAAAAGTTAAAAGTATCACTAAATTTAGAATCCTGTTGTTTTCTCCTGCTTATTTCTGCTGATTTTTTTATTTTTTATAATTGATGACATCATTGAGCTGGCCAGTGTGACAGAAGCAACAGACCAAAAGTTGAAGTGAAACGATTGCTGAAGCGCTCCCTGTGTTAACAAATGAATTTCTGCTGTTACTAATTCAAGGCCCTCGCTTAGAAGATTCAGGGGCTGAATTTGGTCAGCACCAGTAGTGCCAAACAGGCTGTAAGCAAATTGACAGCCCATTTTACATTGCTCTTGATTTTCTTTGCCACTGAAGAAATTCCTTTTCCATTAAGCCCATGCTTTAGCATTCCCTCACTGCCAAGTTCATTAGAAGCACTGAAAGCACCAGTGGAACTGAAGTCAAGGAGCCACATTTCCGATCCCAAGCTTAAAGATGCTAAGGAATGTGGCAAACACAACTGTGGCAAGTTTTTATTATTTTTCTTGAACGTACAAATATTTAGATTTAAATTTAGTTTAGCACAAGATGCCATCTGGGGAAAGGAGTTGAAGCTTGTGCTAGGAACGGCTGCCCGGAGGATCGTTAAGGGGCTGATTGCCACTTAAATTGCCTGCTATCGCTCATTAAGGAGGCTGCATGGCATTTTGGTGGCTAGCACTTAAAATAACACTAATACAATCGCAAAATACTGCGGATGCTGGAAATGTGAAATAACAACAGAAAACGCTGGAAAAACTCAGCAGGCCAGGCAGCATCCGTGGAGAGAGAAACAGAGTTAACATTTCAGGTCTGGGACCTTTCGTCAGAACAGTTCACATACAGTACACTGCTCCATGAAAATTACGTCTAATCAGCGCTCGAGTGCTAAACCTGCAGATGTCTGGTTTAGCACCTCCAGGCAAGTTTAAATTAAGGTAATCAGCATAGGACCAAAACTGCGTGCTAAAACCAGACTTTCAAACAGGTGTGTCTTATTAGGACAGCATCCATTTAGCGCCTCTTTTCACCCTTTCACCAAAATAACCCCCCAGGTTTCTCAAACTAATTAAGAAAGCCAAAGGAAACCAACATTCCAAAGTTTACACTGCAGTACAAATTACATCTGTTGCAGCCGAGCTTTCCTGGCCACTTTGCTGTTCCAGGAATTGAGCCTGCCTGAAGATTGCCTAAAAGGATGACAGTTCCTTTTTAGATGAACTGGATTACAGCATTAGTTTACTTGAAAGCAATCAATAGCATTTCATGCACATTAAAGCAACGAAAATGACTACCAGTAGATAGTTTCAATCCATCTTCTATGATTGATCAATGTTTCCTGTCAATAATTATCAGTAGACCTGGCCCCAAAGATGGCACAAAGTAACAAAATACAATGGGAGAGAAATTCAATGTATGGCTGCTCCTTTTGGGCTGTAAAATAGACATTAGGCCCACAAATTTTATGCGTGATCTGTCGTGGCAGATCTGGACTGGAAGTGCGCTGGACGCCATATTGACTCAGGCACCTTTTAGTCATCCAGGGCACCATCTCCTTAAATTTGCAAATTGGAGTCCTATGCTGGCTGTAGCACCCTAAATGTGAAATTCAGGTACAAATGGGCAGAGCTTGCAGCACAAATGCTCCATCTAGTTGTACCATGTCTTGAGTAGCCTTTCAGGGACTGCTGGAGGTTACTCAAAAAAAGGCCCAAGAAATTTTCAGTTTTCATTCAGAAAAACTCCGGCCCACCGCCGGCATGTTTGAGGCACTCTTTAAGATCACTTCCCACAACCCCCCCTTATCCTGATCTGAGCTGCCGGCTGCTTCCATATGAGATGCAGAGGATTTCCTGCCCTCCCTGCCCAGGGAGCTACAGTGGAGTGTCCGTTTGGTGCCTGAAGCTTGCCAGAGGCATTTAAATATGGCCCGAAGATAAATTTGGCTCGGGTTTCAGGTGGGTTTGGAGTTGATCACAGTGAGGTCGCTCCGTCGATTTTGCGCCTGTTTTGAGCAAAAGTTAAATTTCTTCCCCAATCTATGTTCAGAGGAGAGTGAGGCAAGGATATGTGGAACTTATCTTTAGTACAGAACTTAGAATTGTCTCTCGTGACAATATGACATAATGTTTGATACGAGACCCTTACAACTAAATTCAGGCTAGCACATAGAATTGGAGTGGTCTTTCGCTTTACTTTAAGAGTTAAGGATATTTCACAGCTTTTGAGTTAGGGTGCCCTTGTGGCAAAGCCACCAAAGAAACTCTCACAGTAACTTGTACAATTGTCTTTAATCATTATTGTTACCTTTTAATGTTTGCCCTGTTTAAACAGCGCGGGATTGATAAAATCGCGATCTGACGCGATGACATCATCACGTGGGTCACATGACGTTCCCAACGGCGGGAAACGTGATGACGTGATGACGTCAGGGTTGGAGGGCGTTTCCAGTTAGTCCTCGTGGAGTGAGCTAGTGTACAGACCTGTTTGGAGTTTCTCCTGCATTTTTGTTTTGTAATACTTTCAGTGCATTAAACTAAGTTTGTTAACTACCAGTTTAGTTCACAGTGTTTTTGTTAGGAATGCACAGACTCCTACACCCTCTTCTTTACAGGTGTATTTACTTTATGTAAAGGGGATTTTGCACGATTTACAAACTTGGGTCAATACAGTGTGCCACTCTTCCATCTTATTTAGAGAAGACAAAATTCAACATTATTATAAAATGACAGCAGTACTGACCTAAGAAAACTGAAAATGTTAGAGACCGTGCTGTGTTTGTATTTCCTTTATTTCCTTTATTATGTTGTGTATGTGAGCTGCCCTTGGACAGGAACCCATTGTGAACAAATGATCAAATATAACTAAGATATACTGCAAAAATACCTGAAATAAATAACTTTAAAAGGTATGTCATTCAAGTTTCAATAAACATTAGTGTTCTAACTATTTAAGCATCTGTGAGGTTTATATGAGATACATGACGGTGCTCAGTGAATTACTGCATGAATGATGGGTGCATATCTCACAAGCCTGTAGTGTTAATGAATTATATAGGCCAGACTCACTTGGAGGCTTATTTTTGCATAAATCACAGAGTCCTTTTGTGCATCTTGCTTATATCACACAAAGTGTGGTTGAAAGGAATTTTGAAAGTGTTGAGGAAAAGTAGATTTGTTATTTTTACAAAATGATTTTGTTTGGAGCGAACTATTGCAGAAGGCAGCTGAACCAGTGCACAGTGGGAGAGGTGGCTGTTTGAAGCTGCATGCGGTTCCTGGGTACTAAAGCTTAGCTTTGTGAGATTAGGTGGTGTAATGGGTTAAAGCCCCCTGCTTCTGTCTATTGGAGCTGGACTTGAATCAAGCCCAGTCTCCTCTGCCTGTGTGCTGCAAGGGCCCTATTTGAATAACAACAACAACTTGTATTTATATAGCGCCTTTAATGTAGTAAAACATCCCAAGGCACTTCAAAGGGGTATTAAAAGACAAACAATTTGACACAGAGCCACATAAGGAGAAATTAGGACAGGTGACCAAAAGCTTGGTCAAAGAGGTAGGTTTTAAGGAGCGTCTTAAAGGAGGAAAGAGAGGTAGAGAGGTGGAGAGGTTTAGGCAGAGAATTCCAGAGCTTAGGGCCTAGGCGACAGAATGCACGGCCACCAGTGGTTGAGCGATTATAATCAGGGATGCTCAAGAGGGCGGAATTAGAGGAGCGCAGATATCTCGGGGGATTGTGGGGCTGAAGGAGATTATAGAGATAGGGAAGGGCACAGCCATGGAGGGATTTGAAAACAAGGATGAGAATTTTGAAATTGAGGTGATGCTTAACTGGGAGCTAATGTAGGTCAGTGAGCACAGGGATGATGGGTGAACGGGACTTGGTGCGAGTTAGGACACGGGCAGCCGAGTTTTGGATGACCTCAAGTTTACGTAGGGTAGAATGTGGGAGGCCAGCCAGGAGTGCATTGGAATAGTCAAGCCTAGAGGTAACAAAGGCATGGATGAGGGTTTCAGCAGCGGATTAGCTGAGGCAAGGGTGGAGACGGGCAATGTTATGGAGGTGGAAATAGGCAGTCTTAGTTATGCTGCGGGTATGTAGTCGAAAGCTCATTTCAGTGTCAAATATGACACCAAGGTTGCGAACAGTGTGGTTCAGCCTTAGACAGATGTTAGGGAGTGGGATGGAGTCAGTGGCTAGGGAACAGAGTTTGTGGTGGTGACTGAAAACAATGGCTTCGGTCTTCCCAATATTTAATTGGAGAAAATTTCTGCTCATCCAGAACTGGATGTCGGACAAGCAGTCTGACAATTTAGAGACCGTGGAGGGGTCGAGAGAAGTGGTAGTGAGGTAGAGCTGGGTGTCGTCAGCATACATGTGGAAACTGACGCTGTGTTTTCGGATGATGTTATCAAGGGGCAACATGTAGATGAGAAATAGGAGAGGGCCAAGGATAGATCCTTGGGGGACACCAGAGGTAACAATGCGGGAGTGGGAAGAGAAGAGAAGTCATTCTCTGGCTACGATTAGATAGATAAAAATGGAACCAGGCGAGTGCAGTCCCAGCCAGCTGGACGACGGTGGAGAGGCATTGGAGAAAGATGGAATGGTCAACCGTGTCAAAGGCTGCAGACAAGTCAAGAAGGACGAGGAGGGATAGTTTATCTTTGTCACAGTCACAAAGGATGTCATTTGTGACTTTGATGAGAGCCGTTTCAGTACTGTGGCAAGGGCGGAAACTGGATTGGAGGGATTCAAACATGGAATTGCGGGAAAGATGGGCACGGATTTGGGAGGCGACAACACATTCAAGGACTTTGGAGAGGAAAGGGAGGTTGGAGATGGGGTGATAGTTTGGAAGGACGGAGGGGTCAAGTGTTAGTTTTTTGAAGAGAAGGGTGATGACGGCAGATTTGATGGAGAGGGGGACAGTACCTGAAGACAGAGAACCGTTAACAATGTCAGCTAACGTGGGAGCCAGAAAAAGAAGTTGGGCGGTCAGCAGTTTGGTGGGAATAGGGTCGAGAGAGCAGGAAGTGGGTCTCATAAACAAGATGAGCGCAGAGAGGTCATGAGGGGAGATCGGCGAGAAACTGGAGAAAGATGTGAGTTCAGGGCGAAGGCAGGGGGGAACCTTAGAGGAAGTTTGGCCCGGTGAGCTAGGGGAAGGAAGGGAAGTGGCAGAGGCAGCTGAACGGATGGTCTCAATCTTAGAGACAAAGAAGTCCATGAGCTCCTCATACTTGTTGTCGGAGATGACGGTGGAGTAGACAGGGGAGAGGGGTTTAAGAAGACGGTTAGCAGTAGAGAATAGGAGCCGGGGTTGGATGGTCGCAACCAAGCTTCTAGTAGCTGTGACTATACAGCACAAAATTACCCACAAGTTGACACAACTGGCACTAAATTAATAACCTTACCCGTGGCGGGCATGGAAAAAGTTACATTGCTCCGGGAGAGATGTTCTTCTGAGGTGGGCGTTAAGGTATATTTCTGGAGCAGCACAGACAGAGCTTCATCCTGTTCTCTATTGCTATCACAACTCACTTTGATGAGTATAGTTATATATAATTTTACATATACTGCACGACAACTGTGTTGGAATTGATATAAAAATAAATTTGGTACAGACAGTGGGGTAAATTTTTGACTTTACTGCCTGGGTCTTAAGCATTGCCTGAGTAGAGTGTAGAGAGGAAGATTCTGGGAGGAAGAGTAGTGCATGCTTGTTTCTGAACCTGCTCAATTTTCCTTCCTTTAATTTAAAGGGAAGGAAAGCCAGGTGGGATCTGGTACTGGCATGCAATCCACCCAGCCTGATTTTCCTCTTCACATTCCACCCAAGCAGGAAAGACAAAAACATAGTCTATTGTGTTTATTGTTTCAAAGGTACAGGGTGGTAAATATATTCTGTTGACTCTCCCTCCTTCAGCAACTGGATACTTCAACATTAAGGAACCATAGGTGATTTAATAAAATTAAAAATATCCAACGTTTTTAGTAATATTCTAATTTCATTTATATTGATATTTCTACTTTATGGGGATTTGTAAAAACAAGATAGATTTAAGAAAAATTCTACTTGTTTGGTTGTACTTGATAAACATAAAAATTAAACAAATTAAAACAAGTTCATTCAAAATATTTAAATGTGTGGTGTATATGAAAGATTACAAGAACACAAGAGCGACTTATACTCATATTCAGCACTGACTGTGAGACAAAGCACTGGATTCTATTTGGAAGCAAAATTAAAACTACCAGACATGCAAAAGTGACAAGGTTTCAGGAAATAAGTACAATGGACCAAAATCCTTTACTATGACTTTCAAATCTTTGCAATGATACAAAAATAATGGCGCTCAAACTCTGTGTAAATAATAGGGCCTAGAAATTCAGTTGTTAGCGCCAGCCGCTAGTGCCTTAGGAGGAGAAGAAGTGGGGCGCTAAGCGGCTAGCGCCCGGGCGCGGCATGATCTGCGCCTCTCACGAACTTCAGTCAAGATTTAGCGGCGGCGCAAAACCGCAGCGCCTGCTCAGATGCGCGCGCAGATCCTGACGTCATTTCATGGTGCAACGCCCTTGGTGCACCCCGATCCGGAACTTCAGTGGCGCCCCCCTTCTGTGCGCCTGGCGCCCCCAGCAACTGGTAGAGGGGAACAGTTCCCAGTTGCTGCGGGGTGCGCTATTTAAAGGGGACTCCTCCTGCATTATAAGTGGCAGCCATTTTGTGCCAATCCTTCTGTGTGAGAGACAGATATTTGGAGAGAGACAAAGGGAGAGAGGTTTCTGCTTTGACTCAGCGCTCGCACAGGTACTTCTGGCTTCAGGCCAGAGCTTTGCACTTGGATTTAACTTTCAGTGCCATAGCCTTGAGTCGTCACATATAATGGGGGCTGCAATGGGTGGAAACGTTGGCTTACTGCATTGCATTCAAAGGGCTCAAAGACTCTGTGAGAGAGTGCCAGTCATGGCCAGACGGAGAAGGGCCAACAGGCATCGGCACAGGAGGCCTTACCCACCCAGGGTATACCGCCAGCAGTTCTCATATCTGAACATGTCTGACGAGCAGTGTGTTCGGAGGCTGCGATTCAGAAGGGAGGTGGTCACTGAGATCTGCCACCTGCTTCGCAGAGATCTGCAGCCACAGCTGAGGAGCAGGACATCTCTGTCAGTGGCAGTGAAGGTGACGGTGGCTCTCAACCTCTATGCCACTGGCTCCTTCCAATCTGCTACTGGGGACATTTCCAATATCTCCCAGTTTGTGGTACATTGCTGCATCTGCCAGGTGACCAATGCCCTTTTCAGAAGGAGACGTCAGTACATCTCCTTCCCCATGACCCTGGACAAGCAGCAAGAGCGTGCAATGGGATTTGGAAGAATAGCGGGCTTCCCCATGGTGCAGGGCGCCATTGACTGCACGCATGTGGCTTTGCCGGCACCTCGAGAGAATGCCGAGGATTACCACAACCGGAAGGGCTACCATTCGCTCAACGTCCAGGTGGTGTGTGACCACAGGCAGCTCATACTAGCTGCCAATGCCCGCTTTCCAGGCAGCAGCCACGATGTCTTCATCCTGTGCCAGACTTCTGTGGCAGACATTTTCGAAGCCCAGGCTCACCCACGAGGATGGCTTCTCGGGGACAAGGGCTATCCTTTGTGCACCTGGCTGATGACCCCACTCCGTGCGCCCAGCACCCCTGCTGAAGAGCGATACAATGACAGCCATCAAGCTACCAGGAACATCATTGAGCAAACAAGCGGCGTGCTCAAGCAATGGTTCCGCTGTCTGGACCGTTCCGGAGGAGCCCTACAGTACTCGCCTGAGCGAGTCTCCCATTTCGTTGTAGTGTGCTGCATGCTGCACAACCTGGCTATCCTCAGGACTCAGCCACTGCCAGCAGACATTGGAGGACCACCAGAGGAGGAGGAGGAGGAGCACCAAGACGGCAGGGAGGTACAAAGTGCAAGGGCCGTCCGTCGGCGGCTTATTGCAACTCGGTTCTAGGCCCCCTCTCAGGGAATGGCTTGTGCCAATGAAAGAATATGAATGGAGCCGCGCCGCAAACCCTCAGCCGGTCAAGGCAACAAATAGTTAAAAGTGCAAACATGGACAATGTGAATAAAGAAAATTTTTTATTGTGCAAACTCTGTGCCCTTCCCGCATGACAAACTAATTCAGATAAACCCCCCAAAAAACAGTCAAAGACATAACTGGCTCTCACAACCTTCAGAAAATGAAAAAAACAGTTAAACAAAAATGACCATGATCCTCGGCCTTCATATAAAAAACAAACACAACATTCCCGGCCCTCATATAAAAAACAAACACAACATTCCCGGCCCTCATATAAAAAACAAACACAACATTCCCGGCCCTCATATAAAAAACAAACACAACATTCCCGGCCCTCATATAAAAAACAAACACAACAGTCTCGGCCTCCATATATAAAAAAAACACAACCTTTGGCCACACCTTCTACTTTTTCCCCTGCGAGGGTGATTGTTGAGTCTGTGTGTCCCAGTTATGCTTATTATAAATCACTGGACACAGACAACAAGAATAACTTTAACAGGTCTTTACTATTCGGAGATCAGGGCTGAACTGCCCAGCAAATCACTACACAACGTTTATATACCGGTGTGGTCACCACCGGTATTACAGTATACAGCAGCCAAGAGAAAGTAGTACATCTCTTAAGGTAGTTCTCTTAAGGTGGAACAGGTTACATACACCACAATCCTCCCTTTTTAGCTTAACAGTGTATATCCCCATTTAACATAACATAATAACATATATATATACAACTTCATGCAAAACAGTTCAAAGATTCAGTCTCTGAGGAGGCCTCCTGATCCGAGTTGGATAACGCCTTTCAGGGGTCTCTGATTCTCATTGCTGGGGTGACTCATCTAGTTGATCTCTTATGGATTGGACATCATCATCAGGTACATTCACTTCTGAGGTAGATGCTTCAGGTTCACTAACTTCTTCCATGGTTGTCTCTGCCGTAACCATGGGATCGACCCTTGTTCTCGATTCTACCAGTTGGTCAGCATGACGTCGTATTACATTTTCACCAATATCTACCGTGTACATCAGGGGTCCTTGTCTGGCCCGAATTGTTCCAGATTGCCATTTCTCATTTTTATAGTCCCGGGCTAACACTGGTTGTCCTATTTCGAAACTCCGAGTGGTCTTGTTATTTATATGCTGGAACTGTTTGTTTTCGACTTCCCTCCGCATATTTGGTTTTAACAAGTCCAACCTGGACCGCAACCTCCTGTTATAGAACATCATGGCAGGACTTTGGTTTGTCACTGCATGAGTGGCGTTTCGATATGCCAGTAGGAAATTGTCCACCTTGTGTTGTAGTGGAATCTGATCTTCGCTCATGGCCTTTATTGCTTTTTTGAACGTTTGTACAAATCTCTCGGCCAACCCGTTTGTAGCCGGATGATATGGGGCAGAGGTATAATGTTTCACCCCATTCTTCTTCATGAATTTCTGGAATTCTTCTGACACGAACTGCGGTCCGTTGTCTGAACATATTTGTTCTGGCAATCCATTTCTTGCAAATATCGTTCTTAGCACCGCGATCGTCTTTTCCGAGGTAGTGGTAGTCATCTTAATCACTTCTGGCCATTTAGAATGTGCGTCCACAGCAATTAAAAACATGGAGTCCATGAATGGACCAGCAAAGTCAATATGTACACGTTGCCATGGGGTTGAAGGCCATTCCCATGGATGCAGCGGTGCAATCGGAGGTGCATTTTGAACTTTTTGGCACCCTGAGCAGCTTTTCGTCAGATCCTCTATCTGTTGGTCGATACCCGGCCACCACACATAAGCCCTAGCAAGGCTTTTCATCTTGACTCCCCCCAGATGACCTTCATGCAGTTCCTTTAGAACTCTCTCTCTTAACTTAGGAGGAATAATCACCCTTGTTCCATACATCAATGTTCCTTGACAGACGGACAGCTGTTCTCGTCTTGCTGAGAATGCCGGTAACAGTGGATCACCATGTGCTGGCCATCCCTTCACTGTCAATTCGTAGACCCGGGACAGTGTCGGGTCGTTCCTGGTTTCTCTTTCGATACTTGCATTGGTGACTGGTAAACATTCGATGATGGTCGAGTGAAATAACTCAACAGGGTCAACCGTCGGTGCCTCCTCCGCTGTAGGTAGTGGCAGGCGCGACAGCCCATCAGCATTACCATGCTGCTTTGTACCTTTGAATTCAATCTGATATTGATGTGCCCCTAGAAAAAGGGACCATCTCTGGAGTCTCTGTGCTGTCATCACCGAAACACCCTTCTTAGGGTTAAAAATGGATACCAACGGCTGGTGGTCTGTCAGAAGCGTAAACTTTTGGCCCTGCAGGTAATGATTAAACTTCTTTACTCCCCACACAAGGCTGAGAGCCTCCCTATCTATCTGAGCATAGTTGCGCTCAGCGGAGGTCAATGATCTGGATGCGAACGCAACTGGCCTCTCCAGGCCATTTGGCAACTTGTGTGAGAGTACTGCCCCAATACCATATGGAGAAACATCACAAGCCAAACGAATAGGAAGCATTGGGTTGAAGTGAGCCAACACTTCCTCTGAGGTGATCAATGCCTTGCTTTTGCGAAAGGCCCTCTTACAGTCCTCGCTCCGCCTCCATGGTACTCCCTTCTGCAAAAGAGCGTTCAGCGGGTGCAGCACCATGGATAAATTTGGCAGAAACTTATGGTAATAGTTAATCAACCCTAGGAACGACCTCAACTGGGATACATTATCCGGAGCGGGAGCCTTCACAACAGCTTCGATCTTGTCAGGAGACTTATGAAGCCCCTCCTGGTCAATGACATGACCACAGTACGAGATCCGCTTCTGAAAGAACTCACATTTCTGCCGATTAACTCGAAGTCCATATTCTTTCAATCTGGTGAGCACCAGTTCCAAATTTGCAAGGTGTTCCTTATCATCATCTCCTGTAATCAGAATATCGTCCAGGTAACATTGTGTGCCTGGAAATCCCTGTAATACCTGCTCCATGGCCCTCTGCCAAATTGCTGGAGCCGATGCCACTCCAAAAACCAGTCTATTATACCGATACAAGCCTCTATGCGTGTTGATCGTGAGATACTGGCGTGACTCTTCCTCAACTTCCATCTGTAAGTACGCCTGCGCCAGGTCTATCTTGGTGAAGTGTTTCCCGCCAGACAATGAAGTGAAGATATCCTCAATCCGCGGAAGCGGATATTGCACCGTGTGAAGCAACGGATTAACAGTGATCTTGAAATCTCCACAGATGCGAACCTTCCCCGGTTCCCCCGGCTTGTTGCTCGATGAATGCTTCATGACGGGAACAATGGGAGTGGCCCACTCACTCCAGTCCACCTTAGACAGTACTCCTGAACGTTCTAGCCCTTCCAGCTCAGCTTCCACAGCCGGTCGTATCGCATAAGGTACCGGTCTGGCTTTGAAAAATTTCAGGTTTGCATGTTCTTCAACCTTGATGTTTGCCGTAATTCCTCTCAGTGTTCCCAGTCCCTGTTGGAACACCTCTTTAGCATCGTCCAATATTCTGGACAATCGTTTAGGTTTGACATCTTCTTTTTTACCGGAATCTACCGTTAGTGCTTTTAAGGAATGCCAGTCCATATTTATTCTCCTGATCCACTCCCGTCCCAGTAGTGGTGGACCTCCCTCAGGTAGCACATATAAGTCCATTCCTCGGCTTTCTTTGCCCTTGTGGACCACCTTTACCTTTATCTTTCCGATGGGGTATACTCTTTGCCCCGTGTATGTTTTCAATACAATCTCCGTATCCCGTAGGGGAATATGTGGGAATAACCTTTTGTAATCTTGCTTATTCATGACCGTCAATGCCGATCCAGTGTCCAATTCCATCTTCACTTGGACTCCTGCTATCTGAAGTGTGACCCAGATAGTTTGGAGGTCTGCTTCATTACCCACATTGTGTACTCTTAGACAACCCAGTTCCTTACTGCTGGAGTCTGACTCTGACTTCTGTTCATCCAAACTGTTCTCTGTCACCTTGTGTACCTTTCTGCACTTTTCCTGCGGTGACTTTTTGTTGCTGGTCTTCTTTCCTGACCGGCATACTTTAGCTATGTGACTAAGCCTGCCACATTTTCTGCATTCCTGATTTTTGAACCAGCACTGGTTCTGATCGTGCGTTGTCTTTCCACAACGATAACACTTTACTGCACCCAAGGCCATTTGATTGGTGCTGAGTTCCAATGACCTTAGCTGCATTTCCGCAGTGCCTCTCGCTGCGGCTTCGTGCGATGCTGCAATAGTGACAGCTTTATCAAGCGTAAGATCATTCTCCTCTAGCAGTTGCTTTTGTGTTCCTTCTTTTAACAATCCACACACAAATTTATCTCTCAGCGCATCTGCTAGTCCTGTTCCAAACTGACAGTACTTTGATAGCTTACGCAGTTCAATTAAGAATTCAGCGTTGCTTTCTTCTTTCAGCTGCGTTCTTCTGTAAAATTTAAATTGTTCCACTATCAGCAGCGGCGTGGGGTTTAAATGATTTTTCAGGACAGTAACAATATTCACGAAAGTCTGATCCGTCGGTTTATCTGGTGATACAAGGTGCTTCAATAGCCCATACGTCTTCGCACCCATTGAGCTTAATAAGGTTAGTGCTTTCTTATCATCTGGTACCTCATTTGCTTTACAATAAACTTCCATGCGTTCTACATACGTGGCCCAATCTTCGACATTGCTATCAAAAGCATTGATGTTACCATGTTTAGGCATCCTTGCAAGTTTCTTTAAATTTTCTTTTTCCCAAAATGGCGGCTTCCCGCGCTTGTCTTCTTCCCCCGCCTACTAAAATGGCGGCTTCCCGCGCTTGGCGTTTTTTCCCGTGCTCGTCTTCTTCCCCCGCCGACTACAATGGCGGCTTCCCGCGTTTGCCTTCTTCCCCCGCTGGCTGCAATGGCGATTGCCGTGCTGCTGTCGTTCTCGCCTCCCCAGCGGTTCTCAATTCCCCGACGCTGCTTTTTTTTTTTTTTGCTCCCCCGCGGTTCCCGTGGGCATTCATGCTTCCCCTGCTGTTGCGCCTCTCAGCCCCGCTTGCAAGCCGGTCCTTTACACCAGCTGCGGTTGAGTTCTCCGCGGTTCTCGTGGCCTTAACGCTGCCCTAGTCGCTGCGCCTCTCGGCCCCGATTGCAGCCTGGCCCTTTTCACTGGCCGCGGTCGAGTTCTCTGCCCTTTTTCCTCCGTTTTCCCTCCCCTACTCCACAGCCAACGCGGCCGACTTTCTGCTCGTGTCGCTGATCGGCTTACCCACCACTGTGGTAGAAGGGATGATCACTGCCTGTCGCTGATGGAGGGCTTCGTGGTCAGAATTTTTCTTTTTTTAACCCGGGTTCTCGATGCCTCCCGTGCGATGTGGTGCTCAGCAGGATGATGAGGGCGGATGCCTCTTCTCGACGCCCGTTCTGAGGACGAAGCTGCCTTGGATGTAAAACTGCCGCAGGGTAAGATCGGACTCGTCGCCACTGTTGAGTCTATGTGTCCCAGTTATGCTTATTATAAATCACTGGACACAGACAACAAGAATAACTTTAACAGGTCTTTACTATTCGGAGGTCAGGGCTGAACTGCCCAGCAAATCACTACACAACGTTTATATACCGGTGTGGTCACCACCGGTATTACAGTATACAGCAGCCAAGAGAAAGTAGTACATCTCTTAAGGTAGTTCTCTTAAGGTGGAACAGGTTACATACACCACAGTGATCCGCCTTGATTCCGCGAGTGGCCCCTTCCCACCCTGCAGCTCCTCCTCAATGGGACCCCAGTGGCTGCAGCAAGGCTGGGGGAAGGCTGCTGAGGGTCAGATGGTGAGTCGGCAGATGCCCTTGGGGGACGGCCTGGACCAGCTCTGGGCCTGGAGGGCCCAGCTGCTGACTGCTCCAACTCTGCTTGGGCAGCAGCAGTCTGTCCTACGGGTGGTGGCAGCTGCAGTGGAGGAGTGACAGTGTTGGCAGCAGGCTGCCAACCTGACAGAGCACAGGCACTCCCTGGTTGGCTGATACACTGGCAATCACATGGGCCAGCACTGCAGCATGCGCAGCAATCTGCTGAAGCACAGAATGCTGGGCTGCTGCGGGGCAGCGAGGGCCACGGCGATGCCTGGCCGATCCAGCGAGGGTGGCAGCAGTTAGTGCCCGTGTGGCCCTGATCTGTGTCTGCATCAGACCAGCCAGTGAATGCATGGCACGACTGAGCACTTGGCTGGAAGCCGCCTGTGATGCAGCGAAGTCCTGCTGACTCCTAGCCTGTGCTGCCGCGAAGTCCTGCTGACTCCTTGCCTGTGCTGCACTGAATTCCTGCAGACTCCTGGCCTGTGCTGCCCCGAATTCCTGCAGACTCCTGGCCTGTGCTGCCCCGAATTCCTGAACACTCCTTGCCAGTGACTCTATGGAGTCAGGCATCCTTGCCACTGCAACCACGAGCTCAGTGTGCCTGCGCTCAGCCTGGGTGCCCATTTCACCAAGGAGCCGCACCTCCTCTGCGCTCACCGTAGCAGGACTGGAGGCTGCACTCACCCTCCGGGGAAAAGGCCGCCGAGCTTCCCCACCCCTCCCATGTTGCTGCAGCCTGCTGGGCCCTGGAGCTTCACTCTCCTCAGACCCTTCCCCCCTGCTCCCCTCCAGGGAAGACGTGTCCCCATCATGGCCATGGGCTGCCTCGGCTGAGGGTGGCACTGATGGGCCGGCTCCCTCTTCCTCCTTCTCGAATTCAGAATCACTGACAGTGGCAACTTCAGGGGCCGCCTCCTCACCTGGCGAATCAGCATCTGAAAGCAGGGAGGCACATGAGTTGCTTTAGAATGAGGACAGGGCGGCAGCGAGGAAGGCACAAGTGCTGCTATGCACTGCATTGGTTCGATAGTGGCAAAGGATGCTGGTGTGAGGCACAAGTGGAAAGAGAGAGGTCAAAAAGGTGATGACCTTACCATTGCTGTCCAGAACAGGGTCGGCATCTCCACTGGCGACGGGGCCAATCAGCCGGCCTGCCATAATGCGCTCCACATGCTGCTCCAGGTCGCTGAGCTCTTTCAGGTCAGGACAGCCTCCCCTGGTCCGTAGCTGCTGCCTGCGATTGTGGGCCAGCTTGCCCTGCAAGAGAAAGGATGGCCTCTAAGTACAGTGTCAAGCCCTCATCTTGCCTACACTGCCTCCCATGGTGGAATAGCCCTGACAGTGTCAAGCCCTCATCTTGCCTGCACTGCCTCCCATGGTGGAATAGCCCTGACGGTGTCAAGCCCTCATCTTGCCTGCACTGCCTCCCATGGTGGAATAGCCCTGACAGTGTCAAGCCCTCATCTTGCCTGCACTGCCTCCCATGGTGGAATAGCCCTGACAGTGTCAAGCCCTGATCTTGCCTGCACTGCCTCCCATGGTGGAATAACACTGACAGTGTCAAGCCCTCATCTTGCCTGCACTGCCTCCCATGGTGGAATAGCCCTGATAGTGTCAATCCTCATCTTGCCTGCACTGCCTCCCATGGTGGAATAGCCCTGACAGTGTCAAGCCCTGATCTTGCCTGCACTGCCTCCCATGATGGAATAGCCCTGACAGTGTCAAGCCCTGATCTTGCCTGCACTGCCTCCCATGGTGGAATAGCCCTGACAGTGTCAAGCCCTGATCTTGCCTGCACTGCCTCCCAAGGTGGAATAGCCCTGACAGTGTCAAGCCCTCATCTTGCCTGCACTGCCTCCCATGGTGGAATAGCCCTGACAGTGTCAAGCCCTCATCTTGCCTGCACTGCCTCCCATGGTGGAATAGCCCTGACAGTGTGTAAAGTGCTGAATGTGCACGTGGTTTTCCTGAGAGTCCCATAGCTCTTGGATGAGGGCTGGGCATTGGGGCTTTCAGGTCCCTTTGGCCAGAAACTTAGGTGCACATGCAGGAATAAAGAGGATAGTGGAAAGGGTACTCACCCTGACAACCTGAGTGAGGTCGTTGAACTTTTTTCTGCATTGAACTGGAGTCCTGGCAACCATGCTGTTGGTGGTCACGCTGTTTGCCACCTTCCTCCAGGCTTTTCGGTACTTGCTGGGAAGCGGCCTCCTCCCACTGTCAGGGAAGAGGACAGGTCGCCTGCGCTCCACTGCACCAACCGGTAGCCTCAGGCACCCTTGCTGAAGCGCTCCGCTCGCTCCCTAGCCTTCTCCATTGTCCTGGGCGTTGAACTGTTGAACCAGCAATGGTCAGGCCTTGCTTCAGGGCTGCAGTGTGCAGGGCGTGGCAGCCAAACAAATCGACCCTCCCTCTTTAAGAGCTGACCGGCGCCAGCGTGTCTGCCTTCAATCAGCAACTTGCCGCACCTGCGCTGCGCCCGCCCTTGGTATTAGCGCCTCGGCTCGCCGGCTTAGCGCCTTATGATAGTCGTGCATCGCCTGCTTTAGCGCAGCAGCAATCTCTTGGGGCGATGCAACTCAATTTCGGCGAAGGTGGCGCTAAGTTGCGCCGGGCGCTAAATTTAGCGAACGCCCGGCTGTGGCGCCCCAAACGTGGCGATACTGAATTTCTAGGCCTAGAAGTCATAGATTTGCTAAACGAAATAATTTAATATTTCCCCACCCCTGTTTTATAAATATATAATAAATATATTGAAAGTATATTTTAATTGTGTGTTATATTGATGCAATTATATTCAGGCTACTAAAACGTACTACACCTTGATTACTTAATTAATATGTACCTCTATTGTAGAATAGAGTTTTATATATCTGTTTTAATTGTTTTAAAACCCATTATGACAGAAAGTATTATGTGACAGTGTTATTTAAGAGATTCTGTTCTGAGCTGGCACGGTGATATGGAATGGTGGAGCGCAACAGGCTGTACTGGAAAACAGTGCACCCATCACTTGAGGAAACTTAAGTAGCGTATATAATAATAAAGTAAGAATTTCGGGCCTACTGTCAGTAGATATGAGTTACATTCAAATTGTGCGGCTTAGCTCTGCTGGTAGAATTCTCACTTCTAAGTCCAAAGTTCAAAGCTCACTCCAGGAGTTCAGCATATAATATAAGATGACACAATGTAATACTGAGAGTGTTGCATGGTCAGAGGAGTTTCCCCTTGGATGTGACAGTAAGCAGAGTTTGCCTGTTCCAGTGATTCAGGTGGATGTTAAAGGTATTATGATATTATATGAAGACGATTATAGGATATGATCTTGTATCATTTCTCTTTCAATTACTACAACCACTATCACCAAAACAGGTTAACTGATGATTCATCTCATTGTAGTTTGTAGGATCTTACTATATGCAAAATGGCTGCAGTGTTTGTCTACATAACAACAGTCACTGCACTCAGAATAACTCATTGCATGTGAAGTGCTGAGAGACTATATCAAGGCAAGTGCTTCCTTCCTTTCCTTCAATGAAACCACTTTCTGCATTACTGTATCTTTTCTTTAAGGCACAATTATTTTGAATATGTACCAAGACTGTGATTGGAGTTAAAGCTGAACAATAGTAGAAGAAAAAATGTGATTTGTGCTGGCATAGATTACCTCACTGATGTAAATTGAAATCTGCAACATCACTTGACTTTCTATTAATTCCCACAAGTAACCAACAGAAAAAAGCAGGACAGATACAAGCTGAAAATGTATTCACACAAAACAAATGTGCCCATACAGTGACAGATCCATTCTTTACCAACATCAGCACAATAGTGAATCTGAGCTTAACTGTTAGTGCAAAGCCTGACAATAGAACATGGCATCTTAAGGGTAACTTACATGCTCTACAGAAACAGATGCAGCTTTATTATCTGGGTTTAGACTGGGTAGTCCATTTTTTCTAAAATATAATTGGGACACTAATGGTCTGGCCCTGAAGTTAGGCTGATACACGAGTGTATGAACACTTAATGCATTTGTCTGAAATTCCCCTCTCTGTTATTTTAGCAGATATGTTAATCCATTTGTTTTAAACCTCTAAAATAACAGAGAGGTGAGCTTCCAAGACATGAAGTGATCATATGCTAATATCCCATGGCATAATTTCAGGGCCTCCAATTTTTAAAATAGAAACCTTTTTCTCACCTGTTTCTCAAGGTGTGGAGTTATTAATTATTAAGGTTATGATGAATTTTTATCTTCAGCAAAGTAATCATTAGAACACAAGCCATGACATGCGCATTGCTCCATTCCATCTTGTCCGATATTTATATTATAAGCTCGCTGAAAATGACTTTTTAAATTCAAAAACACACATTGCATAAACAGAATACCACACCAGTGAGAGATGCAGAAAATATTTAATCTGCAAATAGTCTACCCTGAGCTAGGAGGTCATTCATGTGTAAGATATTTTTTAATGGACTGCTCACAAACACAACATCGTGTATGCATTACTTGCCAGAAAACCCATTAAAGCAGCTAGAAAGAAGATGTTAAAAACACTCTGAGTATTTATTATTTGCTCACAGAAAGCAAGATAAACCCGTCTAGTGTTAACATCTTTATCCTCAATAAGGCAATAATGTTTAAAGTGGGAACCTTTCTGATCAAGAGTAAATTTTTAATGATTTAATAGTTGCCTGTTGCAGTTTCTAAAAAAAATCCATGGCAATGATTGCAAACAGAGTACTTACGCAAAGGCACACGCACACATACATATATAATATATATAGATAGGTATGTAGATATATATAAATTGGAGCTGCTATAAAAGCTAAGTTACAAGTAACTGGGTCACTGCAGTCAGAAGCTTAAACCAGTGACCGCAGAACAGAAACAATATTCAGCATATGATCATTCTTATTTGCATTCAGGATATGCTATAGCCCATTTATTGGAGCAGATAAAATATCTACCACTGAACAGCATTAATACCTTTAGTGTGAATCCCCACAGTTTAAGGGAGCATTCATTTCATTATATATAGACGTGTAATAAAAATTAAAGTTGTGCTCAATGTGTTTTTATATGTAAGTTACAGTGTTGTGAAACTTGTCACATTGCTGCATGGTTTCAAAGGACAAAAACACCCTTTTGCTGCGCTGCATTGATTTTTTGGGAGAGGTAGTTGTCAAATTTGTCCCAGCATAAATTACTAATGTTTGACAGCACAGTCTCCAGTTTATCCTAATCATCATGGTAGATGGTGTGGACTGAAATTAACAAAGAATACCAGCAAAGATAAGGTGACCATCTTTTCCTCTTTATTTCAACCAATCTAAATATTAAATTAATATATTTATGCTGCATTTGGAGAAGCAAACAGAATAAAATGATTTTTTGTAATTTGACACACAATAAAAACTTGTGTCAATCTGATTGCCAATAGTTTTGGAAATCAGCCGAGGTGAATTGCCAGAAGGACTAGACTGCCTATTTAGCATGAGCAGCTGGCAGTAATCTTAGTGCAGCATAGATTTTAGCAAGCAAGGTGAAATATGTAGCTTGACTGTAACATTTGTATTTTTTATGGTAAGTTAGCATCCCTGTTGTCTTGTTAAAATGACAGATTGAATTGGAAAACCATTAATATATCGGGTTTTAGCAACATGCCTGGAAGAGAACAGGACATCTCTTTTACACTTAGCACATAAACAAGTGCAGGGTAAAATTATCCTTGAACACTATACATTTTGTTTTAAGCCAACGCCTGGGAGACAATAATTCAAGTTAATTTTTTAATGAGGGCTGAAAGGATTCACCCCTAAGCTGCCCTGTCCGTCTGTTTGTATATTACTGTGTCTGTAATGGTGTTGCGCATTAAAGAAAGAATTGGCTTGAACATGTATCCCAGTGTAGGTATTTCAAAATAAAAGTATCGTTCTTTGCATAGGTTCTGAGTTAGGTCATTGTGGTTTTTAACATTTTTGAATTAAAGTTTCAGTTTTACTTGCAGTGGTGATAAAAGGAAAGCAAAATGCTGGAAATCTGAAATAAATACAGAAAATGCTGTTAATTCATAGCAGGCCAGTCACTATCTAAAAGAGAAATATTTGTATATGTTAATATTTCAGATGTAACCCTTAATCAAACAAGAACACACCTCAAAAGTTGACCTGTCCTTTTTTCAGATGCTAAGCATTTCCACAATTTTCTAATTTTATCAGTGGTGGAAGCAGATTCAATAATAACTTTAAAAAGGGAATTGGATAAACAGTTGAAAAGGAAAAATCTGCAAGTCTATGGGGAAAGAGCAGAGGAGTGGGACTAATTGGATAGCTCTTTCAAAGAGCTGGCACAGGCACGATGAGCCAAATGGTCTCCTTTTGTGCTGTATCATTCTTTGATTCTATTTCCTACATTACAACAGTGACTACACTCCAAAAGCACTTCATTGGTTGTAAAGTGCTTTTAGATGTCCGGTGATCGTGTAAGGCACTATAGAAATCCAAGGCCTAGAAATTCAGTGGGCTGCGACATCCGTTAGCGCCTTAAGAGGGCGCTAAGTGGGTCGGAAGCCACTGGCCACGCCTCCCGCTAAATTTAGCGGGATGCTAATGGCGGCGCCAGCCGTTAGCGCTGCACCGCTACCGATGACATCATCGGTGTGTGCAGAGCCCCGCTACTGCCCCGATCGCGATATTTAGTTGCGTCCCCTGCTTTAACGCCGGACGCTATTTGCGCACGGTTCAGGGGGCCTACCTGCAGCGGTAGAGGCGCTAATTAAAAGAGAGGTGCAGGGTGGCCATTTTTTTTGCTGGCCGCCTGCCAGCACCTCTCCGCGCTGCCGTCCCCGGCCTCCTGAGCCCCCCCCCCATCCCACGGAGTGCTGACTGCATTCCAAGAGCCCGGCACTTCTCCTCAGTGCTGGGCTCTTTTGCTGGCACTCGCAATCCTCGATCGCGCTGCACAAGGCCCCTCCCCTTTAAGAAGGGGAGGAAGGCCTGCAGTACCTCAGCGCGCCGTGCCACAGCGTGTGGCGCTGCAGCACGTTGCGCAGCGATATTCAGCTGCAGCGCCCCAAGAGGGATGCGGGGCGCCTCCAGTAGCGCCGCGCTTCTCTCTGGGGCGTGCAAAGTGAATTTCCGGCGGGCGGCCGCGACTACTTCCGGGGCACTACTTTTGGCGCCCTGGCGAGGCTGGCGCCCCAAATCAGGCGCTACTGAATTTCTAGGCCCAAGTCTTTCTTTCTTTATAACAGCGGTGGAGGGAGCAGTGGCAGTTCCTGGCATGATGATATGGACTTGCTGCATGCACAACTTTAATGGTGAGCTGATCGGAATATTTCTGCTGCACAGTGATGACAGCTGGAGGTGGGGAGGGGGAATGATTGAAGTTACAGTATCAAAATGTTGAATATGTGAATCGACAATTGTATGCAGAGAACGTGCTACACAAAAAGTGTTTTATTTCTTGAAAGGACATTTGGAATTTTTTTTTCTTTTTTTTTCCAATTTCCTTCCCTTTTTCTCCTCTCCAGACTCATAGAAACGCACAAGATAGGCCATTCAACCCCTCGAGCCTGCTCCGCCATTCAATGAGATCATGGCTGATCATCCAAACTCAGTACCCTGTCCCTGCTTTCTCCCCATATCCCTTGATCCATTTAGCCTTAAGAAATATATCTAACTCCTTCTTGAAAAGAAGGACTCATGCTAGGGTATGGCTCCATGAATGCTGGCAGTCCTTGGTACCTTATCCAGATGCCCATCCATTATGTGTTAACCTAGGCAGAAAGTGATGCCAGATTATTCAATGTGGAAAGTATCGTATCTGAGCCTGCCACGTGTGCAATTTTCAGCATGGGCCACCATACAGTGATCAGGAACTAAGGGCTGGATTTTACCAACCTCAGTGGGTCCGTGGCGAGTGATGACGGTGGCAGGTCCTGGCCTCGCTGCTGGCTCCAGCCCGCTGTCCAAAATTATTTTCTCCTGATTGGGCTTGTTAAGCCCGCCCAGTGCGTTTGCCGGCCAATTGAAGGAAGCGGGTCTGATGACGTCATTTGATGACGCGTCATCAGCTGGTTTACTTAAAGGGACCATGCGCAAATTTAGTTTGACAGTTATGCTGTCAGTGTTCTACAGCATTGAGGTGCTGCAAACACTGACAAGCACTGCACAGAGGTGCACGGCTGCACCCAGGCTCTCCCATGACTGCCTCCATTGCCTGGATGAGTGCAGCTCCAACAACACTCAAGAAACTCAACACCATCCAGGACAAAGCAGCCCGCTTGATTGGCATCCCATCCACCACCTTAAACATTCACTCCCTCCACCACCGGCATACCATGGCTGCAGTGCGTCCCATCTACAAGATGCACTGCAGCAGCTCGCCAAGGCTTCTTCGGCAGCACCTCTCAAACCCGCGACCTCTTCCACCTAGAAGGACAAGGGCAGCAGGTGCATGGGAACACACCACTTCCAAGTTCCCCTCCAAGTCACACACCATCCTGACTTGGAAGTACATCATCGTTCCTGCATCGTCGCTGGGTCAAAATCCTGGAACGCCCTCCCTAACAGCACTGTGGGAGTACCTTCACCACACGGACTGCAGCGGTTCAAGAAGGAGGCTCACCACCACCTTCTCAAGGACAATTAGGGATGGGCAGTAAATGCTGGCCTTGCCAGCGATGCTCACATCCCATGAATGAATAAAACAAAATGCAGTGAGCTTGGAAAGTGAACAGCTGGGAGCTTTTATACCACTTTTGCTGAATCCACTCATAACCTGCTGAGCTGACGTGATCCCTGAGCAGTGTATAACCCGTGGGGGAACTCGTAAAATTGAAAGGTAAGCTTAAAATAGTATTTAAGTGCCTCTTCGCAATCTCTTAATGATCTAAATTGCCTCCCCACCGCACATTTGCAGTCAAGAATGAGATGATTGTATGGCCATTCAACTCCCGACCTGCTTACCTGACGGGATCCCCAAGCAGCGTAGACCCCATGGGCGACCTGGTAAACTCTGAAGGTGAGCTGAAAATAGTTCTTAATGCTCTGTTAACAAGGTCATAATGACCTGATTTGCCTCCCCCACTGCTGCGTGTCGGGTCTGCTCAGCGTTGACAGACCCGACATTTGGAAAAGGCATGTGGCGGCGGGTTTACAGCATAATCCCGACCCGCTGTCAAAAAAAATCCATTTTCCCACCTGACCCGGCACCGATCACGCCCACTGACCTCCTGGAAAATTCCTCCCAAAGACTCTGAACTGATGCTGGGTGTCACAAGCAGACATCCACAGCCAGAACACTGTCTAGTTTAAGTTTGATGCTGACTGTGGTACAATAGCTGCAGCCATAACAGTTAACCACAAGGAAATAACACAGTCAGTTGCATATTAGAAAGCAGTAACACATCAAGAGAATTTAAATGATGTCCTAAAGCATGATAGTTATACTAAACACTTGTTGGTAAACTCTTGTATGTGGAAGTTATTCCACGGGAAGGAGTACTGATTGACTCATGAGGACCCCCAACTCAAACACAAGTTTATTTGGTGATCTGCACCATTGCCAAATTACATAAATTGATCTCCATAATAGCTATGGAAAGTTAAATTTTACAATTTAGTGGAGATTTAAATGGATGACAGGCTCCTTTAATTGTATTGTTTGACTCGTACCCCAGTATATTTATCTTATGAGTCATATGTATATATATATATATATCCTAACACTGTCAACATGTGTATTTTATATTACAAATGAACACAATATACAGCAGACTTTTAAAAATGATGGAGGTGACAGGTGAAGATTATTTCATATCAGGAATCTTCAGAATAGAATGATACTCCTCTACAAGTTCAGGTGAGTAATACCTCCCAGTTTAAGATATAACAGGCAGACTAATGTAATGAAGAAATTAATGTGTTCTTCTCCCTGCAGGTGTAAGTGTGGTTTTACTTCAGGTTCAGTCTCCTCAATATCGCTGTTTGTCCTCTATTCCAACCTTTCCCCTTGCTGCTTTTCATTCTACGTTCACAGCAGGATTTGTAAATACACAAACTGGACCCTAGCACGTATTAAACCACCAAGTTTCTCATCCCCATACAGCATAGGACAATAACATTTCGGCCTAGAAATTGAGTTGACGCCGCGCCAGGGCTTTAGCGCCGGAAATTTAGCGCCGGCGCTAATTCCCTTGCGCGCGCCAAAAATTCAGTAGCGCCGCGCCCAGACGGCTGCCGGCGCTACTGGCGGGCGTGAGCGCCTCCCAATGGGCGCTGAGTGCCGAATTGCGGCGCTAATCCGGCGCTGCGGCACCCGATGCGGTGCGGCAGGCTGGGGAAGTGCAGGCCTCCTCCTTCAGTTAAGGAGGAGCTGCCTGCACCCGCCCGCTGTCCGTTCAAATATTGAAAAAATGAGCCCGGCACCTCGGACAAGTGCCGGGCTTGCAGGCCAGACGCATCTGTTCCGCGGGGGGGGGGTGGAGGAGTCCGGGGAGGGAGGTGCGGGCAGGCAGCCGACGGGAAAGCGGCCGGCCGCCGCGCGACCTTAATGCGCCGGCGCAAACTCGGGGAAGACTCGGTTGCCAGAGTCTTAGTTGCGGCTGCCACGGGCGAGGCGGCCGCAACTGAATTTCGGCGCTGGGGCCCGTCGTCATGGCAACCGGGACGCTGCGCACACCGATGACGTCATCGGTGCCGGCGCAGCGCTACCGGTCTACCGCGGCGTAAGGGCCCCAGGCAATTTCGGCGCCGGCGCCAAATGCAGCGCTAGGCCCTCTAGCGCCGCAAAATCGGCGCTAAGGGCACTCAATTTCTAGGCCTTCGGCCTAGAAATTGAGTTTTGGCTTAGCCAGGGCTTTAGCGCCGGAAGTTAGTGCCGGCGCTAAGTCCCCCTGCGCGCGCCAAAAATTCAGCAGTGCCGCGCCCAAACGGCTGCCGGCGCTACTGAAGGGTCTTTGCGGCGGTACATCGGCGCTAACTGCCGTTTCGCGCCGCAATTCCGGCGCTGCGGCACCCGATGCGGTGCGGCAGGCTCGGGAAGTGCAGGCCTCCTCCTTCCCTTAAGGAGGAGCTGCCTGCACCCGATCGCGGCCCGCGAAAATCTTTTAAAAAATGAGCCCGGCACCTCGGACAAGTGCCGGGCTTGCTTCTGTTCCGGGGGGGGGGGCGGGGGGAAGTCCGGGGAGGGAGCTGCGGCCAGGCGGCCGGCGGGAAAGCGGCCGGCCGCCGCGGGGCCTTTAATGCGCCGGCGCAAAGACTCGTAAGACTCTGTTGCCAGAGTCTTAGTTGCGGCTGTCACGGGCGAGGCGGCCGCAACTGAATTTCGGCGCTGGGGCCCGTCGGCATGGCAACCGGGACGCTGCGCACACCGATGACGTCATCGGTGCCGGCGCAGCGCTACCGGTCTACCGCGGCGTAAGGGCCCCAGGCAATTTCGGCGCCGGCGCCAAATGCAGCGCTAGGCCCTCTAGCGCCGCAAAATCGGCGCTAAGGGCACTCAATTTCTAGGCCTTCATCTTTAGTGAGTATGGGAAAGAGGAATCAACTTAATGTTTAAAAGTTACGAATGTGTGATTTTAAAATACAAAGGATAGCAGCAAATTCTCCAAAAAATCACTTTTGACATAGATGATACCCTCAGTGATTATTTATTTATTTATTTCTGTAAGTTAACACATTGTGAAGTGTACCCTGTACAGAGACTGAAGATGAGCCAGACCAGTACTATAGTCACATCACACCTCATAACACAAACTTCTATTTCTCCAACCCATCACAACAGAATTAATTATGTTCTACAGTAATATAATTCAACATGGGCAATTTTTCAGAGGTCTCCCTGCAAGGCTATTACTATTTTAGATGTAATGGAAAAGAATACTTTCACCAGTGATGATGTATTATAAAATATGCATTGTGGTATTACCACAAAAATTAACTGAGATCCCAGATGACATAACTGGTTTATTTGTGTAACAAAAATAAAGAATATTTAAGCCTTGAATTAAGAAAAATGAACCTTAAGGCTTTTTTGATGAAATGCAAATGTCTCATCACTTTACACTGTGGAAACATTGCAGTGTAAGAGTGATTTATATCAACAGCACTGATAGGAAAAACACTGTTTCTGATAAGCCAGTGGTGAACATTTAACAATACCTTTGAACATAGTACATTTAATTTAAAAAACGCATACATTCACTCAGAAATAAAATGAAAATGATCTTTGGCTCCCCATTGTTTTAATGAGGGCTCAATAAGCCTAGAGACTGTATATTATTGTTAAAAAAAAGACACATTGCAGCATGTTGTGGATTTCCTGGAACCAGGGTAGTTGATCCTGACAAACATCTCTCAAACAAGTAATTGATTTGAATCCCGCCCCCACCTCCCCACCACACCCCCAAGAACGTGGCTTGGGACTGGCTTTTTTTCATGACTTGTCAACACGCATAGTATTGCAAAATATGGTCCTCACAAGCATGGTTTCTGTTGATGTAGCCCCTCAATGGCCATGTGTAATTCTAAGAACTGAATGGAAAGGAGAACTCCCAGTATTCAGTGGTAACAATCACAAATGTACTATCCTCGGAAAGTTTGTTCTTGAACTGAAACAAGATTTTGAAGAGAAGCAACAATATCTGTATAATAAAGGGCTGCAGTTTAGGAGAATGTAAATCAGTTTGTCTTTACACAGAGGATCAGGCTCTGTAGTCAGACTTCTTACAGGAGAGGTGGGAAAGCTCAAAATATGTTTAGTAACAAACCATGCAGTTTATCTGCCAATCACAAAAGCTTAATCCTAGATGGGAGGGTAACAATGCTAAAAAGACATTTTTGCTTCCTTTTTAATGCTTAAAAAAGATTCATATAAAGGCAAATAAATACAAGATATTGTTTTTTAATAACATGGCAGACGTCCTTTACGAGGCTAATATAACACATCTTGTTTATAGCTCTCTAACAAAAAGCCCATATAAAGTACAACCTTTTTAATCTATCCTCTCTCCCATTAAATACACACTCTGGTTCGAAAATATAGCATTATAAACAAGAGCCCTTTCAATGGATCTTTGTCTGACTAGAAGATCATAAAGCAAACAGTTTAAAGTGAAATATATTTGCATTTGAAATTTTTATCACAAAACATATCATTGGTTTTAAAACTCATCACTGTCTGATATATGTGCAGCATCTTGCAGAGTTTAATGTGCAACACAGTAGAGTGATATTTATGGATATCTGCCCATGATGCCAAAAGTATGCTAAGTGTGCCAAAAATAAATTTTTCACATCTTCCTCACCCAGTTACATTTGCTAGAACAGCAGTTTTGTGTTGTACCCAAGGAAGTGATAATGTACTGCATTTATATATCCTTTTGCAATTACTCTTTATTTGATGAGTTGCACAGGTTTTATTTTCTAAATTGCTTTCAACACTGAGTGACCAGCTTCTTGTTGGTTGATAGGAAGAAACACAAGTCATCACAGCATTCTCTGTTATTTATCACACTTTCGTTAAGTGCAGCCAGTCAACTGGGGTGACATTTGATGCCATCAAAATCGGCAACCTTCTTTTCACTGGCCCAGAAGAATGACTTTATGTTATTCAAAAACCTCTAAGAAGGTTAACGTATACCTTCCTGCCTCTTCAAACATACACATCAATCCCTGGACAATAGAGCAGACCTACTCTGGGCCTCTACCAATGCTGCTCTCTAATTGGTTGCTAAGTGGTGCGTGATAATGGCCTGAATTGACTTGTCTCCCTATAGGGAAGTGCCTTGTTTCTGCTCAGTCCACCCCTCTGTTCACAAATAGACTGGCTAAAATGTGGGGCTTTGCAGTGTTGAACTCATCTCCTGCTGCACCAAAATGATATGTAAATGGGCCTCTGTTAGGTTGAAGTATTTTAGAAAGATATATATCTTGTGCTTTCAACTACTATAATTAAAGGCCATCACATCAACAAAACAAGAATAGGGGATCTTCAGCATATATGTTTTATGACAGCACAATGTAGCAATTTTAAAGTACAAATTTTACAATCAATGCTGCCGAATATAAGATAACATTTAATCCTTATCGGAATTATGAGAAAAATGTAACTGCTCAGCCTAACTATAACAGTTGTATGGTTGATGGTGCAAGTACTCTAAGTATCAAAGCACATTTTTGCAACACTTTAAAATGTTTTGTATATTACATGTATCCTAGTAACACTTGGTTTGAGTAATAGTAACAGAATTAATTATACTTCATTTGCCGTCTTTAACAGTATTGACCAAATTTAAGAACAAATGAGAACTGCTTATCAAGCTTGAAGAAAATAATCCATCAGTGGCACAATTTAAATTCTATGCAGTTCACTTATTAATCAAAGTAGCACTTACTATCCTATCTCCATTTCCCATTAACAGTCATTAAGCATCAGTGCTGATTGAAGCAATTTCTTTTTGGCTCACAACCTCATTTCTCCCAGAACCTTCTCTATTGGAAAACAATATTATAGAAAGAAAGAGTGAAAAGAGAGAAAAAAGTGGGAGGTACTTATTTCTTGTTGTGACCTTGACATCTTTCACAAAGAATCCAAAGGAATCTCTAAAATCTGCAGATACTGTCATATTTAGGGAGGGGCTAAGCAGAGCTGTCTTTGAGCTTGTGGGCACAGTATGTAGGTTAGTTAGACACAATTGAAGCACCATTATATTCCAAAATTCTGTCTGCTTTTGTTCCTTCTTTAGGGTACTCCAGACATAAGTCAAGACACTTTCAAGGCAGCTCAGAGCTGGTAGAAAGGTGTGTGAATCTGTAGTTTTCCAAATGCTGGAAAGGTGTGCAGAATAGTGTACTAAAAGCAGGCACTGCAAAATCTTATATTCTATATTACTATCAGAATTATGTGTTCCCATAAATGATGTGCAATGCTGCGCAAGATGTTATTAATTAGTGACACAGCGGCTGATGTAATTAGTGTCCGTGTTTGTCCAAACATTGGGTCAGTAGTAGATAATGTATACTCAGACAACATTGCTGAACTAACTCAGCTTCAGGCAAACCACTATGCTGGATACTGAGTGTCACACAACATTACTGTGTCAGTAATTCCAACTCTTTCAAATGACAAATAATTGCTGGCAGAGAACTTTATTAAAAAACAAAGCAACATTCTGACCAAATCAAAATACTCCCTAAAAGGTTCAATTTAAACTAGTTGGACTGGGAGCTCAAGCAATTGGATGCTTGAGCCTCAAACATTAAGATTGTGAGTTCAGGCCACAGGACTGCCTCGGTGTAGATCATTTCAGTTGCCTCTTTACCTGGGTAGCAGCAAATAAAAATGAAACATTGCAACATTTACAAGGTGACATTGGGCTCATGCCATTCGAAATGCACTTTGTGTTGGCTAAATAGAAATGAGCAAGGCCTCTTTAATCCTATATGTCCCATCTTGGAGGGGAAGGGGCCTGCAAGGTGAGAGAATGGTGGGAGAAAAATGAAAACACATAACTCTGACGGTGATACATAATATTGGTTTTGCTTTTTGTACACTGTACTTGAAACCATGTCAACATTTGAGAAATTACTGTTTCACACACCTTTACACCAGGATCTGAGCTGCATTGAAAATATGTATTTAATATTCAAAGTGTCGTAAGTAAAGAACAAAAGCAGACATAATTTGGGAGCAAAGATACGTTTAGGTTTGTATTCCAGAGTCTGCTATTAGTAGAGATAGGAAAATCTGCAACAAAGATCCGAGATCTGATGAGGATTAGTTGCTCGAAGATGCTGATAACCTATCAACATCCTGGGATGGGTGTATGGTTAATCTGAAGAGATTGTACTCAGCTTTCAGCCTTTGACCTTCCTCCAGGACCCCTGCCAACCAAAGTATTGGTGGGGGTCTGGAGACAGGCTGCAATGCCAGGTCTCACTGGGTGGTGAGCGAAGGTTGCAACAGGAAAATGAGGTGGAAAGCTGGAAGCCTGAACGCTTCTCACTCCTGCCTCATCTGCATGAGTGTGGTGGTCCTGCGCCTACTACTGGTGCAGGCCTAACTCCACCCCATTCATGGAAATTCCAGGGAAATGTTAAAGGAGTGGAGACACAGAAAAGAGGGTCACTCTTCACCCCTTTTTCCTGGCCTTTGCATGCTGGGAAAAGGTGTTCTCTGGAGGCAAGGTGTGAAGGAAGAAGCCATATAAACTATTCAGAAAAATACACCATCTTATGAAAGAATTCTGGCCTTACTAAAACAGGACAAACTGGGTCTGGAAATCTAGAAACCTAACGATGAAAAAACTGTGAAAGGATTCTGGCTATTGAGATAAGACAGTTGTTGACCCTGAATAAATAACCTTATTGAAACAGAAGGTGCATGGCTCCAACAGGTTGACCTTTGGGAACAAAAACAATGGTTCACCCTGGATAAGGTTTTCTAATTTAAACTTCGTAAAGATGGCACATAAGATAAAGAACATCTGCCCTCATAAAGATGACATAAAATAAGGAACAGCTGCCCTTCACACCGTTTTTATATGAACAACCCAGAACACCTGCAGATGAGACAAGATTCTGGAATGCTACAAGCTGATGTAGCAGTAAGAATTGCAGAGGTTGGCAGAAAGATGAATAGGGATAATTAACTTGGGTCAGCAGAAACTTTAAAGGAAATACTACTGAAAAAGGTTATAAATATTGAACTCTCAAATGGGATATCAGATTCGTTTTAATCGGGCAAAGTGATTCTCGGCTACAAAGGCAGCTCTGTAGTCTCCAACTCTTTGTACCTCAGGGATCAAAGGTATTTGGTATTGATGGATATCCTGTATAGAAAATTTTAAGAACTGTAATATTGTAGCGAAGTTAAGATTTAAAAGTAAGATTCTCTGTTAATAATAAGATAGTATTTTTTCTCTTTTTAGAATTGTTAACGTTGTGATTGACTGATTCACCAACTGTAAATTGCATGTCGGTTCTTTAATAAATCGCTATATATTTTTTAAATTGTCTCACATAAATCTTCTATATCAATAACTCACAAACTCAATCTCTGTACACTCTTTGGTGAAGAGTTACAGAATTCTGAGGGAGTTTTCTGGACCCTCATAATATTCGGGACGTTACAGTCTAGCTAAACTTATTAAAAGCGCTATCAGGATGATGGTAACATTCTCGGGTCGTTCCTTTCCTTTAGGGAGAGATAGCCCAGACCTTTAGACCCAATTAAGCATCTTTAGGATTCAGCTACCTCAAGCTTTAGTTGAAAGTGAACATCTGAGAAATACGCCTGATCCGGGATAGCCCCAAAGGGGCTAGGACTAGTAAATATCCCTTCAAAGGGTAAGGAAAATTAGCCCATTATAGAATTTTCATTCAAAGCCTGACATTATGTTATAACCTGAAATCACTCCCTGTTATCTTACCACTTATAATTTTTACTGCTTTTGTTTTGATGTGGGCCTTTACACTACAGCTTCTATACTAGCAGCATACGTCAGTGTAAATGATGACTGTCATCATGCACTCTGATAACGGTCACGCAGGAGGATTCACTGTGAGTGACATCATTACTGCAGGTTTATTGAGAAACAATTTGCAGTTGATTACTGGGAGATCCTATGTCTAATATATCTTATATTAAGTTAAAATCAAAAGTGAATTTTTATTGATTTTTCACCACATCTTTAATGGGATTAGGGATTAGATTGTTCATGTTACTCTAATTTAGCCCTGCCCACAAATTACAAAGCTTCTTTTTGCATAGTCTTTCTGGTGTAAGAGCCTAGTATAGTAATCTTACAGAAACTGTAAAGGCTTTAGTCTCTTCCTGATGTTACTAATAATACCAGCATACTCTGGCTCTATCAGCTCTAGTTAATCTCACATTTAAAGACGTTACCTTGGAAATGGTTACAAAGCATTTCATTAATCTGACAAGTTTAGAGCACATTAAAAGTGAACAGCTGCCAAGAAAATGTCTTCTGTGACTGCCTCCCAGAACTGAGTGCAGCATTTGACTTATATTAAAGGGGCTCCTAATTTTACAGTTTAAATATAGCACAGGCGATCACTTACACTTTTAAAAGCAGATAAACTGAGAACCATTTCACTTAGCTTATTCTGATCTTCAGTGATTTTTATGTACATTAATTAACCTCAATTGGTTTAATATTGGAGATAGAATTAGTCTACAGTAGCTTCCTACAATAAACATAGTTAAATGTTTGACATGTTATTTATAGCCCTACACCTATAATGGGATACACTTTCCTCTGTGTGTTAATGGAACCAAGAACTAAATGTGACTAAACTGCTGAGCAAAAACGGTGATAGACTTTTCTTCCATTACAACTGCTGATCTCAGTTTTACTCACAGACTAAGATGAGTGTAAGGGGGAAAAAAAGACAGAAAAGAGTACACATCAGGGCTTGTTAATGACTTTGAAGGCCGTGTTGAAGGCCTATTTAAAGAAACTTGCATTTTGTGCAGGGGTACGAAAAGGAAAAGTGTGTTCTCAACTTCCATTTAAAATGTGAGTTAGTGATACAAAGGAAGGACAAGATTTACAGACATGAATGCAGCAATGCCAGAAGTGAATTGTACAAAGTATTCTTAAGTCTCTCAGAATGCATGTGATGGCCATTGTTGGCTACATCACACTGAAGTAGAAGCTGGAGGAGAGGTCAACTTAGGAGTGGTAAGGCCATAGAAAGCACACCATTTACAGAACAAACTATTCTAGGGAATAGATCTACTGCATCTGGCTGTATCACCCAGGCATGATTGAGGAGCGATGCCTAGTGAGGCTCAAGGTCAGCTGGGATGCTGAAGCCTGAAGTTGGCAGGGTCCTTCTTTAAATAAGCAGATCGGGGTCCGACGATATCATCAGGTCCTGACCATGATTTTAACTCCGGCCTGCATGGGAAGCCGCTGTTGCTTTCCCATCAGGTAAAGTCAAACGAGAAGAGGATCTGAAGCAGAAGAGGCAAATCAAGGTAACATTTTTACTTTCCTTTGTGGGGACAGGAGGAGCAGGCATTCTCCTATGTGCAAAAATAGGATGCCTTAGTTCTGAAGCCTGTGAGAACTAATGAGTGTCAGGTAGCTGCCCCTCATTATCCCCCACCTCTTCTGCCTCATTACTATGTTCATGCAGTTTCCTCAAGCACTTCACTAGGTATTTGTATCTGAGAGTGTGTTTGGTGAAAGTATGTGGTGATGGTTCTTGCTGTGATCACTGTCCCTGTGCTGCTAGGCACTAGAGACCATTTGATTCTCATTGCTCTGCAAATGGAAGACAGGTAATATGAGTAGGTAATAGGTGGCAGATGCAGTTCAATGTAGAAAAATGTGAAGCAATACATTTTGGGAGTAAGAATAAGAATAGGAAGTACACCTTAAATGGTAAGATTTTAAATGGAGTAGGAGAGCAGAGGGGCCTTATTGTACAGACACAAGTAATTGAAGCTGGCAGCAAAAGTAGCTAAGACCATAAAAAAGACAAACAGGATCCTTGGTTTTGCGTCGAGAGGCACAGAATGCAAAAGCAAGGAGCTAATATTGAACTTGACTGCCTCAACCGCTCCCTCCCCAACCCTGTATTATACCGAGATACCCCCGCACCCTTGCCTTGACTGCATAACTGACTGCATCAACTTCAAAACTCTTGATCCCGTCTACACATTTCTCCTTAACCTCATCCCTGATGGATGTTGATGCAAATGATGGCTATAGACTCTAGAGTTTCACCTGTCAGTTGCTGCACATCCTCGAAGACTGACCTCAGAGTCTGCATGAACATAAGAAGTAGGAGCAGGAGTAGGCCATAAGGCCCCTCGGGCCTGCTCCGCCATTCAATAGGATCATGGCTGATCCGAACCTAGACTCATGTCCACTTCCCTGCCCTCTCCCCATAACCCCTAATTCCCTTATCTGCTAGGAAACTGTCTATCTCCATTTTAAATTTATTTAATGTTGCAGCTTCCACAGCTCTCTGGGATAGCAAATTCCATAGATTTACTACCCTCTGAATGAAGAAGTTTCTCCTCATCTCAGTTTTGAAAGGGCAGCCCCTTTTTCTTAGATTATGCCCCCTAGTTCTAGTCTCACCCATCAGTGGAAACATCCTCCCCGCATCCACCCGATCAAGCCCCCTCACAATCTTATATGTTTCGATAAGATCGCCTCTCATTCTTCTGAACTCCAATGAGTAGAGTCCCAACCTACTCAACCTTTCCTCATACGTCAACCCCCTCATCTCCGGAATCAACCGAGTGAATCTTCTCTGAACCGCCTCGAGAGCAAGTATATCTTTTCTTAAATATGGAAACCAAAACTGCACGCAGTATTCCAGGTGTGGCCTCACCAATACCCTGTATAACTGCAGCAAGACTTCCCTGTTTTTATACTCCATCCCCCTTGCAATAAAAGCCAAGATTTCATTGGCCTTCCTGATCACCTGCTGCACCTGCATACTAACTTTTTGTGTTTCATGCACCAGGACCCCCAGATCCCTTTGTACTGTAGCACTTTGCAGTTTCTCGCCATTTAGATAATAACTTGCTCTTTGATTTTTTCTGCCAAAGTGCATAACCTCACACTTTTCAACATTATATTGCATCTGCCAAATCTCTGCCCACTCACTTAGCCTGTCTATGTCCTTTTGCAGGTTTTTTATGTCATCCTCACTCATTGCTTTCCCTCCCATCTTTGTATCGTCGGCAAACTTGGATATGTTGCACTCGGTCCCTTCCTCCAAATCGTTAATATAGATTGTAAAGAGTTGGGGTCCCAGCACTGACCCCTGCGGAACACCACTAGTTACTGATTGCCAGCCCGAGAATGAATCATTTATCCCAACTCTTTGTTTTCTGTTAGATAGCCAATCTTCCACCCATGCCAGTATATTACCCCCAATCCCATGATTTCTTATCTTGATCAGTAATCTTTTGTGTGGAACCTTTTCAAATGCCTTTTGGAAGTCCAAATACACTACATCCACTGGTTCCCCTTTATCCACCCTGTATGTTACATCCTCAAAGAATTCGAGCAAATTTGTCAAACATGACTTCCCCTTCATAAAACCATGCTGACTCTGTCCTATTAAATTATGTTTATCCAAATGCTCTGTTACTGTTTCCTTAAAAATGGACTCCAACATTTTGCCAACCACAGATGTTAGGCTAACTGGTCTATAGTTTCCAGCTTTTTGTCTACTTCCCTTCTTAAATAAGGGTGTTACATTAGCAGTTTTCCAATCTGCCGGGACCTTTCCTGAGTCCAGGGAGTTCTGGAAAATAATCACCAATGCATCCACAATCCCTACCACCACTTCTCTCAAGACCCTAGGATGTAGGCCATCAGGTCCGGGGGATTTATCCGCCTTAAGTCCTATTATTTTACTGAGTACCATCTCCTTAGTGATTTTAATCGTTTTTAGCTCCTCCCCCCCCCCCCCCCCCATTGCCCCCTGTTTATCCAGTGTTGGGATATTTTTAGTGTCCTCTACTGTAAAGACTGATACAAAATATTTGTTCAGCGTCTTTGCCATCTCCATGTTCCCCACCACTAGTTTTCCGGTCCCATCCTCTAAGGGACCAACGTTCACTTTAGCCACCCTTTTTCTTTTTATATAGCTGTAGAAACTCTTGCTATCTGTTTTTATATTTTTTGCTAGTTTACTTTCATAATCCATCTTCCCTTTCTTAATTAATCTTTTAGTTATTGTTTGCTGGCTTTTAAATGCTTCCCAATCTTCTATCCTCCCACTAGATTTGGCTACTTTATATGCCCTTGTTTTCAGTCGGATACTATCCTTTATTACTTTACTAAGCCACGGATGGCTGTCTTTTCTTTTACTCCCCTTTTTCCTCAGTTGTGATGCTCCTCGAACATCCTTCTTTTCAGGTGAGTATCCACGAGTTATGGGTGTGTCTGCCTCTTGCGGAACAAGATTGAGGGAATTAGGTGAAGGATTGTCTCCAGGGGGCATTGGATAACTGATATGAGATGTAGTGGTATTGTTCTGTTAAGGTGGAAGAGGAGGTTTTAAGGCTGTCAGTGCAAGTAATTGCTGTTAGGAGAAATGGCTACACATACTGTAAGATTCCTAGTTAGTGCCTCCTTTAACAAGAGTACAGTGTAAAGAGATAATTGTGGAGCTTTTAATTTTGAGGGTGATGTATGTACTGGTGCCCAAGGAAAAAAAGAGTAGCTGGTGTGTTACCTTACTTGACCTGGTCAGTAATTAATTTCTTACAGCACTGGTCTACAGTTATGGGGGCAAGGAAGTTGGCACTCAGTGCCAGTGTCACCTCTCTCCATGTGGTCCAAGATATTATCATTGAGGTTTCCGCAAGGTGGGCATGGGGGCAAGTCTCAGTAAATTTGTTGCTCCTTGATATGCCCTTGTTCCTTTTTTGGCTTTCTATGTCAGATACTCCAGTGGTAAGCATTCTTGAAAAGTAGGATAAAAACACAAGTGAGCTATTCAGTGCAGCTTCCAGACAGAAAAATCAGTGATCCAAGCACATTCCTATTGACCTGCTGCTCCCCCGGCCTGCTGCTGTAATCTTCAATTACACCTGTTTTTTTTAAAGCTGCACTCTAATTTCCAAGCAACCCCAGCATACTATTTCCATTTTACATGGGATTTGCACTGGAGATCCTCCAATGGCTGTGCAAATGAATGACCCAAAAAAAGTTTGGCAGCTTGAGCTCTGCAAAGCCTTAGCGGGCATCACTCCTGATTCAATGGTGCAAATCCAACACAACTCATTGTGTGGAATTTTGTGGCCAGCCTGTTTCCACTGGTCAGCAAGATGGTACAGAGAGGGCACACATTTACAATCATAAAAATAATGTAAAGGAAGTTTAGAATGTGATTTTTTTGTTACAACCCCTATTAAAGCAGAGTCTATTAATTCTTTAAAAAGGGATTTAGGTAGTTGCTTGAAAAAAGGGTACGGGGAATGAGCAGGTGAGCGGAAGTAGACTGTGTAGCTTGTGTAGGGAATCTACTGCAGGCTTGATGGGCCAAATGGTCTGTTTTTGTGCTATATCAGTACATAAGCACACATCTGTTCAGACCATCTTCCATGATCTCCCTACTCCTATGGTTTTGATCACTGATAAGGCCATCAGAAACCACTTCCTTGAATCCCTCAATACCCACATCCCTCTACTACTCTAGGTTCATCCTGGAGAGCAAGGATATCCCCTGGCTGCTTTTCTCCACTACCAACCACTATCTTAAGCCTCTCCCCTGCCCTCTCTGACCTCACCTATTAACAAGAGAAGTGCGAGAAGCTCATGGACTATTTGTTACCAAGATAGAGACTATCTGTTCAACTGCCTCTGCTTCTCTCCCATACCCTTACCGTTGTCCACCAAGCCAGACCCCCATCCTAGCCCTAGCCCTGAATTGCCATCTCTCCACCCACTCACTGCCCCCATCCATCACACCCTTTCCGAGCTCATCTTAGCCATGAGACCAAGCTCCTGTTTGCCCGACGACATCTCTACTAAACTCCTGACCATCCAACTTCCTTTACTGGCCTCCATGATAGCTGATATTGTAATGGTTCAATCTTCTCAGAGACTGTCTCCCTCCTTTTCAAAACTGCTGTCATCGCCCCCTCATAAAAATACCCCACCATCAACCCCTCTCTGTTTTAACAAACTACAGCCCGATCTCCAACTTCCCTTTCCTCTCCAAAGTCCTTGAACCTGTTGCTGCCTCCCAGATCTGTGCCCATCTCTCCTCCAACTCTTTGTTTGAATCTCTCCAAAGGGATTTTTGTCCCTCCCACAGCACCGAAACTGCCCTAACCTAAGTGACAACTAACATTCTCTGAGACTGTGACCATGATGCATTATCCCATCTTCACCTTTCTGTAGACTTTGAAATTGTTGAACACACCATTCTCCTCCAACATCTCTCCTCAGTTGGCCAGATCGGTGAGACTGCCGTCACTTGCTTCAACTTTTACTTATCTGATCATAGCCAGAGCATCTCCACCAATGGCTTCCCTTCCCACCCAACACTATCACTCCAGAGGTCGCCCAAAGATCCATCCTTGCCCACCTTCCTCTTCCTCATCCATATGCTGACATCAATTGCAGACATAGGATACCCATCTGTACCTCTCCACCACCACTGCCTCTGTGCTTGTCCAACATTGAGTCTTGGATAAGCTCCAGCTAAAAATCGAGAAAATCAAAGCCATTGTCTTTTTCCCCCATCATACACTCTGTACTCTCACCACCAACTCCATCCCATCCCCAGCGGCTGATTTAAGCTGAACCAAATTGTTTGCAAGCTGGGCATCATATTCAACCCTGAGCTGAGCTTATGAATCCATATTTTTTCCATCACAAACACCCCCTACTTCCATCTCTGTAACATTGCCTGCCTCCACCCCTACCTTAGTCTCCTCCTGTTACCTCCTGACTCCATTGCTTTCCTGACCGGCATGCCATCCTCCATAAACTTCAGCCCATCCAAAACCTTGTTGCCCGTATCCTGTTTTTCTACATTAAAGGTTATTATGTAAATGTAAATTATTGCCATTGTATGAATTATTAAGAATTTGTTGAAAATCAGTGTATAGTGACACTGATGTAATATATGATTTTAATGCTACATACCCCTTACTTTGTGCACCTGTCTGACCACCTATCCAACCTCAATGATGGCTATGTCTTCAAGCACCTCCCTTCCCATTAATGCGATAAGTTTCTTCTCATAACCAGTAAATGGTACTTTTCTTGAGCAGTACTCGATCTTCTATTGTGTACAACTTTTACCTAGAAAAATAAGAACAGTAGGGTCAATTTTGATATCTGTTTTTCCGACCGGTGGAACACGGCGGCCGATTGGCCACACTTGAAGCATAGAAGCGGCAGTAATTTTGAGTCGCAGCCTCATTAACATCCGGCCAGTGAGCTGTGGGGTGCTAAATGGGTGTCCCAATGGAGCTTGCCTTATTGAGGCCTACCAATGTCAGGCTGGCCCGGCTGGCAGATAGGCAAGTATGAGCTGGGGGCGGCGTTGGGGAGAGTCGCAATCTCCGGGGGCAGCAGCAGCAGCCCAGATTATTTTGTGGGGCCTGTAGTGTAATGTTCATTAATAACTAGACATTCTTATTATGAACACAGCTAGCTTTTGCTAGTTACTTTTATTGAGCACATGTGGACTTGTACAGCATCTTGTAGAGGCTTCCATCTTGACTGCTGCCTTGTGGGTAGCCTAGCCTCATGGGTAATGTAGTCTTAATATAATATAAAGCTGGGTAGTGTAGTCTTATACATACAGCTATATACAGCTCTACGGCTCCACCTAGTGTCCACTATAGAATGACATGCTATTGATCACTACATCCCCCTTTCTTTGAGGTTTAACAAAATCAATATCAATCAACTTTCAAGAAAACAATAAAGATAATATCAGTAACACTTTTGTTAGTGCTCTATAAACATTTTCAAAACAGTCAACACATTTTCAAAGCTTTACATTGTACTCAAAGATTAAGTCTGTCAGGCTCTTTTACTTCACGTGTGGATCTTCTCAACACGGGTAAGTCTGATGTGTCTTCATGAGATTGTTCTGGCAGTGAATGACAAGATGCAGTTGCGGCATTGTCATCAATCTGGTCTTGAATAGTCTCTTGTGTTTTTAGGAGGGAACGGCGGTTCCTCCTGAGAATCTGTCCTTCCTCAGTTCTAACAGTGTATGACCTTGGTCCTACTTCCTCAAGAACTGTAGCTTTCCTGTTCCATGCATCTGGATCCTCAATCCTGACAACATCATCCCTTGTCAATGGTTTTAGAGTTTTGGATGACTTGTCATAGTATGATTTCTGTTTCAGCTTTAACAGTTGAAGTCTCTGTCTCAGTTCCTCACTTTGCTGTTCTTTTGCACAGCAGGGTAGCGTGGTGCGCAACTTGCGACCCATTAGTAGTTCAGCAGGTGAAGAACCACAGTCTAAAGGTGAGGCTCGGTAGCTCAGCAGGGCGAGATAAGGATCAGACTTGCTTTCTGTCGCTTTCTTCAGTAGCTGCTTGAGAACTTGAACACCATTCTCTGCCTTACGATTTGACTGAGCATACAAAGGACTGGATGTGATGTGCTGAAAGTCATAATGTGCTGCAAACTGTTGCCACTCCTTACAGTTGAAGCACGGACCATTGTCGCTAATGGCAATCCTGGGAATTCCATGTCTGGCGAAGATGGATTTCACATGCATTATGATACTGCTTGCTGTGGTGCTTGAGAGCAGCGCCATCTCAGGATAGTTAGAATAGTAGTCAATCACTATTAGATAGTCTTTACCATTTAAATGAAAAAGGTCCATACCAACCTTTTGCTATAGTGCTGTTGGTATGTCAGCTACTATCATTGGTTCCTTTGCTTGTTTGTTTTGGTGTTTCTGACATGTCTCACATTTGCCTATCATGTTCTCAATGTCCTTATTTATGCCAGGCCAATAAACAGTGTCTCTTGCTCTCCTTTTGCATTTTTCAATTCCGAGGTGTCCCTCATGAATCCTTTTGAGCATGTCTTGACGTAGAGCCTGTGGAATGACTATTCTGTTCTGTTTTAGTAATAGTCCACTTGTGACACTCAATTCTGACCTTATGTGAAAATATTTTGGACAGGAACCTTTTGGCCAGCCATGATGAATGTTCTCTATTACTGTTTGTAATACTGTATCTTTTACTGTTTCTTCTGCTATTTGCTTTGATTTTGTGTCTGACACGGGCAGCGCAGCAGTGACCATACGCACATGAACATCCACGTCTTCTTCAGTAGAGCTCACATGACTCATTGTGGGTGCTCGGGATAGTGCATCTGCTAACACTATGTATTTGCCTGGTGTGTAGATCAGTTCAAAGTCATATCTTTGCAGCTTCATCATGAGTCATTGAATCCTTGGAGACATCTCATTCAGGTTCTTTTTTATGATGGCAACCAGAGGGCTGTGGTCTGTCTCAACTGTGAAGGTGGGAAGTCCATATATGTAGCCATGAAACTTTTCTAGTCCAAATAACAAGCCTAGACATTCCTTTTCAATCTGGGCGTATCGACACTCAGTATCAGTCATAGACCTGGAGGCATAGGCAACAGGCTTCCAATCTTCACCCTCTGCTTGTAGCAAGACCGCACCTAGGCCATCTTTTGATGCATCCGTTGACACTTTGATTCTTTTGGTTGGGTCAAAGAAGGTGAGTACAGGTGTGGTTGTCAGCACTGTTTTGTGGTTTATCCACTCTTGTTCATGTCTTTCTGCCCATGCGAACTCATTTGTTTTATGTAGCATGTCTCGCAGACAGGCTGTCTTGGCTGACAAGTTAGGAATGAACATTCCAATGAAGTTTATCATCCCCATGATGCGTAGCACTCCTTTTTTGTCAGTGGGTCGGGGCATTTTGAGTATGGCGTTTACTTTTTCCATATTTGGCTCTATTCCTTTACCAGATAGATTATCTCCTAGGAAAGTGACTTCCTGGACGCCAAACTGACACTTGGCTTTGTTGAGCTTCAGTCCATTCCGGCGTATGCTCTGTAGCACTTTAGTCAGTCTCTCATTGTGTTCTTTCAGTGTGGAGCCCCAGATGATGATGTCATCAACATAGACCCGAACTCCTTCCAGACCTTCAATTATGTGTTCCATCGCTCTATGAAAGATTTCAGATGCAGATATTATCCCGTAAGGCATTCTGAGGAAACAATACCTGCCAAATGGTGTGTTGAAGGTACAGTATTTGGTGCTCTCTTCATCCAGTTTTAGTTGCCAAAATCCTTGTGAGGCATTGAGCTTTGTAAAGTATCTGGCACCTGACATTTCACTGGTGATTTCTTCTCGCTTGGGAATCTGGTAGTGTTCACGTTTTATGTTTGCATTTAAGTCCTTTGGATCCATGCATATTCTTAGATCATTGTTCTTTTTCTTTACACATACCATGGAGTTAACCCAGTCTGTTGGCTCTTCGACTTTCCTGATGACTCCTAGTGTGGTCATTCTGTCCAGTTCATTCTTGAGCCGGTCACGCAGGGGTGCTGGAACTCTTCGTGGAGCATGTACCACTGGCTGAGCATCCTGCTTTAGCTGGATCTTGTAAGTGAATGGTAGAACTCCAAATCCTTTGAACACATCCTGGAAATTATTCACTACAGAATCCACCGAGTCATCTGGTCTGCTTATGGCACAGTTTATATGGTAGACTCTTTTGACCAGTTCTAAGTCCTCACAAGCTTTGTCATCCAGTAGTGAATCAAGCCTTTCAGCCACAACAGAAAACATGAGATGATGCACTTTGTCTTTGACTATCACTTTAAGTCTGCATACACCTAAGCTATCTATTTTCTGTCCATTATAGTCCTTCAGTAGTACTGACTTTTTCTGTATTTTGGGCTTTTCTTTCATATTGTTAATGTCACTCATACTGATTAAGTTTGCTTTTGCCCCAGTGTCCAGTTTCAATGTAACTAATGCTCCATTTATCTGCAGTGGGATCATCCATTTGTCCTCTTTTACTGCATTAACTTTATGTTCAGCATTGTCTATTTCTGAGGGCTGCACATTTTCTGTATCTTTTTTGATATCGTCACATGACACCATTCCTACAAAAAATGTCTCACTTAAATCAGTGTCCTCAATCACATTAACTTGTTGCCCTTTTGTCGTTTTTACTTTTGAAAAGCATTGTTTGGCAAAGTGATTCTTTCCATTACACTTTGTGCACATTTTTCCAAATGCTGGGCATTGTCTTAACTGGTGTTTGTAACCACAGCGTTTACAATTAAAAATTTCATCCTCCGGTTGCTTTTCATTTCTGTTCTGCCCACGTTTCTTCCCCTTATAGGACACAGCACCGACAGCAGCATTATCACTCATAACAATCGCATCGTTATTGATTTCACTGAAAGTCTGCGCGTGCTTTTGAGCTAGCTCGCTGGCTTGGCATATTTTCACCACATTTTCCAAATTTAGTTCGGTTTCTCTCAACAGACGTTCCCTGACTTTTTTATCATGAATACCAAACACAATCTGGTCACGAATCATGGATGCTTTGAGCTCAGAGAAATTACACGTCTGTGCTTTCAGTTTCAGATCAGTTATAAAGCTATCAAAAGTCTCATTTTGTTGCTGTGTCCGAGAACGGAAGATGTATCTTTCATACGTCGCATTCTTTTTGGGAGAACAATGTGCATCAAATTTCTGTAGCACATCGTCTAATTTGTCTCTGTTCTCCGCTGGATAAAATACAAATGTATTAAATACCTCTATCGCCTGTGGGCCTGCAACCGTAAGCAGCAACGCTATCTTCCTTGCGTCTGGCTTCGTACCGAATCCGATAGCTGCAATGTAGAGTTCGAATTGCTGTTTAAAAGTCTGCCAATTGTAGTCGATTTTTTCTGTGAGTTTCAAACGCTCTGGTGTCTTCAAATTCTCCATGCCGCTTTTCACAATTTTCAGCAGATCTTCACCACCCTGTTATGTTCATTAATAACTAGACATTCTTATTATGAACACAGCTAGCTTTTGCTAGTTACTTTTATTGAGCACATGTGGACTTGTACAGCATCTTGTAGAGGCTTCCATCTTGACTGCTGCCTTGTGGGTAGCCTAGCCTCATGGGTAATGTAGTCTTAATATAATATATAGCTGGGAAGTGTAGTCTTATACATACAGCTATATACAGCTCTACGGCTCCACCTAGTGTCCACTATAGAATGACATGCTATTGATCACTACATATAGGACCAATCCTGCTCCACCTGGCCCAACAAAAATATCAAACATGTCTTAGCTGGTAAGTTTTTCTCCTCCATCTCCTGTGGAAATGATCAGAGCCTGCACGATGCATGCACCAACCATTTCCAACCTAAAATAGCGATCGGGTCCTTTTTGCATATTGAAATGGGCCTACAGCCTGAAACAGACAAACACTTTGGGCACCCAGCGGCAGCTGCCTTTCAAAATGGTGCAGACCAATTCATCGGCATTAATGGGGCGGTAAGGCTACTGACTGCATTTTGAGACAGTTACTGCCCCGTTAACGCCAGGTGATACAAGTTAACATTCACCCAAGTATTTCTTAAGGCAGGGTAAATTAAAAGTTGAAAATTCATTCTTAGAGAGCCAGTAAGATCAAGTTAATTTCAAATCTATATATGTTCATCAATTTCATATCCTTTGGTGACACAATATAGTAAGATTATAGTTTTACTTTGGTGACCTTTCTCATGCCTTCTGTCATTCCCCCCAGGTGTTCTTTATGGGAACCCTGACCTTTGATGTTTGATGTTTTGCCACATTTATTACCTCTGCTGTATTGTGGTTGACTGCCTGGGATACCAAAAAAGATATTTTTCAAGGATACCATCAACCATCACCTATTGTGGTTCTGAATGCCATTTTTCAAATGAGGTCACAAGTTTAGTCACTTCTGTGCACTTGACACCTGGCTAAACAAACTCTTTGCATTTATATTGATTAATTAACAAACAATTTAGGTGATTATATGAAACCAGCATTATTTTAGGTATACTGTGATTAACCAGTTTTCTGCTGTTCCTGTTATTGAATTCATATCCATGAATTCAGCAAATAAAAAATTAGCATCAGCTGCCATTTTAATTGGCAAGCATTCAAATATAGAAAGAAAAAAATCTAAGAAACTTTTTTTATCTATATAAGCAAAATGTACCCCAATTTGTAGTTAAAAGCTATAGTTGTTTTATTATGAAACACTGATATAAATTACATTCTTGGCATACAGTATACATGATATAGTATACTTCAAACATCGACCCCAATATTTTTATATGGAAGTACTTAAAATTATGGTGATGGCAATGTAATCCGTGGATTGAGCATTCACAGGTTTGGGTAGTGATTTTGGGAAGAGGTCTATTAATGTAACTGTGTGATTTTTAATCATAATAAGCGATCTACAAATGGTCATTTCAATTGATGGGCTAACAGGTTTAACAATGGGATGTTCCATTTTCCCAAATTCAGCTCTCCTCAATAGGCGAGTTTGGGTCCTTATCTGGGTACTACATGGAGCATCATATTCTCATGGGCCTATACTCTCTGGAGTTTAGAAGAATGAGAGGTGATCTCATTGAATCATACAAGATTCTGAAGGGGATTGAGACTGAGATGAGGAGGAATTTCTTCACTCAGAGGGTTGTGAATCTTTGGAATTCTCTGCCCCAAAGGGCTGTGAATGCTGAGTCTTGGAGTATATTCAAGGCTGAGATAGATTGATTTTTGGATTCTAGGGGAATCAAGGGATATGGAGATAGTGCGGGAAAGTGAGTTGAGGTCGATGATCAGTCATGATCTTACTGAATGGCGAAGCAGGCTCGAGGGGCTGTGTGACCTACTCCTGCTCTTATTTCTTATGACATATTGGTTTCGTGGACATTTCCCAAAAGGAGGGGATGGAGACAAAGGAAAGAAATTAACATGAGATCCATCCTGTCCTGCAAAGCATACCTCACTTGTTAGATACAGAATGGCATGGACAGCTGCTCAGAAGAAATCCATGACACTCTGAACTAGGAAGCATTGAGAGGAAAGCAAAACAGCAAATGGGATATAAAAATGATTAAATTAATAAAAAGAAAAAAAGACTTGTATTTATATAGCACCATTTACAACCTCAGGATGCCCCAAAATGCTTTACATCCAATGAAATACTTTTGAATTATAGTCATTGTTGTAATGTAGGAAAAGTGGCAGCCGGTTTCGCGCAAAGCAAGATCCCACAAACAGCAATGTAATAATGAACAGATAATCTGTTTTTTAGTAATGTTGGGCGAGGGGTAAATATTGGCCTGGACACAAAACCTAAAATTAGACATAAAAGTCCATTAAAAATATCATGATTTTTTTCAGAATTATACCTAATTAATTCTCTTTCTTTTAATTATTGATATGTGACAGTAGTAGCAGCAAACAGTATTTTGATTTGGGATGAGTTCCAAATTAGTTCCAAAATATTATTGATCCAAATTTGTATCTATGCAAATACTTCTGAATAGACTCTTCTTATTTCATTGCATTTCAATTCAAATTCAATGTTGTCTTCTTGTGCCAAGAACCAACAGGCAGCCTGGCCCCACCTATTCTCCAGTGTTGATCTGGTCATTAGGATGCATGCAGAGGCAACTCAGGCTCACTCCCACTTGGGAGAAGGTCTCTTCTCTGCAACGTGCCTCCTCGGACCAGTTACTTGTAGGTAAGCATCTCTCAATTATGCTGCTCCCCCCACACTGTATTATCTATTATTTTTTAAATTCAGATAGCACAGATTAAAAAATGTCTAAAGCCACACTAGAATGTCAGAGAAAAATTCTACGTTGAATGTAGGATACAAGTAGGATCTGTAAATGGGAACTTTGAATCCCAATGTTGGTTTCAGTCTGCTGATGTGCTCAAGCCTGGTTAAGATTCCAGGACAAAGTGTTTTAATTTCCTGCTTTCTCTTTTTATCCCGTGATGAAACATTAAATTTAAATCTATGAAAGCCGACCCAAATCTCCGCGGCCAAACGGATCAGATAAATTACTTCCTTTTTTTCATTCCATCAAGTTCATAGGTCATGGCGTTTACTTAACAGACCTTACTGTCCACCTTCTAACATTAAGTATTAATACAGTTTTATTTATTGCAGATGGAACTTTGGTCAATATCTGTCTCCCCGACAATCTTTTCTAGGCTTCCAACTTAGTTGCAACAGTGAACTCTGTAACTGCTTTGTTAAGTTATAATCATAAAAGCATCAGAGGTTTTTTTGTTCCATTATAGGAAAGTGACAGAATGCTGTCGAAATTGGGGGGGATGGGGAAGAGAGAGCAAAGGTGGGGGAAGTAGTAGTCACGTGAAATACTGAATGCACTTAGGTATTTTACAATGTCCTCTTTGAACTTGGTGGACATGCACAATGCAGCACATCCCAACCACTGGGTTTTGATGCCTGGTCTTACTGTAAAACTATTGTACAATTGTGAATGGTGTGTTTTCAATGCTGCAGAAGTAAAGGTCCAGGATTGGCAATAATCAGCTAATGTATATAAAAACTGTCTGCCTACATCAGTATTTCATTAGAATAATTTTACGACGTGCGTTGAAAATGAATTTTCACTGTGCTATTGCAGTACAGAAATTGTTCAACTTGATGTTAGCATCCTTCTAACGGTGACTAGAAACAAATCATTGATGTGGTTTTGAAAAAAAGTACAAATCAATACACTTTAGTTCCAAAGGGACGGAACAGGTCTGGGATTGAGTTTGCAGCAAGCTCGCATATTTCTGCATCAGAAGGCAGTTGAAAACTAATTATCGTCAATCAAATGCAAGGCAGTCTTTTATGCTGATGAGCTAAGTGTAGGTTGTGTGCGGTTGTCCGGAAGCCAGCAGTGTAAGATTCAAAAGGCAATAGTAATACTCTGGCATTTTGCAGATAAGGTATGGAGGTTGTCACTCACCTACCATAACTAACATTAAAATATCAGGTGAAGTGTATGTTACATTAAGCAAGGCAGCAGCTGACTGAAGTATTTTTAAAATTATAATGATTGTGTAACATGCCTGTTACAGGCCAATTAGCAGCAACATGCATCTCATTGGAGAGGTCATGTCATGCTTGCTGGCTGTATTCCACACTCCAACACCTTAGGTTAAGAGATCAAATGCGCCCCAGCATTGGCACAATGATACCTCATTATTTATGGCTATGGAAAATGATTTATTTCTAAGAGTGCACCTCCTTTGGAGATGGCAGCTACTCTTCAAACTCTCAGTCTAATAAACAGGTCAATAACCAGCACCGTTATCCTTCTTTTCCACATGCTGTAATTAGCCCAATGCTAAAACCTCACATGCACAAGTACATTGACACTAACCTCTCACCTGCACTTTCACTGCTCAAACACCAAAAGTACCCATTTAATCACCACTCAATGTATTCACTATGTCTGTATTTAGTTAAAACATATTTAGAGCACAGTTCATCAACAGAATTAAAATAAATTGAAATGTTTATTTTCATTACAGTTAAAAAAGTTCCAAAATATTATTTACACACCAATGCATATTCCCTTTTAATGCTTTAATTGGTAATATTTTACTATCACTCATTATTCACATTCTGATTGTAATTGGTATCAGCCTTAAGGGCAGGTTGGGGAAAAATGATCCTAATTCTGATATGTAATGTAAAATATTACCAAATGTCTTGGGAATGTTGAACTATTACCAAATGTCTTGGGAATGTTGAACTATTACAAACAGCATTACTTAACAAAAAGGTTATTCTGTTGTTAGTTTTTTTATTTGTAAGTGTTCAGAAGTTCTGCAGAATACAGTTATACAGACACCCAATTAGCCTGAATTATCTACGCTTACACAGGATAATGCAACAATTGTATTTAATGTAGGTCCTACTGTTTTATCCATGTAACTTTGAATGGTTTTACTCTCCAGGTATTAGTTGAATCATGATTCTGATTGAGTCAAAATTAGATTACTGCAATATTTTTATTCCCTAGATGTACTGAACTCACATGAACAAGAACTTAAACTATTTTAAGACACAAGGCTATGAAGATCATCTACTTTTTCCCTACAATATTTTTGCAAAATAATAATTAAACAACCACCTCAATTCTAATTACTGTGCACATTGAATGAAACAATCCTCAGTATTCAAAAACTCTAAACGTGACTCACTGGACACTTCAAAAGTATATTTGAGGCTTAGAATTTAAACCATTTCAACATATTTGGAAATTAATTTATTGCAATAATTTTAATGTTAATTACCAAAGTCGTGTCTGAGCACACAGGAAATTATGATGATGCATCATAGTATGTGGGACATTTGGAATATAGCATTCAGTTGTCAATGACTTCACTTTATGGAGTGATGAAGCCATAGTGATATGCTGCTATTGGAGAAAGTCCAGTTATGATTCACCAGGATGATGGTTGGATGAAGGATTTAGCAATAAGAAAAGACTATGCCCTGAAATTTCCTCAGAGCTGCTCCCACTCTGCTGCCATAACGTCACCAGAAATGCGGTGGAAACCCCATCTATGCAAGTAAGCTGTGTTTCCGCCACACTTCCAGTGAAGTTATGGTGGCAGAGCAGGAGCAGCTTCAAGGCCTAGGTAAACTTGATTCGTAGTTCCTGAAGATAAGGAGTGATCTGCTCAAGGTGTTTAATTGACAAGGTAGATAGGAAAACCTTTTTTTATCTAGTAGGAGAATCCACATTCAGGGGGACATAATCTTGCAATTGTAACTAGTTAAAAGTGAATAAACAGAAAATATCTTCCCACAAAGCATTGTGAGAACATGAACCACATGTCCCAAAAGGCCACAAATGCAGAGTCAACAGAGGTGTTTACAAGGGAATTAGAAACTCATTTGGGAAGTAAGTCTAGGAACGGCAAGAAAGGACAGGGAATTGAGAATAAAGAGAGCGCTGCCATGGCAGAGCAACAATAATAATAACTTGAATTAATATAGTACCTTTGATGTAGTGAAATATCCCAAGGCTGAAGACCCTAGTCCTATGACATGATTTCTCTTGTGCAATTAGCTGCATTTTCTGATTTCAGCTGGAAAGTGAGTTAATTCCCCAGAGAAAGCAAGAAACGGAGAAAAACTAAAACACCATGCATCTCTTTGCAGCAAGTTCTGGAACAACATCAGAAGGGGCTAGGGTACAGACTGCCTGTGCCCAAAGTCAGTTAGGATGCCATGGGAATATAAAATAACAGAGAAGGGATTTAAAAAAAAACAAAGAATGCTTGGCACTCTAAAGGAAAGAATTCTCAAGCAGTGGATTAAAATATTGGCCCGGAAGTTGCAGTCAGGATGACGGCGAACTGGCAGAGTTCGCCATCATTCCGCCTTTGAAACTGACCACAACTTCTGGATTTGGCGCGTGCACAGGCGCATGCAGAAAACCCGAAGTTGCAGTCTGTCAATGATAGCTCCGAAATTGACTCCATTGTGCCCCCCACACACAGCCGGCAATCAGTGAGATCTCGTAAATCTTTGAAATTGACAAAAACTTTGACTATTCCGCAGTAAGTACGCTGTTAAATTGCCCACTAAAAGTTAGACCCAAAGGGATTAGGTGTAACTGGGGTTTTGACAGCGTAATGACTGCTAAACAAATGCTAAGGACTGGGATTTTTTTTTTTAAAGCTTGTCCACCTTTATTTCAGGTTTGCCTTTTCCCCATGTGAGAACCCCAATCTTTCTTTTGCACTCTCTGTTTTAAAATGTTAGAATTTTAAGAGCTTACTCACTTCCTTGTTTGTTTTCTGTGAGAATTCTGCCTTTTGATTGGATGCTTAGACAACCCATTGATGTCACAGCACTTTACACAATGGGATCCCCATAAAGTTCCGTTAAATTGAATTCAAGGTCGGAAAACCTAAAGTTCTCGACACAGGAATTGCGAGATCCTTGTGCGGAGCGTACTTCAGGGCCAGCAGCGAATGCTTTCACTTCGCTGCTGACTGCAAATTCCAGGCCATTTCATTATAATATAAGAATGCTGAAATAATCTTAGTCCACATGCTTAATTCTTCATTTAGTATATAAAGCAAACTTCTGATTTGTCTAAATTTTCACACAAATCCAGTGTTCTTTTTCCTGTCGGTTCATATAACTGTCTGGTTATATTGGAATAGAGTTTCATGAATACAAAGGTACAAGGTATGCATTGTGACACTTACAGCTTGTTCCTTCTCAAAATAAACTTTCTATTCTGCATTACCTTTTCCTCCTGACTTGCCTTGTTTGGTGTTTCTGTATCAGCAGGTAAGAGCATTTTTCTTCCCCAAATCATTCTACTCCACAAAGGAATTTATTCATGCTGAGATATGATTCAACAACTAACATCCAGCATTGGACTCCCACTGCTCGTTCTACGACATTTGTCAGAATTGATCTGAATCTTACACCAAGGATTGAGGTGGGTTTAGGCCAATTTGGAAGTTTGGCCAACTTACTGCAGAAAACAGTTGGTAGGTTTATTTGAATTGGTATACAAATTTAACATCCTGTACCAAATAGTGTATTGGACTGCCACGGAGGGTGTGTCTCTCTGATGGGAGAAAACTAGAATTCTATTTTTTCCCAGTTCCAACACAGAAAACATTTGGATTGGGAATTTCCTTGGAGCTGCACTTTCTCTGCTATCTTAACTTCACCGGCAGTGTAGTGGAAACCCTGCATGTAAACAGGGTTTCCACCGCACTTCCTGCATATGCAGCTCTGATGAAATTACCCACCATAATTTTGCACCGAGAATTGAATTACTGGAACAGAGAAAAAAATTCTATCTAATGAGACACTTACGACTTATGAAAGCATGGAATAAGAAAAGGCCATTGGGCCCCATTAAATTCACTCCTTTCACAATGTATAGTCTACCTTAATATGGCCTCCACCCCACTTTAATTCCTGAAAAAGTCTTTTGCAACATTTCTCCTGGATACCAAAGACAGCCAAGCAAAATTCCACAATGTCTATTCACAGTTTTATCTTTGTCAATGTTTTCACCTTCATTTCAGTCTTGATATATTCCTTGTAAATTAAATTTACCAATCATTTCACAAGATCAAAGTGTGTGGTCAAGGGGCTGAATGGCCTCCCCCGTTCCTATGTCATAAAATCTATAGGAGTGATTTTTATCAGTTACCTGTGCATTTTTTCTAAATTACAGTTATTATGTAACTAGATAAAAAGTCTGATCCATTCGCTCCTTTTTTTTTAGTGTTTGTGGCTTTTGTAGTTTCATAAGCCTAGATATTCTGATTATTGGCAGCTTTAAAATAATGCAGATTGGAAAATCAAGGCTAAAGAGTCCTAGAAATTTTAGGACAGTAGACTACTATATAGCTCCTTCTAACTGTGCTGGTACTAGTTTCACATCAGAGATATCTATCTTCAAGCTCATTTCCCTGCTCTTTGCCTATATGCTTTAATATGTTTATTCAAGTGTTGATCTAATTCCCTCCTGATCAGTGTGATCGACTCAACTTCAACAGCCACATGGGCTAAAGCACTCCAAATTCTTATAACCCTTTGGACAAAAAAAAATCTTCTAACCTCCACTTTTATGCATCTATTCTTGTTACCAATTCACTGACCAGTGGAAACATCCACACTGTTTAACCTCTTAAACTATTTTATAATTGTGAACACTAATTTTAGACACCTCTTTAACCTTCGATACTCCTGTAAGTATTCCATAATTTCGTTGGAACTATATATTCTTATCCCCATTTGTTATGTTCAACTGCATCATATATGCACTAAGTTGTTCATTATGATAGAACCTGGCTAATTGGAAATGGTCATTAAAAGGGTGATACTGCATACCAATAGTGAGTAACCCTAATGCTAAAAACATATTGGGACATAATTTGTTGTAGCAGGGCAACGAGCGGTGTCCGCTGTTAGTTAAACTTGCCATTGCCTGTTTAATTGCGATATTTTGTGCCACAAGTTGCTGAAAGTGCGAGCTGATAACATAGCAGTGAGGAAAACTGGGCATCAGGGGCCTAAGTGAACAGGACAAGCAACTGCTTATCTTCTTAACCAATAAGACTGAAGAAATGTGAAAGCGCAAGGACTGAGAAGAAAGTGTAAATTAGAGTGGGTGAATTGAATACCAAATCAGGTACAGAAAGAGAGAAAGATAAGATTGAATTGAGAGAAAAAAAGAGACAGAAAGGAAAAGGAAATGTTTTAATTTCAAATTTTACACATTTAAAATCTCCAACAACAATTAAAACCTGAAGGAATGAGACTCCACACTAGTAATAGTTAATTTTCAGTGCCGGAGGGGTTGTTTGACTGTAATTAACGCTTATCACATTGTTAAAAAGGTACTTAGACTGAAATGGACAAGACTTAACTTTTTGTGGTGAATTTAATTTGCATCTACCGTGCAAATACAGCAACTTCACACCATTCAATACATTTCAACGGTGAGCTAGACAGCAAGTTGCCGTTTTCGCAAAGCTAACGATGGAGCGATGCAACTTGGACAGCAACTTTTGGATTTTCACAATTTACAACGCATCTGCCTTTGCCTGAAGTTGTTGTACCATTCTCGCATAAATAACAGCAAATTATGGCCCATTATTGAATAAGCTCTATATACAGTGTCATTAGGATCACCTTTTTCTCAGAGAACTAAATAAACTTGCTTTGTCACTAAAGTAGCTGCCTTATTCTATTTCACTGTGTCTGACATAATCCAGTTTTCAATTAAATTGGAACATTTTCAGTTTCCTGTCCTCGAGCACTTTTTATAATTCTGTAAATAACGATTGCACCAATGGCAAAATAAAATTTAGGCAATTGACTATTCCTGTTATAAAGATAAACAAGCATAAAAGATTTATTTCTTTTAGTACCAATAAGTCTTTTAACAAAACTAATGTCTTGAGGAAATCTTTTCTTTTCCTCTCAGCCGCTACATGTAGCCTATTTATAAGACCCTTAGTGCTACGGGGTTTGGCAGAGAAAGGTAATGCATCGAGGTGCCACTTCATGAAAATGGTGGGAAGGACTCTTCCATCCAAGACCTTTTAGTAGATGGCATGAAATTCCAACTCTGTTTACTTCCCCAAAAGACAGGGGACAGATGTTTAACATCAGACCATTAATCCCCAGCCCAGGTAGATGTGACAGCAAAGAACCCAACAGAATGAGCCCTTTGCCTCCACTCAATGTATGTGTTGCAATTTACTGCTGTTTTACAGAACAGGGTCAAGCCATTATAAACTTGGCAATCGTCTGTACAGCTGGAAAACAATGTGCACGATAAGCGGAAATCCAATACCTCACAGCACTAATTAAACGGGTTCCCACCAGGAAAAACACAAATTACCACATTAAAAAAGTGCTTTTTTTGCAACCCCATGCATATTTTTACAGATGTGCTTGGTAGCTACAGCTATCTCTCATTTCCACTGAATACTCCTGTTTGTATCACCCAACGTTGCATTTTTCCTGGCTGCATTAGCATCATTTGCCTTAAAGCTCTAGCTAAGTTTGAATTCTTTCCACGTAAGGAGAATCTTCTCCATCCTTCTCAGACACAGCCCACTGCTCCCCTGCAGGAGGACTGAAGTATCATTAACTACCAGAGACACTCCAGGCAGAAGTTGAGGCTCCAGTGTCTAAAAGCCTTCCTGCCTCCCATCAAAATTCATATCCTGTCACAGTTCTAGGAGCAGAAAGGCTTCTCATTATGGCATCATTCCCTCTTGGAAGAAACACTGATTGCTGCACTGGTGGCTTCTGAAGGCAAGGATGTAATTTAGCAAAATAATGTACCATGCTGATTAATTTAATGTAGCCCATGACTAATTATGGTAATTCATTACATCTACAATTAGGCTAAGTAATTTATTGCACTGCAGTCTCATAAAGCACAGGATTTATATCGAGTTTTGAATGTCACCCAAAGGACATTTCCGTACCTTGTCTTTACTGAAGCGGAATCAGCCTGCCAGCTGAGACGAGCAAAAACCATTCTAACTGCACCATGTTTATACTGTGAGCAGAATGTAGGTACGATGAGAGTTCTGCTGTTAATATCTTCCTTTATTCAATTGCACCTCTGTGATTACTTGGTATATAGTTTCCATTTTTTTCTGCAAACGCATATGAATTCCATCTAATGCAAGCATCTGAGACCTGAATCACTAAAGTGCAATAAATTTGCGGATCATTTCTGAATAATTCCTCTCTGCTTTAGCGAAGATTACAAAAAAAAATTGTTCCAAATTACACTGGATGCTGTACTACCCCAACAGATCTCAAGTGGTTACTCTTCCCTGAACCCTAAAATTCCATATTTATGCTGAGGAATATTCCTCAAATTAAAAAAAAATGCAAACATGGTCTGTTTTGAAATACAGCTCCTGATGTACCCTCCAGCAGAGTTAGTTCCTGCAATGGTGCACTTCTGAGACCAATTTGTTTAGCTGATCACCATTCTTCTGACATCCCTGCAAATGTTACCCTTCTTTTTCAATCAAAGACACAGCAGGGTGTGCCATCTGTCTGGCACAGTCCTAGTTCCCACTCCCAACACTATTTTGCACTGGTAATTTCATTGCAGCAGCAAAGGTTGGCATTTTGTTGAAATCTGCTGTTAATACTGCTCTTCAGTTGCAAATACACCCTTTCCTTCTCAAGCTTATCCTCCTCACCTCATGTACTGCTGCTAAAGAAGCCCCTGAAGAATGAGCAGATGATCAGCACCACAAGCCACAACCACAGGGATTCACCGTATTACTTTGTGCTCTGCAGACTACAAATGAACATTTGACTCACCACCTTACCTCTTGCAAACGTCCCCCTCTTTGTTTAGGAGAATTCTAATAGACAGACAATGTAGAATTTGCAGATCTGTAGCAACATGGTTTGTATTAATGGTTATGGAATAAGAACTACATGTCAGCATTCGTGAAATTGTCATTCAAATTATCCCTAGAACATTTTTGGTATTGTACTGCCCTTTAGACACGATTGCCAAATTCATTAAAGAAAGATATATTAACATACACAAACAATTGCTGTTTCTTATACATCGCATCATATTCAATTGACTCTTAATATATTGTTCTATTGACAGGCCCACAAAAATAAATTAAAAAGGTAAAACAAACTCCATAAAAATACCCATTAGAAACCATAATTTACCTCTTCTGGTTTTCTTAGTTAAAATAAAGATCATCCATTTTAATCTGATAAGCCCATAGTTCAATAAATATATTGAAATTGATTGTTTTAAGTTCTCCTTTGTTAAAATGCTTATTGAAACAAAATCACCATCCACTTCTGCTGCTTTATACAATATATAATTTAAAGAAAAAGTCAACTTTGTACAAGATAATGTGTTTGTAAAATTTAGCACAAAAAATAAAATTCTGTTTTTGTTTCCGATTACAAGTATCCATCAGCAGTGAATATAATGCAAAATTGTCAAATTCTCAGAAGAAGCACTTGCATAACAAATTATTTCACAAAATGTTTTTTTGCTACAAGACATTACAGTGTGATGTTATCTCCATAAGGTACATACTAGATGACCTTTATGTAACTTTCCCAACATAGTACACTTATGAATAAAGTAAGGACAAGTCTTATTAAACTGGTCACAGATAAGTCAATGATTTTTTTTTTAAATAGTTAAAAATTCATTAAGGAAATTACATTATAATATATTGCAGCATCAATATTGTGTAGATTTTGTTTATTTTTAGATGCAGCATCTATGTATTAACAAAAGCTTTTCTTCCAAAATGTTTAGTCTTTAATTGCGTACAAAAGCTGCTTTCATAGTTTGCTATTTTATAGCCACAATGATTTTAGTTAATTTTGCTAAGCGTGACTAGGTTGAATTTATTCTCTTTAACCGAGCTATGCTGCAATAATCCACACTTGTCTGCGAGCAGAACTCAAATATAAAACAGTACATTTATAAAATATTTTTTGTAGCCATAATACAAGTTTAGTGTAGAAAATAATTACAAAAATTGAAACAGGCATAATCAGAAATAAAATTATTCAAAGTTAATTTTGTAAACTTGAGAGTGCATTCCGATTTAATAAATATGTGATCACATCAAAATAGTCTGATAGTTAGGGCACTGTGATTTTTATCTTCACTGAAGCATTCATAAATTATGGGGTAAAACCTAGCTATAAAAAACAGAAAAATCCTGACATGCAGAGCTAATACTTGACTTCTATGGTGTATATTATCTTTGCTATATATCCTTTGATTTTAATACAATTTATATAAATTATATCCACCGCCAGGTTTAATTGTTTATAGGTCCACTTCATATAAAGGCATTGAAACACAAAACAATAAATGATGTGTGATTTGTAAAAAGGTTCTTTCCATGAAAATGCTACCATCGGTGCTATATATGAAGGGAAAACTATTAGATGTCTTAATAAGCCTGGCGCTGTTTTTTTTTCTCTTTTTGTTAACCTCTTCAAGAGCACCAGAAACTTAAATTGAGCTTTGAACACATTGTTCTGGGAAATCATAAATACAGATATTAGTTTGATCTATCTTTACTTTTGTATCATTCATAACATTCTGCATCCTTGTGGTGGGCAGCACATGAAATGTATTTAAAAGTGTACATTTTACACAAAATTTTAAAATTAATCAAGACAGACTAAATTTTTTTTAAAAACCTTAACTATTAGCACAATTAAGGGAGACTCCAATTTAAATACGTTCTTGAGATGGCTAAATTTAGTACATAAAAGGTGCAGTCTTCTTTTCAGCTGTTGGTAATGCTCTGCAGTTTCTGCAGCATAAATATGCCAGTCACATCCACTAATACAGTCATTGTTTTGAAGAGGAAATTTTTCATTTATAAGTTATAACAAGATACTGAAATCGTACGTGCAGAATTGCTTTATGTAACAAAGTCTCGTGCATACAAAAAAATTAATTCATTTCAGTTATAAAACAAAGAAGCATCTCAATAAAAAAGTATTTTATTATATAAAGGTTAGTCATAATGTTAGACAGCAACAGTTAAAATTATTTGTACATTCTGAATTCAACATTTCAGCAAAACTTAGAGATTTCTAACTCAAATATGCTGACAGCAAAATGTTACTAAATATTTTGAACCAATTTACAATTTGCCAAAACAGTATTTGTAAAAAAATACAAGCACATAATTAAAAAAAAATCTTTTGCAAGAAAAAGTTCATCCTCTTTAAATTTTGAGATTAACAGGCCATATGGCATCATAATCATTTACTTCACCTTGTTGTGTTCAATTACTACAATCAACATACCAGTTTCCAAATTAATCATAACACAGTAATTTCATTAGTTACACAGCAGGCATTTAAATTATTAGCATAACAACAGTTTGCACACAATTAAACTTTATTTGAACCTTAAAATTTGCAGACTGGAACATTAGAACAAGATTCAATAAAGTGAAACAGACAAGACAGAAAACAGTGCTTACAGTTACTTCAAGACAAACTGGGGGAAAGAGAGGAAAATCACCCTCATCCCTTTCCATTTTGAGTTTGTTTACAATTAATTAAATTTTAATGACAAGTCTTGGAAGCAATGAAAATATACTGGTTACATATTCAGCAAAGATGTTATACAAAGGCAATGTGAAGTCTCAAGCAGATAGAGTTCATAGTGCTGCACAAGCACAGAAAAATAGAAATAATGCATCAGTGAAATGATGAAAGATAATTACAATAATGAGGAAATAATTTAATTAAACACTTAGCTGCTTCTTGATTTTCACATCTGTGGCAAGAGGATAGATTATATTGTTAATAAGATGATGTTATCTTTGTGATAAAATAAATTGGTAAACAAAAGTGCCATAATAGTGGGTGAGAACTCCCTCTCCTGGTTAAGGACAGACAGGTTTTGCAGGGCCTTCAATCCAGTTAAAAAAAATCCTTTCATGTACGATAGAACATCACTGTAGGTAGATGGGTGCTGCAGGGGGGCGGGGGGTGGGGGAGGGGTAGGGAGGAAAGAAATAGAAAACACAATTATGAAGTCTGTAGAAAACTACTGCCATCTAGTGTTTTCTTACAATATATAATACTTATCCGTATAAATGCTAGTGAACTCCATTATCAAAGTGATGCTTATTTAATGCATTTCAAATCTATTCAGAAAGAACAATAATGCAGCACTTATCATATTTTAACAATAACTTTTTCTGGAACTTATACAACACTTGCATCAAATTATCTTAACCAGTTTCTCTAAATTCACCAATTTCATATCAGTAGGGATTTCACCCCACCCCCACCTCATTTCTTTGCACATTTGATTGCTTCTAATAATGTTGAAAATTATTTTAGATTTCAGAACATGAAATTATTTTTGTGTTTTTTTTAAAACTGTACTAGGTACATCGCACATAATGTTATTTTTGTTTTGTTTCTCTCTGGGAATATTTTACTAATGGGAAAAATGTGCCTTGTAGTCTAATGAGTAATTTTACCAGTTACTCAAATTTTACAGAAAAAGCCTGCAATCAACACTTAAATGAATATTTATTTTTATGCAATATACATTTCTCTAGATATACCATACATTTTAGTACACAAAAAATGCATAAGATTTTTCAGTTCAAATACTATAGGAACATTAAGAAGTAGCTTTAATGTAAAAAGGTCAATTTCCACTTAGTAATGTAATCCACGTGTTACAGATAAAAGTATTTCTTCATGAAGGTATTTTTCAGGAATATTTGACAGGTGAAATATTCTCATTTAGTCACAGTGGGCAAAAGAAATGCATTAAATCAATAAAATGCAGAAACAGTCCCAAAGCAGTTATTTTTTCTCATTTGGTAAATAATTCCATGGGAATTTTTTTTTGACAGCCAACAACAGAAAGATATAGAAGTCCATCTCCCAACCATAAAAACACCCAGAAACTATTTTAAAACTACAGGATGAATCCTTGACGAGAATGCTTTCTATATAAATGATACTGGAATAAGGTACTTATGGTCTATTATACTGAGATTCAATTAAAATGTACTTACCCAGACCTTCTCAAATGTCGTACATCTCCATTAGGTACACTTTAGGCACCAAGCCAGTAGTTCCCTTCATTTGTCCTATCCACCACCCAAGTGAATTATATTCCTAAAATAACAGAAATATTCACATCAGTATAATAGTGAAGATTTAAGCAAGACAGTTTAGCAAAATATAGCATTATGCAGTGATTGCAAACTTAAATAAAGCTTTATATTGTATCAAATCCAAAAATGTGACTCTAAAGGTAGAAAACTTTTAAACATTAAAAGAGACTGAACATTTAAAATAATGCAACTTGCCATTGCATGGCTTCTTTTGCAAACTGGCTTGTATTATACAACACTTGAGCATTTGATTCAATTCAAGGAAAAAAAATATATAAATTTGTAAGACATTTAGTTTGAAATTCTATTGTAAGTTTAAAGGCTATGAAAAATAAAAATAAATCCGGATTTTAGAAATAATATAGCATTATTTTGTTATATCCATTTGTGGAAAATGGTAGTGAAATTAAAAATGGTTATGGTTATCAACAACAACTTGTATTTATATAGCGCCTTTAACGTAGTAAAACGTCCCAAGGCGCTGCACAGAAATATTTTAAGACAACAAATTTGACACCGATCCACATAAGGATAAATTAGGGCAGGTGACCAAAAGCTTGGTCAAAGAGGTAGGTTTTAAGGAGTGTCTTAAAAAGAGGAAAGAGAGGTAGAGAGGTTTAGGGAGGGAATTCCAGAGCTTAGGGCCTAGGCAACAGAAGGCACGACCACCAAAGGTTGAGCGATTATAATCAGGCATGCTCAAGAGGGCAGAATTAGAGGAGTGCAGATATCTCGGGGTTGGGGGGGGGGGGGGGGGGGAAGTTGTGGGGCTGAAGGAGGTTACAGAGATAGGAAGGGTCGAGGCCATGGAGGGATTTGAAAACAAGGATGAGAATTTTGAAATCGAGGCGCTGCTTAACTGGGAGCCAATGTAGGTCAGCGAGCACAGGGGTGATGGATGAATGGGACTGGGTGCGGGTTAGGACACGGGCAACCGAGTTTTGGATGACCTCAAGTTTACGTAGGGTGGCATGTGGGAGGCCAGCCAGGAGTGCATTGGAATAGTCAAGATAATTTATCAAATAATTTGATTATAAGTGAAAACATGCTGAAAAGGCTCCATCATAGAAATAAAACCATGTGAACTATTTTATTTCTGTCATGGTTTTAGAGGTTATGGCCAAGATTTTCCAGGGTGTCAGCGGGCGGGATTTGGTGGCGAGTCAGATGGGAAAATGTTTTTTTTTTTTTGACAGCGGGTCAGGATCCCGCTGTCTACCCGCCGCAATGCACCTTTCCCAATGTCGGGTCTGACAGCACTGAGCAGACCCGACAGGCAGCGGCGGGTGACCCAATTAAACTCATTGACAGATGATTAACAGGCTTTTTAACTTACCTTTTGACTTTAACTTCATGGCCACGGGAACCACACTGTTTGGGGACCACAGCTGTCAACCTGAGGTGGGAGTTCAGTGGCCATTGCTCCAGCTGATTACTTGACAGCTTCAAATGTACAGTAAAAGCTTCCACCTGATAGAGCATCACTTTCCTTAGCCACAAGCTGTTTCTCAGTCCATTTCCAGCACAGATTCTGCAGGCTTTCCACCCATTCTTACCTCATTGGAAGAACGATCTCACCATTGACAGAATGCTTCTTTCATCTCTACTTCACCTTCACTTCTACTTCATCTCTATTCCATCAACATGGGTGCCCTTTATACTGTCTCACCTTGGTCCTCAGAATCCGACAACGATCAGCCCCAATGCAGCACCAACCTTCTCTGCGATCACCTGATGCTGCACAGTACAGAGGGCATCAGCCAGGGATGGCTTCACCATGGCCAGATTTACTTCACTTGGCGCTGTACACCCTGACTGCCACATGATGTGCCAGGTTGGCACCACCCCATCAACACCATAAAGCATCCCTACAATGTCCAAGCCATTCCTTTCACACTCACCACCATTGCAGGGGGTGCCGTTATGTCTCACCATTCACTTCAACTCACTAAGCCACTTCCAAAGGTGCACACAAATCTGTCCAATAATGCAGTGTTGAAAATAAAGATTTTTATGTTTGACACCACATTAACAGAAACTTTATATGAACATTGGATAAAACACCCAAGTGGCTATCCTTGTGTGTTGTTAGTTGGTATGATTGCACTAGGATGAGGGTATGTATGAGGGGTGGCTAGTAAGATGGAGAAGTGATAATTTAGATAGAGAGGGATGGGTGGAGGTGCAAGGTAAGTTGGTGTAAGGATATGCAAGAGTAGGGTAGGGAAGGCAGAGTGATGGGATGTAATGAGAGGCACAGCAGGATGAGGTTGAGTATGGCTTTGTACTAACGTTTTGTGGTCAAATGAGATCATTGAAAGGTTTGCGCCACTGCACCCAGGTCCTCCTGATGACATCCCTGCTTGTGACTCCCTCTGCAATGTGCAACCAGGCCATCTTGGTCTCCTGGGGAGGTATTTTCCACCCATCGGAAGGGCAGAGGACCTCCCTGCGTGCTCCGACTCCCTCCATAAGACCTGGGAGCAGCCCTGCACTTTTGTGCAGTCATTTTCAGTGTTTGCAACACCTCAATGCTGTAGAACACTGACAGCACAAATGTCAAACTAAATTTGGCCATGGTCCTTTTAAGGAAACCAGCTGATGATGCGTCATGAATGATATCACCAGACCGGCTTCCTCTAATTGAACCGGGAAATGCGCTGGGTGGGCTTAATAAGCCCCATCAACGGAAATTCTTTTTCCAGAGCGGGATGGAGCTAGCAGCGGGGCTGCGACCCACCACCGACCCTGCGACCCACCACCGACCCCGGCAGCACCGGACACGCTGAGGTAAGGAAAATCTCAGCCTGTGTCATTTTATGCTCAATAACAAAAGTGTCAGCAGATGTTTTAAATTGTTTTGGCTGCAACATCAAAATTCGGTGAGAACAGACTATGACAGCACCAGAGTGCAGTCTCAGAACAAAGTTTGTCTATTCATAATTCATTCAATCAGAGCAATAACATATACAATACCAAAGCTCTAGATCAACATACATTGGCAAAATGAATTAAAGCTTGCAGGGAAATTAGATTGCAAATTTTTTAAAAATCTAAAAGTTGCTGGAAACCCATTACTCTTAGTGAGTGATTTAAAAAAATTAATTCATTAACAATATAGAAAAAATACAATTTCCAAGAAATTAACTAAAATGTTGGGGCAATTTATTTCTAAATGTGTTTTATGAACACCATAACAAGAACAAAACAAAATAAACTGCATGGTATTTGACAGTAGCACAGATTCTAAAAAATGTAAAATTAGATTTTAAACAGCTGTGGTGAACTGTACTTCATTCTATTGCGCAGAAAAACCTATTCCTTTTTTTGATAAATTTGAAGTATGACAGAATGTTTATTTGGGTTTTATATTCAATTCCAAGAGAGTAATTCAAGAGATTAATATGTTAGTTTTACAGTTGAATTCTATCCTCATTTTGAAATAACTTAATGCAATATTATTTAACAATCTGAATAACGCACCTTTGTTAGATTTGGGGAAACTATATAGGTGCCATTTTATCTACAATGAAAAGTATATTCACTTAAAATGGCATGAACTTCTGTTGAAAAAGGAACTGACATGATGAACAATTAGGACCATCTGGTTTTCTGTGCATTACTTTGGCAACAAATTCTCTCAGTGCCAACATGGCTGAAATAGTAATGAAGAACAGATCTCAGATTTCAAACTATTCAGGTTCAACTAATCAGAGTTGTAGAAAACTCAGCTTTATTTCATGCTTACCTGTTAATTTTTAAAATAATTTTACTCTTTCAAAAAACATCAGTAAATTGTCACAAACTAGTTACAACAGCAGTGAGTCTAATGAAGCGTAAAGAAAAAAACATGATATGCGCTATCTGAAATTTTCTAGCCTCTGGGGTTAAAACAAGAGTATGGTATTTCACGTATTAACAAAAATGACTTCAGCACATCATATTTGTTTTAAAATCCTCTTTGTTGTGAGATATTGTAAGTTACATTCACACTTTACAGAAAGAAATGTTGGAGAAATGCATTTCTGTTCAACAGAGGATGTACATGTAATTTTATTAGAGCCCTTTGTTCATTTAGTGTTGCATTCATTTAAAAAAAAAAATTACCTGGCTGCAAGTTACCCAACAGATAATACTACTGATTGCCCTTTTGTAGCTGGGAAAATATATATGAAATACTTAAAATTCCATCTAGAAATATTGTAAAATAAAAGCTGAAATATTTTCAGAAGTGTTATCATCGTAAAACTACAAAAATCAATTTTTGTAAGACCCTGTAACTATTAGTGCTAACTATACTTCCATCACCTGCTAAGTTAAAATAAGATGCAAATGAATATTTATTTCCAACAATTTGTTCCGTCTTATGAATCTAGTAACACAGAATTAGTCAAGCATGACTGTCTTGATTTAATTCTTATCCCTCCTTTAACACACACATATAAAAAAAAGTTTTAATGAATACTAAAAAAAATCTGAAAACCCCATTGTTTTACTTAGAAGGGTTACAGACTTCAGAGGATTACATTCTACCAGTGAAAAACCAAGGGTGTAGGTAATTGTAAACTTCCAAAGGTTCTTATTCAACAGCCTCTCACAGGCTAATTAGTGTGTTCTGACAGCCCTAAAGCAGGATATTCAGGCAGAATGAAGCATTGCAAATTACTCCATTCAACCTTATGCTTTATCATTACCATTCAAGGCATGAGCCCTAAGAGCAAAATAAATCCCAATTAAGCCAATTAAAATCTACATTTCAAATTTTAAAAAATGCACAACTGTACAAATATATCCTACTACACAGAATGTTACTCAGGCTGTGATTATAGTTCTGCACCTCATTGTCTATTTACTATGTTTAATAACACTGCTACGCAGAAAGCATTTTTTAAACAAATGTATAAATTCAGCTTTCTCACAAGAAATTAATCAGCCAAACCAATTGAAAAAAAAATCAGAGTTTAAATTCTACAAATCAGGTTTAAAAATCTTTCTGGACAGACGTCAGGTAATTTCTGCAGTATTGTATTGAATCTTATATTGGTATGTCAGCAAAGTAAACAACAATGTGAGACAGCAAAATAAACAACGTGAGATTTAAAAAAATTAAATACAATTTTTAATACGTGTAACCCAACAAGAAATGTTATCTAAACAAAATCTAATTTATTTTGGTCCTAAAAGTATGATGAAAAGTGAATATTTCACAGAAGTCCAAATTTCTACTGATTCCAATTGCTGAATTTGAATGAAAAAAAATGCAAACTTTCCAACAGATATTCAGTGTTTTTAGTATATGAAATTTCAAAAAATATATTGATCAGTTGCAAATGTACAGAATTGAATTTCAAAAAAGTGGACAATGATAGTCAGATACAAAACAAAAAGCAGATCAAAAAAATCAATTCAATTAATTTGCAATCTCTGTATAGCTTGCTCTTTTCCTACAGGCAATGCAAATATTAAAATGCAGGAAGATTTCCCTGAAATAATACTTGTGCAGGTGGTATATTGCTATGAACTGGAGACAACTCTACAGGTTCTTGAGGATGCTACTTATTGGGTCCATTTGCAAGATTTTGTTTTGAAAATTGGAGTTGAGGGTGTGGAACAGGTCAAATCATCATGTTTCCTACACCTATGTAAACCAAAAAATATTTACTGGTCTCTGCATAATGTTCTGTCAGAAGTGCACAGCCTGGGTCTGGTCTCCAGACAGCATGCAGCAACTCAGGTATGTGCAAGTCGGCCATCTGGTATTCCTCAATGCATAAAACCCTTGATGTTACCATAGAAAACACACAGGCACAAATAACTGTACATGGAGGGAAACTATTTTAAAAAAAACTAAGAATGCCCAGGAAACAACGCTCGTTCTTTATATGTGATGTGATGTCAGTTTATAGAAAAAGAAAATGTTTTTCTATTAATCCGATAGGTAAAATTAAATTATACAATCACCTCTGTTAGTACCGGCAAAAAGCTTTGTTGCCAACATCTGACAAAGCTTAGGTAATTACTACCACAGAGCTGTTTAGACTCGTGTAGTAATCTCAGAATACACAAGTAAAATAACCATAGAGAGAAGCAATAATTGTGTGATGAACTAGCTGTAGGGTGAAAGGTATGCCATTTCTAGTGGAGTTCTCCTCTTAGAAAAAAATCACTACAAAACAAAAAAAAGTGACTGTGGGTGAAGCATCTGGCTTTTTTAAAGAAAAAAACAGATGTTTAACACATTGCTGTTAATAATTACACTATATATTTCAAATTGACACTTAAGTAACCCTAATATCATTTTTGTATAAATGGAGAAATAAAATAAAGTTAATTCAAATTCATATTTAAATTACATATTTTGTTCTTTGATTCATTGAACATAAAGAAGATATCACGTTTTAGACAAATGTCAGTGAAAACATGATGTTCAGTTATGCATGATGACAACTGAAAATACAAAGTGATTCCTATAGCCAGTAGCATCTGTATTTTAATGGTAGCTTGAAATTGATCTGTGACCAAATACAAAATGAAATCCATTGTTTATGGCAAAAGAATCTCTTGAACATAATGGGAAACTACGAAAGTATTCTAATATCTCACTCCAGCAGCACAGGTTGTAGCTGGTTTACAGCAACTTGTGGATGTAGAAACCAATTCACACTTAAGCACTTAATGAATATTCAATTAATTCCAAAAAAAAAGCTAGGTCTGTATGCATTTTTAAAAATCGTTTAAATCCAGGTGGTGTAAAAACAGGGACTGACAGCTAGTTTGTGTGATACAGTATCATGTTAACAGAGTGCAGATCAATCCAGCAACACACAGCGTTTATAGTCTGACCCTTCACTGACAACAAGCATGCAAAAAGTGAATTGGGCTTTAACATTCCAGTGCTCTTTCTGGTTAGTATTATTTTATGATATGATTTTAAAATAGTTTTATAAAACAATTGGAGATTAAATAATACAAAATGATATGGAGTATCTTACTAAAATATTCATAGTCTTTGTACTTCTAATAGAGATGTTCTACATTTAAACCTTTTTGACTAATAGTATCCTAAAGAGATGACATTTGAAACTTGGACAGCATTTGCTGACACAAAGAACAGGTGACACTATATAAATTAAGGTCTCTTGAGAATTACTGTTATAGGTGATAGCCCATAGGTACAATACCATTTTTCACAACTGGTAACCTAATCAAGCATATGAGTGAAGTTACAAGTGTGTCATGTCTGACATAAAGGTCAGTGGGGTTTTTTTTGGGGGTGGGGAGAGAAGAAATGGAAAATAAAAATACTGACATCCTCTCTACAATTCAAGTGTGAAAAAAGTTAGTTCTCCCATTATATGTTAGCTTTTCCAAAATATTTTTCCTCAAATTTGGTGCCCTGTTCTAGAGTGAATTCCAATGATGCAGTACGAAATACATTGCCTTCATGGCATGACACATTGCGACGTGTACACTGGGTCCCATAAGACATTGCATCAGACCGCTGAAGGGTTAGTTTCTTTGTAAAAACAATTGGTAAGCTAAAAAAGAATGTAGTCACCCAACAGCAGTCAAATCACAGTCCAGTCACTCAATGATGTGGGAACCAGTTACATTCTGGAGGTCTACTTAAAACATTTTTTTCGATATACTTGACATATATTTTTTACTCATTAGTGAGTATATTTCTCCACATTTTCTCTTTGATGCTCGTGTCTACTTTCTTTGCTAAAATTAGCAGGCAGAGGAAAGTTCAGCCCCATGGTATTTGATACATTGCTCATTAGTTCTGTGAATAATTTTAACCATTTATGATGACTACATTTGTGATGTTTAATGTTACTGCAGAAATGCGTAAACTACTGCACTATTAAACAAATTTACAAGCATTTCAACTGCTGCATTATAAAGTTATAAAAATATAGTCTAATAGACTGTACATATATTCCAGAGACAAATAATTCTTCATGTAACAGCAATAAGGAGTCACTCAAAGTTATTTCTTAAACTATACTTTCACAGCAATACGTTTAAAACTCACTCATGTTGATGTGTGAAATTTTTCACAAATACTAAGACCAGTATCTCTTCAAAAATAACATTTCCCCAAAAAAGCCTTTGTAGCATTTTACCTATTAACATAATAAATTAGCTGTTTCTGCAGAAACAAATTAAGAATACTATGCCTACACCATGATCCAGATGGTAGAAAAGTAAACAGATTTAAGGGAACAAATAGAACAGCACAGAAATATACACACAAAATGTAATGGTACAGTTCAGTGATGTTATACTACCCATTATTAATAATACAAATAAAACAGGTCTCAATTGGTTCTTTACACAAATATTTAACTAAATGAATATTTCAATTATATTTTTATTACTTGATCACTATTACACATTTCCAATTTTTCAGTGAATTGCTTACACAGCTATTCAAAACAAGTCATTTCAAACAAGGAGTAAATTCTATACCCTGCTCATGCGAATATGTGCTACAACATAACAATAGCTTCTATTCAGAGAATTTTTGATGAACTGTCACAAGATAAATTTGTAGTGAGAAAAAAGCAGCACTGGGGCATAAGCCTAACACATTAACAATTATTACACTGCATTATTATATAATCTCCATTTCATTTAAAATTTAATTGAACTTCCCAATGTTTAATTTTTTTTTAGAAATTAGCCTAGTGTCTGACGAAATGCATTTTTTCATGGTTTTCAGCGATGTATAAAATTGTGTCAACATTGTGCACTTTTGTCACTGTTAATAATTTAGAAACCAAACTGCATAGCTAAGAATGACAGTCGCTGAAAAGAATCTCTGAATGACATATCTAATGTAAATGAAAGGAACTTCCAAAACAATTAGAGTGGTATGAGAATTCTTATTACTACTGCTTTTGTACAGCAAAGCCGTCTCCAAAATTCGTGCTATTTCCTTCTTTTAATTCCCAATTTGGTTACTCTTTTAGCATATACTTTGAGGAATATTCATTAAGAAAATTATTAAATTGCAAATTCCTAGTAACTCTTTTCTCAAAATGTTTGCCCTTCCTAGGCAGAACATTATGATTCATATTCGGGTATCGAATTCTGGGCACCAGCAATGAGCGTTAGTCCATTATTCAACTGTATACTGCCGGGGGGGGGGGGGGGGGGAATGGGAGCCAGAGGCTGGAATTTTCCGGGGTGGTAGGGGGCACGATTGGTGGTGGGCCGGTGGGAAAGTTGTTATTTTTGACAGCTAGTCGGGAACCCGCTGTCATCTTGCTCCCATGCGCCTTTCCCCCCAGGCGCGTCTGTCATCGCAGAGCCGACCCGACCGGCAGCCACGGGAGACCCAATTGAGATCATTATCAGGTAGTTTACAGGCACTTAAGAGCCTTTTTTCACTTACGTTTTAAATTTCCCTGCATGGCCACGAGATTCATGCAGCTCGGGTACCACGTCTGTCAACCTGAGGCAGGAGTTCCATGACCATTGCTCCAGCTAATTACTTCACAGCATCAAATGTTCAGTGAAAGCTCCCACCTTCCTCAGAAAGAAGCTGTTGATCAGTCCATTTCCAGCACAGATTCTGCAGGCTGCCAGTATTTCCAGCAAAGTCTCCATCCAGTGTCACCTCATTGGAAGAACTCTCTCACCATTGACAGAATGCTTCTGTCATCTATACTTCACCTATCATCTACTTCATCAACATGGATGCTCTTTATACCATCTCACCTTGGTCCTCAGAATCTGACCACGATGAGCCCCAACACCAGCAGCACCAGGCACACCAGCAGCACCAGTCACAACAACACCAACCTTTTCCGCAATCACCTGATGTTGCACAGGACACATGGCATCAGCACCCAAGCACGCTGCTGCTCGGGAGGTCAGGGATGGCCTCGTCATTTAGTTAACTTTACGCTGTACACCCATATGGTTGCCACATGATGCACCAGGTTGGCACCATTCCACACCAACACCATAAAGCATCCCTCCAATGACCAAGCCATTCCTTTTACACTCATCACCATTGCGGGGGGTACCGTTGTGTCTCACCATTCACTAAGTCACTTCCAAAGGTGCACACAAATCTGTCCAAGACTGTTGAAAAAAGATTTTTATGTTTGACACCACATTAACAGAAACTTTACATAAACATTGGATAAAACACACAAAGTGGCTACCCTTGTGTGTTGTTAGTTGGTATGATTGCACTAGGATGAGGGCAAGTGTGAGGGGTGGCTCGTGAGATGAAGATGTGATAATGTAGAGAGAGAGGGATGGGTGGAGGTCCAAGATATGTTGGTGTGTGTAAGCATGTGCAGGAGTATGGTAGGGAAGGCAGAGTGATGGGGAATGTGATGAGAGGCACAGCAGGATGCAGTTTAGTGTGGCTTTGTACTAAGGTTTCCTGATCTAATGAGATCATTGAAACGTTTGCAGCACTGCACCCAGGTCCTCCTGAACACATCCCTGCTTTACCCTCCTCTGCAGTGTGCAACCAGGTTGTCTTGGTTTCCTGGGGAGGTTTCTTCCGCCAATCGGAAGGGAAGAGGACCTCCCCGCGTGCCCTGACACCCTCCATATGGAAGGAGTCATCAGAGAACCTGGATGCAGCCCTCTGACTCTGTTCAGTCATTGTCAGTGTTTACAGCACTCCAATGCTGTAGTACGCTGACAGCATTGTGTTAGGTAAAACTTCAAATGTAATGTGGTCAGGGTCCCTTTAAGGATCCTGGCTGAAACGCATCATGAATGACATCACTAGACCTGCTCCTTCTCAGTGAGCCGGGTAACGCGCTGGGTGGGCTTAATAGGCCCCATTAGGCCAGGTTCATTTTCAACAGCAGGATGGAACTAGCAGCGGGGTCACGACCCGCCACGGACACCAGCCTCGCCCAGATAGGCAAAATTCTGGCCAGATTGTCTCCGTCAAGAACATCCTGTCCTCACCTGAATCTATTTTAACATTTTCCAACAGAAATCACTGGATAGCAATCAGGAACTGGGAACCTGGCTGATTTTCTTCCCTCCTTAGTCTATGGACACCAAAATCAATTGCATTACCTTTATCTTCACCATTTGGGGTAAAAGTAGCTCACCCAACATAAACCAGGGGTCAAACTCACAATTTTTATTTTTAAATGTATTTATTGTATACCATTATCAACTTCAATGGAAATCTGCAGGTGTGGAATATCTGTAAAGGTTTCCATATAATCTATAGAAGTCAACATTTGAAATATGCATTAAAAATACACCAAATTTGGATTTATCATTTTGGTTTGTCAGATTGTATCTTAGGCTGCGATATTCTGTTCGGTGTCAGGATGGTGCGGGTCAGCTGGTTTCTGGGTTCCTTCCTGCCCCCAGCTGCTTCTGCTCCACAGACGTGATTTTCCCTTGATTGGCCTTGTTAAAACGACCAATTAACAGGAAGCGGGTCTGATGACTCGTCATCTGCCGGATTCCTTAAAGGGACCATGCACAATTTTATTTGGACAGTTGATTTCTCAGTGTTTGACAGCATTGATGTGCTGAAAACACTGACAATCACTGCACAAAGGTGAACTCTTGTACCCAGGCTCTCCAATGACTCCCTCCATATGCTGGAATAGATGGCAGCTGCAGGTGAGATGACCGAAGTGATCTGTCATTGGTGAGAGAGGTACTCCCAATGAGGTGGCACTGGACATATAATTGGATTTAAAAACTTGTAAGCTAAAGAAATCTGTATTTGTTTTAAAAATGCAGTAACCAACATTTTCTTTGCTCTGAAACTCACCATGTGCAACATGGCATCCTTCACACCACTTCTGCAGCTGTCATCTTTTCACAAACATTACACCAGACTCACAACACGCCACACTTGCCTGGCTTATTGTCCGGACGTCGTGAAACCCGACCCAGAAGCAGGAAAATTGAAAAAAAAGGCTGAAAACTACTGATAAGTACCTGCTAATAGGCAGGTAATTGCCTTTAATCCATTTCCCGCTGCTGGGTGTCGGGTCCATTCGCAAATCGGGGACCCGACACTTGGGAAGGTTGTTTGGAGGTAGGTTGACGGTGGGTTCGGGACCCGCCGTCAATCAAAAGGACTTTAACCTCTGACCCGCCTCTCTGAGCGCCGGCAAAATCGCGGCCTTAGTTTTCATATTAACCATCTAAATTTAAAATTGTCACTGCATATACATTTATAGCTATTACACAGTCATTGATGCCACTGATGAAACAGGCATTGTTTTCAGTATGATTAGTATAAAAAGTGCATTAGTTCAAGAAGTCCACAAAAATGTACAAAATAGTAGCTAGAACCCATTCCAACACAACCATATCAGTAGTGTTATGTGCAATAGGATGAACCAAGAAGTCATGGACCAGGAATTTGCTGCAATGGCATTATTGCAGACAATTGCCATAAGACCATTGTTCTATTGCATCAAAAGCCCAAATTTGTTGGGAAATTCATTATCATATGCCACAGCATTAATAGTGGTGATCCAAGGAGCTTGGAAGTGGCACTAATGCTCAGAAGCAGGCCAGCTGTGTATACACGACAGTTTCATTTGGAGACAAAGGCGGTAACACTCAATGGCCTAGAAATTTGGTGGCGCCCCAAGCTCGCCTAGGCGCCGGAATTACCGCTCCGGATGGAGCCGCTTGCGCCAGCCGGAAATTCAGTTTCAGCACCCCAAATGGAAACGGGGCGCTGCTAGAGGCACCCCGCTTCCCTCTTGGGGCGCTGCAACTGAATATCGCAGCGCACCATGCCGCAGCGCCACATGCTGCGGCATGGTACGCTGTGGTACTGCAGGCCTTCCTCCCCTTCTTAAAGGGGAGGGGCCTGCACCAGCGCGATCAGAGATCGCGAATGCCGGCAAAAGAGCCCGGCACCGAGGAGAAGTGCCGGGCTCTTGGGACACAGCCGGCACTGCCCGGGGGCGGGGGGGGGGGGCTCAGGAGGCCGAGGACGGCGGCGCGAGGTGGTGCTGGCAGGCGGCCAGCGAAAAAAATGGCCGCCCGCAGCTCCCCTTTAATTAGCGCCACTACCGCCGCAGGTAGGCCCCCCTGAACCAGTCGCAAATTGCGATCGGCGTTACAGCGGGGGGCGTGGCCAAATATCGCGATCGGGGCGGTAGCGGGGCGCTGTGCACACCGATGACGTCATCGGTGGTGGCGCAGCGCTACAGGCTAATGCCGCCATTAGCGCCCCGCTAAATTTCACGGGAGGCATGGCCAGTGGCGCTAAACCCACTAAGTGCCCTCTTTGGGCGCTAACTGGTGGCGCAGCCCACCGAATTTCTAGGCCAATGCTTTTTCTACTGCTGTTTATAAAATGGAAGAAAAAAAAGCTAAACAATTTGTGCATTCCCATTTTCATATTTTAAAAATCTTTTTACTTTTACCCGAGTTGCTTAGCATAAATAGAATTAGTCTTTTCTTATTTTGTCCGGATACTATTATGTGTTAATCTGTTTACTTCAATTCACCATTATTGGTCTGTTTTTATTGAATAAAGATGGGGATTTTAGTATTTAGAACTTTACAATGAAAACATGGCAGGAGGGTCAAACCGGCCTAATTCGGATAGAAGGGCCAGTTATGATTTTGCTACTTTTCCACTTTAAGGATAAAAGTTTGTTCAATTGTTTTATTTGGTCCATTCTTGCTAAGAATACCCCAGCATCAGCCAGTGCACAAATAAATTGAGGATATGGTGAAGATTTTTCCAAGCTCTAACTACCGTGAACTCCAAGGAAATAGAATTTCAGTAAACCCTTGGATCACACTGGTTTTAGAAATATTCATTGTATAACTTCTCCCAGTTCACTCAAGACAAAGTCAAATCTTTATTATCTCTCAATCACTGCTAAACATACTTTTACATGTTGATGTCCCAATACATTTTTGAAACCCAATATTGAAACCTTAAAACACACTACATAATCAATTTCAGTTGACCAATATGCTGCAAGTTTACAATTCTAGGCCCATTTGATGCAAAGTTCTATCAATTTCTATACTTCAGTGTAGTACTGAGGAAATGTTGCATTGTCAGAGGTGTTGTCATTTAGATAAAACATTAAACCAAGATCCCATTTGCCTGCTCTGATAGACCTAAAAGATATCACTGCACTATTCAAAGAGCAGCAAGGAGTTCTCCTAGTGCCCAGGTCAGCTTTCAATCAACCAAGACCACCAAAAACAGATTATCTGGTCATACATTCATTCATTCATTTACTATTTGTGGGATTTTGCTGTGCACAAACTGGCTGCTGTGTTTGTCTACATAATAATAGTGACTGCACTTCTAAAGTAATTCTTTGGTTGTAAAGCACTTTAGGACATTTTGAGGATGTGATATGCAAGTTATTTTTCTCTATTTACCTGTTTAATCCCTCTTGTTCTCTTCCCTAAATACAGAAATCTCAGTATACTAACTTTCTCTGAAAAACATCATCCAAAGGAAAATGACTTAATAGGATTTTGTGGGTGGTCAAACAGATCTCAATATTGGCCAATTAATTTACTGAAGAAGCTTTTGCCATGTCAACCACTGGTATGAAATTTCATAGCATATGGATTGAATTATTCAACTGTGAAGGAAATTTCATAATCAGTGCTGATTGCTTAATATCGCATCACAAATTTCATAATCTGTGTTGATTGCTTAATATCACATCATAGTCGTCTCTATACAACTATCAAAAGTAATTTATGACTTACAAAAAGCTGGGTAAAGACTTAGTCAGCCTTTTAGCACTGCCTAGAGATAAAAGTAGCCTCAAAGACGGAAAATTAAAAGTCATCTTTGTAAAGCCATATAAAATAGGCTATTTTACCATTTGAAAATTATGTTGCAAATAGCAAGAGTTAAACATATAAGCCAATAAAGTTGTCATTCTTCATCCCTTTGCACAGAAACAGATCAAAAGTTAAGGTCATTTTGGAGTTTTGCAGGACAAGAGTGCCTCAATTACCGCCCCCCCTCATCTAAACTATTTTTAATGCTTTCTTACAGGTTACGATAGTTATTTTCACATTAACATCAGTTCAATATACCCTATACTTCAGCAAAGTATAATACTTAGGCTGCATTTGAAAAGTTGTTTATCATAGGCATAATATATACATTACAGTATATTATTGGTGTAAATATATTTATTACAGTAGGAAACATCAATCAGGTGGCAAGACAGCTTTCTTGAGCAAAATATTCAGTTCACCAATATGTCTGTCGGTAGAAACATTTCTATTAGACTACATTAAAACAAAGAGATTCAGTGCTTTTAAATCTGATTTATTTGCACAGAAAGCTTGAGCCTGGATAGCCAATCACTTCATGTATATAAGAGGACACTAGCTTACAGCATTCAAATATGTTTTTCATTATGGAATATCTTGATAATTACCTTGTCTACTTTATAAAATAGCAGATTATAATGGCAATCGCTTAAAAGGTAGTACACCAGCAACATCTGTTTACGGATGGTATTTTGCTGAATCAACTGGAACATTTAAACAATATATTTCTGGACATGGTATAAAAATGCATCTTTAGTTTTTGCAGAGTAAACAGCAGCTGGATTTATTGACAGAAAGGATCATAGGTTAAAATGCAAAAATGCACAGGAACATAAAAGCAATGAGTACATCAATCAGAGGCTTCTGGTAGAAAGAAGGTGTTTGATAATTGTATCAAATAGAAACCAAGAGAGAATAAAAGGGTCGTATTTATAAATCTAATAACTATACTGCAACTAACCAGTTTTTGCTAAAGTTATAGGATTAACAACAAAAGATCCTGGCCAATAGTAAAAACATGACAACACATTTTAAAATATACCTATGAGGTGCATAGTTTGATAAAGAAAGATTGTTAAAAATAAATAATGCCATAATCAAATAATGATCATGTGGCAATATCACCTATTCAGTTCATGTAGCTTTCAGATGATAAAACTATCCAAACGTTGGAGAAAATAGATTGATAAAGTTCAATTATTAGACTTCTTGCTAACTGGCAAGAGATTCTAAAATGTTCAGTTTATAAAACTAATCTATAATATTTTAAAGTAATTTTATCATTTTCATCTACTGACCTCTAGTAGTAATATATTGCAGTACTGAAAAGAAAGGAAAAAGCTAAGAAAAAAATCCTTCAAAGTTTACTTTGAAATAAATGATAATTTTCAACATATTGAAAAGCTTCTTCACATTAGAAAAGAATGGCAATTCAGAGGAATGCACTACAGAGTAGTACTGTGATAATTGGAAAATACAGAATTCAAAATAGTTAACATAAAGACTTTAAAAAAATCGTACTTACCTATTGAAAATAATCTTACTTTAACTAGACTTTCACTCAGCAGAATTTACCTTCAAAATCCATCTGGAGGTGAAATTACTTTTAGTCAAAGTTGCTATGTTAAAACAAGAGTTATGTTTATTCTGTGTGTTTCCAGCTAGATCGGGCGTGTAAGTAATGCACAACTGAGTAAGCAACCAGAACGCACTTGCAATAATGATGCAGAGTGACTCGCTAGCTAGCCAAATAGTCAGTAACTTCCCTTTAGGTACACACCCTACTTACCCTAGTCCAGAATGTTTGGCATAAATTGGCACATCCAAGGCTTAGGGATTCCCAAATTAAAATACAACTTACCAGTATGGAGCATTGGTAAGCTTCCATCTGTTTGTCAAGCTAGGACTACCCTACTCCTTAAGGCTTTGACTTGCAGAGTTATGTGACGCTGAGTGGGAAGAATCCCTGCCGTCAGTGATACATATACTCCTCCAGTTTCTAGTGCTGAACCAGGTTGCCTGGTCAATCATCAATTGTACCCTAAAGTATTGTGGATCTGTTTTGCTCAGATATTGGATTACTGAGCCTGCCACTGAGGATTGACTTGGCTCTGAACATTGATCATCTTGATGCTATTTAAAGAAAGACTTGCACTTATATAGCACCTTTCACAACCACCAGACATCCCAAAGCACTTTACAGCCAATGAAGTACTTTTTGAAGTGTAGTCACTGTTGTAATGTAGGAAATGCATCAGCCAATCTGCGCACAGCAAGCTCCCACAAACAGCAATGTGATCATGACCAGATAATCTGTTTTAGTGATGTTGATTGAGGGATAAATATTGGCTAGGACACCGGGGATAACTTCCCTGCTCTTCTTCGAAATAGTGCCATGGGATCTTTTATGTCCACCTGAGAGAGCAGACGGGGCCTCGGTTTAATGTCTCATCCGAAAGATGGCACCTCCCTCAGTACTGCACTGGTGTGTCAGCCTAGATTTTTCTGCTCAAGTCCCTGGAGTGGGACTCAAACCCACAACTTTCTGACTCAGAGGCAAGGGTGCTACCAACTGAGCCACAGCTGACATGGCTAAACCACAAATAGACCTAGCTTACCTAGGGAAAGGTCGTGTCTGACTAACTTGATTGAATTTTTTGAGGCGGTAACAAGGAAGGTTGATGAGGGTAGCGTGCTTGATGTAGTCTACATGGATTTTAGCAAGGCTTTTGACAAGGTCCCACATGGCAGAATGGTCAGAAAAGTAAAGGCCCATGGGATCCAAGGGAAAGTGGCAAGTTGGATCCAAAATTGACTCAGTGGCAGGAAGCAAAGGGTAATGGTTGACGGGTGTTTTTGTGACTGAAAGGCTGTTTCCAGTGGGGCTCATTGCTAGGTCCCTTGCTTTTTGTGGTATATATCAAATGATTTTCACTTCAATGTAGGGGGCATGATTAAGAAGTTTGCAGATGATACAAAAATTGGCCGTGTGGTTGATAGTGAGGAAGAAAGCTGTAGACTGCAAGAAGATATCAATGGACTGGTCAGGTGGGCAGAAAAGTGGCAAATGGAATTCAATCTGGAGAAATGCGAGGTAATGCATTTGGGGAGGACTAAAACGGCAAGGGAATATACAATAAATGGTAGGATACTGAAAAAGGTAGAGGAACAGAGGGACCCTGGAGTGAATGTCCACAGATCCCTGAAGGTAGCAGGACAGGTAGGGCCAGGACAGGACAGATATTTTCCTTTATTCGCCGAGGCACAGAATATAAGAGTAGGGAGGTTATTCTAGAACTGTATAAAACGCCAGTTAGGCCACAGCTAGAGTACTGCATAGAGTTCTGGTCACCACCTTACAAGAAAGATCTGATTGCACTAAACAGCTTACAGAGGAGATTTGCAAGGGTATTGCTAGAACTGGAGAATTTTAGCTATGAGGCAAGATTGGATAGGCTGGGGTTGTTTTCTTTGGAACAGAGGAGGCTGAGGGGAGATTTAATTGAGGTGTATAAAATTATGAGGGGCCCAAATAGAGTGGATAGGAAGGACCTAGCAGAGAGGTCAATAATCAGGGGGCATAGATTTAAAGTAATTGGTAGGAGGATTAGAGGGGAGTTGAGAAGAATTCTTTTCACCCAGAGGGTGGTGGGAGTCTGGAACTCACTGTCTGAAAGGGTGGTAGAAGCAGGAACCCTCATCGCATTTAAAAAGTACTTGGGTATGCACTAGAAGTGCCGTAACCTACAAGGCTACGGACCAAGAGCTGGAAAGTGGATTAGGCTGGATAGCTCTTTTTGGGCCGAATGGCCTCCTTCTGTGATGTAAACTTCTATTATTCCTTGATTCTACCTCCTCCCATACCTCTTAAAGAATGTGATAGTTGGTTATAAGGTAACTGACATTGTTTTAGAGCCTCACTAGGTGAACAGCAGGTGCCAGGAGCTTATGACTGGCATGGTGGGCAGCACAACTCACCATAAATGTGCGAACGCACTGCCACCAACAGAATCCAAGTAATGCCTTCCAGCAGAAGTCACCCCAAGTCTCAGAGTTTCATTATCAGCTATATTACAGATATCTGCCTTCAACATCGTAGAGACACCTACATATGTCAGCTTGTAACAGGTCAGCCACCTTAATACTCTAATCGCCCAGATCTAATGTCACATATTAAGCTTACCCATCAAGTGCTTAATCCCAGCCCTCATATGAAAGGCTTTGACAGAGAAATCTGTCCACTGTGAGGTCCAGCCCTAACTCGGGGTACTCAGTAACAGGTGAGTATGTGCCAAGGTTCTCCCTACTTACAACCTTTTCCGCTATTCCCCACAAGTCCATCTCACAGTTTTGGGTTGGTCTTGCATATCTTCCTTCTGTTACATATCTATGAACTCTTAAACTGTGAAAAAGAACAATTTGATACGTCTTGTATGGCACAAGCTTGAGAATATGGGGTAGAAAAAGCTTTGGAAAGCATGCAGCTCCTAGAGGCAGGACAGGAGCACCAGATAGGTTTTGATGAAGAAAATCTTTTGGCCCAAATTATTTCATTTTCCTTAATTCCAACCCTTCTTCTCATGACAACATCTAGCAGTTCCCTAGTTTCACCTACCCTCTTGGTCACCTGTTCTAACTGCTGATCACCCTCTGTGTAAGGAAATACTTCCTGGCGTTTCTCCTAAACTTGCCCATCACTGTCTTTAATCTGTAACCTCTTGTACAATTGCCTTTAGCTTATCAAGTTGTTACTCATAGCTTATCCCTCCAACACTGGGGTCAGCTTCATTGCTCTGCTCTCCAGAGCTCTGGTGGTCTGTTGTGAGGACCAGAACTGTCTGTAGTAATCCAGGTGTGGCCTAATCAGACCACTCTACAGCTTCAGTGTGACTTTTCGGGATTTGAACTTGACTGATTGGTCAATATAACTAGCATTCTTTCGCTTCTTTTTATTGTGCCTTCACACTGGATATGGTGAGCGATGAGTCAACAAACACCCTGCAACTCTTTCAAATTCCCCCGTGGCAAATTCTATTACAACCATGTGACTCCTTTGAGTTTTAATATGCAACATTATATTTATTTGCATTTTGAGCTGGCACACAGGCAGGACTGTTTCGCTTTGTAATAAATGGAAATAGGTGGTCAGCAGGTCATCAAATGGTCATCATCTGAGACCTCTCAGGATACCTCCACACCTTCTCCTTCCAATAGCGTATCACTTAGAAGTAGTACACTGGAAAGATAGTGGCACACTAATTTACATAGTACAACACAGCAGCACATACATTTAAATATAGTCTACATCATTTACTGTTAATTAAATGAAAACAATGTACATCGAGGTAAATAGTGAAGTCAATTTCCCTCCTAATTGCTGTCAATAAACAAAAATAATAGCAATAAGGAATATTTCAAACTCAGAAATGAGTAACAAAAAAAGTGTGAGAAATTAAACTTAAGAGTTTGTGACATCATCAAATAATTCCAGACCGATGCTGTGCAGACCTGAAGGGACCACTCCTCAATCAGAGCATGGCACTAGGGCTTTTTCTTGCAATGTGCTTCTGGTGACTCCTAAGCATCATTGACCTCCTCCTCATCCTGAGCCATAGATTGTTACTGCTTCTCATCCACAGCGACTCATATGCCTTGTACTGCGGCTATGTTGCAGCATTACCATTATGCTAACTTTTTCTGATTAATTTTGAAGAGCACCCCAGATGTGGTCCAAATTGTTCTTAAGCAGCTCAAATATCTGCTTGACGAGGTTCCTGCCCCTCAAATGTGTCTCGTTGTGCACTATGTTGAGCAATAACCCACATCTCCAAAGAGGCAACTGTTCAACTATTTCTCAGTCTGAAAGAGTGGGGAATCTATGGGGGTAATTTTAAACCCCCAAAACGGGTGAGTTTGGGTCGGGTGGGAAGCTAAAATGCAAACAATTGTAAACAAATGTAAACAGGACAAGGGCAGGCGACTTACCCATTCTCAGGAGGCAGGTCATTCATTTAAATATTTTAATGAGGCTGCATGCCTAAGATTTTACTCTCTTCCAGTTTTAATGCTGGCCAGCCGGGTTTCAGAGCAGATGAGGGCGTCAGTTCTTTTCTTTCATTCAAGAGAACAAAAGTAAGTTTATAATGTCCAATGGATTGCCTGGGTACTTCTTAAATGTGGCTTTATACGGGACTGGAGTTATAATGGCCTGGATTTTGCGGTCAGCGGTGAAGGGACGGCGTTTGCCGTTCATTAAGCTTACAGCTACCCACAGACATTTTGTGGCCTTTTGAACAGCAACTTATGGTTCCTATAGACTCTTTCCAGTGTGGCACCCTCTACAGGGGATCTAGGACATGTGTGAATAGGACAAGCAACAGCGTATCTCTTCAATAATCAGACTGAAGAATCCTCACCGAGACACGCAGGGCTGAATCTTGAAAGGGGTGGGCTGCATAGGTGGGTGGGGCGGAGTTTCTGTCAGGAAACCCGGAAGTTCAGGTTTCCCCACATGCTATGGAGCTTTGATTCAACAGCATGCATAGTTTTGCTTTGACGGGTTCCCCACACGGAAGTCAGCCTGACTGACAGGCTTGGCTTTCAGTCGGGCGGGGAGCATTCTGGAGGAGGTCGCAGCTACAGTTAAATCGCCTGCTGCTGGTAGAAGGAGTGCGGCGGGGGGTGGGCGGATAGTCTGATGGAGGGGGAACTTGGGGGGCTCGGAGGGAGGAAGCACTTACCTTCTTCCCAAAGCTGTCCTCACCTCTCTTCATCTACTGGGTATCCCCGAGTCCTGGGAAACCTGGCCGGCCATGGTTAAACCTGCAAAGCAGGTTAAATCAGAGGCTGCCAGCCTCCTTAAAATATTTAATTGGTTAACCCGCCTCTTGGCAGCGGGTTGGCTGCCTGCCCTTTGTCCCGCCTCCGTTAAACCTGGAAGTGGGCAGGTTGTAGGTGGGTTGGGGTCGGGTTTGAGATTTTTAAGTTTTAACATCTCACCTGACCCCAAGCCACCCGGTTTTGGGAGCTAAGATTCAGCTAAACCAGGAAGTATAAATTAAAATGTTTAATTCATTGTAAAATCATGTACAAAAAGTGAAATAAAGAGGGGGAAAGAAAGATGAGATTAAGAGAGAGCAATAAAAGAAATTTAAAAAAGTAAAATAAAAAATTTTAATTAAAAAAAAATCTCCAACAATAATTCAATTCTGAAGGAATGAAACTCCACACTTATAAAATAACATTTTTATGGTCAGAGAGGTTGCTTGGCAGTAATTAAGACTTATCACGCTGTTAAAAATTCACTTACATCTGAATGCACCAACCCATACTTTTTCTGGCGTGTTGAGTGGGTAAGTACAGCAACTTCACGTCCTTACATGGATTTCAATGCCGAATTTCTCAGCCAGGTATCAGTGTAGCGAAGTTTGTGGAGGAGCAGGGAAAAATCGAACAGCAACTTCTGGATTTCCATGTTTAACTGCGCATTTGGATTCCAAGGGAATCAAAGGATATGAGGATTGGGCAGGAAAGTGGAGTTGAGGTCGAAGATCTTACTGAATGGTAGAGGGTCGTATGGCCTACTCCTGCTCCTATTTCTTATGTTCTTATGTGCGGACTCTGGAGGTTTCTGCCCAATTCACTCGATAATAATGGTAAGCACTGTTAGCCTCACCGATATTCTTAACACAAAAATCCGAGCCATTACATCCAGTGTGTGTTTTCAAGAGTTCGGTCCCAAATTATTCTACCTCTTTTGTGTCGATGTGCACCAAAAACACCTTTGCATTGACTCAAGAGTGCCGATTTAACTGCAGCCTCGCTTATCTAATTGTTAAAATTTGGTGTGCCTGTGACTAGCAGAAAATGGTGACAAGTTAAAGCTAATTGGGGTAGGTGTATCCAAGTGGAAAGGCACTTCCATTTTTAACCACATGATGGTGCAGCTGGATGCACAAATGCTTTGTACCAGTTTCTTAAATTCCAGCAGGTGTACATGTGATATTTTTCTGTAAATGCACACAGGGACTAACAAAGCAAACAGCACCAAGCAGAAAATATCAATACTGCCTAGCAGGTTTGATTTTACCTACTGATTAGAGGTCAGTAAGGTTTTCCCACAAACACGGGACCATCACTATAAAATGCTCATAGTTTCACTCAATGCTCCTTACAACACAGGTCACGATTTCATAAGTCATCTTGTATACAGCACAATGGAGCAAAAATTATTTAAAGACGACATACATGAGATGGCAACATAAGCTGTATTGCCAGTCAGCAACCGATTGGGTCGGAATTAGTGGTGGGTAATTCGTTCGCCGTTATTACACCTTTGAAACTGACCGCAACTTCAGGATGTAGCGTGTGCGCATCTAAACGCAGAAATCTTGAAGTTGTGGTCAGTCATTCACTGCTCCGACACTGGTTGCGTTATGCCACCCCTCACCGACCCCAACCCCGCAGTCAGTGAAACTGATGAAAACTTGGGCCTAGAAATTGGGTATAGCCCCGCTTGAGGCGTTAGACCTGGTGCTGCGCAAAGTTTATAGCCAGACGAAACTTATCGCTGCCTGGCGAGATATTGGGTTGCATCGCCCCCAAAGGGGATTGAGGCGCAAACTCAGACGTTGCACGGGGCTCCCAAGGCGCAAAAGTTCAGGCGCTACCCAATATCGGCGCGGACGGGCACAGCGCAGGTGATCTCAATTACCGGAAACCACGAGACTTCCAGGCGCCGGCCGGCTCTTAAAGGGGTGGGTCAGTCAGCCTGAGCTGCCACACTCAACGCCCTGTAGGCCTCAGAATCGGCGCTCGCCCTTCTCTGGCGCAAGAAACTTGGTCAGGATGGAGAAGGTGAGACAGAGAGCAGAGCGCTTCAGCACTGAGGCTCTGGACCAGTTGGTGTCTGCAGTTGAGCGCTGTCGAGATGTTCTGTATCCTGACAATGGCAAGAGGCCGAATCAAAAGGCTTACCGGCGATCTTGGAGGGAGGTTTCTCAGAGGGTCAACTCCAACAGCATGGCGACCAGGACCCCTGTTCAGTGCAGGAAGAAATTCAACGAACTCACTTGGGTCGTTAGGGTGAGTGCTGGTTATGCAAACTTCTGATTCCCTCCATCTGCACCTGACTTCGAGCACCCTGTTGCCATGATGCCCCAATGGCCATCTGTCAGCAAGCACCCATGGCCCTTTCTGGGCACACACATGGACATTTCACTCAAGGCCACATGTAAGGGCTCTTGCACCATGGGGGGCATGCGATGATCTCTCAAGGCCTCATGTAAGGGCTCTTGCACCATGGGGGGCATGAGATGATCTCTCAAGGCATCATGTTACAGAACTTCCCCTTCTTTCCCCTGCAGTCCAAGCTGGCGGCGAGGCGAAAGGACCAGAGTCGAACCGGTGGCGGGCCTCCATAAGTCGTCACTCTGACGGATCTCGAGGAGAGAGTGCACCAGATTCTTGGAGGACGTCTGTCTGGTCCTGTTACCACTGCAGCTGCCGACCCCATTTCCGACAGCGAGGGTAAAGCTCTCTCCTTTTTCAGCTGTTTCCTTCCACTTGATCCCCCCGCCAGCATGCTTCCTCAGTGTGCAGCCATGTCAGAGCCTTGCCGCAATCTGGCATGCCTTTCCACCAACCTGTCCTTTTGCTAAAGCCACTCTTCCACCTCCCTGCTTTCAGATGATGCATCACCAACTTGGGCTCAACGCCCTGAAGCTGCCAGTGCCAGTGCCTCCGGAGGCGAGGATCAGGAGGAAGCCGGACCATCCGTTCCAATCTCAGGGGAGCATACACATCTACAGACTGGGGATAGTAGTTCCCTGGAGGGGAGGGGGGGGTGGCTCTGAGGATCAGCCAGTTGCCGGAACAAGCGGCATGCAGCAACGCAAGGGGGGTAGGCAAGTTCGGCCACCGTCTCTCCGGAGGGCAAGGCAGGTAGTGATGACTGCTGCACAGAGTGCAGAGGAGGTGCGTCGCCTGGCTGAAATGAGCACCCAGGCCCGGCTCAGGCACGCTGAGCTGATGGCTGCAGTGGGGAGGATGCCTCAGTCAATAGATACACTGGCAAAGAGTGTGTTGGACTTCGGGGCAACAATGGAGAGGCCTCTCCAGGGCTTCGGGGCAACAATGAATAGGACTCTCCAGGGCTTCGGGGCAACAATGGAGAGGACTATCCAGGGCTTCGGGCCATCAATGGAGAGGACTGTCCAGGGCTTCGGGCCAACAATGGAGAGGACTGTGCAGGGCTTCGAGGCCACTATGGAAAGGACTGTTCAGGGCTTCGGACAATCCCTGGAAAGGTCTGTCCAGGGCTTGTCCGAGGCAGTGGAGCGGTCGGCACCGGCCTTGTCCGAAGCAATGGAAAGAACTGTCCAGGGCTTCTCCGAAGCACTGGCACCTGGCTCACAGGTCCTCACTGCTGCCACGCAGTCACTTGCCGGCCTCGTCCACACCCAGATTGAGGCAACGCGAACTCTCACTGCAGCCACCCTACCTGCATCAGCTAGGATCACCCCGGGCCCTTCCAGTCCCATACAAGGCCAGGAATCAGTGGAGCATGCGATTGTGGCAGATGAGCCGAGCCGGTCCTCTCAGAGAGCCAGTGTGCTGTCCGACCATGGTGCAGGTGTCCTCTCTCGGCAGGTGACCATTGCACATGCCAGCGCTGGTATGTCTGCAGTGCAGCTGCCACCACCTGCAGGGCACACTGCTTCCAGCCATGCTCAGATCAAGCATCCTGCGTCCGCACCCTCCAAGCCCAGAGGTCGGCCAGGCCGTCCCTCAGGGGCTTCTGCGCTTCCACACAGTCAGCAGGCATCCCCCAGCCTTCACCCCGCCACTGGGGTTCAATTACGTAGGAGCAGCAGGGAGGGAAGGGGCCGACCGCGAAAGAGAAGTCGTTCTCCATCAAGGGGCCAGCAGTAGAGGGAGGTGCTGAGACGTTTCTTTGGCCAAATTCAAGGACACCCTCACCTGTTGTAATTGTTGGAAATGGTTTGTTTAGTTTTGCAGCTTTGCCGAAGAGTTAACTGTTATTTTGTTAGTTATGGTTTCTGTTGACATGACGTTGTTTTGCTGTAATGAAAGACTTTTGTGACAATAAAAAGAAGTTTTAATGTGCTATGGTGTACGTGACTAATTACAGTGATGCTGGCCTTCAGAGGCTTTAAAACATCCAAAGTGCGCAGGAGTAAAGACACTCATCATTCCGCCAGAGGGGCCTCGATACGAGTCCTGATGAGCCTCTGACGGATGGCCCTTCCACTTTCAGGAGCCCTTCCATCTTCCTCCTCCTCCTCCTCCTCCTCGTCCGCATGCTCCTCCTCCTCCACCTGCTTCTCCAGGGTCAGAGGGAAGGTGATGAATTGACGCCTTCGCCTATAAAGGGCAGCTGTAACTTGCCGGATGCAACAGTGCACTGCAACCTGAGAGATATTCGCAATGTCCCCAATGGCTGACTGAAAGGATCCGTTGCCATAAAAATTGAGAGCAACAGTCAGTTTAACGGCCACCGACAGAGAGGTCCTGCACCGTAGACGCAGCTGCAGATCCTCAGCAAGCAGGTGGCACAGCTCAGTAACAACGTCCCTCCCGATTCGGAGCCTTCGCACACACTGCTCCTCCGACATGTCAAGGTATGACACCTGCTGCCTAAAGACCCTCGCAGCATACCCTCGGATTGGCCGACCTCCATTGCCCCTCCTCCTTCTGGCCAATCCCGGCCCTCTCTCCCGCCGTCTCTCTGCCCCTTCATAGTGTTCGGCCATGAGGCCGTCGCCCTCCAAAGCATCTCCCATTCCGATGCCAGTTGGTCAAAAGGCTGTTAGGTCTAGTGCTCCAACTGCTCCGGACAGGTTTGAGGGTCCCAAGTACTCTAATGCTAAATTCCAAAAACTCTGCTCCACAGTAGCTCACCAACTCTCTCCACCAACAATCGCAATGAACAGGCCAAGTGGCTGAAGCTTCTATACTAGAGCTGTCCCCTTTAAATAGCGCCCCCCCACTCCGAGAAGGGCCTGTTAATGCTCCTTCGAACTGTCACTAATAGCGCTCGGCGTAAAGGCTCTGGGCGCCACCCAATATCCGCTCAGGCGCCCCTAAAAGGCGTTGCACAATGAAATGACGTCATGATCTGCTTGCGCTCGCGGGCGCGCACAAACACTTAGCGCAGGCGTTAAATGTATAGTCAATATGGGAGTTGTCGCTATCTTCATTGCGCCCGCCCCAACATTAGGTAACGCCCCAATTCTCGGTCTCTTTAGGCGCTAACCGCTGGCGCAAACAACCGAATTTCTAGGCCTTGGTCTTTTCCATGGTAATATTGCTGTTAAATACCCGATTAAATGTTAGGCCTTGTTGGATTAGGTGTAACTGAGATTTTAACAGCGTATTGACTGCTAAACAAATGTTATGGCCCTGAAAAACTAATTTTAATTTTATGGAGTGTCAAATTTCTCCATTATGATAAAAATTACAATTTTAAGAAACTTAAAAATATATATATATTTTAAAGTTTGTTCAGGATATTTCAGGTTCTACCTTATCCCCATGTGAGAGTCCCTATCCTTCTTTTACTCTCTGTACCGTTTTTAAAAAGTCAGGATAAAAGCAGGTTCTCATTTCTTGCTTCCCTGTCTGTGAGAATTCTGCAATGTGATTGGCTGCTTAGCTTGTTGACGCCACAGCAGATCGCATTAGGGAATTCCCACTATACGCATCAAAAAAGGCAAACTTCTTGCCACAGAGATCGCAAGATCTCTGTGGGCAGTTTTCTTCGGGGCCAGCAGTGAACCCTTTTGCTTCGTTGCTGACCGTAAATTCCGGGCCATTGTTTCTTCTAATAGAGCAGTTAAATTTACACTTAGTCTTTAAACTGGTAAAAAAGGACTCTAGTGCAGAAGAGCCAAAACTAAACTATATTGTTATAAATTCAGCATTAAAATTCAGGTCTCTGATTCAAACATGTTCATATATTTGTGTCAGCTATGGCTCAGTGTTAGCACTCTCAATTGAGTCAAAAGGTCATGGGTTCAAGCCCCACTCTAGATAGTTAAGTACATAAGCGAGGCTGATATTTCAGGGCAGTACTGAAGGAGTGGTGCACTGTTGGAGGTGCCGTCTTTTGGAGGAGATGTTAAACCAAGGACCCATCTGCCCTCTCCAATAGATGTAAAAGAGCCCATTGCACTATTCGATGAAGAGTGGGGGAGTTCACTAGGTGTCTTGACCAACATTTTTCCCTCGACTAGCACCACCAAAAACAGATTCTCTGGTCATCTATCGCATTGCTGCTTGTTGGACTTTGCCATGTGCAAACTGCCTGCCATGTTTGCCTACATTGCAATAGTGACTACTTCCAAAGCATTTAATTGACTGTGAGGACATGAAAAATGCAATATAAATGAAAATTCTCTATTAGTGTGTTTTCAGTGTAGACCTGCACATGGATCAGCAATTAAATAAATTGGGGGGAAGGGGGGGATTTTAAACTCCCAGGATGGGCAGGGCTTAATTTAAAAAAAATGGAAAACCTGACCTCAACCCCATGTCTACATCCGGTTTAACCGGGGCGGATTGGGGGTTGAGCAAGTAACCGGTTCTCGAGGCGGCTTGCCGCCACTGCCATCACCTCCTGATCTCACTCTTTCTTCTCTCTCCCGTATATCCATCCCCCTAGCTCCGCAATCTCTCTCTCCAGCTGTTGTGCGGGAAATAGTAAAAAAAAAGTTCAAATGACAATCCGGCAGGACCTCTGCCTTTCCCGTATATCCCAGCAGGTGACAGGTTCCCTTGCTGTCCCATTCCCCCGCCCCCCCACAGCAAATATTGGGGCCAATGCCTCCAAATGGTTAATATTCTCACTGTGTCATGATTAAATAAAGTTGAATTGATGTTTTTGCACCTGCACAAATGGATAGGGATTACTTTTCCAGCTACTCTTCTGTGTACTGTCGTGTAAATGAAGAGATTTAGTCCACAGATAATGGCACGGATTTTGCAGTCAGTGTTCATTGTGCTTACAGCTGCCCACAGACTTTTCGTGGGCTTTGGTGCAGCAACTTATGGTCATCGGGAGTGGCGCCTCTGCAGGGGATCTGGGGCCTGTGTGAACAGGGAAAGCAACAGCATGTCTCTTCAACCAGACTGAAGAATCCTTACTGAGACACGCAGGCCCTGATTTTAATTCTGTGACACGCTGGGAGCAGGGGCCGTCCGATATTGCATGGGAAACCCGGAAGTAAGTGCAGCGCATCTCTCAGTGGTTTTTTAAGTCAGCCATCTCGTTATAATTTTACTTTGGTTTCCCATTCAAATTAGCGGCAGTGATGTAGATCTGCATGACACGATCTCAACTTCAGTATTTAAAGGGACACTCCAAACATGCAAATTGAAGGAGTTTGTAGTTGGGAACCAAAGAGAAGGGAAGTGCCAGAATGGAATCCAGACAGGCAAAGGCTGTGCCTCGTTTCAGTGACGCATCCCTGAATGCGCTGCTGGGGGCTGTGAGGAGTTGGAGAGAGATACTCCTCCCTACCAACGAGAGGAACCTGCAACTGAGACTAAAAAAGCATGGTTGTGTAATGATCAATAACATGTCATTCTATAGTGGACACTAGGTGGAGCCGTAGAGCTGTATATAGCTGTATGTATCTAAGGCTACACTACCCAGCTGTATGTATATTAAGACTACATTACCCATGAGGCACTAGGCTACCCACAAGGCAGCAGTCAAGATGGATGCCTCTACAGATACTGTACCTAGTCCACATGTGCTCAATAAAAGTGTCTAGCAAAAGCTAGCTGTGTTCATAATAAGAATGTCTATTTGTTAATGAACATAAGATGGTACCAGGATGGTGAAGATCTGCTGAAAATTGTGAAAAGCGACATGGAGAATTTGAAGCCACCAGAGCGTTTGAAACTCACAGGAAATATCGACTACAATTGGCAGACTCTTAAACAACAATTCGAACTCTACATTGCAGCCATCGGATTCGGTACGAAGCCAGATGCAAGGAAAATAGCGTTGCTGCTTACGGTTGCAGGCCCACAGGCGATAGAGGTATTTAATACATTTGTATTTAATCCAGAGGAGAACAGAGAAAAATTAGAAGATGTGCTAAAAAAATTTGATGCACATTGCTCTCCCAAAAAGAATGAGACCTATGAAAGATACATCTTCCGTTCTCGGACACAGCAGCAAAATGAGACTGTTGATAGCTTTATAACTGATCTGAAACTGAAAGCACAGACATGTAATTTCTCTGAGCTCAAAGCATCCATGATTCGTGACCAGATTGTGTTTGGTATTCATGATAAAAGTGTCAGGGAACGTCTATTGAGAGAAACCGAACTAAATTTGGAAAATGCGGTGAAAATATGCCAAGCCAGCGAGCTAGCTCGAAAGCACGTGAAGACTTTCAGTGAAATCAATAATGATGCGATTGTAATGAGTGATAATGCTGCTGTCGGTGCTGTGTCCTACAAGGGGAAGAAACGTGGGCAGAACAGAAATGAAAAGCAATCGGAGGATGAAGTTTTTAAATTGTAAACGCTGTGGTTACAAACACCAGTTAAGACAATGCCCAGCGTTTGGAAAAATGTGCACAAAGTGTAATGGAAAGAATCACTTTGCCAAACAATGCTTTTCAAAAGTAAAAACTAAGAAAGGGCAACGAGTTAATGTAATTGAGGACACTGATTTAAGTGAGACATTTTTTGTAGGAATGGTGTCATGTGACAATATCAAAAAGGATGCAGAAAATGTGCAGCCCTCAGAAATGGACAATGCTGAACATAAAGTTAATGCAGTAAGAGGACAAATGGATGATCCCACTGCAGGTAAATGGAGCATTAGTTACCTTGAAACTAGACACTGGGGCAAAAGCAAACTTAATCAGTATGAGTGACATTAACAATATGAAAGAAAAGCCAAAATACAGAAAAAGTCAGTACTACTGAAGGACTATAATGGACAGAAAATAGATAGCTTAGGTGTATGCAGACTTAAAGTGACAGTCAAAGACAAAGTGCATCATCTCATGTTTTCTGTTGTGGCTGAAAGGCTTGATTCACTACTGGGTGACAAAGCTTGTGAGGACTTAGAACTGGTCAAGAGAGTCTACCGTATAAACTGTGCCATAAGCAGACCAGATGACTCGGTGGATTCTGTAGTGAATAATTTCCAGGATGTGTTCAAAGGATTTGGAGTTCTACCATTCACTTACAAGATCCAGCTAAAGGAGGATGCTCAGCCAGTGGTACATGCTCCACGAAGAGTTCCAGCACCCCTGCGTGACCGGCTCAAGAATGAACTGGACAGAATGACCACACTAGGAGTCATCAGGAAAGTCGAAGAGCCAACAGACTGGGTTAACTCCATGGTATGTGTAAAGAAAAAGAACAATGATCTAAGAATATGCATGGATCCAAAGGACTTAAATGCAAACATAAAACGTGAACACTACCAGATTCCCAAGCGAGAAGAAATCACCAGTGAAATGTCAGCTGCCAGATACTTCACAAAGCTCGATGCCTCACAAGGATTTTGGCAACTAAAACTGGATGAAGAGAGCACCAAATACTGTACCTTCAACACACCATTTGGCAGGTATTGTTTCCTCAGAATGCCTTTCGGGATAATATCTGCATCTGAAATCTTTCATAGAGCGATGGAACACATAATTGAAGGTCTGGAAGGAGTCTGGGTCTATGTTGATGACATCATCATCTGGGGCTCCACACTGAAAGAACACAATGAGAGACTGACTAAAGTGCTACAGAGCATACGCCGGAATGGACTGAAGCTCAACAAAGCCAAGTGTCAGTTTGGCATCCAGGAAGTCACTTTCCTAGGAGATAATCTATCTGGTAAAGGAATAGAGCCAGATATGGAAAAAGTAAACGCCATACTCAAAATGCCCCGACCCACTGACAAAAAAGGAGTGCTACGCATCATGGGGATGATAAACTTCATTGGAAAGTTTCATTCCTAACTTGTCAGCCAAGACAGCCTGTCTGCGAGACCTGCTACATAAAACAAATGAGTTCGCATGGACAGAAAGACATGAACAAGAGTGGATAAACCTCAAAACAGTGCTGACAACCACACCTGTACTCACCTTCTTTGACCCAACCAAAAGAATCAAAGTGTCAACGGATGCATCAAAAGATGGCCTAGGTGCGGTCTTGCTACAAGCAGAGGGTGAAGATTGGAAGCCTATTGCCTATGCCTCCAGGTCTATGACTGATACTGAGTGTCGATACGCCCAGATTGAAAAGGAATGTCTAGGCTTGGTAGTTGGACTAGAAAAGTTTCATGGCTACATATATGGACTTCCCACCTTCACAGTTGAGACAGACCACAACCCTCTGGTTGCCATCAAAAAAAAACCTGAATGAGATGTCTCCAAGGATTCAACGACTCATGATGAAGCTGCAAAGATATGACTTTGAACTGATCTACACACCAGGCAAATACATAGTGTTAGCAGATGCACTATCCCGAGCACCCACAATGAGTCATGTGAGCTCTACTGAAGAAGAGGTGGATGTTCATGTGAGTATGGTCACTGCTGCGCTGCCCGTGTCAGACACAAAATCAAAGCAAATAGCAGAAGAAACAGTAAAAGATACAGTATTACAAACAGTAATAGAGAACATTCATCATGGTTGGCCAAAAGGTTCCTGTCTAAAATATTTTCACATAAGGTCAGAATTGAGTGTCGCAAGTGGACTATTACTAAAACAGAACAGAATAGTCATTCCACAGGCTCTACATCAAGACATGCTCAAAAGGATTCATGAGGGACACCTCGGAATTGAAAAATGCAAAAGGAGGGCAAGAGACACTGTTTATTGGCCTGGCATAAATAAGGACATTGAGAACATGATAGGCAAATGTGAGACATGTCAGAAACACCAAAACAAACAAGCAAAGGAACCAATGATAGTAGCTGACATACCAACAGCACCATGGCAAAAGGTTGGTATGGACCTTTTTCATTTAAATGATAAAGACTATCTAATAGTGATTGACTACTATTCTAACTATCCTGAGATGGCGCTGCTCTCAAGCACCACAGCAAGCAGTGTCATAATGCATGTGAAATCCATCTTCGCCAGACATGGAATTCCCAGGATTGCCGTTAGCGACAATGGTCCGTGCTTCAACTGTAAGGAGTGGCAACAGTTTGCAGCACATTATGACTTTCAGCACATCACATCCAGTCCTTTGTATGCTCAGTCAAATGGTAAAGCAGAGAAAGGTGTTCAAGTTCTCAAGCAGCTACTGAAGAAAGCGACAGAAAGCAAGTCTGATCCTTATCTCGCCCTGCTGAGCTACCGAGCCTCACCTTTAGACTGTGGTTCTTCACCTGCTGAACTACTAATGGGTCGCAAGTTGCGCACCACGCTACCCTGCTGTGCAAAAGAACAGCAAAGTGAGGAACTGAGGCAGAGACTTCAACTGTTAAAGCTGAAACAGAAATCATACTATGATAAGTCATCCAAAACTCTAAAACCATTGACAAGGGATGATGTTGTCAGGATTGAGGATCCAGATGCATGGAACAGGAAAACTACAGTTCTTGAGGAAGTAGGACCAAGGTCATACACTGTTAGAACTGAGGAAGGACAGATTCTCAGGAGGAACCGCCGTTCCCTCCTAAAAACACAAGAGACTATTCAAGACCAGATTGATGACAATGCCGCAACTGCATCTTGTCATTCACCGCCAGAACAATCTCATGAAGACACATCAGACTTACCCGTGTTGAGAAGATCCACACGTGAAGTAAAAAAGCCTGATAGACTTAATCTTTGAGTACAATGTAAAGCTTTGAAAAGGTGTTGACTGTTTTGAAAATGTTTATGTTTATAGAGCACTAACAAAAGTGTTACTGATATTATCTTTATTGTTTTCTTGAAAGTTGATTGATATTGATTTTGTTAAACCTCAAAGAAAGGGGAATGTAATGATCAGTAACATGTCATTCTATAGTGGACACTAGGTGGAGCCGTAGAGCTGTATATAGCTGTATGTATCTAAGACTACACTACCCAGCTGTATGTATATTAAGACTACATTACCCATGAGGCACTAGGCTACCCACAAGGCAGCAGTCAAGATGGATGCCTCTACAGATACTGTACCTAGTACACATGGGCTCAATAAAAGTGTCTAGCAAAAGCTAGCTGTGTTCATAATAAGAATGTCTATTTATTAATGAACATAAGAGGTTGGAGGTAGCGTATGAGGTCAGCAGCAGGAACATGGTGCCACACTTCTGGATTTAGTGTATAAAGCGGTTTAATGACCCAAGCAGGTCAAGAAAGGGGAGTACAGTGGCACGTTAACCTACATCCTGGTGTGCGCATGATGCCACTCACTCACTCTGCCTTGTCAAGTCTACTTCATCACATCACTCCTCACACCCACTTACCTTGTAGGTGCACTCCTCCCTCTCTTTCTATGCACTTGCTCACATCCCCATCTATCCATCTACCACTCCCACTTGCCCTCATTCTTATGCAGTCATGCCTCTCCCTCATAGTCACCCTCACCAAATGCACCCCATCCACCGGTTGAACACATGCCATAACACACTCATACGTATCTTCTTTCCCTCCTTGCAGAAGAGAGCACAGAACACTAGGAAGAGGGAGAGCACAGAACACTAGGAAGAGGGAGAGAACTGGAAAGGCCTTTCAAACATCTCATAGCTGACAAGCGCAGAGGAGGAGGCATTCGAGGTCAGTGGACTTTCAGCATCACTGACCGTTAGAGATGGGGAGACGGGGAGCTCCCAGCTGTTGACACAGTTAAATAAAAGCCACCAACATGTCATATGACACTCAGTCATGTTGACTTGATATCAACAGTGAGTGAAATATGATCAGCTTCATAATGATAACTTGCAACATATTCTTACCTTGCCAGGACTAATTCATGTCTTTTATCTCCCACAGGGCCTTCACTTGTGAAGGAAAAAGCCATATTCCAAGAGATACACCATCATATGAACAGAATTCTGATTTTATTAATACATGATATACTAGGTTTAAAAATCTAAAGTCTCAACAACACACGCTGTGCAAACAGGCTTCTGAAATGGGGTGGTTTGATAACACAAAAGTTGTAAACACCACAAGCTTTTGAAATGGGAATTGGTTGTAAATACTAAAACAGTGGCCCTATTGAAATAGCAGTTTGGCGCTTCCAGAAGGTCTGGAGTTTGGGAGAAACACAATGGAATGACCCAAGTAAAGTGTTATAAACTAACACGTTGAACAGAAACACAGAAACATTAAAAGAGGCATGTGCCTTTGAAAAGATGACATCAAGTAAAAGAAACACCTGCTGGTCAAATAGTTTTATGTTAAACTTGAAAAACAGGAAACACGATTATAATATAACCAACTAAGATGGCTAGGAAAACAAACACCCTTGTTGAAGTGTCTTTAATTTACATGTTGTAAATATGATACCAACAGAACACATTGAAGATATGACTTCAATAGATACACCAAGCAATTACTTTGTGTTTGTGTTGAACTTTGAACAGTTGGTAGACATGACGTCTGTTTTCAAACAGCAGAGGTGATTTAGAAATTGAATGAAAGACCTTTGATTAGAATGGCATCAAATAAATACTACTGTCATATTGTGTTTTATTATAAGTTTTTGAAACACCTAAGCCAACAGTTGAATTGGCAGTAAGTATAGAGAAAAGTCAACAGGAAGAATGAAGAGAAAAAATTAGCTTACATCAGCAGAAAACTTCAAAGGATAAACCACTAAAAAAAAGGTATAAAAATAGAAGCTTTTCAGATAGACAGTCAGGAGTCGCTGGAAACGGGCAAACGATTCTCTCAACTTCAGAGAAGGGCCCTGTAAGTTTTTAATTCTTTGCGTCTCGGGGATCAGAGGTACTTTTAATCTGATTTTGGTGGATATTCTGGATTAGAATTAAGAATAAGAAATGTAAAAATGTACAAAGTTAAGATTTGAGAATAAGAATCTCTGAGGATAAGAAATGTAAGCTATTTGTTTTTGAACCATTAATGTTGCGATTGACTCACAGCTGTTAACTGTATGTCGACTCTTAAATAAATCTATATATTTTTAGAATTGTCTCAAGTAGTATTTCTGTATCAATCTCGCAAACTCAATTTCTGTACACTCTTTTGTAAGGAGTTGCAGAATTCTGGGGGGTTTTCTGAACCCTCATAATATCCGGAAGGTTACAGTCTAGTTAAACTTATTAAAAGTGCTATCCGGAGGACGGTAACATCTTCACGTCTTTCCTTTCCTTTAGGGAGAGATAGTCTGAACCTTTAGACCCAATTAAGCGTCTTATAGAATTCGGCTATCTTTAACTTTAGTTGAAGGTGAACGTCTGGGGAATACGCCTGATCTGGAGTAGCCCGAAAAGGGCTAGGACTAGTAATTATCCCTTCACACTCATGCAGCAGTCGGTGGAGGTCGCTGACGACGATTCCTCAGAGGAGCTGAGTCCTTCTAAGGGTGCACCATCACAGGAATCATGCAGACCATGCACCAGCTCAGATACTCAGTTCGGTGAAACCAGTAAGGCAGATAGTTGGGCTTTCACCTGCTGATTAACACTTCACCAGTGAGCAAGGGCAGATGCTGGAGACAGGGACAGCTGTGGAGAGTCTGCGTCAGAGGGCGCAGCCCTCTCCAAGCTTTGCTCTCAGTTGGACACAGATGCTGTACCTCGGGGGCTGTCGATGATGAGGAGAATCACTCAGCAGCAGCAGACAATGTGTGATGCATGAACAGGCCTTCAAAATGGAATCAACATGATTGCAGAGAGATTTGAGGAGTCCACCTCAAGCATGTCACAGGCTGCTGAGAAGATGTGCGCTTCCATGGATAGAGTGGCCAGCACAATGGACGGTCATATGCTCCAATCAAACGAGTCTATGCAAGCCTTGAACATGACTGCACATACTCTGGATTCCAACATTTCTGCCACCTTACAAAGGTTGACAGATACCTTAGCCTTCGCCTTACAGGGCTGCCCTGATCTGCACCAAAGTGTTCTCCAGCACAGTGGTATTAGTGAAGTGTGAATGGGCCATGGCAGGGCCCTCACTGGCTCCAACACCCAAATGATGTCAGCCAAGAGTATCTCAGCAGAGCAGGAATCTGAACAGCCTGTCCCTACCTCTGCTAAAGCCACACATGTTGCACCATGTAGGAGTAGCAGAAAAATTAAGAGTAAGGCTTTGTAGTTGCACAAGGGTATGCACATGGGTACCTGAGAAAATGTTGTGTTGATAAGTTTTTGTTATTTATTCAGATCACATAAATGTTATTATTTTTCGCCACTTTCCCATCTTGTCCATTCTTGAGTGTTTGGTGTTAAGTGGTCTTCTAACTTGTTTGATAATGAATGTGAGGTCATGAATTGATAGGGACCAATGGGGGGGGGGGGGATGTTGAAGGGTGTTTGGTTGACTGCAAGACTGCTTTGCATCAGTGACATTGTGGTTGGTGGGTGGGGGGGGCGGGAGGGAAGAGTGGCCTTTGCATTTTCTGGTGGCATGGATGCAACTAGTGCAACCTAAGTGAACCTTGATTTAATAAGGGAATCTCTGGCAGCAGTGTGAGCAGCTGGGGGTGCATTGCCCTAATCACCCTCCTGCTCCTCTTCTTCCTCCTTCCCCCTCTGAATTTTCCGAGGATGATCTGAGCTCTTCGTCTTGTTCCTCCTGCAGGTTCAAGCCTCACTGTTGCGCAATGTTGTGCAGCACATAGAAAACCATGACCATTCTGGAGACCCTGGCTGGTGTGTACTGAAGTATACCTCCAGATCTATCCAGGCACCTGAAGTGCATCTGGTGGGGATATGGCACTCATTGTAGCGCTGTTCGGCTTCAGTGGTCAGATTTCTGATGGGTGTCAAGAGCCAGGTTTGCAGTGGGTATCCCTTGTCGCCTAGCAGCCACCTCGAGTCTGCTTCCAGGTACGACAGGATCAGGGAGCTTGGGCTGCTTCAGAACGAAAGTATCATGGCAGCTGCCCGAGAATCTTGCGCGCACCTGCATAAAGATCTTTTTGTGGTTGCACACCAGCTGCACATGACGGAGTGGAAGCCCTTGCGGTTGACAAATATCCCTGGTTTATCTGGGGGTGCCTGGATTGCCACGTGTGTGCAATCGATGACACCCTGCAACTGTGGGAAGCCAGCCAGAGCCGCAAAGCCGAGCGCCCCCTCATTCTGACTAGCATCATTTGTGGCAAAGTTGACATAATTGCCGGCCCTAGAAAACATCCCAGCTAACTGTCTTATGCATTTGTGCGTGGCCGACTGGGAGATCCTGCATAGGTCTTGCGGCAGAGCCCTGGAAAGATCCGGAGGCAAAAATGTTGATGGTGGTGGTGACTTTGAGAGTCACTGGTAACGCGTGACTACCAGGTCCAGCAGGTAGCACGTCGTCTTCTAGGAGGTTGCAGGTGTCTGACACCACGTGATGTAACATCCTGAGTCTCCTGAGACACTGGCATTCAGACATGTCAGTCAGACATTCAGAAAACTGATCCTCTGCCTGTAGACCCTGTTTCATGGGTAGTGCCTCCTGCGAGCTACACCTTTCTGCTGGTCCCCTCTCTGCTGTACAGTTACAGGTCTGTGCGCAGCAGGCTGCTGCGGGTACTGTTGCTGGTCATCTTGGCCTTCATCTGAGGTCCAATCTAAGGCAGCATAAGTGGCACCCATCCTGATCTGAGAGCGCAAACCTCCAAAGTGTAGAAAGTAACCTCTAAATTGTACAAAGTAACCTCTCAGCAAAAGAATTGTGAACAAACCACAACTTGACGCCATTCATATATTTTAATGCCGTGTTTCTCGGTGAGGTACTGGTGTAGTGAAGCTTGTGGAGGAGCAGAGCAATTCGGACAGCAACTTCCTGATTTCTGCATTAACTGTGCATGTGCGAACACCGGAAGTTTCTGTCCAATTTACTCCTCAATAACAGTGAGTGCAAATAGCCTCACCGTTATTCCTACTGTAAAATCCGGGAACACTGCTTCAAACGCAAAACCTTCGAAGTTCAGCACCTTTAAGACTGGGATTCAAATTCAGTCAACGCAGTTTTTTTGGTGACATTTTATACATTATTATGCTTGCTTTGTGTTAGTATTTACAATATCTCCATTTTCTTGCTACATATTGATAGCTGCAGCATGTGGCAATTGTAAATGATTTTAACTGAAATCTAACTTTTGTGAAAAAGATTTATGGGTAAGTCAGGAATTCCCAACTGAATAGTACTTTCTGGTGTGCAAGCAAAAAACAACAGGATAATGCAGCTTGGTTCTTCAGCTGAACCTCAGCACACCAGCTGTTAATGCCATGAGCCACAGCTTCATGTCTGTACATAAGCAGTTATGATCTGGTTTCTGTAAAGAAGCCAACTCCATTGGCAGGTACAAAATTACAAGTTTCTAGTATTGCTTCATTTGATATTTAAAGAGTGTGTTAAAATGAACAAATTGCTTCAATCCTTAAACCCGGATTGCTCCCAATGCTCGCACAAACAAGCTGAGAAGCACTGTGTACACAATAGCTTCGTAAAATATAGGTGCATGTAAACTCTTGAAAATACAGTGGAATACGGGAATAGCGTGAGTGAGCCCCAAAGCCAATCTTAACCATTCTTTTCTCACATGACATTTCAATATATCTTGAATTACTGAAATCAGGTACAAATTTTGGAATACAAGTTTCAGAAACAAAATATTAGCCCTGAAATTGTGCTGTGGAATACTAGCATATAAATACTAACACATTCATATGAAATTAGTCTCTCCACTTTTTTAGTGGAGGTGTTAAACCATTTATTTTAAACAGGTTAATGCCTTTCTAAGAAAATTTCAGATGAAACTCAGTGTTCCAGTATGTTAAATCTTCAAAATTTAGAACTAAAACTCTCATTCAGTGCAAGACCTATAAACGAACATTTTCCAATACAGGTGCAGCTTACACCCAAATGGTTAACATAGGCTATGCACTAGCACAAATTGAAGTGCACTATTTGCACCCAAGTTCCTGAGGTCAGCTCATCACCGAGCCAGTCAGAGGCCCTGAGGGGATCTGGTGAAAAGATACCCATGCAACAGTAATAGCTGATCACTGATCATTTGGTTAACTATTTCTATATTACCTATTGCAAACATGCCTTTTCGTAATCATACGTGTGTAGATTTGACACCAGATTAAAATAGGTAGTATTTAGTATCATTGCCTTGTAAAATGTAGAGCCCCCAAACCAAACCCATGAACGGGGCCTGATAAGGTAAACGCCGCTCCTGCAAGTATCCATTAAATCTTCCCAGGTTTCAGTTTAACAAATAGCCATTTGTGTGGAATTTTATCAAATGCATTTTGGAAGTCTAGGTACACCATGTTGTAGGGCTCTCCACCAATGTTGCCTCTAAGTTTCTTTTTGTGCGCGGTACCTTTACATTTGCTGCAGCGCACACGCGGTATCTTAAATGTGAACAGCTTGAGAGCGGCCTGCATGGTACCTTCCCGATTGCTGCACAGGGGTGCACGCTCGCAGCTTAGAGGGAACATTGCTCTCTATAGTCCACTTGAGTTGTCACTTCCTCAAAATCGAGGAGGTTGACCAGGCAGGATCCTTCCTATCTGAATCCTCATTGACTGCTGTTTACTAGGCTATTATTGTACAGAAAATCCTCAAATTTACTCCTGATTGGGGCAGAGAATGCTTTGCCAGAAGACAATTGTTCCTTTTCAGGGAAAATTGGATAAATATTTGAAACAGAAAGATGCAAAGCTATTGGGAGAGTGCAGGGCAATGGGATTATTTTGGATTGTTTTAGCAAACAGCTGGTACAGACACGATGCGCTAAATGGTTTCCTTCTGTGTTGTAAACTTCTATGGTTCTAAGATAATTAATTCCACTATTTTACATTAAGTGGAAGTAAGATTAATAGGCCTGTAAGTTGCCTATGTCTGTTTTGTCACACTTTTTGTATTTGGGCATCACATTAGCCTGTCGCCAATCTATTGGTACCTCCCCAATGCCCAGTGACTTCCTGATATGATTGTCAATGCCTCACAGATCTCCTTGCTAGTGTCCCTCAGCATTTTGAGATAAATACCATCTATCCCCGGGGATTTATTTTGAACTCCTTTAGCCTGCCTAAGTCTTCCATTTTAGTTACATTGAAGTAATTGACTTTACTTAGGTTATGTCAGTTTGAGGAGTCCATGATGCTCATGTTTTCTCTTGTGAATACTTGGAGGTAGTAATCATGCAGAATATTTACTATTTTATACTCATATACTCAGTTTTGAGACTATTTGCATCTTTTATGGTTTGCACCTCTTGCAAAAAGGAAGAGTTAGGAGAGAAAAACACAATATGGGCCAAGAGAGAAAAAATTGAAATAATGTGGTCTCGGGCCTGGAGAGGACAAGGAGGGATAATGCATCATAGTAATCATCATAGAGGATGTGACTTGTGGCTTTGGTTAGGTCCATTTCAGTGCTGTAGCAGAGATGGAAACCTGATTGGAGAGATTCAAACATGGAGGAAACGTGCAGGAAAGATGGGCACAGATTTGGCTAGTGACAAAACGTTCAAGAACTTTGGAGAGGAAAGGGAGGTTGGAGACAGGGTGCTACTTTGCAAGGCCAGAGCAGTTGAGGGTGGATTTTTGGTGACTGTGGTTTTGAAAGGGACAGTACCTGAAGAGAGGCAACCTTTCACAAAGTCAGCTGTCATGGGGGCCAGGAAGGGATTTTGGGTGGTTAGCAATTTAATGGGATTGGGATCAAGGTACTTATGGACAAGATGAAATTGAAAAGGGTATGAGGGGAGAAAGGAGATATAGACTCAGTTCAGGGCTTTGGCAGGGGAGCCTGGTGGGACACTTAGCTTGATGGGCAAAAGAAAGGGTGGGGGGGGGGGGGGAGGGTGGCAGGAAAGAGCAGTGACAATTAACTTTTGGTCTCAATCTTAGTAACAAAGAATTCCATGAGCCCCTTGGGCTTGTTGTTGGAGGTGGTGGTGGAGGGGTCCGGGGGCAGGGCTTTGAGCAGACAGTTGGTAGTGGAGAAAAGTCGTCGGGGCTTATCTCTTCTTTCAAGGATGATCCTGGAGTAGTATGTGGTTTTGGTAGAGGAGAGCCAGGCCAGATGTGATGTAGCTAGATCTGGTGATATATGCTTAATATACGATTGTGGGGCAGATACCCTCACATCTGTGCCAACGGACTTGAGAGGGAAAAGATGGGGGCCACACCAGGGGACTGACTCAGATGGGAGACAGTAAAGGCTGGGGACAAGTGCATTAAAAGTGGATGTGAGGGAATGGTTAAACACTTCAACGGCAACGGAAGTGTTGTAGGGAATGGAGGCCAAAAGCTAGCAGTTGGGATTTAGAAATTGCAGTTGTAAATGAATTTGGGGGAGATTTATGCCAGAGATGAACACAGAAGGAAGTGGAGTTGGAAGGGGTTAGGGACATAGGACAAAATGGTCGGTGTTGGCCTTGTCTGTGATAGAGATGGCAAGGTCGAAAGGGTAGCTGTGAATATGGGTAGGAGAGTATAGGACGACAGATTTAGGGCGGACAGGAGGTTAGTGAATTCAGGAGAGGGTAAGGTGCACTGAGATGAAGATTGAAATTACGGAGGATGAGGAGTCTCTCAGTGCAGAGGCTGAGGGAGCAAAGGCAGGAGAATATATTGGTTAGGAACTGCATCTGCATGTAACAGTGTAAAGGGCAAATAGGGGGAGGAATTCCTGAAATATGTACAAGAGAACTTTCTTGATCAGTGTGTTTCCAGCTCAACTAGGAAGGAAGCAATGCTGAATCTAGTTCTGGGGCATTAAGTGGGGCAAGTGGAGCATGTTTCAGTAGGAGAGCATTTGGGGAACAGTGATCATAATATAATCAGGTTTAGAATAGTTATCGAAAAAGGACAAGGTACAATTAAGGTTAAAAATACTTAACTGGATGAGGATTAACTTCAGTGAGTTGAAAAGGGATCTGGCCCAAGTGAATTGAAATCAAAAATTGGTAGGCAAAACAGTAAATGAACAATGGGAGGCCTTCAAAGAGGAGATGTTTTGGGTACAGAGTAGACTTATATCTATGATGGGGAAAGAAAGGACATCCAAAGCTAGACAGGAAAAAGATATTTATGACAATTGTAAGATTCATAATACGGTAGAGAACCAAGCTGAATATAGAAAGTACAGAGGAGATCTACAAAAGGGAATAAAAGAGGGTATGAGAATAGTTTAGCGGCTAACATAAAAGGGAACCCAAAAGTCTATTATAAACACATATATCGTAAAAGGGTAGTCAAAGGAAAGGTGGGGTCAATTAGGGACCAAAAGGAGATCTGCTTGTGGAGGCAGAGGGCATGGCTGAGGTACTAAATGAGTACACTGTATCTGTCTTCACTAAAGAGGGTAGCAGTAAAGGAGGAGGCTGTATAGATATTGGATAGAGAATTTTGGCAGTCCTCAAATAGAAAAGTTACTCCGTCTGGATGGGATGCATCCTAGGTTACTGAGGGAAGTAAAGGTGAAATTGCGGAGGCTCTGGCCACAATCTTTTGATCCTCCTTCGATATGGGGGTAGTACCAGAGACTTGGAGGATTGCAAATGTTACACCCCTGTTTAAAAAAGGGGATAAAAAAGGATAAAGCTGGCAACTACAGGCCAGTCAGCCTAATGTCGGTGGTGGAGAAACTCTTAGAGAAAATAATCAGTTTCAAAATTAACTGACATTTGGAAAAGTATGGGCTGATAAATGAAAGTCATCACAGATTTGTTAAAGGCAAATCGTGTTTGACTAACTTGATCGAGTTCTTTGATAAAGTAATGGAGAGGGTTGGTGAGGGTAGTGCGGTTGATGTTGTGTATATGGACTTTCAAAAGGCGTTTTGACTACATAATAGACTAGCTAGCAATATTGAAGCCCATGGAATTAAAGGGACAGTGGCAGCAAAATTGGCTAAAGGACAGAAAACAGAGAGTAGAAGTGAGTGATTGTTTTTCAGACTGGAGAGAAGTATACAGTGGTGTTCCCTTGGGGTCGGTATTAGGACAACTGCTCTTCTTGATATATATTAATGACCTGGACTTGTATACAGGGCATCATTTCAAAGCTTGCAGATGATACAAAATTCAAAATGTCGTAAACAATGAGGAGGATAGTAACAGACTTCAGGAGGATATAGTCATTCTGGTAAAATGGGCAGACACATGGCAGATGAAATTTAACGCAGAGAAGTGTGAAGTGATGCATTTTTGTAGGAAGAATGAGGGGCGGCAATATGAACTAAACGGTATGATTTTAAAGTGGGTGCAGGAACAGAGGGACCTGCACAAATCTTTGAAGGTGGCAGGACAAGTTGAGAAGGCTGTTAAAAAGTCATACAGGATCCTTGGCTTTATTAATAGAAGTACAAAAGCAAGGAAGTTATGCCAAACCTTTATAAAACACCGGTTAGCCCTCAGCTGGAATAGTGTGTTCATTTCTGGGCACCAGACTTTAGAAATGATGGCAAGGCCTTGGAGAGGATGTAGAAGAGATTTACTAGAATGGTATCAGGATGAGGGGCTTCAGTTATGTGGAGAAACTGGAATTGTTCTCCTTACAGCAGAGAAGGTTAAGAGGAGATTTGATAGAGGTGTTCAATATCATGAAGGCCTGAATTTTCTGGGGTGGTAGCAGGCGAGATCGGTGGCGGGTCAGGTGGGAAAGTTGTTATTTTTGACAGCGGGTCGGGAACCCGCTGTCATCTCGTTCCCATGCACCTTTCCCACAGGCATGTCTGTCATTGCGAAGCTGACCCGACCGGCAGTGGCGGGAGACCCAATTGAGATGATTATCAGGTAGTTTACAGGCACTTAAGGGCCTTTTTCACTTACTTCTTAAATTTCCCTGCATGGCCACGGGATTCACGCAGCTCAGGAATAACGTCTGTCAACCTGATGCGTGAGTTCTGTGGCCATTGCTCCAGCTGATTACTTGACAGCATGAAAAACAAACCAAAATAAAAACATGTTGATTACATCAGCTAACAGATTGATGGAGATTCTGTTCTACTTGAAAAGCTACTGGTAAATGTTAATTCAGAAATTCCTGATGGGATATGAATGCTAAAGGCTCCCCTCCTACCATGGATGCTGAGGAAAATTCATTTTTCACTGGCCATTCTCGGCTGTTGCCTTCCAACTCAACAGTAATTGCAGTGAATTGATCTGCACTATAAAACATGACATATACCATTTAAATAAATGTTCGTGTTGTTTCTGGTCAGGTTTTTCTCTCAGTATACTGTGATTGTCCAGTTACTGATTAAATCAAGTCATCAACTGTAACAATTTCATTCTCATCACTCATTCCACTGGTTCAAGTTGCTTTCAGTCCCTGAATATAACTAATTTAATTTTTCAGTCTGAGACTTTGGGGGTGAATTTCTGTGGAGGTTCTCTCACTTGTCCATTGTTAGCTTCAATGGAAGAATTGCAGAAATACATAAGCACCACTTACACTGTTTGTCAGGGTTTCCGCAGCTCTTCCGCTGAACTTGCATAAGATTGTAAATCCACCCCTTTACAATTACATTTAAAATCTGCTTAATTTTAAATATTACCGATACACATCTTTTATTTGTACCAGTTACTGATACAAAAGTCAATAGATTTGTGACTAAAGCAACAATAACTTCCCAATTAATGTAATTTTTTAACTTATGTTCTTGATTGTATTTGTAGATGGCGTCATATTACTTAATATTATTTGAATATTTCTTTGTCGCTCATATGTAATTTTTATTATATTATTGTAAAGATTTAACACCCACTTTGTTAGATTAAACGTCAAATGTAATGTGGCCAGGGTCCCTTTAAGGATCCCGGCTGAAAACACATCATGAGTGATGTCACCAGACCCACTCCATCTAATTGGGCCGGGTAACACGCTTGGCGGGCTTAATAGTCCCCATTAAGGTAAGTTCATTTTCAGCAGTGGGATGGAGCCAGCGACCCGCCACGGACACCGTCCACACTGGACCCGTCCAGTTAGGCAAAATTCCGGCTGAAGGGTTTCGATAGAGTAAATAAGGAGAAACTGATTCCAGTGGCAGAACAATAACATTTTGAAATAAACTAAATTATAATCAGCACTGAGTCATACCATATCCCCAAAAGAACACTGAATACCCAAAAGAAAAAAGAAAATGCTGCAAACACTCAGCTCAGCCAGCATCTGTGGCGAGGGAAAGAGAGTTAACATTTCAGGTTGATGATCTTTCATGTGAACTAGAAAAAGATTTTACAGTTTAATTATGGGGAAGTAGGGGATGGGAGAGGAAGGAACAAAAGAGAAGGTATGTGATAGGGCAGAGGGCAGGAGTGATTAATTGACAAAAGGGATGATGGTACAAGGCAAAAGGTGATAAATAAATACAATAAATAAACAATAAATAAACAAAAGATGGACCCAGAGGAGGTGTAAATGGTATCAGCAGAATCATTACCAACACCTTCTATCTGAGAAAATGGTGGTTATGATCTGAAGATTATGAGGGGCCTAGATAGAGTGGATAGGAAGGACCTATTTCCCTTAGCAGAGAGGTCAATAACCATGGGGTATAGATTTAAAGTAATTGGTAGAAGGATTAGAGGGGAGTTGAGGAAGATTTTTTCACCAGAGGGTGATGGGTGTCTGGAACTCACTGCTTTGAAAGGGTGGTAGAGACAGAAATGTTCGTTGCATTTAAAAAGTACTTGGATATGCACTATGTGCTGTAACAAACAAGGCTATGGACCAAGAGCTGAAAATTAGACTGGATAACTCTTTCAGCTGGCACAGACACGATGGGCCGAATGGCCGTCATCTGTGCCGTAAACTTCTATGATTCTATGAAGTTGTTGAATTCAATGTGGAGGCCAGAAGGTTGTAAAGTGCCTAATCGAAAGAATGGTACCTATTATTATTTTTCAAAATTCAAGCTTGAAGTGGTAATTTAGTCTCCATTAATGGTCTAAAAGGAAGTGAAGGGAATATGCAATTTAACAACTTACATCATAAAATGACCAACTTGATAAGAATAATTTTGTTCAGTATTCAGTACTCACTATACTTTCAATAATTTTAACCTCATTTCATTTTTGGTTGTAGTGGTAGCAAGTTGTGGCACTCTGAGGGGGAATTTTCCCAGCCCTGGGGTGGCAGGACTGCCAGGAAAATGGCAGAAACTGGGAGCGGGTACCGGCCCCGCTCCCAACCCGCCTCCGTGCCATCTTCCTGGGAGGCAGGTCCCCGAGTCGCGCAGGGACCCGTCTCCTCGAGGCGGGAAGGGGATTAGAGCCAATTAACTGCCTGTTAACAGGCAGTTTTGAGGCTTTTCCCCAATTTACACTTGCAATTGCGGGCTTCCCGACGGCTGTGAACCTCACCAGGGTCAGTGAGGCGAGCAGTGGGTCTGCAGGGGTGAGAGGGGTTGAAATGTCAGCTGTAGAGGTGAGTGATGGGTGTAAGTGTGGACAGGTAAGTATGAGAGGTGAGTGTAAAGTGTTGGAAAAAGTTTCCTTACCTTTGTTTCTTCCTGCAAAGTTTCCTTACTTTTGCTTCTTCCTTGGTGATCCGAAGGTGTTTCAACTCAACAGCAGAGATGACAGAATGGCTGCTGCATTCTCAGATGCAGCAGCCATCTGCTTTCTGCGGAGGAGAGGTGTCTTGGTGAGCCTGTGTGCAAGGGCTCACCTTAAAAGAGATTGTTAGTGTTTGACAGCTTTTCAAATCTGTCAAACGCTGACAATTCATCTGTCAAAAATTCTTCAACAGATGAAGCATCATATGCTGACGTCATCTGTTACTGGCTTTCCCTTAATTGGCCGGTAAGCCCGCAGGGCGGGCTTAACAAGGCCAATCAAGGGAAAATAGCATGGGTTGGTCAGACGTAACTGGGGGCGGGACTGAAACCCGGAAACCAGAAGTCCCACCTCCAGCACATCTCCATTGAGAAAATCCAGCCCTCCAGGTCAGTTCAAATTCGATAAAAGTTACTCATCTCAGACAAGTAGAGGTATATGAAAACACAATTCATGCTACCTTGTTCTTTTCTGTGTTGTAGGGCCATTGTAATCCCTAGCAGGTGAATAGAGATTCTGCAATGACCAGATTGTTTAAATTCTCAGCTCCGCAGGCTGCAATGACAAACCCACCGAATGACTGACTAATCTCATTGCAGTGGGAAGCTGATGTCCAGTGTTTATAGTATCAAGTTTAATTCAGTGTTTACAGTTCAAGTTTAATTCGAACAGTTGAAAAAATATCTGGTGTTAACAGAACTTTCTACTTTTTAAAAAGAGGATTATTCTGTTTTACCACTGGACGTATTTCATTTTAATGAGATAATTAACTTAGATAATGAAACAATGCTACTCCCCAATAACACAATTATTGCTTGCTTATATTAACAATCTATACAAAGTGACGTAATATATCATACAAACCACTGCCTCAAGTCATAAAAATACTATCTACTCATTGACTGAATTTCTTTTGTTTATTTTTTTAAACTCCAGTTTAACTACGCATCAGGGTCACTATTTGATTTGTAAAATATGCAGACACATTGGCCCAGAAATTCGGGTCTCCACGGGTGAGTACGCATGGGGTACTCACCCGTAAGCCCAATGGAAGTGTCGGTTTCGTGCATGCACTGCGCATGCGCGGGAAACCGGCACTTCCGTTCCCCTGAAAGAAGGGGTTAAGAGGTGGAACGCGTGTGCAGGAGAGGCAGCGCATGCGCATCGAACTTAACGTTTTTTTGCAGGTTTTCCCGGGAAGGTAAGTCTCCAGAAGTTAGACATGTAAAAAGCAGTCACAAGGCCTGCTTTTTACAAGGTAAGTGGTGAATTAATTAAAATTAACACATTTTTTCCACAGGTTTATTATTTTTATATACTTTAAAGAAAAGTAAGTTTATTTTTAGCCCCGTTAGAAAATAAAATTATTTTTTCAAAAATTTAAATTATTGTTTAAAATAGTTATTTCATGTAATTTATAGTTTATTTTAAAAATGTGATTTAAAAAAAAATTATTTGAAGATTTAGTGATGTTTTGGGGCTTATAGTCTTCCTGTCAAACTTATGAATGAAGCATTCCCTGCTACCATTGGCTCTCCATGGCCCACGTGATCCCAGGTGACGCATCAAACTAACTGCGCCCCTGGGATACGTAAGCACTGCGCGCCGGCAGTTGGAGCAGGCCCAGGATCGCAATCCCACGCGGGCACACAGCACAACGGCCAGCGCGGTAGGTAAGTGCAGGTCGGGGGCTTGCACCCGCGGGAAGCCTCTGACCCATTAGGTTCATAACCTGAACATAGTTGAAATACAGTTTTAAAAAAAAAAGGATTTTACGGTTGCAATTTTTGTGTTTAATTTTAGGATTTCATTTTACTATTTTTCAAAACACCACCACTCAACTTCTGGATATAGTGGACATTGTTGCAAATATTTAAATACACTTAAACAAAATGTAGAAAATGTAGCAGAAAGTCATCAAAAAGATACAAATAATGAGTAAGCAGGTCAGAAAGCAGCAGAGTTTAAAACAGAATGACAGGAATTGTATGCAAGTGAAATATTTGAAAGCCAATCCAGACTGAGGAAAGCAAACTCCTTCAAAATAAGATCATTCCAGAATTTGCAAAGAACTGTGAAATTGATTTATTTGTACAACATGCATGTGCAGTTGAGATAACTGTTCTCCTGCAACATCTAGAATCTTACATGCACATTGATAATGCATGTACAGATATCAAGAAGGAAGTTTCCAACTAGTATGATCATAAATTGTCAATGATCTGATTCAAAAATTAACCAGTTCACCTTCAGCCTGCTTGAAAACAATATCTACTTTCAGCAATTTATATAATAGGAAACCTTAAAACACAATCAAAAACAGCCACTAAGTGATTAAGCTGTAGTAGGTTATTTACAGATTTTATTTTCCTTTTTGGTACCTAGAATGAATAGTGTAGTTACATTATTATCTTGTGACCATACCACATAAATAGTATTGCCTCCTGCTTTAAGAAAAATAATCACATCATTAGGACATCACACAGCACTTTAAATTCAGTGAATTACAGTTGAAGTGTAGTCACTGTTGTTATGTAGGCAAACATGGTAGCAAATTTGCAAACTGCAAAATCCCACCAAGAACAATGAGATGAATGAACAGTTAATCTGCTTTTTTGGTAGAGTTGGGTGAAGGGGGAGATGCAGGCCATGACTTTAGGAGAACTCCCTGCTCTTCTATCAACAATACCATGGAATCATTTACATCTACCTAAGCAAGTAGATGAGGCCTCAGTTTGTCTCATCTGAAAAACAATTTATTAGACAATGCAGCTGTCCTCCAGTACTGCACTAAGTGTGAGCCTAGATCATGAGCTCAAGTTCTGGAGTAGGGCGGGAATCATTGTCAACACTCATACAGTGAACGATTTCTTCTACATCACAGTTCCTGGTCAGCAACACTAATCAGAGACTTCCATGGGTTTATAAAGCACACACACAGAACGTGGTGCTTCAGAAAAATCCTGGCATCCATCAAGGCAACAAGAATTTCACACTAGTACGATAGCAAAATACTGCAGATGCTGGAAATCCAAAATAACAACAGAAAATGGTGGAAAAACTCAGCAGGCCAGGCAACATCCGTGGAGAGAAATTAGAATTGATGTTTCGGGTCTAACCCTTTTTCAAAACTGGAAAGGAAATAAAATAGATCGAAGGCAGGGCTGCGATAGAACAAAAGAAGTAAAAGAGGTATTCAAAACCAGACGAGATGGTAATAGGACAGTGGAGACAAAAGACGGCTCAGATTAGATGTGAAGTGTACTGGCAGGATGAGAGACAGCTGCCATGTGGGAGAGAGAAAAAAAGAAGGAAAGGGGGGGGGGGGGAAGGGAACACCCAAAACAAAGGGGTGGAAAAAAAAAGTAAAAATGTAATAGGGGCCGAGGTTATGATCTGAAATTGTTGAACTTGATATCGAGTCCAGAAGGCTCTCCACGGATGTTGCCTGGCCTACTGAGTTTTTCCAGCATTTTCTGCTGTTATTAAGAATTTCACACTTCCCTATTCACAGATAGAAACCTTAATTTTGGATGAAAGGACTCAGGCCTAGAAATTTGATACGATCATAACCTCGGCCCCTATTACATTTTTACTTTTTTTTTTCCACCCCTTTGTTTTGGGTCTTCCCTCCCCCCCCTTTCCTTTTTTCCTCTCTCTCTCTCCCACATGGCAGCTGTCTCTCATCCTGCCAGTACACTTCACACCTAATCTGAGCCGTCTTTTGTCTCCACTGTCCTATTACCATCTCATTTGGTTTTGAATACCTCTTTACTTCTTTTGTTCTATCGCAGCCCTGACTTCGATCTATTTTATTTCCTTTCCAGTTTTGAAAAAGGGTTAGACCCGAAACGTCAACTCTAATTTCTCTCCACGGATGTTGCCTGGCCTGCTGAGTTTTTCCAGCATTTTCTGTTGTTAAGAATTTCACACTTCCCTATTCACAGATAGAAACCTTAATTTTGGATGAAAGGACTCCGGCCTAGAAATTTGATAAGACCCGAAGACAGGCGGGGGCACCACCCAGTGCTATTTGCCTGCGCCTCTTCCAAGTGGTGCAGCCAGCACACAAACTTCATGCTGCCTGCTCATTAACATGATTGCAGTGCTGATCTCCATGCTAAATGAGCTGCTGATTGGGGGGGTGGGGGGGGGGACAATATTGAGTGGTGTCTACTGGGCAATGAAGTTTGGCCTAGGGTCTCTCCACTACTTAAGGGGGAGGTGCTTTGTTGCAGAGGCACCTCATTGTCAGATTAGGAGGAGGAATGGCGCAACAGGGAAGAGAGAGCGAGACAGTTCTCAGATGCTGCACGGGAGGCCTTGGTCCTGGGGGTAGAACGACAACGGGCTGTCCTTCACCCACAGAGGGGCAAGAGACCATCAAAGGTCATCAGCAGAAGGATTTTGGAGGAGAGCGCACAGTCTGTCACGGCAACGAGTGTTGTCCCTATGACATGGATCCAGTGCCGAATAAAGTTTAATGATCTCACACGCTGGGCAAGGTGAGTGAAGGTTTCAGCAAATGCAATATCCCACCATCTGCACCACAAGCCTCACACACTGCTCAATGCATCACACCCCCATCACTCACCTACCAACAACTTCTAGCTATCACCACTCATACCTCACAATCATCGCTTCACTTCACCCTCACACACTTACCACTGCTGCAGCACACACCCACATCTCACATACACCGATAGCTATTCAATCATGGCAGATGCATCACACCACACTCACTGACACACTTTCTTTTCTCTTATAGGCAAAGATGGCACACAGAGAGCAACAACAGATGGGAGGCGGCCAAGCCAGGATTGACACCCTGAAGGACCTCGAGGAATACATGTTTCAAATTATTGGAGGGGCAGTGACAGAATCCATGGCGAGCGGAGAAGTTGAAACCATTGCTGATGATGATGGTATGGTCATACCTAATGCTTCTAACATTCCATTTCCCCCTCATCCCACAATATCTTCTAACTTACAAGCTGCTGGTGGCGTATGCATGGATATTTTGCTTTCTGCCCCCGCTCCCCTCACCAGAACCCGACCCTTGTGCCTTTCTGCTTTCACATACCCAAGAACTGCCACCAGCACAGCCTGTCCCTCAACATTTTGAACAAACTGATGGAGGAGAAGAAGAGGAGACAACGGCCCTGCATCTGACTCTTGTAGACACCAGCTCAGTACTGACTGTACTTTAGAGGGTATTATAGAGGTGGGATCTGCACGTGGTGAGACATTGGGCATGAGTGAGCCAGGCCAAGGGGAAAGGGTAGCTCAGGTTCCAGCTCCCCGGAGGGAGAGCTCGCGCACGAGTTCTAACATAGAAGATAGGAGCAGGAGTAGGCCATTCGGCCCCTCGAGCCTGCTCCACCATTCAATGCGATCATGGCTGATCATCCAAATTTAGTACCCTGTCCCTGCTTTCTCCCCATATCCCTTGATCCCTTTAGCCTTAAGAAATATATCCAACTCCTTCTTGAATATATTTAATGAATTGGCCTCTACTGCCTTCTGTGGTAGAGAATTCCACAGGTTCACCACTCTCTGAGTGAAGAAATTCCTCCTCATCTCTGTCCTAAATGGCTTACCCCTTATCCTTAGACTGTTTCCACTGGTTCTGGACTCCCCGACCATCAGGAACATCCTTCCTGCATCTAGTCTGTCTAGTCCTGTTAGAATTTTATGTTTCAATGAGATCCCCTCTCATTCTTCTAAACTCCAGCGAGTACAAGCCCAATCGACCCAATCTCTCCTCATATGTCATTCCTGCCATCCCAGGTATCAGCCTGGTGAATCTTCGCTGCACTCCTTCTATGGCAAGAACATCCTTCCTCAGATAAGGCGACCAAAACTGCACACAATACTCAAGATGTGGTCTCACCAAGGCCCTGTACAACTGCAGCAAAACATCCTTGTTCCTGTACTCAAACCCTCTCGCTACGAAGGCCAACATACCATTTGCCTGCTGCACCTGCATGTTTACCTTCAGCGACTGGTGCATAAGGACACCCAGGTCTCGTTGCACTTCCCCTTCTCCCAATCTATTGCCACTCAGATAATAATCTGCCTTCTTGTTTTTGACACCAAAGTGGATAACTTTCCATTTATCCACATCATATTGCATCTGCCATGCTTCTGCCCAATCACCTAACCTGTCCAAATCATACTGGAGTTTCTCGGCATCCTCCTCACAGCACACACGCCCACCCAGCTTTGTGTCGTCTGCAAACTTGGAGATATTACATCTAGTTCCCTCGTCCAGATCATTAATATATATTGTGAATAGCTGGGGTCCAAGGACCTATCCCTGCGGTACCCCAATAGTCACTGCCTTCCACTCGGAAAAGACCCGTTTATTCCAACTCTTTGCTTTCTGTCTGCCAACCAGTTCTCTATCCAAGTCAATACCTTGCCCCCAATCCCATGTGCCTTAACTTTACACGCTAATCTCTTATGTGGGACCTTGTCGAAAGCCTTTTGAAAGTCCAAATACACCACATCCACAGGTTCTCCCTCATCTATTTTACCAGTTACATCCTCAAAAAATTCCAGTAGATTAGTCAAGCACGATTTGCCTTTTGTAAATCCATGTTGACTTTGTCCAATCCTGTCACTGTTTTCCAAGTGCTCTGCTATTACATCTTTTATAATGGACTCTAGCATTTTCCCCACTACCGATGTCAGGCTTACCGGTCTGTAATTTCCCGTTTTCGAACAGTGGGGTAACATTAGCTACCCGCCAATCCATGGGTACTTTTCCAGAGTCTATTGAATTTTGGAAGATGGCCAGCAATGCATCCACTATTTCGAGGGCCACTTCCTTAAGTACCCTAGGATGTAGATTATCAGGCCCTGGGGATTTATCGGCCTTAAATCCCGTCAATTTCTCTAACACTGAGTTCTGCTCCACAGGACTCAGACGATGACCTTGATGAGGCAGCCTTCAGAAGAAATGCCATGGGCATGCACATGGAAATGCTAGGCACAATGGCAAGCGGGCCAGAGAGCATTTGTCAGTGTCAAGGAGCATGGAAGAGTCCAGCTCCAACATTGCACAGGGCTTTGAGCCCACGATTTCCTGGATGGAAATGATGGACAACTCCAGGAGATACCTTGTGGACCCACAGATGATGCTGGGTGTGATGGGTGATCTATCAGCTTCCACTGCAGCACAGGCGGAAGTGGCCCAATGTCTCACTGCTGCAGTGGAAGTTCAGACTGCTACCATCATCACTGGGTTTGAGTCTCGAAAGGGGCTTGCAAGATGTTGCAGCAAGCCAGCAATTTGTCCTCCAACAGATTGCTAGGAAAGCTGAGGTGCCGCACCGGGGGAGTGGCAGTGGGTCTATGGAGCAAGAACCTGCTGTCCTCTCTTAGTACGAATGCTGTCATCCTCCCACCAATGCCACTCCGCCCAGGGCGAACTTGCTGCTGCCCATCAGCCAGCTGCCCAGACTGCTGCCGCCCATGCAGATGTGGTGCAGTCTACAGCCGGGCCTTCTAGGTCCAGAGCTGGTCGAGGTCATCCCCACTGAAAGTTAGCAGCATTCCACCAGCCATGCCGCAGCCATTGGGTCCCGCAGACCCTGGTGGCAACCCTCGCCTCTGAGTCAGAAGGTTGTGGGTTCAAGTCCCACTCCAGAGACTTGAACACAAAAATCTAGGCTGACACTCCAGTGCAGTACTGAGGGAGTGCTGCACTGTCGGAGGTGCCGTCTTTCGGATGAGACGTTAAACTGAGACCCCCATTTGACCTCTCAAGTGGATGTGAAAGATCCTATGGCAGTATTTCGAAGAGCAGCAGGGGAGTTATCCCTGGTGTCCTAGCCAATATTTATCCCTCAATCAACATCACTAAAACAGATTATCTGGTCATTATCACATTGCTGTTCATGGGAGCTTGCTGTGCACAAATTGGCTACCGTGTTTCCTACATTACAACAGTGACTACACTTTAAAAAAAAAAGTACTTCATTGGCTGTAAAGCGCTTTGGGACATCCGATGGTCGTGAAAGGCGCTATATAAATGCAAGTCTTTCTTTTTTCAAAACCACATGCACACTCGTCCTACTTCTCTCTGTTTTGAGAGAAGACAATGAAGTCCCTGGAGTAGAGAGCCTCTGTGACCTCCCGGATACAGCAATGGATGGCGAATTGCGAGATGTTATCTAGGTCTCCTGCTGTAGACTGGCAGGATCTGCTGGCGAAAAAATTGAGGGCCACGGTGACCTTGAGGGCCACTGGGAGAGTCGTGGTCCCCTGCTCTGAGGCTGCAGGTGGTGACCATCTCCTTCATGAAGTGGAGCCTCCCAATACACTGCTTCTGGCTTAAGTGAAGGTAGGAGAAGTACTCTCAGAAGACCCTAGGTAGATAAGGCCTCCTGCTGAGAGCCCTCCTGGCCCTCCTCCCTCTATGAGCATCTTCTCTTCTTCGCTGCCTCCGCTCCATCTCCCTATGATACTCGAGCATGAGGGGGACTGCAAGTAGAGCCCCCATGACTGGGAGCAAGTGATTTGAGCAGAAGCCTTTAAATGAGAAGCAAGGCGTTCTCCACTTACAGCAACAACACTCCCTGTGACCTCAGCAACTTGAAACAAGTTTAGAAAGCGCCAAACAGTTGCAGAAACTTAGACAGAGCCAGTAGATGTCAGCTGCAAGTTGTTGATGATCTCTTTAAATAGGCCCGCTGGGGTCTCCTTCCTGCTGCTGTATGCTTAGTCAGCTGGTTGTGATTAGGAGAGGCGTTAAAAGGAGTGGCGATGTCGAAAATGGCAGATTCTGAGTGTTGCACACTCATTGACATCACGATCTGCCTAATCTAAATATCTGGAGCGAGCGCTGGCAATGGCAGCGCTGCCCACCTGCCCAAAATGGCACTGCAGCGGGACCCGCTGGAAGCGGGCGGAAGCAAATCAGCTGCCCTTTTGTCTTCAAAACGGGAATTAACAGATGGCGTTAAACCCCCAAATTTCTAGGCCTAGATTTTATGAAATAATTGTTATACTTTGAATTCATTCACAAATACAAACGCCCAGTGAAAAGAATAAAGCTAATTAAATCCTCAGATTTACCGTAACATCCAAAATAAGCCAAATCTGACAGATAATTACACTTTTGTAATTTCATTTATAATCACTTTAATTTTTCAATGTTTTCTACAATGTTTAGATTATTAAACTTTAGACACTCAAATATTCAGCAAAAACAAACACAAACAGTGATATTAGGCTTGCTCTTTATTCCCCTTAGAACACATTAATGACACAGCTGGCTAATGTGCACCAGGTGGCGGAAATCTGAAGTCTGACATTACTGTAATTCACAGCCTTTGTTTTGGTTGAATATTGATCAGCTTTTGTAGAATACAAACAAAATTGAACACAGAAGTAAATTAAATAATAAGTGCGTATGAGTAGCAAATAGTACTCGGACATTTTTAAATGCATGAACTGTTTGTCGGTCTGTTTCATAGATGAAAAGCCTAGTGGCTGATAGCTCAGCTATTCAAAAGGAAATCATAACAGAATTCTTTCCAACCATGGAACAAACCAGGTGAAATGCGAAGCTGTCAGTGAAGACTGATTGCTACAAATGTTTGGATCGTCAGCCAAAGAATTTATTTTATAACCAGCTACTGTGAAACTCAGCTGCACCTTAATTTGATACAAAAATACCTTTGGAAAAAATAAATTGGAATATTTTTGGCATCTTAAGTAAATGTTGCCAGTTTCTGCTACTGCTCAGAGTCTCACTGAACACGAGCACAGGTCATTGCTAAGTTATAACGCTATAGGGCCACTTCTGCGACCAATTACTTCTGACCAGTGAGGCTTCATGTTGGGATCAGAGCTTTGCAAAGTTTACTGTCTAGAGTCAGCAACAGATGCAAAACAAAGGTCTCTTTTGATAATATTCCCAAAGTACAACCTCAGAGGAACACCACCATGGCACCAGTCAACTTTTCCACTTCCCATACTTGTCACCCTTGAGATTTCCAATTTCTTGGCCTAAATTTTGCAGTGGTAAAGATGGCAAAACTGTCAGCGTTTGTGGTCATTACCCCTCTGAAACTGACAGCAACTTCAGGATTTAGCGCATGCGCAGATAAATGCCGAAATCATGAAGTTGTGGTCAGTCATTCACTGCTCTGCCACAGGTTGCGCTGTGGAACTCCCCAGAGCTAGCTATCAACTGAAATCACATACAAGGCCAAAAACTTCCCCTATTACGTTGGAATATTGCTGTTAACACCCCATCCCCCCCACCCCCAAAAAAGTTAAACCTTGTTGAGTGAGGTGTAACTGGGTTTTTAACGGCGTATTGACTGCTCAACAACCGACTGGCCCTGTAAAACTAATTTTAAATTTATGGAATGTCAAATTTCTCCATTAATATAATGAAGAATTAATTGTTTTTAAAATAATACTTTTTTAAAAAAAGTTTGAGATTTCAGCTTCTACCTTAATCCTATGTATATGTCCCAATCTTTATTTCTGCTGGGCACTGGAGATTCGCTTGATTTGGTGCCAGATTCAAAGGTCGGGAGAGCTGAAATCAATTCCACAGAGATCGCTAGATCTTTGTAGGTCGCTTTCTTCAAGGTCAGCGGCAAGTGCCCTCCCCTCCCCACAACCTGGCCAGGCAGTGGAGGAACACCAAGGAAACAGTGAAGATGAAGACACGCCGCCACTTGCTTTCATGCTCGCAGCCACCAGCTCAGATACTGACACTGCACATATCTTAGAGGATAGATTAGAGGTGGGATCTGCATGTGGTCAGATAGCAGGCACAAGTGCGCTGCAGCCAGGGCAGGGGGCAAAGATAGCGCAGGTGCTAGCTCGCTGGAGGATGAGGTTGCACAGGGTTCTGCTGCAGAGGACTCAGATGAGGACTTCGATGGGCCAGGCTACAGAAGAAGGCAGAGTTGACATGCGGCACCCGCAAAGCAACATTCATGCAGTCAATGGCATCCTGCACCATGGGGATGCCTGCTATCCTAGCAAACCCTTGTGCTTGCTCTGCCTGCTTGTCTCTGGCAAGAGAGAATGAAATTAAGTTAGCTCTCTTTCAATAGAGACCCCCAGTGACCTCCCTTATACAACAGTGGATGGCAAACTGTGAGATGTTGCAAATATCTCCAGCTCCAGCCTGGAAAGAGCCAGATGCATAAAAGTCCATAGCTACGGTCACCTTCACAGCCACTGGCAATGCGATCCTTGCCCTGCTGAGGTAGCAGTTGGCAGATTTCAGTGAGGACCTGCCACACCACTCCTGTAGACTTTTGAAACTTAAAACAACTATGGAAAACACCAAAAATGTGTAGAATTATAACAGCCAGAAGAAATCAACCAGCAACTAACCTGTAAATAGTTGATGATACCTTAAAATAGCGCTGGTGGGGGTCCTTCCTGCTGCTCAACGCGTGTTCAGCTGTGCGAGCTTAAGAGAGGGCATTGGCTGGAGCGTTGAGCTCCAAAATGGCAGCGTTGCTGGGTGATTGACGCCATGATCTGCCTACTCTGCATACTTCCGGTGGACATTCACTGCACGTGCGCCAACGCCTGCACCAAGTCACAAGTGTGCGCGTGCTACAGATGCCATTTTGCAGCTCTAAGGGCACTTGTGGCGCCCAAAAAATGGGCACTACCGAGCCCAATTTCTTACCCAGTGTTCCAAGACCATGCACACAATTCTGCTAGGACTAATGAGTTAGCGGGCTGCCCCCAGGTTTTCAGATGCCTCTCTGGAGGTCTTTCTGGAGGAGATTTAAGCAAGAAGGGTAGAAGGAGATATTGTTCCCCAGCACCCACAGGAGCATCCCCAGGGCCACAATTCAGCAGGCCTGGACAGAGGTGATGGAGGTGCTCAGTGGACCTGGTTTCAGTGCAGGATAAAGTTCAATGACCTTACAAGAACAGCAAGGGTGAGTACAGCTCTTTATCTCTCTCAACAGCAGCTCACAACACTCCTTTCACCCCCTACCCCAGCACTCTCAACAATCCCTCCCCTCTATCACATCATTCAGCACATAGTCACAAGGGCATACTGCAACACTTCTCTTTCTCATTGCAAGTGATCTCTTCCACACACCAACAGCATTCAGTTCTCGCATCTCAGCACTTGTACAACCACCAACTCCACCCAGCACTCCTTCCTTGCTTCACGTCACAAATTTGGCTTTACATTCTTCACATCCTCATTCCATCTTGCTTCTAATGTCCAGCTTCTCAGTGCCATCCTACCTTTTCTCCCTTTTCTCTAGGACTTTCTCATGAGCAAGAGCTTTGTGAACATGATGACTTGGAATGGGGCATTCCGTCTGAAAATGCACCGTCACGTGCTCAGTCCCTCCCAAGCACCAGCACTCCGCGAGGGTTAGATAGTGAGGCACAGTGGTCGGCACGTGAAACACCCAGCACTAGTGAGCAGGTACTTGTGGCAGGGACAGCCCAAAAGAGCTCTACGGATGGCAAGGTCACCTCCCAGCTCTTCTGCATAAGACAGAGATGAGGACTTCAAGGGCCCAGCCATTAAATAATCTCTGGATTATTGCCTGAATCACATGCAAATTGGCATTGAAGCAGACATATCAGGAGAATGAACACGTGGCTAAAGGGCTGGTGTGGGAAAGAGTGACTCCTTTTCATGGGACACTGGCACCAGTTCTGGGACAGGAAGGAGCTGTACCGATGGGACGGGCTCCACCTGAACCGGGATGGGACCCATGTCCTAGTGGAAAGGGTAAATAGGGAAGTAGCAAAGGCTTTAAACTAGTAAGATGGGGGGAGGGATGTACAAGGAATGTAACCAGCTAAATATAAACAAAACAGGAAAAGAGAGCACAGGAAAGAATAAAGTAAGGGAGGACATTCATAGCAAGGGAATAAATAGAGTTATAGAACAGAAGTCTAAAAAGATGGTTAAACATAAAGTGAGTTTTCAAAAGGCCTTCGATAAGGTACCCCATAATAGACTGATGAATTAACAACAGAAAATGCTGGAAAAACTCAGCAGGCCAGGCAACATCCGTGGAGAGAAAATAGAGTCAACGTTTCGGATCTAACCCTTTTTCAAAACTGGAAAGGAAATGAAATAGATCGAAAGGTAGGGCTGGGAGAGAACAAAAGAAGTGAAGAGACATTAAGAGGTATTCAAAACGAGACGAGATGGTGATAGGACTAGTGGAGACAAAAGACGGCTCTAGATTAGGTGTGAAATGTTCTGGCAGAATGAGAGACAGCTGCCATGTGGGAGAGGAAAAAAAAAGGGGGGGGGGGGGGAAGGGCCAAAACAAAGATGTGGATAAAATATAAGCAAAAATGTAAAGAGGGCCGAGGTTATGATTTGAAATTGTTAAACTCAATGTTGAGTCCGGAAGGCTGTAAAGTGCCTAATTGGAAGATGAGGTGCTGTTCCTCGAGCTTACGTTGAGCTTCCGTGGAACAATGCAAGAGCCCGAGTACAGTGAGGTCTGAGTGGGAATGGGGCGGTGAATTAACGTGACAGGCGACCGGAAGCTCGGGGTCCCCCTTACGGACTGAACAGAGGTGTTCCGCAAAGCGGTCACCCAATCTGCGTTTGGTCTCCCCAATGTAGAGGAGACCACATCGTGAGCAGCGAATACAGTATACTAGATTGCAAGAAGTACAAGTAAATCGCTGTTTCACCTGGAAGGGGTGTTTGGGGCCCTGGACAGTGGGAAGGGGGGAGGTATAAGGGCAGGTGTTGCATCTCCTGCGCTTGTACGGGAAGGTGATGATAGACTGATGAACAAGGTCAGAGAATGCGGAGTCAGGGGACAAGTAGCAGAATGGATTGCTGGCTGGCTTCAGGACAGAAAGCAGAAAGTAGGAGTAAAGGGTAGCACGGTGGCATAGTGGTTAGCACTGTTGCCTCACAGCGCCAGGGACCCGGGTTCGAATCCGGCCTCGGGCGACTGTCTGTGTGGAGTTTGCACATTCTCCCCGTGTTTGCGTGGGTTTTCTCCGGGTGCTCCGGTTTCCTCCCACAGTCCAAAAATGTGCGGGTTAGGTTGATTGGCTATGATAAATTGACCCTTAGTGTTAGGGGGATTAAATACATGGGGTTACGGGGATAGGGTGGGATATGTGTTGGTGTAGGGGTTACGGGGATCGGGTGGGATATGTGTCGGTGCAGGCTCGATGGGCCGAAATGGCCTCTATCTGCACTGTGGGGTTTCTGTGATTCACAGCTGCGGAAGGTGGGTAGCGGTGTTCCACAAGGATCAGTGCTGGGACCACTGCTTCTCACAACATTACATTAACGATTTACACTTAGGAGTCAAAAACACAATTTCTAAATGTGCGGATGACACCAAATTGGGGGGGGATAGTCAATACTGAGGAGGACTGCAACAAGTTATAGGAGGACATTAATAAACTTGCAGAATGGGCATATAATTAGCAAATTAAGTTCAACACAGATAAATGTGAGGTATTACATTTTGGTAGAAAGAATAGAGAGGTCACTTATCACTTGGAGGGTGTGAGTCTAGGTAGGGTGGAGGAACAAAGGGATTTAGGAGTACAAATATACAAATCGCTAAAAGTTGCGACACGGGTTAGCAAGGCCATAAAAAAAGCAAACCAAGCACTAGGGTTTATTGCTAGAGGGATAGAATTGAAAAGTAGGGAAGTTATGCTAAACCTGTATCAAACCTTGGTTAGACCACACTTAAGAGTACTGCGTATAGTTTTGGTCGCCATATTATAAAAAGGATATAGAGGCACTGCAGAGAAGATTTATAAGGATGATACCAGAAATGCGAGGGTATACATATCTGGAAAGGATGGACAGGCTGGGTCTCTTTTCTTTGAAAAAAGGCTGAGGGGTGACCTAATAGAGGTCTTTAAAATTATGAAAAACTTTGATAGAGTGGATAGAGAGAAAATGTTTCCACTTGTGGGGAAGAGCATAACTAGAGGCCATCAATATAAGATAGTCACCAAGAAATCCAATAGGGAATTCAGAGAAACTTCTTTACCCAAAGAGTGGTGAGAATGTGGAACTCACTACCACAGGGAGTGGTTGAAGCAAATAGTATGGATGCATTTATGGGGAGGCTAGACAAGCATATGAGGGAAAAGGAAATAGAGGGTTATGCTGAAAGATTTAGATGAGGAAAGATGGGAGGAGGCTCGTGCTGCGCATAAATGCCGGCATGGACTGGTTGGGCCGAATGGCCTGTTTCTGTGCTGTATAGCTTATGTAATCCTATGTAAAAGAAAACTGCTTGCCTCACGCAAACAATTATACCAGGTGTTGGAAAGCCTGCCAAGGAGTTTTATGGCTGAAAGTATGCAGGATTCTGTTTCCAGTCTGTTTGGTGCCATCTCGCATGGCCTGAGCACATATATAGTCTACAATGAACAGTGTGGCCACCTCCAAGGGTGCTGCAGCCGGGCCCTCACAAAGGGAGTCAGTGTCACCGACCTTTGCAGCTTTGGTGGAAGCTGCCAAACAGACTCTGGGCTCAAACCTGTGCTCCGCTTTGGAGATGCAGACGTCCCCCTTGCAGAGACAGATGTCCACCTTAGAGAGATTGATAGGGCAAATGGACAGGGGCTTTCAAGGAGTCACTTATCTTCTGCAGTCTGCCCTCCCGCAGATCAGTGGAAGTAATGAGCCACAGCTGTATAGGAGTGGCAGTGGCTCAATGGCAACAGTACATATTTCCCACACTCAGGATGTCAGCATGTCTGTTGCTTCACCATCCCGTCAACCATTACCCTCCATGGTCGGCAAGACTGCTGGGCCAGACTGCAGCCGGACCCTCACAAGCTTGAGCACCTAGAAGTCACCAGCCTCAAACATCTCAATGGTCTCCACAAGTGCAACGGTTACTTTCCACCAGCTGTGCTGAGGCCACTAGGGGAGCACCTGATATGAGTAGTATAGTTAGGAAACCTTATAACGCACCATGGGTTGAGACTTGGGTGAGAAATGAATAGAAGGCAATTATTGTGTTGGGAATTAAATTCATCACCTTTATCACACTTGGTACTTTGGCCTGCAATGTGGCCTTATAGCAGCTTCTGAGTATGCATTATCAGTAGGTCACTGATATAGAAGCGCGTTGAATGGTTTCACTGTTCTTTAATGCAGATTTAAAGGAGTGGTGAAGGATTTAATAAGGACGGTTAATGCAGAGGGGCTTTGTGCAAGTTTTCAGGGTAGGGGAATGAGAAGGTCCCTAGAATTGCTGAGCAATTAACTTATCCCTCACATCTCTGTTGCAAGGTGTTGAGGTGAGGGTTAGTGACGCAGCTCCAGCTTCTCTTCCTCCATCCAATTAAAACTGGCAATAATAATAACAATGATAAGCAGATAAAGTTTACTGAGTGTAAATATGGTGAAAAATACCAGAAAGCAGCAGTCCTGAAGCTGGAAACTCTCCTGGCAATCCAAATAGCACAAAGGTCCTGTGATCCAATTACCTGCAAGCTGGTGTCCCTTTAAATATGGCTTCAGTGGCTCTGAGGAACCAATCCTGCGAAGTTTTACTGGTGGATTGAGCACTGGATGAGACTTCTGCGATTTTGTATTAAAATGGTATCGGGGTCCTAATTGCGTCATCCAATACTGATTTACATGTATTCATGAGGCCCCTCGTCTGCCTCTGGCAGGAGCCTTGGCTGACTTACGGCACTGCACATTTAAGATAGCGGGAGGTGGGAGTGTGTCGCAAATGCAGCAGTAAGTACTGCACCTGGTAATTTACCCACCCACCCTGTTCTAATTGGGCTGGCAGGGTTAAATTGTAAGAAGTCACACAACACCAGGTTATAGTCCAACAGCTTTATTTGAAATCACAAGCTTTCGGAGCGCTGCTCCTTCTTCAGGTGAAGTGGAGAAATGCATAAAGACACAGCTTATATAGTCAGAGAATCATGTCAGATGTTTACAGGTAACCTTTCCAACTGTCATTTATCACACCTCGGCAGAGAGATAATCACAGCAGTCAAAGGTGTGAATGGTGTCCAAACAGGTCAGTCAGGGAAACATTACATCAAAGAACAATGAGGTGGGGTCACAAGGGGTCAAATATTGCAGATGCTGGGGTCTGTATGAAAAACAAAAAAAGACAAAAAACATTTTTTTTGGCTGGAAATCACAGCAGGTCCGGTCGCATCTGTGTAGAGAGAACAAGCCAATGTCGACTCGAGTCTCGAGACGTTGTCTACCTCATACGTTGCAGGAAAGGATGCCCCGGAGCATGGTACATCGGCGAGACCATGCAGACACTGCGACAACAGATGAACGGACACCGCACAACAATCACCAGGCAGGAGTGTTCCCTCCCAGTCGGGGAACACTTCAGCAGTCAAGGACATTCAGCCTCCGATCTTCGGGTAAGCATTCTCCAAGGCAGCCTTCGAGACACACGACAACGCAAAATTGTCGAGCAGAAACTGATAGCCAAGTTCCGCACCCATGAGGACGGCCTCAACCGAGATCTTGGGTTCATGTCACGCTACATGTAACCCCACCTGATGCAGGGTCATCCAGGCTCGAGTCGACATTGGCTTGTTCTCTCTACACAGATGCGACCGGACCTGCTGTGATTTCCAGCCAAAAAAAATGTTTTTTGTCTGTTTTTTTGTTTTTCATACAGACCCCAGCATCTGCAATATTTGACCCCTTGTGACCCCACCTCATTGTTCTTTGATGTAATGTTTCCCTGACTGACCTGTTTGGACACCATTCACACCTTTGACTGCTGTGATTATCTCTCTGCCGAGGTGTGATAAATGGCAGTTGGAAAGGTTACCTGTAAACATCTGACATGATTCTCTGACTATATAAGCTGTGTCTTTATGCATTTCTCCACTTCACCTGAAGAAGGAGCAGCGCTCCGAAAGCTTGTGATTTCAAATAAAGCTGTTGGACTATAACCTGGTGTTGTGTGACTTCTTACATTTGTCCACCCCAGTCCAACTCCGGCATCTCCACACCAGGGTTAAATTGGTCCTTACACATACTCCATTTACAGCTGCAGAGTTTATTTGCCAAGGGAAAAAAGGTCCTAATCTTTTGAGTTAAAATTGTCCTCATAAGTAGAATAAATTCTGTATTCTCCACTTCATCTGGATTATTATATAAATCCATACAAGTTCTGGATAAAAACCATGGCTTTATTATCCCAGAGCTAAAATCTCCTTCTCATGTCCATGACTGAGGTGGTATGTATTTTAAGTCAATCTCCTTGAACTCAATTCCTCCTTCCTGGTGACATGGTTTTCAAGACAGTTTCTATTCATTTGTGGAGGCTGCAGTAAATGCACCTCACTTAACTTACTGAGCATCAATGCGTTTCTACACATCAAATCTCTAGTTACAATAAATAACGTGCAAACTTAAAATGTGTGTATGTAAACTTAAAATGCATGTTGCCTATATTCATACACTTTTGAAAGTGATTTAAAAATTAACGTAAATTTATCTTCCTAATCATTTTAGCTGCCTCCACTAGAGATCAAGAACTCACCAGTGCAGAATCTCATGCTTGAGCCAGAACTCTAACTCCAGGGCATCACATGGACTGATTCCTGGGATGAGGGGATTGTCCTACGAGGAGAGATTGAGTAGACTAGGCCTATATTCCCTAGAGTTTAGAAGAATGAGGTGTGATCTAATTGAAACATATAAAATTCTTGAAGAGCTTGACAGGGTAGATGCTGGGAGGATGTTTCCCCTGGCTGGGGAGTCCAGAACTAGGGCTCACAGACTCAGCATAAAGGGTTGGCCATTTAGGACTGAGATGAGGAGAAGTTTCTTCACTCAAAGGGTTGTGAATCTTTGGAATTCTCTCCCCCAAAGGGTTGTGGAGGCTCAGTCGTTGAGTATATTCAAGTCAGAGATCGATAGATTTTGGATACTAAGGGAATCAAGGGATATGGGGATAGGGCGGGGAAGTGGAATGGAGGTAGATGATCAGCTATCATCTTATTGAATGGTGGAGCAGACTCGAAGGGCCAAATGGCCTACTCCTGCTCCTATTTCTTATGTTCTTACATGCTATCACATAATCTGCTTTCAACTGATATTCTAATTGAATATTGTAATGTAAAGAATATCTGTTTCATACAAACATTCCTTTTTACCTCTTAAAAGTTACATTTTGTAAGCTGTAGTGCACATGCTGAAAAACAAATATGAATGTAACTAAAAGCATACATCAATGCTCAAGTGTACAGTATTATCATTTCACATCAATAACTTACAAGTTTTAATCCAATAGTACCAACTTACCCTGTTAATAATATAGATGACATCACCACGTTTAAAAGATAGTTCATCGGACTGATCTCCTGAGCAATCCCACAGTCCTTGGTAATAATTGGCATAGTCACTTGCTTTCTCTGCTTTTTAAAAAGATAAACAAAATGTCATTACTCTACAATTACTTCAAAGATCCTGTAGCGAGGGATTAAAAATAAAGATACTTTTACATTTTGACTCAGACAGTGCTTTCTGGTTGGTAGATTTGGAATGACAAAGCTTCAAGACAAATAGGAGAAATCAATTTATAGTCACAACAATAAGTGCATAAAGAGATGGTCAGTTTGCTGTAGAAGGGCTTCTGTTGTAGAAAAAAAAACTATTGAATATTTTTCAAATAAATAGGCAAGTGATCATATTGTTCAGGTGACTACTACTACAGTTTTTATTGTATTATAAACTATTTTGTTGACTTGTGTGTGCCACTGGCTCGGAAATAGCTGCAATGGCAATATTGGCGGTGAATGCCATAAGTTAGACCCTTGTGATCCCTGATCCTCCGGTGACGAATTTACACCACAATTTGTTGGAAAAATAATTTGATGCGCCGCAGCGAGCATAGCGGTGGATCAGGAGCAGCGGGGACAATTTCTTACATATATCCAAGGGTCCAACACAGAACGGAACAACAGGTTATTTAACAGCTGCGCATTTAGGATTAATGGCTCCAATCTGTTAATGTGGGGCTAGGTCGCAGTCTGTATGGACAAGATGTCCAGGTAGGGTTTAATTTGATTGATGAATTTACACTAAAACCATGGTATAAATATATAAATCGGACTTAAGAAGGGACCCGTATGCATAGGGTTGTCTCCCAGACTGCAAGCAATCCCAAGCCACATTTCATTACCAGTTGCAATCCATGCTTAGTGCACGAGCTCAATAAATATTAATATAAAAGTATCAGTCTGGGGAAAATCAGAACATGCCTGACTATCAAAACACTTACTTTATTACTTAATTGAGTTTTGATTTGAATGAGGTTCCTAGAACAAGTCAGGCAACCTGAACGATTGAATATTTTACGGATTCTGAACCCTCAAGTGCAATTCTGTAATGGTCTACGTGGCTGTGGCGATCACAGTGGCGTTAATTCAGCAAACTCGATCTCGCCATTGATTTTAATGGGCCGCAGGGCTATGATAACTAGATGTTCAACTTTTTTAGCGAGGGTCCCTGTGCAGCAGCGAAAAATTGCCAGGGAATTATAGCGTGATGTACCTGATGGCATAAGTCACGACATAATCACCTGGAATTGCTGCACTATAATAATGGCATACGCTGTAGATGCGCCATAGTGCAAGTTTTCAGCAAATTCAGGCCCATAATGCATAACCGATGACTAATTTTGCCTTCATAGAACTGGTCACAAGAAGTAACAGATTACATTGTTTTTTCAAACTTAACAGATTTCATTACCAGTTGCCTGCCCAGTTGAAACCAAATAAGTGGGCAGTTAAATTGGCCACAGCAACCTACCCCTATCGATCCTACTGCTTTCCTGTTAGTTGCAATATTAAGCTGCCCTTTTGAGCAAATGAGAGGCCACATGCTAGAAGGCAACGGGTCCTTCTTTGAATGTGCAGATCAGACTCTGATGATGTCATCGGGCCTGAATGTAAATTTAATCTAAGACCTGCACAGTGAAGCCATTGTGGCTTCCTCACCAGGCCAATCTGGCGGCAAAAAGAGCCAGGGTCAGAAGAGGCCCAGAAAGGAGAGTTACTTTAATTTTGTTTTGTTTCCTTGTGGGCCAAGAAGAGCAGGAGTGGTTTATTATAATGGTTTCCCTACATAAGCTTTAAATTGTGATTGACACTTTAGAGATGCGACCCCTATGGATGCAGGCTGTACACAAAATAGGTGAAAATAATAGATGATTAGCAGTAAGATACAAGGCAGTAATAGAATCAATAGGTTCTGATTAAAGTCATAAGTGACATCCTATGTGACTGTGACAAAGGTAAACTATCCCTCCTCGTCCTTCTTGATCTGTCTGCAGCCTTTGACATGGTTGACCACACCATCCTCCTTCAATGCCTCTCCACCATTGTCCAGCTGGGTGGGACTGCACTCACCTGGTTCCATTCTTAGCTATCTAATTGTAGTCAGGGAATCACCTGAAATGGCTTCTATTCCCACTCCGTTACCTCTGGGGTCCCCCAAGGATCTATCCTTGGCCCACTCCTATTTCTCATCTATATGCAGTCCCTCGGCAACATTATGCGAAAACACAGCGTCAGTTTCCACATGTATGCTGACGACACCCAGCTCTACCTCACCACCACCTCTCTCGACCTCTCCAATGTCTCTAAATTATCAGACTGCTTGTCCAACATCCAGTACTGGATGAGAAGAAATTTCCTCCAACTAAATATTGGGAACACTGAAGGCATTGTCTTCGGTCCCTGCCACAAAAACTGTTCCCAAGCCATCGACTCCATCCCTCTCCCTGGCAACTGTCTGAGGCTGAACCAGACTGTTTGCAACCTTGATGTCATATTTCACCCCGAGATGAGCTTCCGACCACTCATCTGTGGCATAACTAAGACCGCCTATTTCCACCTCCATAACATTGCCCGTCACTGCTGCTGCCTCAGCTCATCTGCTGCTGAAACCCTCATCCATGTCTTTGTTACCTCTAGACTTGACTATTCCAACGTACTCCTGGCTGGTCTCCCACATTCTACCCTACATAAACTTGAGGTCATCCAAAACTCGTGTCCTAACTCACACAAAGTCCCGTTCACCCATCACCCATGCTCGCTGACCTCCACTGGCTCCCGGTTAAGCAATGTCTCGATTTCAAAATTCTCATCCTTGTTTTCAAATTGCACCATGGCCTCGTACCTCCCCATCTCTGTAATCTCCTTCAGCCCCACAATCCACACCGCCCCCGCCCCCCCACCCCGAGATATCTGTGCTCCTCAAATTCTGCCCTCTTGAGCATCCCTAATTATAATCGCTCAACCATTGGTGGCCGTGCCTTCAGCTGCCTAGGCCCTAAGCTCTGGAACTCCCTCACTAAACCTCTCCGTGTCTCTACCTCTCTTTCCTCCTTTAAGATGCTCCTTAAAACCTACCTCTTTGACCAAGCTTTTGGTCATTGGCCCTAATTTCTTCTTATGTGGCTTGGTGTCAAATTTTCATCTTATAACGCTCCTGTGAAGCGCCTTGGGGCATTTTACTGCATTAAAGACACTATATAAATACAAGTTGTTGTTGACATCACAAACCATAACAGCAAAGTTAGTTTTTTTTATACCTTACCTCATTGACTTATGGAACGGAAGGTCCTCTAGTATAGTAAACTGTGTGAAATGTTAAAATGGTAATTGTACTTATTACTGATTCAACAGGGAATGGAGTGATGCAGGGCAGACTGGATGCATTTTTGTAAGTCAACTGTCGCTTACTGGTAGCGTGGCTGCTTTTTTCCTCGAATGGTGAAATTGCACATTATAAAAATGATAGATTATTTGGTAATACGCTTAACAGGATCTGAAGTTACACAGAATCCTATGACCATTGTTATAGTAATATATACATTTTCCAACAAATAAGAACATGCTAATCTGATTTTCTTCATGAATGATTGGAAATGTTTGTAATTTTCTACTGAAAGATCTATTCTTGTTAAAGTGTAAAGTGCTTGAAATGTGTACCTTATACATCAGCTATCTTTCATTGGTATGATTAAAGTGGGGAGGCATGCATCCACTGTGCTGCATGCAAAACTAATTCCTCTATGGCCTACGCAAAGGCACACTCAGTGGCCTAGAAATTCACTAGCCTTAGCGCCGCTTTTGAGGCGCTAGAGGGACTAGCGCCAGAGTTATGGCCAGTTGAAAAATTCCCTGGGGCCCTAAAGCGGCGTTGCACCGGTAGCGCTGCGCCGGCACCGATGACGTCATCGGTGTGCGCAGCGTCCCGGTTGCCATGCCGACGGGCCCCAGCGCCGAAATTCAGTTGCGGCCGCCTCGCCCGTGGCAGCCGCAACTAAGACTCTGGCAACCGAGTCTTACACAAGTTAGCGCCGGCGCATTAAGGTCGCGCGGCGGCCGGCCGCTTTCCCGCCGGCCCGCACCTCCCTCCCCGGACTCCTCCACCCCCCCCCCCCCCGCGGAACAGATGCGTCTGGCCTGCAAGCCCGGCACTTGTCCGAGGTGCCGGGCTCATTTTTGAAAAAATCAAACGGCCAGCGATCGGGTGAAGGCAGCGCCTCCTTAACGGGAGGAGGAGGCCTGCACTTCCCCAGCCTGCCGCACCGCATCGGGTGCCGCAGCGCCGGATGAGCGCCGCAATTCGGCACTCAGCGCCGATTGGGAGGCACTCACGCCCGCCAGTAGCGCCGGCAGCCGTCTGGGCGCGGCGCTACTGAATTTTTGGCGCGCGCAACGGAATTAGCGCCGGCGCTAAATTTCCGGCGCTAAAGCCCTGGCGCGGCGTCAAATCAATTTCTAGGCCAGTGTCTCCACGGTCCCAAAATGCATTTTCAGGGCTCCTACTACCATTGCGAAAATGCTGCATCCAGTGTTCCAAGGGCAATGATTACAGGAAATACCCCGGAGAACATATTTCTCTGATTTGCATCTCATTGCAATTTGCTTGCCCATACCCTCCACCACCAGGCAACGTTGGCAGGGGCGGGGGCAGATGCGGTAGGGAGGGAAGAGAAGAGGAGTTGCAAGGAGGCAGGAAGATGGCCATCCCACCTGTCCCAGATCCAAAAGCCAAAGAACCATAGAGTTTGCAGCACAGAAGGGGGCAATTTGGCATTGACTTGGAAAGTCTTGACCTGTCTACGATACTGGAAGTTTAAGATACTAAACTTCTAATATGTGGTCCAGTGGAAAGGAAGGGACTCTGAGAACATGCAGTTAGCTCATTCGAAGTTTTTGGAGAGGGAAATCTTAAGTTGGATGCCTCAGTCACTTTTCATGTTGTGGAAGACGGTAGCTGGGGTGCTAATTGCATCAGAACTGCTGATCTATCATTCATAAAGAGGAATATCTAGGAATTATATTATTTTATCTACTCTCCTGTTCCTCTTTCGTCTGTTAATACACTGTGGCTAATACTAAAGGGGTGCATTGCCATGGTGATTCTCACACTTATCCACCATAACTTCAGCGGAACAGGTGCAGAAAACCTGGGAAAACAACATAAATGCCATTTTTGCAGGGTTTTGACGGCTCTTCCAGCAAAGTTACTGCAGATGAATGGGAGAACCTCAAGAATATTTACCCCCCACCCCTCCCCCGAGTTTTTATTTTTGGAAAATAAAAACAGAAAATGCTGGAAATACTCAGCAGGTCAGGCAGCATCTGTGGAGAGGTAACAGAGTTAACATTTCAGGTCAATGACCTTTCGTCATTGGCTTGTTATGGTTTAACATTGTAACCATGGGATCAAAGGTGCATTTACATCTTAACTAGTTAATTACAAAATAAAAATAAATTTTATTTAATGTTAAAATATCTTTACTCTTGAATGTTGCTATGGATATTATTTATATTTGCCACGGGCTCTTCTCCATTTAAAATATGTTTTGAGTTAAACGATTTCATTATTAAAATCTTGATTATTATTGTGGTACATACTCTCCCTGTATAAAACATTGTACTTTTATATGAGTGTATGGGGACTTAAAGTTCAGTTAGACAATACCACCACCATAAGACATCAAATAATAACTGTATATAATGTAACCCCACTATTCAAAAAAGGTGGTAGAGAGAAAACGGGGAATTATAGACCGGTAAGCCTGACATCGGTAGTGGGGAAAATGCTAGAGTCCATTATAAAAGATGTAATAGCAGAGCACTTGGAAAACAGTGACAGGATCGGACAAAGTCAACATGGATTTACAAAAGGTAAATCGTGCTTGACTAATCTACTGGAATTTGTTGAGGATGTAACTGGTAGAATAGATAAGGGAGAACCAGTGGATGTGGTGTATTTGGACTTTCAGAAGGCTTTCGATAAGGTCCCGCATAAGAGATTAGCGTGTAAAGTTAAAGCACATGGGATTGGGGGTAAGGTACTGACTTGGATAGAGAACTGGTTGGCAGACAGGAAGCAAGAGTTGGAATAAACGGGTCTTTTTCCGAGTGGAAGGCAGTGACTAGTGGGGTACTGCAGGGATCTGTGCTAGGGCCCCAGCTATTCACAATATATATTAATGATTTAGACGAGGGAACTAGATGTAATATCTCCAAGTTTGCAGACGGCACAAAGCTGGGTGGGCGTGTGTGCTGTGAGGAGGATGCCGAGAAACTCCAGTATGATTTGGACAGGTTGGGTGATTGGGCAGATGCAGTATAATGTGGATAAATGCGAGGTTATCCACTTTGGTGGCAAAAACAGGAAGGCAGATTATCTGAACGGCAATAGATTGGGAGAAGGGGAAGTGCAACGAGACCTGGGTGTCCTTGTGCACCAGTCGCTGAAGGTAAGCATGCAGGTGCAGCAGGTGGTTAGGAAGGCAAATGGTATGTTGGCCTTCATAGCGAGAGGATTCGAGTACAGGAGCAAGGATGTCTTGCTGCAGTTGTACAGGGCCTTGGTGTGACCACACCTTGAGTGTTGTGTGCAGTTTTGGTCGCCTTATCTGAGGAAGGATGTTCTTGCCATGGAGGGAGTGCAGCGAAGATTCACCAGACTGATACCTGGGATGGCAGGGATGACGTATGAGGAGAGATTGGGTCGGTTGGGCTTATATTCGCTGGAGTTTAGAAGAATGAGAGGGGATCTCATTGAAACTTATAAAATTCTAACAGGACTAGACAGACTAGATGCAGGAAGGATGTTCCCGATGGCAGGGGAGTCCAGAACCAGGGGTCACAGTCTAAAGATAAGGGGTAAGCCATTTAGGACAGAGATGAGGAGGAATTTCTTCACCCAGAGAGTGGTGAACCTGTGGAATTCTCTACCACAAAAAGCAATTGGTCTCAACTCATTAAACATATTCAAGAAGGAGTTAGATATATTTCTTAAGGCTAAAGGGATCAAGGGATATCGGGAGAAAGGAGGGACAGGGTACTGAATTTGGATGATCAGCCATGATCTCATTAAATGGTGCAGCAGGCTCGAGGGGCCAAATGGCCGACTCCTGCTCCTATCTTCTATGTTTCTATGTAACATTCATTTATCTCAAATTCTCTTACATAGTCTTGTGATTTTCAACCTGACATTCCAGCAATTAGCTAATTGATGACTTGTTTAGCAAAAGCATTCTTGGTCTTTTACAGCTCAACTAACACTGCCCCCAAAAGCTTAAAGCTTTATTACTAGGAACAAGTTCCTGTGCAATATTCCATGCTAGTGGGGTTATAATGCGTTCTAGGTTTTCCTGTAACCCTATTGAGCAAATTCTGGGGCTATGTTTGACATTGGCAGTTTAGCTCACAATCTGTAATGTGATCCCTAGACAGCACGTCAAGTTGGTTGCTCAATTATGACATATGTCACAGCTATACATTTAAGCAGGTTAAGTTATTTGTGCGTGTCTCAGAAATTAGTGAGATTAGTTAATATCAAATGACCTCAGTATGGCTTCTTTTCTCCTTACTAAACAAGGAAAACTGGAATCAGATTAGTAGAGAATAATTAGTTAGCATGTCAATCATCCAAGCAAAATACATTTCAAACTTTTCACATGTACTCAGTTATTCTTATCATGATTCAAAAGTTTAGTCTGCATAAGATATTTCTTATCGTTATTTACAAGGTATATCACTGAAGCCTATACTTTTATAGTCAAGTATTTTTTTTAAACATATTAATATTCAGTTTAAAACACTTTCCATGCAATCCAATTTCATGAGTTTTTATTTAAAACAATAATAAATGCACGATTTGTAAATCCCCTTGCTTTTTTAAAACTAAGTTTTATTAGTAGTAATAAACATCTCCAAATGCTGTTTCCCTTAGTTTACATCTCACTGCACTCAGTATTGAATACGTGTTATCCCAAGTCCTGTTTACACTACAGTTGTAAATCAAGGTTTGTTCTGAAGTTAATACACCAAGTTGCACAAAGTGAACTAATTTAGCCCAACACCTGATCAGATTAAAAATGCTGAGCTACCCATATGATTTGAAAAAAACTCAACCACCTAATGGGATTTGAATCAGACTAGCGTAAACAGTCTAAAATGAACTCAAGTACTGCTGCAGCTCCAAAGGGTTTGCCATTGTAAACTGATATAATCTAAATGTATTGGATATCAAATGCTGCCTCACTTCAATTTGATATTGTGTATACTAAATATTAATGAATGTAGGGTGTCTGAACTGATGAATATTTAATAAGACTGCCTGAAATATTTAGCATAGGCCAACTGATGATTTGGTACTCATTAAAACAAATACATATACACTTAAATGACATACATTTCTTTGCTTTAAATGTAATCTAAAATATCTAAAATGAACATTTTCTTTAAGACATTCAGAAAGGAGTACAAGGAAATTCCTATTTCCATAGCTGCAACATAGCGATGCCTCCCTTCCGGAGGAGCTTAACAACTTCTACGCTCGCTTCGACAGGGACAACAGGGAGCCGGCTACCAAAGCCTTGCCACCCCTGGAAGACCAGGTGCTCACTCTGTCGACCTCCGACGTAAGGGGTGTTCTACGCGGAGTGAACACACGAAAGGCTGCTGGACCGGATAGCATCCCTGGACGGGTACTCAAGGAACGTGCTGATCAGCTGGCTGATGTCTTCACTGCCATCTTCAATCTGTCATTGGCCCAGGCAGTAGTCCCTACATGCTTCAAGACCGCTACCATTATTCCTGTGCCAAAGCAATCGGCTGTGACGTGCCTGAACGACTATCGACCTGTCGCACTCACACCCATCATAATGAAGTGTTGAGAGAGACTGGTCCTGGCTCACATCAAAGCCAGTGTTCCCGCCTCTCTTGACCAACACCAGTTTGCCTATCGTGCAAACAGATCAACGGAGGATGCAATCACAACTGCTCTACACTCTGCACTGAATCACTTAGACGGTAAAGAGACCTACATCAGAATGCTGTTCATAGACTACAGCTCAGCATTCAACACTATCGTCCCCAACAAGCTGGCCACCAAACTCCACACTCTTGGCCTGAACACTTCCCTCTGCAACTGGACCCTGGACTTCCTAACAAACAGACCCCAGTCTGTCAAATTAGGTAACCACACCTCCCCCCCGCTGACCCTGAACACGGGGGCCCCACAAGGATGTGTGCTGAGCCCCCTCCTCTACTCCCTCTTCACCCACGACTGTGTGGCTGTTCATGGTTCCAACACCATCATCAAGTTTGCGGATGATACCACGGTAGTAGGCCAGATCACCAAAAACGATGAGTCAGCCTACAGGGAGGAGGTCCAGCATCTAGTGAAGTGGTGCGCCAATAACAACCTGGCCCTTAACATCAAGAAAACCAAAGAAATCATTGTGGACTTCAGGAAGTCTAAAGGCGGAAGTCACACCCCCATCCACATCCACGGGGCTGTGGTGGAAAGGGTGGACAGCTTTAAGTTCCTCGGAGTCCACATCACGGAAGACCTCTCCTGGTCCCTCAATACCTCCTCTCTGGTGAAGAAGGCCCAGCAGCGCCTATATTTCCTAAGGAGGCTGAAGGGATGTAACCGGTCACCCCGATCCTCTCTAACTTTTACCGCTGCACAATAGAGAGCATCCTGACGAACTGTATCACAGTATGGTATGGCAGCTGTAGCTACTATGACCGGAAAACCCTGCAGCGGGTAGTCAAAACTGCCCAACGCATTACCGGCACCCGGCTACCGACCATAGAGCACATATAGCAGAAACGCTGTTTACGGAGGTCACGGACCATCATCAAAGACCCTACCCACCCCAGCCACAGTCTGTTCGCCCTCCTGCCATCTGGGAGACGCTACAGATGCATTCGCACCCGAACGACCAGATTTAGGAACAGCTTCTTTCCCAGGGCTGTCATCCTACTGAACTCCACAAATAAACTCTAAAGCCTGCACATCTGCCAATGCACTTTATTATGGTTATGTTTATGTTAATGTATTACAAGCCAAATGAATGTTGAATGTTTAAATGTCTTAATCTAAATGTACACTCTCGGGAGCCACAAGCCTACATTTTGTTGTACTGCACTTGTGCACTAACAATGACAATAAAGTTGATTATGATTATGATGATATCCGACAATGTGGAAAACTGCCCAGGTGTGTCCTGCCCACAAAAAGCAGGACAAATCCAACCCGGCCAATTACCTCCCCATCAGTCTACTCGCAATCATTGGCAAAGTGATGGAAGGTGTCATCGACAGTGCTATCAAGCGGCACTTACTCACCAATAACCTGCTCACTGATGTCCAGTTTGAATTCTGCCTTGGTCCAAACATGGGCAAATGAGCTGAATTCCAGAGGTGAGGTGAGAGTGACTGCCCTTGACATCAAGGCAGCATTTGACTGAGTGTGGCATCAAGGAGCCCTAGTAAAACTGAAGTCAATGGGAATCGGGGGGAAAACTCTCCACTGGCTAGGGTCATACCTAGCACAAAGGAAGGTGGTTGTGGTGGTTGAAGGTCAATCATCACAGCCCCAGGACATCGCTGCAGAGTTCCTCAGGGCAGTGCCTAGACCCAACCATCTTCAGCTGCTTCATCAATGACCTTCCCTCCATCATATGATCAGAAGTGTGGATGTTCACTGATGACTGCAGAGTGTTCAGCGTCATTCACAATTCCTCAGATAATGAAGCAGTCCATGCCCGCATGCAACAAGACCTGGACGATGTTCAGGCTTGGGCTGATAATTGGCAGGTAACATTCGCGCCACAGAAGTGCCAGGCAATGACTATCTCCAACAAGCAAGAGTCTAACCACCTCCTCTTGACATTCAACAGCATTACCATCGCCAAATCCCCCACCATCAACATCCTGGGGGTCACCATTGACCAGAAACTTAACTGGACCAACCACATAAATACTGTGGCAACAAGAGCAGGTCAGAGGCTGGGTATTCTGTGGCGAGTGTCTCACCTCCTGACTCCCCAAAGCCTTTCCACCATCTACAAGGCACAAGTCAGGAGTGTGATGGAATACTCTCCACTTGCCTGGTGAGTGCAGCTCCAACAACACTCAAGAAGCTCGACATCGTCCAGGACAAAGCAACCCGCTTGATTGGCACCCCATCCACCACCTTAAACATTCACTCCCTCCACCACCGGCGTACCATGGCTGCAGTGTGCATCATCTATAAGATGCACTGCAGCAACTCGCCAAGGCTACTTCGGCAGCACCTTCCAAACCCGCAACCTCTTCCACCTAGAAGGACAAGGGCAGCAGGCGCATGGGAACACCACCAACTCCAAGTCACACACCATCCTGACTTAGAAGTATATCACCGATCCTTCATCGTCGCTGGGTCAAAAACCCGGAACTCCCCACCTAACAGCACTGTGGGAGTACCATCACCACATGGACTGCAGCGGTTCAAGAAGGCGGCTCACCACCACCTTCTCAAGGGCAATTAGGGATGGGCAATAAATACTGGCCTCGCCAGTGACACCCACATCCCATAAAAACGAATTTAAAAAAAATGTTGACAGGTTTTTAAGTTTTTAGCCCATGCACAATAATACTTAAAGAAACATTATTACAGAAATAAAGCTACTTAAGTCTCAGGACTAGATCCATTACGATAACATTAATCCTACACTATTAGAATAGCACTTTAAACATAATTTAGATCTGCTTTCTCCGTTATCTTTTTGCTTCATTCTTTCTCCATACCTTTATTAAAATGTTAATAGCCCTGAATTTGCTGTCGGTATGGTGGCGTACGCCACCATACTGCCTTTGAAACTGACCGCAACTTCAGCATTTGGCACATACGCAAGTACATGCGGAAATATAGAAACATAGAAAATAGGAGCAGGAGTAGGCCATTCGGCCCCTCGAGCCTGCTCCGCCATTCAATGCGATCATGGCTGATCATCCAAATTCAGTACCCTATCCCTGCTTTCTCCCCATATCCCTTGATCCCCTTAGCTTTAAGAAATATATCTAACTCTTTCTTGAATATATTTAATGAATTGGCCTCAACTGTCTTCTGTGGTAGAGAATTCCACAGGTTCACCACTCTCTGGGTGAAGAAATTCCTCCTCATTTCTGTCCTAAATGGCTTACCCCTTATCCTTAGACTGTTTCCACTGGTTCTGGACTCCCCGACCATCGGGAACATCCTTCCTGCATCTAGTCTGTCTAGTCCTGTTAGAATTTTATAAGTTTCAATGAGATCCCCTCTCATTCTTCTAAACTCCAGCGAGTATAAGCCCAATCAACCCAATCTCTCCTCATACGTCATTCCTGCCATCCCAGGTATCAGCCTGGTGAATCTTCGCTGAACTCCTTCCATGGCAAGAACATCCTTCCTCAGATAAGGTGACCAAAACTGCACACAATACTCAAGATGTGGTCTCGCCAAGGCCCTGTACAACTGCAGCAAGACATCCTTATTCCTGTACTCAAACCCTCTCGCTACGAAGGTCAACATACCATTTGCCTTCTTAACCGCCTGCTGCACCTGCATGTTTACCTTCAGCTACTGGTGCACAAGGACACCCAGGTCTCGTTGCACTTCCCCTTCTCCCAATCTATTGCCATTCAGATAATAATCTGCCTTCTTGTTTTTGACATCAAAGTGGATAACTTTCCATTTATCCACGTTATATTGCATCTGCCATGCTTCTGCCCAATCACCCAACCCAAATCATACTGGAGTTTCTCGGCATCCTCCTCACAGCACACACGCCCACCCAGCTTTGTGTCGTCTGCAAACTTGGAGATATTACATCTAGTTCCCCTTATCCTTAGACTGTGACCCCTGGTCCTGGACTCCCCGCCATCGGGAACAGCCTTCCTGCATCTAGTCTTTCTAGTCCTGTTAGAATTTTATAAGTTTCAATGAAATCCCGAAGTTGTGGTCTGTCAATGAGAACTCCGAAACTGGCTTCACTGTGCGCCACCCCCCCCACCCCACCCCCCCCTTGCCGGCAATCAGTGAAATCTCGTAAATCATTGAAACTGACGAAAACTTTGGCTCTTCCACAGTAAATACGCTGTTAAATTTCCCACTAAAGGTTAGACACATAGGGATTAGGTGTACCTGGGGTTTTAATAGTGTTATTGACTGCTAAACAAATGTTAAGGGCCTGGAAAACAAATTTTAATTTTGTGCAGTGTGAAATCTGTCCATTGTAATAAAAATTTAAATTAAGAAACTTTTCCAAAAAAAAAAATTAAAAATCTTTTTTAAAATTATGCATCTTTATTTTAGTTTTGCCTTTTCCCCTGTGACAACCCCAATCTTTCTTTTGCTGCCTCTAACTATTTTTAAAAGTTAGAATTTTAAGGGCTTACCCACTACCTTGTTGGCTGTCTGTGAGAATTCTGAGTTTTGATTGCCTGCTTAGACAGCCCATTGATGTCACAGCACTTCGCACAAGGGGATCCCCATTAAGTTCGGTTGAATTGAATTCAAGTTCTCAAAACAGGGATTGCAAGACCCCTGTGCCGAGTGGACTTCGGGGCCAGTAGCAAATGTCTTCGCTTCGCTGCTGACCTCAAATTCAGGCCATTGTTTTCTACCTATCTTTTACATACTTATTTTCCAAAAAACAAAATAAATTATAAAAATTGTGCATTCCTTTTCTCCCTCATCATCCTACTACTGTTCATTTAGGAGGTTGGTTCAAATTTTAACAGCACGGATATAAATTTGTTTGGGTGGATTGTATAAATTGCCCTTCGCCTAATTTTCTTTTCCATTGACTTCAATGGAAAAGACAACTGGGCAGACTGTAAAATGGGCTACCAATTCGCTATAGCCTGTTTTGTGCTACTGCTCAAGTTGAATTTTTAACCCACTGGGTTTTCATTGAATAAATACTGGCTTTAGAGGTCAGTTTTTAAGCTTAGAAGTACAGGTAAGGATAGACCTGTTTGCATCATAGATGTGTTTAAATTGATTTGATACAAAAAAAATTGTAAAACACAGGTGGTGTTCTACTAAATGACTATACTCTAGTGACGTAAGGGTTAAGGATGTGGATCATTTATATCTGCAAGGTGGCACAACACCATAGCTGTATTCCTGTGATTCACCACACATTGGGGGAGAAATTCCGTATCGCCCCGTTTGGGGCGCTAGTATTGGCGGTGCGCAAAGTTTAGCGCCAGGCGCAAATTATCGCCACCTCCAGCGATATTGGGTACCTGCGTCCCTGAAGGTGATTGTGGCGCTAAATCAGGCGCTGCACGACAGTCTTAAGGCGCTAACCCGGCGGCGCGACGCAATATCTCCGCGGGTGGAGCGCAGGTGGGGCGTAGGTGCTGTCAATTATCGAGTGCGGCCAGACACGCTGGCACCGGACAGCTCTTAAAGGGGCGGATCGATCATCATCTCCAGCCACACCCTGCGCATCGGAGGCCTCAAACTCGGCGGTAACCTACCTGTGGCGTCGACAACTGCCTGAACATGGAGGGGGCCAGGGAGAGAACGCAGCGCTTCAGCGAGGGGGCACTGGATGCTCTGGTTGGCACGGTGGAGCGCAGGTGATCTGTACTCTACCCAGAGAATGGCAGGAGGCCTCAGCACAGCGACTATCGCAGAGCTTGGAGGGAGGTTTCCAACAGAGTCACCTCCAGCAGCATGGTTCCCAGGACTCCTGTGCAATGCAGGAAGAAGTTCAACGACCTCACTCGGGTCGTCAGGGTGAGTGCCTTTTTCAGAATCATCTTCACCCATCCATCTGGACCTCACTTTATGGCCAGAGGGTGTGCAAAGCCCCAATGGCCAGCTGTCATCCAGCACCCATGGCCCTTTCTGGAAACACACACGCACATTCAGCTCTGTGCATAATGTAAGGGCTCCTGGACCATGGGAGGCATGTCATCCCAGATCAGGGCAGCATAATGTAAGGGCTAATCGACCATGAGAGGCATGTCATCCCAGATCAGGGCAGCATAATGTAAGGGCTAATCGACCATGGGAGGCATGTCATCCCAGATCAGGGCAGCATAATGTAAGGGCTAATCGACCATGAGAGGCATGTCATCCCAGATCAGGGCAGCATAATGTAAGGGCTAATCGACCATGGGAGGCATGTCATCCCAGATCAGGGCAGCATAATGTAAGGGCTAATCGACCATGGGAGGCGTGTCATCCCAGATCAGGGTTGCAGGTTTCCTCACACCCCGTCCTTTCTCTTGCAGGCCAAGCTGGCCCATAATAGAAGGCAACAGCATCGGACCGGAGGAGGCCGGCCTCACCTGCAGACCCTCACAGACCTGGAGGAGCGAGTCCATTGGATTGTGGCAAGCCGGATGATTGGCCCCGTCGCCTCTGGAGATGCCGACCCCATTGTGGAAAGCAATGGTAAAGTCATCACCTTTTTGACCTCTCTGCTTCCACTTGTTCCCCACACCAGCATGCTTTTGCACTCTCGAGCCAACTCAGAGCATTGTAGCATTCATGCATCCCTTGCTGCCACCCTGTCCTTTCGCTAAAGCCACTCTTGAACCTTACTGCTTTCAGATGCTGCATCACCAGCTCGGGAGGCGGGCCCTCAAGCTGCCAGTGCGAGTGACTCTGGAGGTGAGGAGGAGAAGGAAGCCGGACCATCCGTGCCACCCTCAGGTGAGCCAGCCCATGTCCAGACTGGGGAGACGCCTTCCCTGGAGGGGAGCGGGGGGGAATGGTCGGAGGAGGATGCAGCTCCAGGACCCAGCGGCCTGCAGCAACGCGAGGGGGGTAGGGAAGCTCGGGGGCCGTCTCCCCGGAGGGCGAGTCGGGCCGCGAGTGCTGCTGCACAGAGTGCAGAAGAGGTGCGTGCCCTCGCAGAAATGAGCGCCCAGGCTGGGCAGAGGCACACTGAGCTCATGGCTGCAGTGGCAAGGATGCCCGATTCCATTGAGACACTGGCAAGGAATCTGTCCAGGACTTAGCACTTGTGTGGCAGGTGCCAGTGCTTCGCTGGAGTGCTGCCACCCTCGCTGGATCGGGCAGGATTCCCCGGGGCCCTCGCCACGCCACAGCAGGCCAGCAATCTGTGCACCAGCCGATTGAGTCCCGGGTCCCGGTCCCAGTCCCCCTCCATCATCATGTCGTGGCATTGGCTGGGTCCTGAGGATTGCCAGGTTATGCAGCATGCAACACACAGCCACGAAGTGGGAGACTCGCTCAGGTGAGTACTGAAGGGCTCCTCCGGAATGGTCCAGACAGTGGAACCGTTGCTTCAGCACGCCGACTGTGTGCTCCACGATGTTCCTGGTCGCTTGATGGCTCTCGTTGTATCGTTTTTCAGCAGGGGTGCTGGGCGAACGGAGCAGGGTCAGCAGTCAGGGGCACAGAGGCTAGCCCTTGTCCCCAAGAAGCCAGCCTCCTGGGTGAGCCAGGGCTTCGAAAAGATCTGCCACAGAAGTCTGGTGCAGGATGACGGCGTCATGGCTGCTGCCTGGAAAGTGGCCATTGACAGCGAGTATCAGCTGTCGGTGGTCACAGACCAGCTGCACATTCAAAGAATGGAACCCCTTTCGGTTGCGGAAATCCTCCGCATTCTCTAGAGGTGCCCGCAAAGCCACATGCGTGCAGTCAATGGCGCCCTGCACCATGGGGAAGCCCGCTATCCTTGCGAAGCCCTCTGTGCGCTCTCGCTGCTTGTCCGGGGTCATTGGGAAGGAGATGTACTGCTGTCTCCTTTTAAAGAGGGCATTAGTCACTTGATGGATGCAGCAATGCATCGCGAACTGTGAGATGTTGGCAATGTCCCCAGCAGCGGCCTGAAAGGAGCCGCTGGCATAGAAGTTTAGAGCCACAGTGATCTTCACAGCCACCGACAGAGATGTCCTGCACCTTAGTTGAGGCTGCAGATCTGGCTGAAGCAGGTGGCAGAGCTCAGTGACCACCTCCTTACTGAAGCGCAGCCTTCGGAAACACTGCTCCTCTAACATGTTGATATACGAAAACTGTTGGCGGAAAACCTTGGCAGCGTAAGGTCTCGTGTGCCGACGTCTGTTGGCCCTCCTCCGTCTGGCCATGCCTGCCACTCTATCCCTGCGTCTCTGTGCCCTATCAATATGATTGAGAAGGACGACGTTCCCATCCAATGCAGCCCCCATAGTAAGTGCGCACTGAAAGTTATGCCGGTTGAGAAGCTTACCAACTGCAAAGTTATGTTCAGAAGGCTAAAGTTCCTCAGCCAGTGCTGGCTCACTGCAGAAATGGCTCTCCGTTTGTCTCTGAGCAACTCTCTCTCTCTCTCACAGAAGGCGTGGTCCAAAAATGGCTACCACTAATAATCCAGGAAGAGTCCCCTTTAAATAGCTCCCCCCCAGCCCGACAGCGACTGGGAAACGTTCCAGGTAACCAGTCGTTGGTAGCGACAGGCGGAACGGAGGGGGGTGCCACTGAATTTCCGGTCCGGGGTGCCCCAACGGCGTTGCACGCTGAAATGACGTCATGATCTGCGTGCGCCGGTGAGCGGGCGCTATGGTTTAGCGCCGGCGCTAAATGTCCGCTCAATTTGGGGAGAGGTGCAGGGTTCGCTGCGCCTGGGCGCTAGTTGGTTAGCGCCCCACTTCTCGACCTCTTTAGGCGCTAATGGGTGGCGCAACCAACCGAATTTGTCCCCCATTGAGTTTCCACTCTCAACCATGCTGCTGAGCAGTACAGTCACTTAAGACCAGGCAATTTTTCAAGAGGTTTTGGGGGAGGGGGGGGGAGGGGGGGGGGGGGGGGGAGAACACGGGGGCGGTAGTGGATAAAGTAAAAGGAAGTGGGTGATAGAGATGATAGGGTTAGTTGCAGAGGTATGAGCGGTATGAGAAGACCTGAAACTGGGGAACAGGAGAAAGTATAATGCCTTAGAAAAATGTTCCTATGTACAAAAGTTACATTTAAGTAAGTAAGCTGTGCATTTTAGCTCTCTCTTTCTTTCTCACCCCTCCCAATTTTATTATTTTGAACATAAAGCTTACCCAATGACTTGACAGTAATAATGCTTCTTTTTTTAAAAACAAAGAAAATAACTGTTTCTCCCCATCAAAAAATAACTACCATTTAGAATGCCAGTAGTTTGGAACAAAATGGGCACTACTGAAAAAATACTTTTGTTACAGCTATCATCATGGTTTATATTTCACTTGATGTCTAACCAAAGCTCCAGTATTTTATGTAAACAATAGTTTCTTCTCTGTAAAGCAAAGTGGGACTGAAAATATCTGACATTCTTTAGCAAGGTCAGAAGTTCATATTAAGAGATACTCAGCAAGAAAGAAATACCCTTGTCTACTTTCTGTTCTACATAGCAACCGAACTTCTAGTGTTACAAAGTTAACTGTCCAGATAAGGGCAAAGGTCATTACTGAACAGCAGCATCATCACAATTGCTTATATTGAATACTGTGTCAACACCTTGAAAATTTCAGAGGGGAAAACTAAATTTTTGGCACACAGATAAAATACAGCAAGATTGGGCAGTTTTATTATTTTTTTTTAAACAGAACAAACAAATTAAGATGAGTAATCACTGGCTTTGTTTTCTGGTTATCCTCAAGTACCATCATTAGATGACCCAATGACCACTTCCTTTATGTGAAGCTTATGTGTAAGCCAAAATCTAACAGCAACCTGCTTCTAACTTCCTCTGTGGGTTTTCCTCAGACTGGGTTCTGTTTCCTCTCCATATGCTGTAATAGGAAATGATCTGAAAAGCAACTTCCTGAGCACATACTGCCTGTCCACCCATTCTTTGTTTGACAGCACTAAAGGAATGATGTATTTGGTGTACATGATGAGGAAGGTGACCCAGACTGCATTTCCTCGCAGGACACATTAAAGATACAATAGTAAAGCCTGCTTTAGTTGACATTTGGTTGTGGGGAGGTGTAAATTCCTGATAAGAAGCAGATCTGCCCCACTTTCTGTGTCTCAGAGTTGTCTTATCGAATTCCGTGTCCTTGAGTTCGTGATGCATCGTGTTTTCAGACCTACAGGAAATTAAACGCAACTGTGCAAGGTCACACTTTCATGATCCTACTGAACATATGTAGCTGTTCTCTAGTTAGATTGATAATTAGTTCAGTCATTTATGCAAAACTGAGGCAGATAAGAATATATCCCTAAACCTCTCCCTATGCAGGTATGTCCTGTTCTGATTTTATTTTGTCTGTCACTAGCATTTCACAATTTTAGCCATGAGTCTTCATTTGCTTTCTACACTAATCATATGCAATGAAGATATGCATGGCCAACATTTAAGTGGGCTGCAGATCAATTAGCAGTCTTAAGTTTATCTGATTTTTATCAAAGCAGGCAGAGCAGTGGGTCGATCCTGTGTCAAGTTGACCTTTTCAGAGACATCTACATTGTTTGTCCCTGGGGTAACTAGGTCCCATGTCAGCCTCTGAATGACAGAAGTCTGTTTCACTAAACCACAAAGTATACACAGATGTCTATATTACAATCTTAAAGGTGTGACAGCAACTGTGTATTATATCTATAAACTGTCCTTTAGTGGTGACACTTCCCCAATGATGATCTGCTAATTTATTCACCTAAATCTCTTTTGTACAGAAATAAAAGGTAATTGAGTCATTACAAACTAATTTAGGCAGAACTAAATTGGCTTATTTTATAAATCCTTCTCAAGTGGCCCCCACATACACTAATCAATACTTATGAGCTTTGCTGCTGCCACACAAGTACATAAAATTGGAAAAAAGCCAGACTGGTTCCCTGTCTTCCCATAGGGGATGCTGTAGAAAGTGATGATTGGGAGAAGGATAATCACTTTTCAGAGAATTTTTATATACTAACTGTATATGGAGGCTCTGCACTGTAGTTTTTTTGGTAAATGGGATACTGGCTGGTTTGCAGTTGGTTTCTAGGAAGTATTACTCATCAAAGCAGTGAGATTGCTAAAAATGGCTACCTCCATAAACATAACTTACTTTCTAAAGCACTGCCATTGGTAGGACTAGGATCTCTAAAAGCTCAGTTACCAGATTATGGAGAAAAAAACCTGAACCAAATGGCAAAGTTGTTTAAATCTCCAATTTACACATCAACAACAAAATCTTAAAAGAAATTGGTCATATAGAGGGCTCAAAAGCTTGAAAAAATACCATCAGATTTATGATGTTCTTCTGCGTCAAGGAACTGTTCTACTGCTAGGGTCAGGGGTTAAACCTCAGCTGCTTTATATTACCTAATTCAATACATGATATCATCAAATGAAATACTTCATACAAAGGATACAAACAACTTGGGAATTAAAAGATGCATACATTATTATAAAGTTTTGAATATCACTTTTTCAGTGGGAGGCTAATTAGCTAATATTTTTTTTAAAGTATGCCATTAGGTCAACTATTTACTTTAAAGGAGAATATTCGAGGAATATTGAAAGGTTTACAAGACTAAGCAGAAGTCCTAGCTTTTCCTTATGAGAAAGTAGGTTGCTACCAAGGCATCCGAGGTCTCTCTATTGGAAGATTTTCTCAAACGATTTATCTGGCAGGTATGTCTCCAGCCTGCTCTCAATTCATTGAGCAGGATCAGTATGATTTTGATTCCTACATGTTTATCCCAGGACAGATTAAACTACCTGTATTCAGTACCAGCCAATTAGAATCACCATCCTAAACCAGGAAGGATCTTAATTACCATTATGATCCATTTGAAGACAGACCTATCACAAACTGCCTGGCGGAAATCCAATATACTTTCTCACTTGAAAAATTATGTCCCCTTTTTAAAAGTTAAAATTCAAAAAAAAAATAATTAAAAAATTATGAAGGGGATGGAGAAGTACTTTAAGCTGAAAGGGCTACCTCACCTCCAAATAGGTATTGTTCACAAAGTGGAAAATGAACACAATCCAATCACCTAATAAGTTAAAGCACCACCTGGTGCAGTACAAAACCAGAAAGTTGCAGGTGAGTTTGCCAGTATGTATTGCTGTGCCAAGTTGTTTGATCCAAGCTAGGGAAGCAAGAGGGGAAATCGGTCAGAATTTCCATACCTGAGCACTATACAGTGACCCCTGGTGGAAAGTGCAACTGTGTAGACATCAGGTGAGGATATGGTTGGGCTTGGCTGTGATGCTTTCCCCAGTTGAATAGCCTGATGATACTCATTGTGTAGTGAAACATGAAGCATGATTGAGGGACAACGAGAGGGAGGGAAGTTAATTCTAGATGTCAATGCTATGAATGGGTGTCCTAGGTAGCTAGTTTTTCCAAATATTAACATTTAAATGGTTCATGGAGAAAAGTGAGTGTGGGAGGGAAAATGATGCTCAATCTCAACCAATGATCCAGTGACACCAATAAGAGGAAATTGACCTGCTCCAAGGGGAACCATTTGGCTTATTTCATTCCAATATGGCCACTCCACCATTTGCCTGGTGAAATGGAGCCTTGTTTTAAAATAAAAATCAAGCTGCTTGGGCACATTCTAGCAGCAAATGCTAGAATTATCTTCAACTTTAACTTAAAATTATTCAAAAATATTTCCAATGACTGTACCTGCTCCACTCCCACCACTGTGTTGGCTCTTTTCAGCTTCATTGAATGATGGTAGAGGTTGTGGGAAATCGTTCTCCTCTTCTGGTAAAAAAAAAGTAATAATCATAATAAATACAGTATCATTTGTATGCATTAAATAATTAAATTACAGTGGAACCTGATTATCCACCATTGTGGAGGAGACCCTCCTGGTGAATAATTGAAATTGGCAGTTAATTGAATTACAGCTTGATGCTGATAAAAGATCTGATCAAAATGAAGCAACAGCCCAGCAGTTAAAATAAGTCTAACAATTGAAAGAAGCTCAGCAAACATTAAATCTAACCTAGCCTGAATCATAACCTGATCTCTCCTGAAGAGTTTTGTGTAAAGTGCTTTATTCTAAATGGAAAAAAATACGGCACTTTAAAAGACATGACCCAACCTGACCAAAAATACATGTCCACCAGACCTGATGCAAGGTATCAGTTCAGCAGTTGAAAAATACAATACAACCTAAAGTCCCATTCTGATTTGTAGCCAATCATGAAAGCAGATAATGTGGTCTTTACTGTGCCAGGTACAGTATTGTAATTCAGTTCTTTAAACAATGACAAAGAAGTTCATCCAGTAATTTAGAAGAAAGTGAGTATTTACAGTAGCATGCACAGAAATAGATCATGTGAAAGTTATTGCACCCATCATAGTGCATTCTGCAAATCACAAACAATTTCTACACACTTATTTCCCCCATACACTTGTGGCCTAGAATTTCCATTGTAAAGTATCAAGGCTGTAAAGGATCAAGTTACTTTGAATAATTATGTATTCTCAACACCTGTAGTTGTTCAGAGGTTTTTAACATTATTTTCCACAGCTGAACTTTTAAGTTCTTTGTAATTTTTAGTAAACAGTTTGGCATAGGTTGAAGAAAAAAAAAAATCACACTATATTCAATACATATCTAGTATGAATTCAGAATTTCAAGCAACTGTAGAATTTTTACCATAGGATGACATTTCAGATAAATACCAAAGGAACAAAAACTATCAAGTATTTCTTGACTTCTTAGGTAATCCACTGATCTTTACATCATTTGTATAGGATGGTTGCATATCAACCACCACCAAGACTCAATTTTCAGAACATTTAAAACTTATAAGGCTACTTCTGCAACCAGTCCTTATGGTTGTGAGGTGTACTAAACAGTTTGGGCTGCTGGCCACAAGGAACTGACAGAAGAGAAACAAGTTACAGTACTTCAAAAAATTATTGTCCTGAAGATGCATACCTTGCATCATTGTCTTTATTGCAGTCTGCCATTGCAATTAAATGCCAGTCTGCATTTTGAATTTTAAATGTGTTTTGGCACTCCAAAGATATATCCCAGTTAAAATGTTATAATGGGGTACTATTCCACATCCACCAGCAGACTTCCTGTACCTCACTCAAGTGGACACTTTTTCATGTGTGTGTCCAAGGAGTGGCAATAGGACTATGAGGGGACATCACACCTAATTCCAATTCTGTCCTAATGCAACATTCACACGTTCACTTTCCAGCAGGAGTAACTATGTAATGAAGAGTAGTGGACACTCTGGCTGACTCCCCACCCCCCTCCTATCCTAGGAACACTCAGCCAATTGTACAGTCCCTAACATTTCCCCCTGCTGAGATAGGATGAGAGATCAAACCCAAGACCTTCCCAGTCAGGATGCACCTGTAAGTTTTTTGGTTGAGAAATATCAAGCTTTTAATGTTGAAACATAGATTTTTAAAGAACACTGTATTATAGATTAATGCAAATTAGACTGGTGCTTGTACCCCCACCCAGTCTTTTGGGAACAGTGCTACCAGACAAATTTTAAACAGTCACAATACATAATGCTCTTGTGTTGAATACATGGTAGCTATTGGTTAAGACTGACAGTGAGATTTATAAAACAATACAAAACAAGCATTTTGATTAGCACACCTCTCTTGATCATTGTACATAATAACATCAATCAATGATGTCTTAGTCTGGATGATTGACAGGTTGTCATCTTGTGATTAATTATGTTCAGTTTGCAGCTGACACTGACATTTGACAAGTTATTTGCAGAATTTTAACCATAGTACTGTAAAACAAAAACTCAGCAATGCAGCAAAAAAAATCAAACCACACAGATGGTTGTAAAGCATTCATTATGTGGTTTCCATAGTAATCATAAATCTAGAAGGTTCTGGCAAATAAACAGCTTGTATTTACACACCACTCAGCTGCCATCAAAACTGTTCAAATTTTGGCTTATCATTCTAATCACACAGCTTTGAAGTGGCAAAAGTAAGGGTCACTTCTCATCAGCAATACATACAAACAACTGCTTTACCATGTTAAATACATGCATAAAACATTTAAGTAATTTAAATAATGAAATTATAAGAAACAATTTATGATACATGTTTTTTTTCAGAGCTTAAAAGGTTACAATGGTTATAAATATGCCTAATTAATATTTGTTCAATTTATTGCTTATATAAATATGACTGATTAATTTAAATATTGCAGGCATTACAGAAAACAAAGGTGGATATTTTTAAACTCAAAAAATGCACAATTCTCAAACTGTGATCGTAGTGAATCTTTGCTGTGGTACTACAGCTACAGTGAGAAATGCATTTTACTAGTATTTTGTTTTATCTATGTAGCTAGACCGTAGAGACATGGGAGGACTATTACCTACAATTCTCAATACAAAGTTTCTTAGTTGTGCATAAGTTAGGCATTTTCCCCACAGGAGAGAGAAAATTGGACGGCTATTCTTATGCACCATCTCGTGGGTGGTTCAGATTTGCATCAGCAACAGCCCAAGAGGATGTTGCTGGTCTTCCCTTTTGTCCACAGTTGGTTTACAGTCCAAGGAAACCAGGAAATTAGAAAATAAACAGAATGAGCCACACTCAAAATTGCCCTATTATAATCAACATTTTTGTGTTGTGCCCTTACTTCTGATAGGAACTGGGTTATACTTGCTTGAAATTAGAATACTGGGTTATACTTGCTTGAAATTAGAATACTAACAGCCAGCTAGGAGAGATTTTGACTAGTAAACTTGGACAACACAAAGATAGGGACTGTGGTTAAATGAAGAAGATTGATTTCAGGAGGATATGGGCTGGTTAGTAGATTGATCAGATAGACATCTGATGAAATTTAAAGGGGAAAAATGCAGATATATTTTGGGAAAAGGTATGGAAAGTGGTCCACGTTGTCCAAGGCCTTGTCATGGATTTTGATAATTGGGGGGCAGTACTGTGTGGCGGGGGCAGGTTGGCAGAGGACCTTTGTCTTACGGATATTTAGTGTAAGGCCTATGCTCTCGTATGCTTCGGTGAAGGTGTTGATGATGGTTTGGAGTTCGACGTCCGAGTGAGCGCAGATGCAAGCGTCGTCTGCATACTGTAAGTCGATGACAGAGGATGGGACGACCTTGGATCTGGACTGGAGGCGACGGAGGTTGAACAGTTTCCTGTTTGTTCTGTAAATTAGCTCCACTCCAGCGGGGAGCTTACTGAGGGTGAGATGGAGCACTGCAGCAAGGAAGATCGAGAAGAGTGTTGGTGCGATGACACAGCCTTGCTTGACCCCGGTCCGTACGTGAATTGGGTCTGTGGTGGAACCATTGGTCAGGATCATGGCTTGCACGTCGTCGTGAAGCAGGCGGAGGATGGTGACAAACCTTTAAGGGTAGCCGTATTTGAGGAGGACACTCCATAATCCCTCCTGGTTGACAGTGTCGAAGGCCTTTGTGAGATCAAAGAAGGCCATGTACAGCAGTTGGTGCTGTTCCCTGCATTTCTCTTGTAATTGACGCGCGGTGAAGATCATGTCCATTGTGCCCCTTAGTGGGCGAAATCCGCATTGCGACTCTGGGAAGAGCTCTTCGGCCACTGGGAAGTCAAGCGCAAGCAGCACACGTCAACCCAAGCACCCCACCCACCTGCCCCTTCAACCACCGTCTGCCCCACCTGTGACAGAGACTGTAGGTCCCGCATTGGACTCATCAGTCACCTGAGAACTCATTTTTAATGTGGAAGCAAATCATCCTCGGTTCCGAGGGACTGCCTAAGAAGAAGAGATATTTTGGGAGAAAGAATTAGGAGAGGAAATGTATATTAAAAGGAGTAGAACTGCAGAGACACTTGGGGGTTCAAATACATAAATCTTTGATCGTGGTAGAGCGATTGATGAAGCTGTATAAAAAATCTTATGGGATCTTAGGTTTTATAAATAGGACTATAGGTACAAATGTCCCAGCCATGCAGCACAGCTATGGTGGAAAGAGGGGATTTAATCTATGCAAATCATTGGTTAGATTTCAGTTAGAATATTGGCCAGGATATTCCAAATTTATGTTGGACAGGGGCGAGAAATGGGTCAGAGAAGAGATGTGCATGTCCTCAACCATTTTTAAGCTCCTCATATTTCCTTTTGCATGTGATGAGTGATGTACAATGCATCCACCCATCTATGGGCAGAGATATTGGCCCAGAAATTCGGGTCTCCACGGGTGAGTACGCATAGGGTACTCACCCGTAAGCCCAATGGAAGTGCCGGTTTTGTGCATGCACTGCGCATGCGCGGGAAACCGGCACTTCCGTTCCCCTGAAAGAAGGGGTTAAGAGGTGGAACGCATGCGCAGGAGAGGCAGCGCGTGCGCATCAAACTTACGTTTTTTTTCCAGATTTTCCCGGGAAGGTAAGTCTCCAGAAGTTAGACATGTAATAAGCAGTCGCAAGGCCTGCTTTTTACAAGGTAAGTGGTGAATTAATTAAAATTAAAACATTTTTTCCACAGATTTATTATTTTGAAATACTTTAAAGAAAGGTAAGTTTATTTTTAGCCCCGTTAGAAAATAAAATTATTTTTTTCAAAAATTTATAGTTTAAAAGTTATTTCATGCAATTTATAGTTTATTTTAAAAATGTGATTTTTTTTTAAATGTATTTGAAGATTTAGTGATGTTTTGGGGCTTATAGTATTTATAGGTTTAACTTATGAATGAAGCATTCCCTGCTACCATTGGCTCGCCATGGCCCACGTGATCCCAGGGGATGCATCGAACTAACTGCGCCCCTGGGATACGCAAGCACTGCGCGCCGGCAGTTGGAGGAGGCCCAGGATCGCAATTCCACGGGGGCCCACAGCTCAACGGCCGGCGCGGTAGGTAAGTGCAGTTCGAGGGCTTGCACCCACGGGAAGCCCCCGACCCGAATTTCTGGGCCATCGTAATCATATTCAAATGATGGAATCCAATGTATTTTATGTCATTTGGTCCATAGCAATCCTGGACGCAAAGGATACCTGTTTGTCCCAACCATGCTATGGTGGGAAAGGGGATTTAAAAGTTTAACAGCTGAGAAGCCTGTGCAAATCGCTGTACTGTGAAGTTTAAAAATTAAAAAGAAAACTTTTACCAGGCAGTTTGGAGGCCACTAGCAGTGCTACCCTCGAGCAGGCCTCCATGCTGCAGAAGTTTTCCACCCCTACTCCTGGTGGGGAGTCTGTAAAAAATATTTCAATAATTTTGAGGCTAGAAGATTGGCCGGGGTCAGGGGAGTAGCTACAGAAGAGAATTACTAAGATAATAACTAAAGTCTAAACTCTCATCCTTGTTATAAGGACAGACTAAAGATACTGGAACTTTCATCAATAGAGTAGAGAAGGCGAAGAGGAGACCGAATAGAACTGTTCAAACCTATGAGGGATTTTGATTAGGTAAAAAGGAAGTAACTGTTTCTACAGAATTCTCGGCTTTTAAGCATTAAATCTCCCTTGCCACCATAGTAGTGCTAGATGTCTGGGATGAACTCTCTTGTGTCCATCTGCTATGGGTCAATTGATACTAATAACTAGATGGCATAAATTAAGGTAATCACCAAAAGAAGAAAGAGGTTAGCAGACATTTTATATTCAGAGATATGGAATGCCCTACGAAACAGCAGTGGAAGCAAAACTTAGAATAGCTATTAAAAAGTGGATATATATTTAAACAAAAAAAATTATGAAAGATATGGGGAAAGGACAGGGGAATGGCACTAAATGGATAGCTCTTTCAGAGATCCAGATTAGATATGATGGGCTAAATAACCTCCTGCTCTGCTGTAAAATTCTATGATTCTATGGTCTTCATGTCAACCCAAAACCGAGAAATAAAATGACAGTACTGCAATTATCTATTTCACATGTACTGTTTTAAAAATAAAATTGCTCACGCACAATGGATGTAATATGTTCCTGTTTCTTCAGACTTTTTAAAATTTCAGTCTCTATATTATCTGAGGTAATGTAATGTCTGATATGGGAAGCTCTTCTCTCCCAGATTTGATATCATTCATCCATATTTCTGCCAGAACAGAAAATCACCCTGTATATCCCAGATATCTGTTTGGCGACGGAAGGTGGACAATCTGAACACTTCAGGCAGTGCTGCTTTTTCAGGATCCAGGGTGTACAGGAAGATTCCACTTGTAATATACTTTAACCCATTGCAAGTCCAGGTCAGTCTTCTGTCAGTGGATGCAAACACTCCATGGATTTTAAAAGTACTGTCGACTTGTAGGCAGAAAGACTGAAGGATCTTGGAGTTCCACAGTTTTGAGGTCCATGGAATCAAGTGATATGGGGATAGGACAGGAAAGTGGAATTGAGGTCAAAGATCAGCCATGATCTTATTGAATGGCAGAGCAGGCTCGAGGGGCTGAATGGCCTACTCCTGCTCCTAATTCTTATGTTCTCAAAGGTAATAGGAATTGGTGCCCGAGGAAGATATGTCAGGAGGTGAGAAAAAGGAGCAAGAAGTAGGATTATGGAGACTTGCACCTTCTCATAGCAGGCATCAGTTCTTCCCCCATTTACCTCAGGCAAGAGAGAATGAAGTTAAAATATCTTGAGTTTAAAAACACAGGGAAATACAGCATGCATAGTGCTTGAGCAGTTAAAAACATGAGATACAGTGAATCTCCAATGGGTGTGTGGGAGCAGTTACCATTTTGCAAGCTGTGTGGTTTTTGGGAATACAATAACAAGAACTTACATTATACAGAGGCCTTAACATAATAAAAACCTCCCAAGGCGCTTCACACCAAGCCACATAAGGAGATATTAGGACAGGCGACCAAAAGCTTGGTCAATGAGGAAGGTTTTAAGGAGCGTCTTAAAGGAAAAGAAAGAGGTTTAGGGAGGGAATTCCAGAGCTTAGAGCCTAGACAGCTGAAGGTACGGCTACCAATGGTGGAACGATGAAAATAGGGGCTGCGCAAGATGCCAGAATTGGAGGAGCGCAGGGATCTCGGAGGTTTGTAGGGCTGGAGGAGGTTACAGAGAAAGGGAGGGGTGAGACCATGGAGGAATTTCAAAACAAAGATGGGAATTTTTTAATCGAGGCGCTGCTGGACCAGGAACCAATGTAGGTCAGTGAGCACAGGGGTGATGGGTGAACAGGACATGGTGCGATTTAGGATACGGGCAGTAGAGAATACAGCCTACATGCCCGTTCAGTGGCCAGGATTCCAAGTTGGTCTGAATCTCAAGCAAACATCTAACATAGGCCAATTTAGGCTTCTGTTAGAGTTCAGGACATATTGGGGGGGGTAAATTGGATAGCCCCCAGAAACAGGTGTGGGGATCATGATGCGCGATTAACCCGTGCCCATTGATTGCAATGCAGGCAGCACGCCAACTTCATGCTGCCTGCTCATTTGAATGATCTCTGCATCCAGCCAGTGCTAAACACATTAATTGGATGGACACATCAGCAGGGGGCCAATATTATAACTTATTAGCACCAGCTAAAGCTAGCCTGCACCTCTTAAAGGGGAGGTGCACTGTGGCTGGAGCAGGTGCTGGGAGTCATGTAGGAAGTGAATCTGGCCTGGGAAACAGTGAAGAATGGCGCAACATGAGATATTCTAGATTATCTCAGTGTCGATCTTCCACTTGTGATGGTACACTGCTGAGTAACTGAAGCCATTGGTGGTAGAGTTGTTCACCGTAGTCAGATTTTATGCAGAAAGTGCTGTGGTCCAGGAACCAATGAGCATTCAGAGTGGATCCCAATCTATTTGATGATATAATACACATATTGGCTGGGGGCTTTCGCCTTTTGCACTCACTGCCTGTGATTTTCCTTTCATTTACATAAATGGGAGGAAAATCGCAGGCTGGTGAGTGCACAAGTCGAAAATCCCAACCCTCGTCTCCCAAGACCATCTGGGGTGGAAACTCCTGTAATAGTTCTGTACAAATGCACATAGCATAAGAAATAAAACAAGTGAGTTAGTCGCATAAATTCAGCTTAAAGACTATGGTGTAGTCGCTATTGCAGAGACCCGGCTACAATCTGAGCATGTTTGGTAGCTAAATATTCCAGGCTATAGGATATTTAGACAGGACAGGGGAAAATGAGAAAGGAAGGGGAGTAGCAATATTGATAAAAGACACAATTACCGATCCAGCCTTCCTCACTTACCTTGCCGGGGATCTTATTTGTGTGTCCCCGGTGGTGGCCTGACTCCCCCCATGAATTTCATAAGAACATAAGAAATAGGAGCAGGAATAGGTCATATGGCCCCTCGAGCCTGCTCCGCCATTCAATAAGATCATGGCTGATCATCGACCTCAACTCTACTTTCTCGCTGATGACCATATCCCTTGATTCCCCATGTGTCTAAAAATCTATCTATCTCAGCCTTGAATATACTCAAAGACTCAGCATTCACAGCCCTCTGGGGCAGAGAATTCCAAAGATTCACAACCCTCTGAGTGAAGAAATTCCCAAATGGCCTACCCCTTATTCTGAAACTATACCCCCTTGTTCTAGACACTCCAGCCAGGGGAAACAACCTCTCGGCATCTACCCTGTCAATCCCCTTCAGAATCTTGTATGTTTCAATGACATCACCTCTCATTCTTCTAAACTCCAGAGAGTATAGGCCCATTCTACACAATCTCTCATCCCAGGAATCAATCTAGTGAACATTCGTTGCACCGACTCCAAGGCAAGTATATCCTTCCTTAGGTAAGGAGACCAAAATTGCGCACAGTACTCCAGGTGTGGTCTCACCAAAGCCCTGTACAATTGTAGCAAGACTTCCTTACCCTGATACTCCAACCCCCTTGCAATAAAGGTGAACATGCCATTTGCCTTCCTTATTGCTTACTGTACCTGCATGCTAGCTTTCTGTGTTTCTTGCAGGACACCCAAATCTCTCTGAACACCAACATTCAAAAGTTTCTCACCATTTAAAAAATATTGTTTTTCTATTCTTCCTACCAAAGTGAATAACCTCACATTTCCCTACATTATACTTCATCTGGCACCTTACTGTCCACTCATTTATTCTATCTATATCACCACATTACAGGAAGGATGTGATTGAACTAGAGTGGGTGCAGAGGAGATTTACGAGGATGTTGCCTGGGCTGCGAAATTTTAGCTATGAGGAAAGATTGGATAGGCTGGGTTTGTTTTCTTTGAAACAGAGGAGGCTGAGGGGAGACCTAATTGAGGTGTATAAAATTATGAGGGGCCTAGATAGAGTGGATAGGAAAGACCTATTTCCCTTAGCAGAACGGTCAATAACCAGGGAACATAGATTTAAAGTAATTGGTTGGAGGTTTAGGAGGATATTTGAGGAGAAATTTTTTCACTCAGAGGGTGGCGGGGTCTGGCACTCACTGCCTGAAAGGGTGGTAGAGGCAGAAACCCTCATTACATTTAAAAAGTACTTGGATATTCACTTGAAGTGCCATAACTTACAAGGCTATGGACCAAGTGCTGGAAAGTGGGATTAGGGTGGATAGCTCTGTCGGCCGGCACGGACAGGATGAGCCGAATGGCCTCCTTCTGTGCTTTAAATTTCTATGATTCTATATCTCTTTGCAGACTCTGTGTTCTCCTCACAGCTTACAGTCCCACCTAGCTTTGTATCGTCAGCAAACTTGGATACATTACACTTGGTCCTTTCATCTAGGCCATTAATATAGATTGTAAATAGCGGAGGCCCCAGCACCGATCCTTGCGGCACCCCACTAGTCACAGCCTGCTAACCTGAAAAAGATCCGTTTATCCCTACTCTCTGTTTTCTGTCCGTTAACCAATCCTCTATCCATGCTACAAAATTACCCCAACCCATGAGCTCTTATATTGTGTAACAACCTTTTATGTGGCACCTTGTTGAATGCCTTTTGGAAATCCAAATATACTACATCCACTGCTTCCCTTTTATCTACCCTGCTAGCTGCATCCTCAAAAAACTCTAATAAATTTGTCAAACATAATTTCCCTTTCATAAAACCATGTTGACTCTGCCTAATCATGTTATGATTTTCTAAGTGCCCTGTTACCACTTCATTAACAATGGATTCCAGCATTTTCCCGATGACTGATGTCAGGCTTACTAGCCTTTAGTTCCCTTTTTTCTCTCGCCCTCCTTTCTTGAATAGCAGTGTTACATTTGCCACTCACGCCCGCTGGCATTGATGTCATCCCTGCTGGCTTCCAGCAAGAGTCAGTGTTGGGGCATGCAAATGAGGCCCGGGTGTTAACATTTCCTGAGTGTTGGACGGATCACCACCCGCTTTGATCCCTACACCCCCAATTCCCGCCCAGAGTTATAATCGGGACTGAAGTTAATTAAAGGATTGACCAGTTAAACTATTTTTGGTGAAATTGGCTGAGGGGGGAATGTTGGTGTGAAAGCTCCCTGCTCTTCTTCAGGCCGACTGTTGCCTCGTGATTATTGTCAGGAATGTCTGTTTGTAAGTATGGCCAGTAGCAGAGGAAATTGAAAGTTAAATAATGGATTAAGCTAATGAAATCAACTCTATGCAGTAAAGTAGGAGAGGAAGGGCGTGTCGAGGTCTGTTTAGTGGGAGTGAAGCCCTGGATACTGTTAATTTAGAAATGGTTTGTTTCAAAACACAATACTTATAAGAACATCCTGTTTATAAGAACATTTCTTTTGGTAAAATATGATTTTCTTTGCATAAGACTTACTGCAGTGATACAAATAGATTTATATAAGCAAATTTAGTTATAAACAACTCTTATAAATTCTGGCTTATATAGTGTATAACGGGATTAGAATTATAAAGTTAAATCACCTATTGGATTACTTACTTTTGATGTAGATTTCCTTGCTCTTTGAAGTTAGTTTATTCTTTGAATAGGCTGTCATCTGCCTGGAGGAAATTATTCGGATAGTTCTCCTCCGAGAACATTTATACTCAATAAAGTCCTATGAGAATTATTTCCCACTCTTGTATGCAAAAAAGGGCAGTTTTCAATGGAGGCTGCCTATATTGAATGGTAGCATAGTGGTAATGTGTGGCCGAGGTCGGTGGCAGGGTGTGTAGTGGTAATGTCACTGGGCTAGTAATCCAGAGGCCTGGACTAATGATCCAGAGACGCGAGTTCAAATTTAAATTCAGTTAATTAAATAAATCTGGAATAAAAAGCTAGTAATGGTGACCATGAAACTATCGGATTGTTGTAATGTCCTTTAGGGAAGGAAATCTGCCGTTCTTACCTGGTCTGGCCTACATGTGACTCCAGACCCACAGCAATGTGGTTGACTCTTAATTGCCCTCTGAAATGGTCTAGCATGACACTCAGTTGTAACAAACTGCTACGAAACACAAGAAGAATGGATGGACCACCTGGCATCGACCGCAGCACGGATACGGCAACGGCACACCCAGCCCAGCCGACCCTGCAAAGTCCTCCTCACCAACATCTGGGGGACTTGTGCCAAAAGAGAGCTGTCCCACAGACTAGTCAAGCAACAGCCTGACAGTCATACTCACAGAATCATACCTTTCAGCCAATGTCCCAAACTCCTCCATCACCATCCCTGGGTATGTCCTGACCCACCAGCGGCACAGTGGTATAGTCAGGAAGGCGTGGCCCTGGGAGTCCTCAACATTTACTCTGGATCCCATGAAGTCTCATGGCTTCAGGTCAGGCATGGGCAAAGAAACCTCCTGCTGATTACCACATACCACCCTCCCTCAGCTGATGAATCAGTACTCCTCCATGTTGAACACCACTTGGAAGAAGCACTGAGAATAGCAAGGGCACAGAATGTACTCTGGGTAGGGGACTTCAATGTCCATCACCAAAAGTGGCACGGTAGCACCACCACTGACTGAGCTGGCCGAGTCCTGAAGGAAATAACAGCCAGTCTGGGCCTGCGACAGGTGGTGAGAGAACCAACATGAGGGAAAAACTTACTTGACCTCGTCCTCACCAATCTCCAGAAGTGCCGAGTGGATGATCCATATCGACATACTCCTGAGGTCCCCACCATCACAGAAGCCAGTCTTCAGCCAATTCGATTCACTCCACGTGATATCAAGAAACAGCTGAGCGCACTGGATACAGCAAAGGCAATGGGCCCTGACAACATCCCAGCTATCGTGCTGAAGACATGTGCTCCAGAACTAGCCGCGCCTCTAGCCAAGTTCTTCCAGTACAGCTACAACAATGCCATCCGTCCGACAATGTGGAAAACATAGAAACATAGAGGATAGGAGCAGGAGTAGGCCATATCCCTGGATCCCATTAGCCTTAAGAAATATATCCAAATCCTTCTTTAATATTTAATGAACTGGCCTCAACTGTCTTCTGTGGTAGAGAATTCCACAGGTTCACAGCTCTCTGGGTGAAATTCTCCTCATCTCAGTCCTAAATGGCTTACCCCTTCTCCTTAGACTGTGACCCCTGGTTCTGGACTCCCCCGCCATTGGGAGCAGCCTTCCTGCATCTAGTCTGTCTAGTCCTGTTAGAATCTTATAAGTTTCAATGAGATCCCCTCTCATTCTTCTAAACTCTAGCGAATATAAGCCTAATCAACCCAATCTCTCTTCATACGTTATTCCTGCCATCCCAGGTATCAGTCTGGTGAATCTTCGCTGCACTCCCTCCATGGCAAGAACATCCTTCCTCAGATAAGGCGACCAAAACTGCACACAATACTCAAGGTGTGGTCTCACCAAGGCCCTGTACAACTGCAGCAAGCCATCCTTGCTCCTGTACTCGAATCCTCTCGCTATGAAGGCCAGCATACCATTTGCCTTCTTAACTGCCTGCTGCACCTGCATGCTTACCTTCAGTGACTGGTGCACAAGGACACCCAGGTCTCGTTGCACTTCCCCTTTTCCCAATTTATTGCTGTTCAGATAATAATCTGCCATTTTTTTTTTGCCACCAAAGTGGATAACTTCACATTTATCCACCTTATACTGCATCTGCCATGCATCTGCCCAATCACCCAACCTGTCCAAATCGTACTGGAGTTTCTCTGCATCCACCTCACAGCACACATGCCCACCCAGCTTTGTGTCATCTGCAAACTTGGAGATATTACATCTAGTTCCCTCATCTAGATCATTTATATAATGAATAACTAGGGTCCTAGCACCGATCCCTGTGGTACCCCACTAGTCATTGCCTTCCACTTGGAAAAAGACCCGTTTATTCCAAGTCTTCGCTTCCTGTCTACCAACCAGTTTTCCATCCAAGTAACTACCTTACCCCCAATCCTACGTGCTTTAACTTTGCACGCTAGTCTCTTATGCGGGACCTTATCGAAAGCCTTCTGAAAGTCCAGATACAGCACATCCACTTATCTATTCTACCAGTTACATCCTCAAAAAATTCCAGTAGATTAGTCAAGCATGATTTACCTGATGTAAATTCATGCTGACTTTGTCCGATCCTGTCACTGTTTTCCAAGTGCTCTACTATTACATCTTTTATAATGGACTCTAGCATTTTCCCCACTGCCAATGTCAGGCTTACCCTGTTTCCCCGTTTTCTCTCTACCACCTTTTTTAAATAGTGGGGCTACATTAGCTACCCTCCAATCCATGGGAACTGTTCCAGAGTCTATAGAATTTTGGAAGATGACCAGCAATGCATCGACTATTTCTAGGGCCACTTCCTGAAGTACCCTAGGATGTAGATTATCAGGCCCTGGGGATTTATCGGCCTTCAATCCCGTCAATTTCCCTAACACCATTTCCCTACAAATACTAATTTCATTCAGTTCCTCCCTCTCATTAGACCCTATGTTCCCTGACATCTCTGGGAGTTTATTTGTGTCCTCCTTCATGAAGACAGAACCAAAATATGTATTTAATTGGTCTGCCATATCTTTGTTCCCCATTATAAATTCCCCTGAATCTGACTGCCCAGGTATGTCCTGTCCAGAAAAAGCAGGACAAATCCAATCCGTCCAATTACTGCCCCATCAGTCTACTCTCAATCATCAGCAAAGTGATGGAAGGTGTCATCGACAGTGTTATCAAGCAGCATTTACTCACCAATTACCTGCTCACTGATGCCCAGTTTTGGTTCTGCCAAGACCACTCGGCTCCTGACCTCATTACAGCCTTGGTCCAAACATGGACAAAGGAGCTGAATTCCAGAGGTGAGAGTGACTGCCCTAGACATCAAGGCAGCATTTGACCGAGTTAGGCATCAAGGAGCCTTAGTAAAACTGAAGTCAATGGGAATCAGGGGGGAAAACTCTCCACTGGCTGGAGTCATGCCTAGCACAAAGGAAGATGGTTGTGGTGGTTGAAGGTCAATCATCACAGCCCCAGGACATCACTGCAGGAGTTCCTCAGGGCAGTGTCCTAGGCCCAACCATCTTCAGCTGCTTCATCAATGACCTTCCCTCCAACATAAGGTCAGAAATGGGGCTGTTCGCTGATGACTGCACAGTGTTCAGTGCCATTCACAACTCCTCAGATAATGCAGTCCATGCCCGCATGCAACAAGACCTGGACGACGTTCAGGCTTGGGCTGATAAGTGGCAGGTAATATTCGCGCCACAGAAGTGCCAGGCAATGACTATCTCCAACAAGCGAGAGTCTAACCACCGCTCCTTGACATTCAACGGCATTACCATCGCTGAATTCCCCATCAACAACATTCTGGGGGTCACCATTGACCATAAACTTAACTGGACCAGCCACATCAATACTGTGGCAACAACAGCAGGTCAGAGGCTGGGTATTCTGCAGCGAGTGTCTAACCTCCTGACTCCCCAAAGCCTTTCCACCATCTACAAGGCACAAGTCAGGAGTGTGATGGAATACTCTCCTCTTGCCTGGATGAGTGCAGCTCCAACAACACTCAAGAAGCTCGACACCATCCAGGACAAAGCAGCCCACTTGATTAGCACCCCATCCACCACCTTAAACATTCACTCCCTCCACCACCGGCACACTGTGGCTGCAGTGTGTACCATCTACAAGATGCACTGCAGCAATGCGCCAAGGCTTCTTCGGCAGCACCTCCCAAACCTGCGACCTCTTCCACCTAGAAGGAAAGGGCAGCAGGCACAAAGGAACACCACCACCTCCAAGTTCCCCTCCAAGTCACACACCATCCTGACTTAGAAGTATATCACCGATCCTTCATGGTCGCTGAGTCAAAATCCTGGAACTCCCTACCTAACAGCACTATCGGAGTACCTTCACCACATGGACTGCAGCGGTTCAAGAAGGTGGCTCACCACCACCTTCTCAAGGGCAATTAGGGATGGGCAATACGCTCACATCCCAGGAACGAATAAAAAAAATACTGGAGGCTAATGTTACACAACAAAGGAAAAAAAAAACAATTTGGGGAAAAAAAATTAAAATGGCAGTATCCAAAATCTCTAAATCATGATCAAGGGAAAGAATGTGTAGAGGATAAACTACATTAAAGAATAAGGAAAGTCCTAGCGAGGATAAACAATATCAGTTTTACTTTCTTCATTTGTTTCTGCTCCACACACCTTAGGAGTACACCATAGTGCTGCCAAAAGTGGGGGTAAAAGTAATTAACAGTTATTTTGCTTGTACGGTTTGCCTTAAGGACCAATCTGCCAACAAAGTTACAAGGTGAAACATTCAACATTTTAAACAGGACGTCTAAGTTTATGGCGAACACAATGTATAAATCCCAAGATGGTACTGAAAATCAGAGAAGGACAACACCAGAAGTTATTCTGCAGATTTTCCTAAAGGGATAGAAATATTTAGAGGCCATTAACCGAACTCTAATGGTTTGATGTTTCAATCAAATAAATGTTGGAAAAATTGTGTCAGCACATACATTTAAGGCTACAGCGTGCTTGTTTTATTTATATAAAACAAATCTTTTATTTGACAATTGAGAGAATTTTCTGGAAACAAGAGCATATTCAATGCTAAAATTCAAAGACCTTTTATGTAAATGTCTCTTCTTTTCAGGAGTAGTATAATGAATGCAGCACATGAAGACCTAATCGGAGGCACCAGAGGCGGCGGGACCTTCCACAATTTCCAAAAAAAACAAGGTGTGACGTCACAGGACAGCAGTGAGTATTAAGGTTTTTTTTCCTTTCTAATCTAGGACAGTGGTTTAAACTAGGAGCGCGAAACTATAACATACTGCATTTAACTTATAGCTTAACTCGTGAAGCTAATTAATATATCTATAAATAATCATTGATTAAAGACTTTAACTAATAAATAAATAAAATAAGGTTAGACTAAGATATAGCAGGGCAGGTTGTGTGTCTGGACTGCAGTATGTGGGAGTTTATGGACAGCGAGAGTGTCTCGAGCAAACACGTCTGCAGGAGATGTCTCCATCTCAAATCTCTCCAGCTCAGAGTCATTGAGCTGGAGTGCGAGTTGGAGACACTCCGACACATAAGGGAGGGGGAGGAATTTCTGGACAGTTTTATCTAGAATACAGTCACAGCCCAGAGGAAAGCACAGGTTCAGGAAAGGGAGGCTGTGACTGTTAGGGAGACGGATAGCGGGTATTTAAGAGAGGTTGAAAAGGAGGCCCCGCAGACACTGGTCCTGTCCAACAGGTATGATGTACTCCCTACCTCTGAGGACAAGGAGAAAGACTGCAGGGAGGACAGCCACAATGCAGACCAAGGCACCGTGGCTCAGAAGGCTGTCCAAGGGGGGGGAAGAGCAGAATAGAAATGTGCTAGTGATAGGGGACTCTATAATTAGGGGGATAGATAGCGTCCTCTGCAGCCAAGAACGGGAATCCCGAAGGGTATGTTGACTACCTGATGCCAGGGTAAGGGATATCTCACGGCGGCTGGAGAGGAACTTGGAAAGAGAGGGTGGAAATCCAGTTGTCGTGGTCCATGTTGGAACAAACGACATAGGTAGGAACAGGGAGGAGGTCCTGCTGAAAGAGTATCAGGAGTTAGGATCTAAATTAAAAAGCAGGACCTCGCGGGTAATAATCTCTGAATTATTGCCTGAACCACGTGCAAATTGGCATAGAAGCAGACAAATCAGGAGAATTAACACGTGGCCAAAGGGCTGGTGTGGGAAAGAGGGGTTCCTTTTCATGGGACACTGGCACCAGTTCTGGGACAGGAAAGAGCTGTACCGATGGGACGGGCTCCACCTGAACTGGGATGGGACCCATGTCCTAGCAGAAAGGGTAAATAGGGAAGTGGCAAAGGCTTTAAACTAGTAAGATGGGGGGAGGGATCTACAAGAAACTTAACCAGCCTAAATATAAAAACAGGAAGAGAGCGCACAGGAAAGAATAAAGTAAGGGAGGACATTCATGGCAAGGGAATAAATAGAGTTATAGAACAGAAGTCTAAAAATACAGTTAAACATAAAGTGAGAGGAAATCCTATTAAAAATTAGTTAAACTGTCTGTACAGCAATGCACACAGTGTCCGTAATAAAACAGGGGAGCTGGAGGCAATCATACATTGCGAGGAACCAGACATAGTAGGGATTACTGAGACATGGCTACAGAAAAATCAGGACTGGGAATTAAACATTGCAGGGTATAACATATTTAGAAGAGAGAGAAAAGGGGAGGTGGAGTAGCTGTATTTATTAGGGATAACATAATGGCAGTAGAAAAAAGTGACAGATATCAGCAAGACAAAAATAGAATCCATATGGATTGAGATAAAAGATAATAAAGGACCTTTCACACTAACAGGCATAGTCTACATACCACCTAATAGTGGGAGGTGGAGGAAGAAACATGCAGACAAATTAGGGGAATGAGTAAAAAATATAGAATAATAATGGGGGATTTCAACTACCCCAATATTAACTGGACAGAAGAGGCAGGTAAAGGGGATAAGGGAATGGAGTTCCTACAATGTGTATAGGACTCCTTTCTAACCCAATATGTAAAAAGCCCAACAAGGGAGGATTCAATATTAGATCTAGTAATGGGGAATGAACCAGAGCAGATAAGAGAAATAAAGGTAAGGGAACATATAGGCAATAGTGACCATAATATAATACGTAGCTTTAAGATGATAATTGAGAAGGACATAAGTATGATGAAAACCAGGTTAATAGATTGGAGAAAAGCTGATTTTGAGGGGCTGAGAATAGAACTTGAAAAATAATGGGCTGCAATATTGGCAATCAACAATGTAGAACAGCAATGGAACAGAGTGCAGGAAAAATATATTCTGCTAAAAGGAAAGAACAAACTAAACAATAATGAGACTCCATAGATGAATAAAGCCATAAGGGAACAATTGAGGGTAAGGAAAGTGGCATTCATTAAGTGCACAGACAGCAGGGGAGTGCATGATAAGAGAGAATACGAAAGATTAGAAGAGAAGTCAAAAAAACAATTAGGGAGGCAAAGAGGAACTATGAAATTAACAAGGAACATAAAACAAAATAGTAGAATATTTTATAGGCACATCGATAAAAAAGGAAGGTTGGGATGGGAAAAGGGCCATTAAGGGATAGTCAGGATAGTACCACAGGTAATGATAGAGAGATGGCAGAAATATTAAATAATTATTTTGCTTCAGTATTTACTAGGGAGATAGAACAGGTGGACATGACATCAGATGATGAGATTAGTAATAAGATAAGCACATTTAAAATAAAAAAGGGGATATATTAAATAAATTAATCAAATTCAAAGATGATAAAACCCCTGGGTCCGGATGGATTGCATCCACGCATTTTCAAAGAATCTAGGGAAGAGATAAAGAGGCATTACTACGCATATATAATAATTTGTTAGAAAAAGGTATAGTGCCAGAAGACTGGTGGATAGCTAACATAATACCTATATTTAAGAAGGGGGATAGAACATGTCCAGGGAATTATATACCAGTCAGCTTAACATCGGTGGTAGGAAAAATAATGGCATCCCTACTAAAAGAGAAAATAGAAGAACATCTGGGAACCAAAAATATAATAATGAATAGTCAACATGGATTTCAAAAGGGAAAATTTTGCTTGACCAACCTTATTGAACTTTTTGAAGAAGTAACAGAGAGAGTGTAGACAATGGTAATGCAGTGGGTGTAATTTATCTAGATTTTCAAAAGGCCTTCGATAAGGTACCCCATAATAGACTGATGAACAAGGTCAGAGAATGCAGAGTCAGGGGACAAGTAGCAGAATGGATTGCTGGCTTGCTTCAGGACAGAAAGCAGAGAGTACGAGTAAAGGGTAGCTATTAACAGCTGCAGAAGGTGGGTAGTGGTGTTCCACAAGGATCAGTGCTGGGACCACTGCTGTTCACAATTTACATTAACAATTTAGACTTGGGAGTCAAAAAAACAATTTCTAAATTTGCGGATGACACTAAATTGGGGTGATAGTCAATACTGAGGAGGACTGCAACAAGTTATAGGAGGACATTAATAAACTTGCAGAATGGACATATAATTGGCATAATAAGTTCAACACTGATAAATGTGAGGTATTACATTTTGGTAGAAAGAATAGGGAAGTCACTTATCACTTGGCAGGTGCGAGTCTAGGTGGGGTGGAGGAACAAAGGGATCTAGGAGTACAAATACACAAATCACTAAAAGTTGTGATACAGGTTAGCAAGGCCATAAAAAAAGCAAACCAAGCACTAGGGTTTATTTCTAGAATGATAGAATTGAAAAGTAGGGAAGTTATGCTAAACCTGTACTGAACCTTGGCTAGACCACACAGAGTACTACATACAGTTCTGGTCACCATATTATAAAAAGGATATAGAGGCACTGGAGAGGGTGCAGAGAAGATTTACAAGGATGGTACCAGAAATGCGAGGGTATACATATCAGGAAAGGCTGAGGGGTAACCTAATAGAGGTCTTTAAAATTATGAAAAATTTTGATAGAGTGGATAGAGAGAGAATGTTTCCACTTGTGGGGAAGAGCATAACTAGAGGCCATCAATATTAGATAGTCACCAAGAAATCCAATAGGGAATGCAGAAGAAACTTCTTTACCCAAAGAGTGGTGAGAATGTGGAACTCGCTACCACAGGGAGTGGTTGAAGCGAATAGTATGGATGCATTTAAGGGGAGGCTAGAGAAGCATGAGGGAAAAGGGAATTGAGAGTTATGCTGATAGATTTAGATGAGGAAAGGTGGGAGGAGGCTCGTGTTGTGCATAAACGCTGGCATGGACTGGTTGGGCCGAATGGCCTGTTTCTGTGCCGTATATCCTATGTAAAAGTCAAAATGCGGCATCATAGGAGTCAATATTGCTCTATCGACAGATTCCAAATTACATTTTGCATCCAAAAGCAAGAAGGGATCATTTAAGTCAAGGTTATTAGCTTGAAGGCATGGTTCCAAAAAACTGGATCCATTTGTTCCTTAATCAGTCTAATCCAGAGTTGAATACTTCATTCAGAAATGTTCAAAATGAAAAACAAAAGGAAATGACTGTGGAGGCATAAGTGTGCGCTATTGCTTGGACTTCTCTCCTTTGGCATCAGGGAGTCATGTCATGCTGACATTTAACTGATTTTCATGTTCTAATACCCTGTATAAGGAAAGAAATAGTGCATGAAAGACTCCACTCTGGAAGACTAACATAGTTCTGAGAGAGAACATTGACATCCAACACCCTGGGTGCTAGAACCAAGTTATCAAGGGTATAAAATGAAAAATTGTAAATGGTCAAAATTCAAAACAAAAACACAACTGCTGGAAAAATACAGCAGGCCCATCAGCATCTGAAGAGAAAAAGGCAAGTAAATGTTTTGGATAGAGACCGGGATAAAGGTCTGAATCCAAAGTGTTAACTTGCCTTTTCTCTTAGAGGCTGTTGGACCTGCTGTGTATGCCTAGCAGTTTACTTTTTTATTTCAACAGGAAGTATGTTAGATCAGTACCTGACTAAAAAAAGCTCAAGCACTTTTAATAAGCAGATTTTGTTTATGGCACAGAACTTAGAATACCCAGACTTTTACAAAAAGCTGTACGCCTTGTTGGACCTGTCTGTGCTACATGAAGTGTAGCGGGCGAGATTCTTCCGTCTGTTGGATCTCTTCCTGTCTTCCAGCCATTTACAAGCCTATCTTGTAACAGCATTTGTAGAATTTCATGACTTTTCAGTGAAGTACACAACTTAGATTGTACAACATGTTTGAATTTGCCATTTTTGTTGCTAATTTACTTCCCATCTCCTATCCTGAGAGCGCGGCTATGGACTACAGTTCTTTCCTTTCATAGCATGCATTTACCACCCTGTGGTATGCGAATCTGAACATATAGGGGAGACTTTCAGCTGATAGGAGTCCATTTATTGCCTAAGAATCAGGCAACTAGAAGCTGAAAATCTGAAGGAGACACTGGCCGTGAAATTCGGCTCCGTAGCGCTTTTAGTTTTGGCCGGTTTTGAAGAAAAACGGCTTCTGCCTTGCTTCCGTCCACTTCCGGTGCAGCCTGTGCTGAATGCCATCTTGGTGAGGGTGATAGCATGGGCGGTACGTGCATGCGTTGGCAGTATGCAGAGTAGGCAGATCGTGACATCAGTCAGCATGATGTCCTGCCATTTTCAACCTTACTGCTCCATTCAACACCCACTTCTAAACACGCATAGCTGAACATGCGTTCAGTTGCAAGGGGAATCCCCCACCAGCGCTACTTAAAGGGGTACATCCAACTTGCAGGTTAGTTGCTTATTGCTATGTACTGGCTCTTGCAGAGTTTGTAGAGTACTGGGTTGCTGGAAGAGATTTGAAAAGTTGGTAAAGTGTGCAGGAAGCGTTGCTGGACGTTGGCTGCTACTGGAAGGCCTCTGAGTACACCACTTGTTCCCAGTCATGGGGGTCTAGTTGCAGTCCCCCTTGCGCTGCACCATGACAGAGAGATGGAGCAGAGGTAGCAAAGAGGACAAGCTGCTCGCAGAGGGAGGAGGAGGACGACGACTTTCAGCAGGAAGCCTTACCCACCTAGGGTCTTCAGGGAGCACTTCTACCTGCCAGGAGCAGTGCGTTCGGCAGCTCCGCTTCACCAAAGAGGTGGTCACAGAACTCCACCACCTCTTGGAATCAGACCTACAGCCTCAGAGCAGGACGACGACGGCACTGCCAGTGACCCTCAAGGAGACTGTGGCCCTGAGTGTTTTTGCCAGTGGATTTTCCAGGCTGGAACAGGTGACATAGCAAACAGTTTGCAGTTCGCTATTCATCACTGCATCCGGGAGGTCACAGAGGCTCTGTACGCTAGGAGAGGGGACTTCATTGTCCTCTCTAAACAGAGAGGCACAGGAGGAGTGTGCACGTGACTTTGCCAAGATATCAGGCTTCCCCATGGTGCAGAGTACCATTGACTGCACACACGTGGCTTTGCAGGCGCCACATCTCAATGGTGAGATGTACCATAACCGCAAAGGATACCACTCACTTAATGTGCAGTTGGTGTGTGCCCACGCCCAGCACATCATGCTGGTGAATGCCCGCTATCCTGGCAACAGTCATGATGCATTCATCCTGTGCCAGTCCGCTGTGCCAGCAATCTTCGTCGAATCAGAGGGCAGCTGCTCGGCGACAAGGGCTATCCGCTCTGCAACTGGCTGATGACTCCCCTCATCAATCCCACCACTCGTGGCCAGCACTCATATAATGAGAGCCATGCTGCCACGAAGAACATCATCAAGCAGACCATCGGGGTGCTCAAGCAACGGTTCTGCTGTCTTGACCACTGAGGAGGAGCTCTTCAGTATTGGCTGGAGCGAGTTCCCCAATTTGTGGTGGTCTGCTGCATCCTCCACAACTTGGCCATCATGAGGGCGCAGCCCTTGCCACCACCGATTCCGCAAACAGCTCAAGAGGAGGAGGAAGAAGAGGAAGATGAGGCAGGGAGGAGACAGCCTGCACATCCATGTTTCGGATGGGCTGTCCTTGAGCGCATCATCAGACTCTGGTTCCCCTGAATGAAACCCCAGATCCCCAACGCTCAACACTTCCCCACCTAACCATCAATCTGTCACGGACCATCACAGCGTCCTCTTGGCCACAATGCTGAAATGAAAGCCACCACAAAACAAACATTCCAAACCAAATTTATAAATCTATCAATCCAATATTACATAACAAAGTCAACTAATCACCCTTGTGCATTCCCTTTGTGTGCTTTTGCCTGTCCAAGTGCTCTTATGCAGTTCTACCCCAGTGGCTGCAGCATGGCTGGTGGAAGGCTGCTGACTTTCAGAGAATGAGACTGCAAATAGCCTTGCAGGACGACTTCGAGCAGCTCTGGGCCTAGAAGATCCGGCAGCGGACTGCACCACCTCGGCATGGGTGGCAGCAGTCTGGGCTGGCTGGTTGATAGGCAACAGCAAGGGCACTGGCGGAGTGGCAGTGGTGGGAGGACGAATGCTGTCATCCTGAGAGAGGACAGCAGGTCCGTGCTCCACGGAGCCACTGCCACTACACTGTGGTGGCACATCAACAATTCTAGTAATCTATTTGAGGACAGAATTTAGGACTGCTGTGATACCCTGCAAGCCCCTTTCAACACTGGTAAACGAGCCACGATGGCAGCAGTCTGAGCTTGCATGGCAGAAAGCTGAGCTGCATGAGAGCAGTCTTAGCTTGCATGACAGAAGTTTGAGCGTCCACTGCAACACTCAGATGTTGGGTCGCTTCCACTTGTGCTACAATGGAAGCTGAGACATGGGCCATCAGACCCTGCATCATGGTTAAGTCCACAAGTGCGTTACTGGAGTTGCCCATCACTTCCATCCTGGAAATCATGGGCTCCAAGCTCTGCGCAAAGCCCTGTGTAAAGTTAGTGCCAGACTCCTCCATGCTCCTTGACCATGACAACAAGCTCTCTGGCAGGCCTGTCAATGCACAAGCATTTGTGTGTGCATGCCCATCACCCTTTATCTGTAGGCCGCCCCATCGAAGTCCTCATCTGAGTCCTCTGCAGTAGAACTCGTGTGCGATCTTGTCCTCCCGGGAGCTGGCACCTGCGCTACCCTTTCCCCCTACCCTGGCTGCAGGCCACTCGTGCCCGGTGACTCACCACGTGCAGTGCAGTGGCAGTACCTGCGAGTGTGAGATCGAGTAACGGTCTCTTCTTCTTCTCCATCACTCTCCTCTTGCTCTTCTTGCACTGGCTGGCCAGGTTGGAGTTCTTGGGTATCTGTAAGGATAAAGGCACATGTGTAGGGTTGTGGCGAGGGAAGAGGGGGAAAGCAAAATGTGCATGCTTACACCATCAGCAGTTTGTAAATGAGAAGAGATTGTGGGATGAGGGGGAAGTGGAACGTGGGAAAAAGAATTAGGTATGAGCATACTGTCATCTTCAATGGTTTCAGCCTCGTTGCTCGCCATGGCCTCAGTGACAGCCTCTTCAATAATGTTGAGCGCCGTCTCCTCGAGTTGGGTAAGGATATGCAGGCTTGCCTGTCCTCCACCAGTTAGCTGCTGCTGCCTGCGGTTATGAGCCACCTTGCCCTGCAAGAGAGAGTGAAATGTGTTAGTGAGTGTGGTGTAGTGTGTTTGGGTAATGTGCCTGTCATAGTTGAATAGCTGGCAGTGTGTGTGAGATGTGGGTGAGAGGCTTGCAGCAATAGTAAGTGTGAGAGTGAGGTGAAGCTATGAATGTGATGTTTGAGTCGTGCTCGATATAGATTGTTGGTAGGTGAGTGATGGGGGTGTTGTACATTGAGCAATGCGAGAGGCTAGTGGTACAGTTGGTGGGAGATGACATTTGAAAATGCATTCACTGACCTTGACTACTTGTGCGAGGTCACTGAACTACTTCTGGCACTGCCTCCATGTCCTTGGGGCAAGCCTGCTGGCATTGACCTCGCGGCTATCTGCTCCCATTGCACTTCACAGCGTTTGTCTGGAGGGCCTCCTGCAGATAGAGGACCGATCTCCTGCTTTCCACCCCCTGCACTAAGGCCTCTAGTGTTGTGTCTGAGAATCTTGGAGCTCTTTTTCTGGCCTGTTGAGCTATTATTCACGCTTCTCTCTGAGCCTTGCCTCCACAACCAGTTGCATGAGCTGTTGCAGGCAGAATGCACCTCTCTTTTAAGTGGTGCAGACTGCCTTTAAAAAGTGGAGGCTAGCTTTAATTGGAGCTAGCCTTGTACGAACTTGGGCCCCCTGCTGAGCGTTCAGCCATTCAGCAGCGCGTTCAGCGCTGGGCTGAACACTGCAATCATTGTAATTAGCAGACAGCATGAAGGTCGTGTGCTGCCTGCATTCCTTTCAACGGGCACTTGCCGATCGCGCATCACAATCCCTGCGCCCATTTTCAGGGGCTATCGAATTTAGCCCCCCGTGTGTGCCTATTTGCCCGGCTGAATCAACTTTCAGGCAGGCTTTCAAATGGGCACCCTGGCACTCAAAACGGGCAGGAGGCTGTTTAGTCTTGCAAATCGGCGTCCTACGCCTGTTGTATGACCCCAGTTACAATTTTCAAAGAGAAATGGGCAGTGCATGAACAGCACATGCCAGTCCCATTTCTCCTGGTTTTGAGAAGCCTGAGTGGTGGTCTTTAAAGAGACCAATGAAGGCTTCCCCAAAATGTTAAGATTTGAGGTGTTTTTTTCCTAAAGATTTTTCTGGGCTTATGAGGAACAAGAGTCCATTCTGACATCCGCCAATCCACTCCCACCCCCGCCATGCTACAGCTGGCTCATGGAAATTTGTGAGCTGCAGTGTGTGTTCACAGCTCGCTGACAAAATATTAATGAGGACTGAGTCTGAAAGTTATTCAGGCCTCACAACTGCTGCGTTGGAGTGGGGGGAGATTTTCTTTGTTGTTTGCAACATATGTGACAAAACTATGGGTGGGGGTGAGGAGGGGAGTGTATACTGATATGTATTGCATCAGCATAAATGATTTCTTGAACATACCATATAAGCTATTTCTGTGAGTTATAAAGCAATCATGAGTTTAAGGGGACATTAAACTGTTAGAGAAGCTCAAGCTGAGCATACACATGATCTGATCCTTGAAATTTTAGGATCATCTTAATTAAACATGTACAGAAAGGATGCAGGGGATTGAAAAAATTGGAGGGAAGCCTTAGACATGTTTTGCACCAGATTCCTTCTACCTGCAACTTTCCTTCAGCTGCATTTTGTCTTGCACACATTCCATGTCATTGCCTCATTAAGGCCCAAGATTGCGCACAAAGATATTTAACTGAATGACCTGATAAAATTTTCTGGCTTTTGCAGTTTTATCCTATAAAGCCCATTTTGAACAGGTCCAAGGGAAGCTCCATGGGTAGATCTTGACTTTGTGCAATAGTGTAAAACGGGTGATAGCAAGTCAGCAGCCTGTTTTACAACAGTCCCTATTTTTATTTCCATTGACTCCAGCCAACTTGTAACATAGGCACACCACTGCCACCAACTCAATGCCAATTCAGCACTCACCTTGTAGGTCTCAGACCTATTATAGCATGTTGGTCTGCTGCCCAATGCAAGAGTACCCTGGAGTGCCTTGCACCAATGAAATGTAATAAAACATCCATGAAAAAGGAGGTTGGGTGCTGCACTATTTCATCACTTGCCACTAGACTCCATATCATGCCTCCATAGTTGGGTTGGGGGGGGGGGGTGGGTGGAATTCTCCTCATATCCACCCTAACTTATACCTATTTTCCTGGATCGGAGCTCAGAGCATATGTACGGCAGACTCCCTCACCCCGAAATAACTCCTGTAACAAACATCAACTCTTCTCTACCCTTCAGCCAATTTCTTATTGATTCCAAAGATTTACATTGAATCCCCACAACTCAGAACTTTATTGAATGTGTTTTGGAATTTTAAGCACACCACATCATGGGGCTTCCCACAGCCCACTATGGTTTCAGTTTCTCAATAAAGTTGAGGATATTGGTCAGGGAGTGTCACCTAAATCCATGTTGGCTGCTGTTTACCATCAGGTGTCAGCCTTGGCTCAGTGATAATACTCCCACCTGAGTCAGAAGCCCAACTCCAGAGATTTGAGCACATAATTTAGGATGGCACATTAGTGCATTACTGAGGGAGTGCTGCATACTCGGAGTGTCTTTTGGATGTGACATTAAACCAAGGTCCCGTCTGCCTCTCAAATGGACGTAAAAGATCCAATGGCACTATTCCAAGAAGAGCAAGGGAGTTCTCCCGGTGTTCTGGCCAAAATTTCTATCCCTCCAGAAATAAACCCCCATGCTTTGTTTACACTTTCTATGGCTTTGTTAATCTACATTGCTACTTTTAATGATTTGTGTATCTGTACTTCTAGATCTCTTTGCACCTCTGCCCCATTGCACTTCTGCCCCATTTAGACTCTAATTTTCCAAAGATTATGTGGCCTCCTTATTCTTCCTACCAAAATTCACTACCTCACACTTATCTATATTGAAAATTAATTTGCCATTTACACACCCATTCTGTAAGTTTGTTAAAATCTTGTATTTTGTCACAGTCCTCCTCGGTATTAATTATACTCCCAATTTGGTGCCATCCGCAAATCTCGATACTGTACTTCCAATTTCCGAGTCCAAATCATTTACGTAAATGGTGCACACAACAGTGGTCCTAGCACTGATCACTGTGGAACACCACTTCCCATCTTCTGCCAGTCTGAGTAACTGCCTTTAATCCCAACTCTCATTTTCTGTTTTGTAGCCAGTTTGCTATCCATTCTGATACTTATCCCCTGATTCCATATGCTCTGACCTTAGTTATGAGTCAACATGATTCTACACCTTCATGAACAAAGTTGTCTGATACAATCTTCCTGTTCCTTTCAATCTGCATTTTTCTCCTATCGTCTCTGGTTTTATAGTTGTGCCTTCTTCTATGACCTGGTTTCCTTCTGGTGAATTGGATAGCATCAGCAATGCTGAGTATCTGCTCATTATTGTAATCTTGTGTAGCTTCTTACCTTTCTTGTGCTACTTTTTCCAACCTTATTCTATCCAATATTCTCATTTTTGTGTTTCCCACAGCACTTGTCTCCTTTTCATGGCAACCCTCTACCTAAATTGAATTTTATCAGTGTGATCCAAAGCACAGATGGACCATATACTAAGGTGAGAAAGAAGAGGGATATTCATGGTAAAAAAGGTAAATTCATGCAATCCTCACTACTTCTGAGAAAGTATGCTGTAGGCTCTGGTAAAAGTAAGACAGTTAAAATAATCTATTTGAAGTTTCTAAGCCGATTAAATATGAGACTTTTATTGACAGATTCCAACTGTGTAATCATCAAGTATTAAATAGACTATGCAATAATGTCCAGATAAATGGCACTCAAAAGCATTATTTCAAACAAATTTCAATCCCAAACACAGCACTACTTCTACTATGATGACATTCCATCCACTTGTGCTGACACCTAATGTAATGTCTACTAATGGCCTTGATATAGTGCCTATGAAAAAGGCAAGCAGTTTTTAAGACTGAGATAATCAATCTACAATGAGCTGTAGGCTAAACAGATGCCAAATACAGCTGGCATAAAATTATTGTATAGTTCCAAATATTGAGATCAGTACTAATCCGAGAACTGAACTAGTGCTAGTGGAGGTATTGCAGGTGCTGGTAACAAATGGCTCTCTCGTTCAATCCAATGCAAGTCCACTACAGCCATCCAAAAGTTCCAACTCCTAGGTTATCTATTCTAATAGAATTTGATACATTTATAACAATGCTGAAAATGCACTGAACCAAACTATACATTTTGGTACCATTTTATACTTATTCTAAATGTAATAGCAGAAGGTGCTTAACATAGAAACATAGAAGATAGGAGCAGGAGTAGGCCATTCGGCCCTTCAAGCCTGCTCCGCCATTCAATGCGATCATGGCTGATCGTCCAATTTCAGTACCCGGTCCCTGCTTTCTCCCCATACCCCTGGATCCTTTTAGTCTTAAGAAATATATCCAACTCCTTCTTGAATATAATGAGTTGGCTTCTACTGCCTTCTGTGGCAGAGAATTCCACAGGTTCACCACTCTCTGGGTGAAGAAATTCCTCCTCATTTCTGTCCTAAATGGCCTACCCCTTATCCTTAGACTGTGACCCCTGGTTCTGGACTCCCCGACCATCGGGAACATCCTTCCTGCATCTAGTCTGTCCAGTCCTGTCAGAATTCTATAAGTTTCAATGAGATCCCCTCTCATTCTTCTAAACAAGCCCAATCATCCCAATCTCTCCTCATACGTCATTCCTGCCATCCCAGGTATCAGCCTGGTGAATCTTCGCTGAACTCCTTCCATGGCAAGAACATCCTTCCTCAGATAAGGCGACCAAAACTGCACACAATACTCAAGATGTGGTCTCACCAAGGCCCTGTACAACTGCAGCAAGACATCCTTGTTCCTGTACTCAAACCCTCTCGCTACGAAGGCCAACATACCATTTGCCTTCCTAACCGCCTGCTGCACCTGCATGCTTACCTTCAGCGACTGGTGCACAAGGACACCCAGGTCTCGTTGCACTTCTCCTTCTCCCAAGCTATTACCATTCAGATAATAATCTGCCTTCCTGTTTTTGCCACCAAAGTGGATAACCTCACATTTACCCACGTTCTATTGCATCTGCCATGCTTTTGCCCAATCACCCAACCTGTCCAAATCATCCTGAAGTTTCTCGGCATCCTCCTCACAGCACACACGCCCACCCAGCTTTGTGTCGTCTGCAAATTTGGAGAAATTTAAAGAACAGGTGGGTCAATTAAATTGGAAAAAAAGCTATTACAAATGATAAATACAGATACATTAAAAGGATTCTACACAAAAGAGGGATGATGAAAAATCCAATCATAGTAAATGTGATCCATAACACACAAAGAAATTAGTAAAGAATGTATTATGCAGAAACAGGAAGGATTAACTATTCACAAGGCTCTGTGGCCAGATGAAATACAACCTAGAAATTAATGAGTGACATTTGGTGAGCTACAAGCACAATTAGCCATGTGGCAATATGATGTTATGGCAATAATGGAAAGGTGGCTTAAAAACGGTGAGGACTGGGCATTTAATATGCAAGGGTACAAGGTGTTAAGAAAAAAATAGGGAAGTAAAAAAGGGAGGTGGGGTGGCAGTGCTGATTAAGGAAGACATTGGTCGCGATTTTCTGCTTGGGAGCGGGTCAACTGCCTTCCGGGTTTCAGTCCCACCCCCAACTACATCCGGCCCACAGACGTAATTTTACATCAATTGGCCTTGCTAAGCCCGCTCTGTGGGCTTGCCGGCCAATTAAGAGGAAGCCAGTATCAGATGACGTCATTTGATGACGCGTCATCTGCTGGTTTTCTTAAAGGGACACGCACAATTTTTTTTGACAGTTGATTTTTCAGTGTTTGATAGCATTGAGGTGCTGCAAACACTGACAATCACTGTACAAAGGAGAGCTCTTGCACCCAGGGTCTCCAGTGACTCCCTCCTTAGGCTAGAACAGATGGCAGCTGCAGGTGAGGTTACAAAAGCGATCTGTCACTGGTGAGAGAGGTTCTCCCAATGAGGTGGAACTACACATACAATTCAAAACTTGTTACCTACAGAAAAGTCCAAATGCATTAAAAATGAATTTCCCAAATTTTTTACCTCTGAAACTCACCATTGCACCATTGGATCCTTCACACCACATGCAGCTGTCAACAATGCATAAACATTACAGCAGACTCACAACATGCCACACTTATCTGGTGTGGTGTCCGGATGTCAGGAAGCCTGCAGTAGAAGTGTCAAAATTGGAAAAAGCCTGTTAACTGCCTGTTAACAACCTGTTAACAAGCAGTTAAGTGGCTATAATCCTCTTCCCGTCGCTAGGTCTCGGGTCCACGTGCAAATCGGGGACCCGACACTTGGGAAGATTAGTTGGAGGCGGGTTGACAGCGAGTTTCTGACCGGCTGTCAATCTTTGCGATTTTGCCGGATGTCCCACCACCAAACCCGCCCCGAGCGCCGGCAAAATTCCGGCTATTGTAGTGTTGGAAAGGGAGGATGTTCTTGAGGGGATAAGGGCAGAATCCATTTGGTTAGAGTGGAGGAGCAAAAAGGGTATGATCACGCTATTGGGGGTATTCTATAGGCCTCCAAATAGTGAGAGGGAGGTAGACGAGCAAATCTGCAGGGAAATCGCGGAGATATGCAAGAGCTATAGAGTGGTGATATTGGGGGACTTTAATTATCTAAATATCGATTGGGATAATGCTAGGGTAAAGGGAAAGGAGGGGGAGGAATTTCTGAAATGCGTTCAGGAGAATTTCCTTGACCAATATGTTCTTGGCCCAACTAGGAAGGAGGCATTGCTGGATCTGGTGCTGGGGAAATAGTTGGGCCAGGTCGACCAAGTGTCTATGGGAGAACACTTGGGTACGAGTGATCATCATATCATAAGATTTAGATTAGCAATGGAGAGGAGCAAGGAACAATCTAGAGTGGAACTTCTAAACTGGAATAGGACTAACTTCAATGGGATACGAAAGGATCTAGCCAGGGTAAAATGGAACCAAAGACCGACAGGAAAAACTGTAACGGAACAATGGGTGATCTTTAAGGAGGAGATGTTCCAAGTACAGGCTAGTTACATTCCAACAAGAGGGAAGGGTAAGGAACCAAAGCAAGGGCTCCTTGGATGATGAGGGAGATAGAGAAGATGATGAAACAAAAAAAAGAGGGCGTATGATGCATGTCAGGTGAATTCTTCAAGGGAGAACCAGACCAAATGCAATAAGTTGAGAGGGGATGTGAAGATGAAAATAAGATTGGCAAAGAGAGAATGAGAGTAGAATGGCGGTTAACATAAAGGGGAACCCAAAATCTTCTACCGGCATGTAAACAGTAAGCGGGTAGTAAGAGGTGGGGTGGGGTCTATTAGAGACAAAGAAGGTGATATATGCTTAGAGGCGCAGGGCAAGGCTAGAATACTCAATGTTTGTATCGGTGTTTACTAAGGAGATGGATGCTGACAAAATATCAGTAGAAGTAGAAAAGGTGGAAGAAATGTAAGCGGTGAAAATTGATAGACAGGATGTACTAGAAAGGCTGGGTATGCTTAGAGTGGACAAGTCACCTGGTCCAGATGGCTTGCATCGAAGGTTGCTAAGGCAATCTGGGGGGGAGGGGGAGATAACGGAAGGGCTTGCCATAATTTTCCAATCTTCCCTAGATGTGGGGGAGGTGCCCTAGGATTGGAAAGTGGCAAATGTGACACCATTGTTCAAGAAAGGGTGTAAGGACAATCCTAGTAACTACAGGCCGGTCAATTTAACATCAGCAGTGGGTAAAGTTTTAAAAACAATAATCAAGGAAAAAATTAACGGGCACTTGGAGAGGTTTAAGCTAATTAAGGAGAGCCAACACGGATTTGTAAAAGGCAGATCATGTTTGACTAATCTAATTGAATTTTTTGATGAAGTAACAGAGAGGATTGATGAAGGGAATGCAATGGATGTTGTCTATATGGATTTTTGGAAGGTGTTTGACAAAGTACCACATAGAAGGCTGGTTAATAAAATTGAGGCTCATGGAATAGATGGGTCAGTGGCAGCTTGGGTAAGGAATTGGCTTAAGGATAGAAAGCAGCAAGTTGTTCAAAATAGCTGTTTTTCAGACTGGAGGATGGTAGACAGTGATGTTCCCCAAGGGTCAGTGCTGGGGCCACTGCTTTGTTTGATATATATATATATAAATTACCTGGATATTGGAATACAGAGTAGAATTTCTAAATTTGCCGATGACACCAAACTTGGGGGTGTGGCAAACAGTCAGGATGATCCCAATTGACTGCAACAGGACATAGAAAGGCTAGCAGAATGGGCAGACAAGTGGCAGATGAAATTTAATACAGAGAAGTGTAAGGTGATGCATTTTGGCAGAAGGAACAGGGAGAGGCAATACACACTTTATGGCACAGTTTTAAAGAGCATGCAGGGACAGAGGGATCTGGGAGTTAATGTGCATAGGTCCCTGAAGGTAGCAGGACATATTGAGAGGTTAGCAAAGCGTATGGGATCTTGGGCTTCATAAATAAAGGTATTGAGTACAAAAATAGAGAAGTTATGCTGAACCTTTATAAAACACTGGTTAGGCCACAACTGGAGTATTGCATCCAGTTCTGGTCACCACACTTTAGGAAAGATGTGAAGGTCCTTGAGAGGGTGCAGAGGAGATTTACCAGAATGGTTCCAGGGATGGGGGATCTTAGCTACATGGACAGGTTGGAGAAGCTGAATTTGTTTTCATTAGAGCAAAGGGGGTCGAGGGGTGATTTGATAGAGGTGTACAAGATTATGGTGGGTTTGAATAGGCTAGACGGGGAAAGGCTGTTCCCATTAGTTGATGGTACAAGGACTAGGGGACACAGATTTAAGGTTTTGGGCAAGAGGTACAGGGTGGACGTGAGCAAAATTTTTTTTACGCAGTGAGTGGTGAGGACCTGGAATTCGCTGCCGACGGAAGTGGTGGAAGCGGAGACACTCAATGTTTTCAAGGGGAGACTGGATAGGCACTTGAGCGAAATAAACTTGCAGGGCTACGGGGATAGAGTGGTGGAATGGGACTGACTAGATTGCTCTACAGAGAGCCGGCACGGACTCAATGGGCCGAATGGCCTCCTTCTGTGCCATTATGACTCTATTTTGATGTATTAGGGGCCTAAGTTATAAAGAAAGTTTAAGCAACTAAAATTATTTCCACTGAAAAGAAGATTGAGGGAAGATGTGATATAAATCTTTTTTTTTAAATAATGAAAGGTATTGATACGGTTGAAGTAAACAAGATGCCCAGCTTTGAAAATGAGAAAAGGACTCCAATTCAAAATTCACAAGCTTTGAGCAAGATTAGAGATAAGAAAAAACTTCTGAGAAAAAGTGGCTACTTGGAACAGACTTTCCCTAAATCCTGACTCGCACCAAGTCTCTTTCACCCATTACCACTGTACTCGCTGACCTACATTGGCTCTCGCTTCAACTCCCTCACAGACTTCGCCCCTCCCTATCTTTATAACCTCCTCCAGCCAAAGAACTCTCCAAGAACTCTTCATTCCTCCATTCTGGCCTCTTCTGCATCCCGGATTTCCTTTGCCGCTCCATTGGTGGCCATGCCTTTAGCTGTCTAGGCCCTAAGCTCTGGAATTCCTTCCCTAAACCTCTCCGCCTCTCTACTTCTTTGGCTAAGCTTTTGGTCACCTGTCCTAATATCTCCTTATGTGACTCGATGTTGAAATTTGTCTGATAGCACACCTGTGAAACGTCTTGGGATGTTTTACTACATTTAAAGGTATTATATAAATGCAAGTTGTTATTATTGTAAATGTAGTTGATTCAGGATTAATATCTGTTCAGATGAACTCAGTGTTATTATAGAGATAATAGCATGTTTGATTTTTCTTTCACTGAAGATAGGGAAAGGAATTTAGTATTACTTAAAAGGGAGGGAAGGAGCATGTGATAAAATAATCATGCATAGAAACTGCATGGAGTAGGCTTGTTGGCTTTTTTTCACTCTAGCTGTTCTTGGGATTGTTTTCTATCATAAATCATTTCATAAAATCTTAGTCATGTTTTAGTTGCATTTAAAATTGAGTGGATAAAATCACAACCCATTTTTTTTTAAATCATTGGGCTGAGAGTGCATATTTGGAGGCGGGTCCGCTGTCAAAATCGAAATGATTGACAGCAGTTTGGGAACCCGCTCCGAAACCCCCTCCATGTATGTTTCCAAAGTGTCAGGTCTGCGATTTCAGAACAGACCCTACACCAAGCGGCGGGGGAGGCATTTAAGATAGCTAAATGTTTGTTAAACGCTTGTTAACTACTATTTTGACAGCCTATTTCTATTTTGCCACTTTTTAACTAGGTTCACTTCGTTCGGAGATCACGTCAAGTAAGTAGGTCGAGTTCTCTATGTCTCCCCATTGCTGTGAATAGGTCACAGCTGCAAAAGCGGTATGAAAGCTACCATTTCACAGCTGTTCACTTTCCAATGTCAGAAGCTTGAGCTTCAGGACTTGGAATACATTTTTGATCTGTATGCAGTTTGGAAGTGTTTGGAGTAAATCCTCTATCCACTGTCACCTCCTTAGAGCAAACTCTCTCACCATTGACAGATCGCTTCTGTCATCTCAACTTCAGCTGCCATCTATTCCAGCAACATCGGTGCCCTTGAAAAAATCTCACCTTGGTCCCCTGAATCCCTCCATGATCAGCCCCAACACCAACATCACCAGGCACACCAACACCACCACCAACCTTCTCCACAATTACCTGATGCTGCACATGACACAGGCCATCAGCATCCGACCACACTGCTGCCTGGGAGGCCAGCGATGGCATCACCATGGCCAGATTTACTTCACTTGACGCTGTACACCCTGGCTGCCACATAATGCGCCAGGTTTACACCAGCACCATAAAGCATTCCTACAATGTCCAAGCCATTCCTTTCACACTCTTCACATTTGTGTGTGTTGGGGGGGGGGGGGTGGTGGGAGTTATGTCCCAACATTCACTGGAACTCACTAAGACACTTCCAAAGTTGAACACAGATCTGTCCAATAAGGCAAAGTGTAAAAAATGAAGATTTCAATGTTTGACAACACGTTAACAGAAAATTTACATGAACATTGTATAAGACACCCAAGTGCCTACCCTCGTGTGTAGTTATTTGGTATGATTGGACTAGGATGAGGTCAAGTGTGAGGGGTGGCTAGTGAGATGGGGAAGTGATAATGTAGATAGAGAGAGATGGGTGGAGGTGCAAGGTAAGTTGGTGTGAGTAAGGATGTGCAGGAGTAGGGTAGGGAAGGCAGAGTTATGGGGATGTGATGAATGGCACAGCAGGATGAGACTGAGTGTGGCTTTGCAATAACGTTTCATGATCTACTGAGATCAATGAAAGGTTTGCGCCACATGCAGCCAGGTACTCCTGACAGCATCCCTGTTTTTGCCCTCCTGTGTAATGTGCAACCAGGCTGCGTTGGTCTCCTGGGGAGGTCTCTTCCACCTATTGGAAGGGAAGAGAACCTCCCTGCGTGCTGTGGAGAGTCTGGGTGCAGCTGTCCACCTTTGTGCAGTGCTTATCAGTATTTGCAGCACCTCAGTGCTGCAGAACACTGACAGCACAACTGTCAAAATGAATGTGGCCACAGTCCCTTTAAGGAAACTGACTGATGACATTTCATCAAGTGACGACACATCATCAAATGACGTCATGAGACCAGCTTCCTTTTAATTAGCTGGCAACCTCGCAGGTCGGGCTTAACAAGCCCAATCAGGGGAAAATCCTTTTCACAGAGCAACTGGAGCCTGGAGCGGGACCCGCCAACCACCCCGCCTCCGATGGCGAAATCGCGCCCATTGATTTCTTCTAAAATCATACATTTCAAATAAATTCTATCAGCCTTTGCCACCAGGTATTTTGTTTTCATAGAATCAAAGAATGATACAGCACAGAAGGAGGAAATTCGACCAATCGTATCTGTGCTAGCTCTTTGGTAGAGATATCCAATTAGTCCCACTCCCCTGCTCTTTCCCCATAGCCCTGTAATTTTTTTCCCTTCAAGTACTTATCCAATTCTCCTTTGAATGTTATTATTGAGTCTGCTTCCACCACCCTTTCAGACAGTGCATTCAAGATCACAACAACTCGCTGTGTGAAAAAGTATTTCCTCATGTCACTTCTGGTTCTTTTGCCAATCACCTTAAATCTGTGTCCTCTAGTTACTGACCCTTCTGCCACTGGAAACAGTTTCTCCTTATTTACTCAGGTAGGCCCCGGAGCGGCAGCAGTGCGGACCTGTGTGGGAAGCGGCGGCGGTATTTAACGTGACCCCGAGGCGGCAGAGCAGCAGGTAGGCCCTGGAGTGGCAGCAGTGCGGACCTGTGTGGGAAGCGGCAGCGGCGGCGGTATTTAACGTGACCCCGAGGCAGCAGAGCAGCAGGTAGGCACCGGAGCGGCAGCAGTGCGGACCTCTGTGGGAAGCGGCGGCGGTATTTAACGTGACCCAGAGGCGGCAGAGCAGCAGGTAGGCCCCGGAGCGGCAGCAGTGCGGACCTGTGTGGGAAGCGGCGACGGCGGCGGTATTTAACGTGACCCCGAGGCGGCAGAGCAGCAGGTAGGCCCTGGAGCGGCAGCAGTGCGGACCTGTGTGGGAAGCGGCGGCGGTATTTAACGTGGACCCGAGGCGGCAGAGCAACAGGTAGGCCCTGGAGCGGCAGCAGTGCGGACCTGTGTGGGAAGCGGCGGCGGTATTTAACGTGACCCCGAGGCGGCAGAGCAGCAGGTAGGCCCCGGAGCGGCAGCAGTGCGGACCTGTGTGGGAAGCGGCGGCGGTGGTATTTAACGTGGACCCGAGGCGGCAGAGCAACAGGTAGGCCCTGGAGCGGCAGCAGTGCGGACCTGTGTGGGAAGTGGCGGCGGTATTTAACGTGACCCCGAGGCGGCAGAGCAGCAGGTAGGCCCCGGAGCGGCAGCAGTGCGGACCTGTGTGGGAAGCGGCGGCGGTATTTAACGTGACCCCGAGGCGGCAGAGCAGCAGTGTGGACCTGTGTGGGAAGCGGCGGCGGTATTTAACGTGACCCCGAGGCGGCAGAGCAGCAGGTAGGCCCCGGAGCGGCAGCAGTGCGGACCTGTGTGGGAAGCGGCGGAGGTATTTAACGTGACCCTGAGGCGGCAGAGCAGCAGGTAGGCCCCGGAGCGGCAGCAGTGCGAACCTGTGTGGGAAGCGGCGGCGGTGTTTAACGTGACCCCGAGGTGGCAGAGCAGCAGGTAGGCTTACCAATCTCCAATCTCAGCTCCGAGAGCGGGAGAGAGAAGTAAAAAGTAATTGAACTGTGACGTCACCAGAAAGCAGGTAAGTGATTGGTTGGTGAGTATTTCTCTCTTTCTCCTTTTTTGCAAGCTTAAATTTTGTGTTTTATACTTTCTAGGGTCTCTGTGGTGTAGCGGGGACAGTTGGTAAATGAGAGCCATTGAGTATATCATTTAATTGGTGGTATTGATTTGAATTAATTTAAATTGAATTAATTTAAGGGTAAGTCATGGCAGGACAGCTCGGCCCAATGGTATGCACCCCCTGCGCTATGTGGAAACTCAGGAACACTTCTTGTGTCCCTGGCAACTATTTGTGCGGGAAATGTATCCAGCTGCAGCTACTGGCAGACCGCATTGCGGCGCTGGAGCTGCGGATGGATGCATAATGGACCATTCGCGAGGCTGAGGACGTCGTGGATAGCACGTTTAACCAGTTGGTCACACCGCAGGTAAAGGTTGCAAAGGCAGAAAGGGAATGGGTGACCGCCAGGCAGAGTAATAGGCACAGGCAGGTAGTGCAGGAGTCCCCTGGGGTCATCCCTCTCTCAAACAGATATACCGCTTTGGATACTGTTGGAGGGGATGGCTTATCAGGGGAAGGCAGCAGCAGCCAACTTCCTGGCACCAGGGGTGGTTCTGCTGCACAGGACGGGAGGAAAAAGAGGGGTAGAGCTATAGTAATAGGGGATTCTATTGTAAGGGGAATAGATAGGCGTTTCTGCGGCTGCAAACGAGACTCCAGGATGGTGTGTTGCCTCCCTGGTGCAAGGGTCAAGGATGTCTCAGAGCGGCTGCAGAACATTTTGGAAGGGGTGGGTGAACAGCCAGTTGTCATGGTGCATATAGGTACCAATGATATAGGTAAAAAACGGGATGAGGTCCTAAAAGCTTAATATAGGGAGTTAGGAGGTAAATTAAAAAATAGAACCTCAAAGGTAGTAATCTCAGGATTGTTACCATTGCCACGTGCTAGTCAGAGTAGAAATAGAAGGCTATTTCAGATGAATACGTGGCTAGAGGAATGGTGCGAGGCGGAGGGATTCAAATTCCTGGGACATTGGAACCGGTTCTGGGGGAGGTGGGACCAGTTCAAACCGGACGGTTTGCACTTGGGCAGGGCCGGGACCGATGTCCTAGGGGGGAGTGTTTGCTAGTGCTCTGGGGGAGGGTTTAAACTAAAATGGTAGGGGGTTGGGAACCTGAGCAGGGAGACAGAGGAAAGGGAAACAAGGATAAAAGCAAAAGATAGGAAGGAGAACAACAAAAGTGGCAGTCAGAGAAATCAACGGTTTAAATCAAACATGGCCACAGTAAATAATAATTCTAATAGGTCTAAGGACGTTAAAAAAACAATTCTGAAGGCCTTGTGTCTTAATGCGAGGAGCATCCGTAATAAGGTGGATGAATTAGCTGCGCAAATAGTGGTAAACGAATATGATTTGATTGGGATTATGGAAACATGGCTCCAGGGTGGCCAAGGCTGGGAACTCAACATCCAGGGGTATTCAATATTCAGGATAGGCAAAAAGGAAAGGGAGGTGGGGTAGCATTGCTGGTTCAAGAAGGGATTAACACAATTGTAAGGAAGGATATTAGCTCTGATGATGTGGAATCTGTATGGGTAGAACTGAGAAATATCAAGGGGCAGAAAACGTTAGTGGGAGTGGTATATAGACCTCCAAACAGTAATGCGGAGGTTGGGGATGGCATTAAAAGGGAGATTAGAGAAGTGTGCAATAAGGGCACAGCAGTCATCATGGGTGACTATAATCTACATATAGATTGGGCTAACCAAATTAGTAACAATACTGTGGAGGAGGAATTCCTGGAGTGTTTACGGGATGGTTTCCTGGACCAATATGTCGAGGAACCAACCGGAGATCAGGCCATCTTAGACTGGGTATTATGTAACGAGAAAGGATTAATTAGCAATCTTGTTGTACGAGGCCCCTTGGGTCGGAGCGATCATAATATGATCGAATTCTTCATTAAGATGGAGAATGAAGTAGTTGACTCAGAGACTAGGGTCCTGAATTTAAATAAAGGAAACTACGATGGACTGAGGTGCGAGTTGGGTAGGATTGATTGAGGAATGTCACTCAAAGGGTTGACGGTGGATAGGCAATGGAAAACATTCAAAGACCGCATGGATGACAGAATTTGTTCATCCCAGTTTGGCATAAAAATAAAACAAAAAAGGTGACTCAACCGTGGCTAACCAGGGAAATTAGGGATAGTGTAAGATCCAAGGAGAGGACATATAAATTGGCCAGAAAAAGCAGTAAACCTGAGGATTGGGAGCAGTTTAGGATTCAACAAAGGAGGACAAAGGGATTAATTAAGAAGGGGAAAATAGAATATGAGAGTAAGCTTGCAGGGAACATAAAAACTGACTGTAAAAGCTTTTATAGATATGTGAAGAGAAAAGGATTGGTGAAGTCAAGCGTGGGTCCCTTGCAGTCAGAATCAGGGCAATTTATAATGGGGAACAAAGAAATGGCAGACCAATTAAATACATATTTTGGTTCTGTCTTCACAAAGGAGGATACAAATAACCTCCCAGAGATGTCGGGGAACATAGGGTCTGATGAAAGGGAGGAACTGAAATAAATCAGTATTTGTAGGGAAATGGTGTTAGGGAAATTGATGGGATTGAAGACGGATAAATCCCCAGGGCCTGATAATTTACATCCTAGGGTACTTAGGGACGTGGCCCTAGAAATAGTAGATGCATTGCTGATCATCTTCCAACATTCGATGGAATCTGGAACAGTACCCATGGATTGGAGGGTAGCTAATGTTACTCCACTATTCAAAAAAGGTGGTAGAGAGAAAACGGGGAATTACAGACCCGTAAGCCTGACATCGGTAGTGGGGAAAATGCTAGAGTCCATTATAAAAGATGTAATAGCAGAGCACTTGGAAAACAGTGACAGGATCGGACAAAGTCAACATGGATTTACAAAAGGTAAATCGTGCTTGACTAATCAACTAGAATTTTTTGAGGATGTAACGGTAAAATAGACAAGGGAGAACCAGTGGATGTGGTGTATTTGGACTTTCAGAAGGCTTTTGATAAGGTCCCGCATAAGAGATTAGCGTGTAAAGTTAAGGCACATGGGATTGGGGGCAGCGTATTGACTTGGATAGAGAACTGGTTGGCAGACAGAAAGCAAAGAGTTGGAATAAACGGGTCTTTTTCCAAGTGGCAGGCAGTGACTAGTGGGGTGCCGCAGGGATCGGTCCTTGGACCCCAGCTATTCACAATATATATTAATGATCTAGACAAGGGAACTAGATGTAATATCTCCAAATTTGCAGACGCCATAAAGCTGGGTGGGCGTGTGTGGTGTGAGGAGGATGCCGAGAAACTCCAGGATGATTTGGACAGGTTGGGTGATTGGGCAAAAGCATGGCAGATGCAATATAATGTGGATAAATGTGAGGTTATCCACTTTGGTGGCAAAAACAGGAAGGCAGATTATTATCTGAATGGCAATAGATTGGGAGAAGGAGAAGTGCAACAAGACCTGTGTGTCCTTGTGCACCAGTCGCTGAAGGTAAGCATGCAGGTGCAGCAGGCGGTTAAGAAGGCAAATAGTATGTTGGCCTTCGTAGCGAGAGGCTTTGAGTACAGGAACAAGGATGTCTTGCTGCAGTTGTACAGGGCCTTGGTGAGACCACATCTTGAGTATTGTGTGCAGTTTTGGTCGCCTTATCTGAGGAAGGATGTTCTTGACATGAAAGGAGTTCAGCGAAGATTCACCAGGCTGATACCTGGGATGGCAGGAATGACGTATGAGGAGAGATTGGGACGATTGGGCTTGTACTCGCTGGAGTTTGGAAGAATGAGGGGATCTCATTGAAACTTATAACATTCTGACAGGATTGGACAGACTAGATGCAGGAAGGATGTTCCCGATGGTCGGGGAGTCCAGAACCAGGGGTCACAGTCTAAGGATAAGGGGTAAGCCATTTAGGACAGAAATTAGGAGGAATTTCTGCACCCAGAGAGTGGTGAACCTGTGGAATTCTCTACCACAGAAGGCAGTAGAAGCCAATTCATTAAATATATTCAAGAAGGAGTTGGATATATTTCTTAAAGCTAAAGGGATCCAGGGGTATGGGGAGAAAGCAGGGACTGGGTACTGAAATTGGATGATCAGCCATGATCGCATTGAATGGTGGAGCAGGCTCGAAGGGCCGAAGGGCCTACTTCTGCTCCTATCTTCTATGTTTCTATGTAAAACCCTTCATGATACTGAACATCTGTATCAAATCTCCTCTTAACCTTCTCTGCTATAAGGAGAACAATCCCAGCTTCTCCAGTCTATCCACTTAACTGAAGTCCCTCATTTCTGGTACCATTCCAATGAATCTTTTCAGCACCTTCTCTAAGGCATTGATATCCTTCCTAAAGTGTGGTGCCCAGAATTGAACACAATACTCCAGTTGAGGCCAAACAATTTAGTTTATATTGCCTCTCCTCATTATTCCTACCAAAATGCATCACTTCACACTTCTCTGTGGTAAATTTCATCTGTCATGTGTCTGCCCATTTAACCAGTCTATGTCCTTCTGAAGTCTGTTGCTATCCTCCTCATTGTTTACTACATTTCTGAGTTTCGTGTAATCTGCAAACTTTGAAATTACGACTTGTATGCCCAAGTACAGGTTGACGTAAGAAAACTACTGGGCACTTGGTCTAAGCATTAAACAAAGCTTTAATCAACTGTTTTACAACATGGAGGTCTAGTTGTGTCCTTCACTAGTTCCTGTTAAGAATGTCCTGCGCAAGCTGGGCCCGTGCCCGAGTATTTATACTCTCCCTGTACAGCGCCACCCGCAAGCCACTCAGTTGATTTATGTCACAGGTCATTAATATAGACCAAAAAGAGCAGTGGTCCTAATACCGATCCTTGGGGAACCCCACTGTATACTCCCCTCCAGTCTGAAAAACAAATGTTCACCACTACTCTGCTTTCTGTCCCTTACCCAATTTTGTATCCATGCTGCCACTGTCCCTTTACTCCCATGGGCTTTCATTTTGTTAACAAGTTTATTATGTGGTACTTTGTCGAACAAGCAGATTTTTGACATGTTGTTTGTTTTGTTTACTGTGAATAACCACATTCAATTTTGACAATAATTATTTTAATAAGTTATTTTTGCTATTTGAATGAGAATAATGGAACATTGTTTGACATTACAATATTTCATTTAAACAGGTTATTAAACTATAATGATGCAGAACAATATTCAATCATCTATTTCCACTTGATGATCTGATCAACACATGCACATGCCTCTTCTGAAACCTTCTTGCCTTTCCATCTGACCATATAGCTAACCAGGCACGAAACAGACCATCACTTCTGCATGCCCACTCCTTCTCGTCTGTCCATTTATGTAATGGAATTATTACAACACACTTTCAAACCTAAAGCAATTTCTACAAATTATTTGGATTACACAATAAAGATCTTTCACCACATTGAGTCCCTAATCTTTAAGTAGTTTATCAGCAATACTGCACAGATCCCTGGCTTTTCCTCCATGTATTGGTTTTGCGGTTTGTTCGATCTCCTCCAGCGTAATTTCACACTAATTCAATCAGCTCTCTAGTTAGACCATCACCTTTTTTGTCCCATGGTGGTAAACTTGAAGATTTAATATCTGATGAATTTAAAATCTGCTGAGTTGCTCATTACAACCATATATTTTCACATCTCATGAGCATTTTGAATATTTTATTTACATCAAAATGAACGAGTACTTTAAAAACACAAACCTGGAAGCTCTTCATAAATGTCTTCATCTATTGGCACTTGGCTGGGTTTGACATCTTTAATTTCTGGATCTATATCATCATACATTTCTTCATCGTCATCGTCTACTGGGATCATACCAGATTCTCTGTCTTTTTAAACAATTAAGTGAAAGGTTAGGTGCTGAAAAATACTGGGTAAATTAAAAAATGTTTAACAAAAATGTAAATCAATTTAAGTGACTCCTATACATATCCTCATCGATAGCAACAGTGATAGTTCCACTCAGTATGAGAATGTTTGCTCCCCTGGTTTGGAGGAATCATCAAACTGGGAGAGGGAGGATGAGAGTTAGGGCTTGGTTCAGGGTGGAATGTTGGTCAAGGAGAACTCTCTATTCTTCTTTGTACTATGGGATCTTTTATTCCATCTGAACCTTCAGAATAAGCAGATGGGGCCTCAGTTTAATATCTCATCCAAAGATGGCAGCTGAGCCAATGCAGCACTTTCTCAGTACTGCACTGAAGTGTCAGCCTAGATTATGTACTAAGGCCCAGGAATTATGTTTGAACTCACAACCTTATGACTCAGAGGAGACAGTGTTACTAACTGAGCCAGGCTGACAGGTGATACTGGGAGATACAACAGGTCAAAGAAGCAGAATGCTTCTTCTCTCTGACTCATTGTCTGTTTATTTTTGGACCACGGGTAGTTTCACTTCAGGATACCAATGATCCAGTTTCCCTTCAACTTGTATGCCAAAGAGCAGACATTGGGGCCAAAATTGGGTGCCTTTGCACCTCCCATTAGCACTTGGGCGCTAATGGGGCGCAACTGGCTTTGCGACTGGGAGCGGCGCCGACATTGACTCTCTCCATATTTGGCAGGAGTTTTACGGCGGCGCTACTGTGTAGCGCCCCAATCTCCTTCACCCGGAGATCATGACATCATCGCTGTGCGCATTGCTCTGGTAGCACCCTGGACCCAAAATTGACGTCCGCCCCTTGCGGCAGCGCTGGTCGAAAACACCAACAGCTGCAGGAGACATGCATTGGGTGGCCGACCGCTTTGGGGCAATGATTAAATGCGAGATGGCTGAGGTAAGTGGGAAAAAAAACTTACCGTTCCTGTTCTAGTTTTTTTTTGCGGGTTCCTGCCCGTGATCGGTCAGCCCGGCACTCTGCTCGAGTGCCGGGCTGATCGCGTGTTATCGCAGCTGCCTTGGTAGTCCAGGTAGGCACTTTTTTAATTGCAGAGCCTGCAGCGATGGCCCTTCCCTTTAAAGGAGGGAAGGAGCCTTTGAATGCGGCAGCTCTGCACGGCCCAGTGTGCAGCGCTGCTGAAGTCTCCACCCCACTCTCCGACAGTAGCGCCCTAAGAAGGAAGTGGAGCACTCCACTTCCCTCTTGTGGCGTTAAAACTCAATTTCGTGGTCGCCGGCGCTAAAGTTAGCGCCCAGGCGATGTTAGCGCCCCAAAATGGTCGATACCGAATTTCCCCCCCCCCCCAATTGTGCTTTCTGGTTAATCTATCACCCCAGAATGGCTCTCAAGCTTTGTTGATGCTTTTTGAACCTTTCTATAATATGTTCAATTTGCTTATCATAGAATCCCTTTCTGTTTCTGAGAAAGGTAAATCAAAGAAGCTGTTTTGGAAGTCAGCAAGGAAACCTTAACCAAATGTATTGGTGGAGTTTGATGCCTTGCAATGTATTAGTAGCTGGATCAAGGGCATCCATATAGTTAATAGTTGTAGCAGTTTAGAAGTTGCAGCAATGATATCTATGTTTGGCTGCACCATACTCCATATTACAGATGGCCCTCACATGGTAGTGGTGCCAGTCTGGGTAGCTTACGTGCAAGTTTCACCAAAAAAAATGACCTCCACATAGTGCCCTATGCATACAAATCTTACCCTAGGCTTTAATATTTTGAGCTGGATTTCCCTCTGGAGCGGTTTCATTGCCAGAGGAGGGCCGAGAAGGGACTTCTACCTGCCTCCCTCACCCTGCTACCAACCTGACCCATTTACTGGGTGAGGCCTAATTAACAATGCATGTGTGTTCCTGATGGGAATTATGTCACACAAAGGGATCTCCATCATTGTCAGGAAGGAGGAGAAGACACCAGTAAAGGGGGTGGAAGCACCCTGAAAATGTTTAATTTTTGTTTTTACAAAATGCATGAATTGCAGGTACCTTTGCTCCAACTATAGAGGTGACCACTGCCTGGCCCTCTCCCGCACATTACAAGTCTTCCTGCTGCCATAGCACAGACCATTGTTCCTCTTCTGATATCTGGGGTTGATGCACTTCAGTGGAGAGGCAGAGAAATCAGCCTGTTTCTTTAACCCCACCTCACTGCTATCATTTAAATGTGGTGAGCTGGTTCAAGGATTGGTCAGCCAGGTTCCTTACTTTTGGGGTGGGGAGAAGTGAAGAGGAAAATTTAAGGCACACGTTTCAGAGATGGGGATCCAGGCATAGACTTATCCATCCCATTTTTTGCTCCTACTGCTCTACTATCCCACCCAATTTCAGTTGGTATAAAATAAAAGCCTTGCATTTATATAGCGCCTTTCACGACCACTAGACGTCCTAAAGTGCTTTACAGCCAATGAAGTACTTTTGAAATGTAGTTACTGTTGTAATGTAAGATACCCGGCAGCCAACTTGCGCACAGCAAGCTCTCACAAGCAGCAATGTGATAATGACCAGATAATCTGTTTTTGTTAGATCTCCCTCAGTACTGCACTGGAGTGTCAGCTTAGATTTTTGTGCTCAAGTCTCCGGAGTGGGATTTCAACCCACAACCTTCTGACTCAGAGGTGAGAGTGCTACCCACTGAGCTACAGCTGACACTTTAGTGGGGAAAATCTAGGCCTTTGACTCTTTTTCTTGGGTATTAGAGCACTACATTAACTTGCCACAAGGGCACAAATGGGAGTGTCAGGGACAGCTTGTAAACCAATGATCTATCAAGTTCCCATGGAAACCAAATAGCCCAGCAGGCCTGGAAGCCACAATGGCTATGTGACAACATATGCAAAAGCCTATACAATCTTATTTTCCTGTTACACTGCGGATACCAGTATTAAATTTATATCATTTTTGGTGCGTTGCAAGATGATGGAATTACGCTGCACACTGACCATGCTCGCTGGCCAGAGAAAAAAAAAGACTTCTCAGATAAATGCAGAGTTCTGTTCATCAACTGCCAGTGAAAATTATATAATAAAATAAGTAACAAAATAGATTTCAAGAGAATGAAAGAGAGGTAGAAAGGTGTGGGAGGGAGTTCTTAAGAACAGAAGAACTAAGAGCAGGAGTAGACCATTTGGCTCTTCAAGCCTGCTCCGCCATTCAATAAGATCATGGCTGATCTTCTACCTCATCTCCACTTTCCTGAACTATTCCCATATCCCTTGATTCCCTTAATATTCAAAAATCTATCGATCTCTGTCTTGAATATACTCAACAACTGAGCTATCTGGGGTAGAGCATTCCAAAGATTCACCACCCTCTGAGTGAAGAAATTTCTCCTCATCTCAGTCCTAAATAGCCGATCCCTTATTCTGAGACTGTGACCCCTGGTTCTAGACCCCACAGCCAGGGGAAACATCCTCCCTGCATCTACCCTGTCAAGCCCTGTAAGAATTTTGTATGTTTCAATGAGATCACCTCTCATTCTTCTAAACTCGAGGGAATATAGGCCTAGTCTACTCAATCTGTCCTCATAGGACAATCCCCTCATCCCAGGAACCAGTCTGGTGAACCTTTGTTGCACTCCCTCTATGGCAAGTATATCCTTCCTTAGGTAAGGAGACCAAAACTGTACACAATACTCCAGGTGTGGTCTCACCAGGGCCCTATATAATTGCAGTAAGACGTTTTTACTCTTATACTCAAATCCTCTTGTAATAAAGGCCAACATACCATTTGCTTTCTAATTGCTTGCTGTACCTGCATGTTAACTTTCAGTGATTTGTATACTGTACAAGGACACCCAGGTCCCTCTGAACACCAACATTTCCCAATCTTGCAGCATTTAAAAAATACTCTGCTTTTCTATTTTTCCTACCAAAGTGGATAACTTCACATTTCTCCACATTATATTCCATTTGCCATGTCTTGCCCACTCGCTTAGCCTGTCTATATCCCCTTGAAGCCTCCTTGCATCCTCCTCACAACTTACATTCCCACTCAGCCTTGTATCATCAGCAAACTTGGATATATTACATTTGGACCCCTCATCCAAATCATTGATGTAGATTGTGAATAGCTGAGGCCCAAGCACTGATTCTTGTGGTACCCCACTAGTTACAGCCTGCCAACCCGAAAATGACCCGTTTATTCCTACTCTCTGTTTTCTGTCCATTACCCAATCCTCAATCCATGCTAGTATATTACCCCCAATTCCATGAGCCCTAATTTTGTTTAATAACCTCGTGTGGCACCTTATCGAATGCCTTCTGAAAATCCAAATACACCACATCCACTGGTTCCCCATATCTATTCTGCTAGTTACAATCTCAGAAAACTCTAACAGATTAGTCAAACATGATTTCCCTTTCATAAATCCGTGTTGTCTCTGCCCAATCGTATTATTATTTTCTAAGTGACCTGTTGAGAGTAGACCCAAAATGTCTTAAGGCTGTCCCACTATAATGGAGTGGAGTGTGGTGGTGGGGGGGTAGGAGGGGCAGCGGAGAGGAGGGGTTAAGCAAAGAAAGTCAGAGTCAAGAGGACCAGAGAGGATGCAAGAGGTAGGGTAGGGCAAGTCTATATAAGGATTTGTAGATAATTTGTAGATGAAAATTTTAAATTTAACACTGTGGATAGGGAGCCAGTACATGCAGTGAAGAAGGTGGTAATGGGTAAGCAGAACACAATGCGAGTTGCAGAATACTGCGACAAATTTGAGTTAATTTATTGGCGACAAGGAATAATGGTACTTATCAATAGAGTTATCTTCCACAGTTATTTTACAACTTAGCTATCAAAAGGACAGCGCAAATATTTTATGTAGTCAGTTTAATTCTCCTTAAGAACGCATTCCATTAACCGATCTACATTTTCCAATCGTAACGCTAATGGTAATGCATTTGAAAGGAATGGATTACTGTCGGTGTAACAATCAGGAAACCTACAATAACAGCAACAACTTGCATTTAAATAGGATGTTTTCCTATGGTAAAGGCCCTAAGGTGTTTCAAAGGAGCATAATCAGACAAAAAGTGACATGGAGCCAAAAAAGGAGATATTAGGATGGGTGACAAAAAACCTTAATTAAAGAGGTAGGTCTTAAGGAGAGTCTTAAAGGAGGAAAGCTTTAGGGAGGGAATGCCAGAGCCTAGGGCCTATATGGCAGAAGCCACCTATGATGAGGGCGAAGTGAGTGGGTAATGTACAAGAGGCCAGGAGTTGGAGGAATGCAGAGTTCTTGGAGGGTTGTAGGGATGGAGGAGGTTACAGAGATAGGGTGGGGCGAGGCAATTGAGGGATTTGAACACGAGGATGAGTGGGCAGTGGCGAGGCATTTAAAGAGATAGTTGGTGGTGGAGAGAAGAAGCCAGAGGTCATCCTTACATTCCAGGATATCCTATAGTAGTGAGCAGCTTTGCCAGATGAGAGCAGGACCTGATAGTGCTTGATATGGTCCAGCCAAATCTGGTGAGGAATGGCTAAACCAGTTGTGCGCCATATGTGTTCAAGTCTACGCCCCTTGGACATAAGGGAGCCAAGATTTAAAACTGGAGGAGGGTATAGAGTGGCGTTCCCCAAGGTTCAGTCCTAGGACCACTGCTATTTTTGATATACATTAATGACTTGCACTTGGGGAATACAGGGCACAATTTCAAAATTTGAAGATGATACAAACCTTGGTAGTGTAGTAAACAGTGAGGTAGTTAATAAACTATCTTTAATAGACATCATGATGAGACAGACAGGCTGGTGGAATTGGCGGACACATGGCAGATGAAATTTAACAGAGAAGTGGTAGGAAAAATGAGGCGAGACCATACATAGTAAATGGTACAATTTTAAAGGAGGTAACAGAGAGACCTGGGGTGTTTGTGCACAAATCTTTGAAGGTGGTAGGACAGGTTAACAAAACAGTTAATAACGCATATGGGATCCTGTGCTTTATAGAGGCAGGGCAGGATTTTCATTGGGCCGTGGAGGCGGGATTGGAGGCGTGTCGGGGGTTAAAATTGCAAAAACTGGCGTGCGGGCCCAACCCCTCCTCCAAGCAATTTTCATTAATTCGTGTCTAATGGTCCCATCTGTGTCCCGCCTCCAAGAGGCGGGATAGGCCGTTAAGGCCCTTAACAAGCACTAAATTGCGCCTATAATGCCACTTTGAAAGGCCTTTGCGATTTGAAACCCTTTTCCCACGTGAAACACGCCTGTTCTGAAACACGACGGTGAAACCTGGTGGGAGCACAATTGGATTGCTGACTATCAGCTGCAGCTCAACCATTAAAGAGGAGATTTGATCAGCCATCATTTGCAGGTGGCAGGACTTTGTAGTCTCAGGTCTGGGGGAACTTTTAGAAGGCATAACCACAGCTGTGGAAGTTTGGAGCCTGACACCCATCTCCAGTGTGACCTCCTGGGAAACCCCTCTCGCCACCTTCACTGAGCACTTCCTCAACTGAGGCATATACCAGAAGCATGGGAGCCATTTATTTCCTTCCCTTCTGGACATTAGATGAGGACGAAGACCAGATGCGGCACCAGCAGAACCAGGAACAACAGCAGCACCAACAGCAGCAGCAGCAACAGGAGTGCCAAGCTGCTGCTCACCCACCTGAAGCTGCACAGGCCAGAAGGGGCCAGCGCATGGAAGCCCGTCGGCGCAGGAGATACCCCCCAAACAGGGTCTACAGACACAGGGTCAGCTACCTCAACATGTCTGAGCAGCAGTGCCACAGGCGGCTCAGACTTTCGTGAGAGGTAGTGGGTGACATCTGCGCAATGCTGCAACAAGACCTGCAGGCCAGAGGACCAGGTGGACAACCCTTACCAGTGGCCATCAAAGTCACCATCGCACTCAACTTTTTTGCCTCGGGCTCATTCCAGGGATCAGCAGCAGACATCAGTGGCATCTCCCAGGCGGCCGCACACACTTGCATCACGCAGGTAACCGATGCCCTCTTTGCCATCACTCACAATCACATCCATTTCACCAAGGATCACGCAAGTGTCACGGTGCGTGCGGTTGGATTAGCTAATCTGGCAGGCTTTCCAAGGGTGCAGGGCGTCGTTGACTGCACACACGTGGCCCTTAAGGCACCCATCGCAATTCAGGTATTTTTGTCAACCGCAAGGGCTTCCACTCCCTTAACGTCCAGCTGGTGTGTGACCACAAGAAGGAAATTTTGCATGTTTGTGCCAAGTACCCTGGCAGTTGCCATGGCTCCTTCATACTGCGCCAGTCTAGTATGCCTCTGCTATTCAGTCCACCAGACCAACTTAACAGATGGCTACTTCGAGACAAGGGCTATCCCCTGAAGACGTGGCTAATGACGCCTTTGAGGAGCCCATCCAACAAAGCTGAGGAGAGCTACAACTCCAGCCACATGTCCACCAGAGCCATAATCGAACAAACCATTGGTTTGCTGAAGATGCGCTTCAGATGCCTGGATAGATCAGGTGGAGCCCTGCAGTACTCAGCAGCCAGGGTCTCCAGAATTGTCATGGTTTGCTGTGCACTTCACAACATGGCACAGTGTCATGGCTTGCAGATTCCTGAGGACCAAGTGGCTCCTCACATATCCTCCTCAGATGAGGAGGAGGAGGAGGAGGAGGAGAGCGAAAACGAACATCTTGCAGAGGCCCATCAACCAGTGGCAGCATTACACGCCGGGATGCAAGGAACGCAGGCACCTTGGCCAGATTTGCTTAGCCTAGCCAATCAAGCACTTTTGCCTCGCAGCTTCTTACCTGAGCATCGACAATGGCCAAGGACCAGCGGATTCCTAGCAATTTGACCACCATACTGACAATTGCAAGTAATCCTAAGCCCTCAATGTGAAAGTCCCATTTGCGAAATGACACACGCCACAACTACAGCAGGAGCCATCAGATTTTTCATTTACATTATTCATCTGATGGCTTTTTCACAGAAAACATCAAATTTCACCCAAGTGCCTACCCTTGTGACTATTTGTGCAGTATCTTTCTCTTACACGTGCTCCTACGTGGTGCTTCCCCGATGGCTTCAGCAGATGTGGAGGCCCCTTGCTCACTTTCCTGCTGCTCCTGTCTCGAGGGCCTTTGGCGGGCGTCCTCTGGGGTTGCAAACCTGTGAGGGCTCAGCAACAGTCTGCTGCTCCTGCGGCTGTGCAGGGGTCGAGACGCTGATCTCAGATAGGTGTGGACTCTGGTGGGGCTCTGACCGAGAGCTCTGCAGTGGCATGGAAGTGTGAGCGCTTGGAGAGGAGCCCCCACTTCCTTGATGTCTGCCACCAACTTCCCTCTCATGTGTCGGGTCCCCCTCAGCTCTTGCAAGTGGCTTGAGAGCACCTTGCTGCACATCAGGGGGGCCATGGGAACCCGTATCTGCACTGGCAGTCCTACTCACTTCCATGAAGGTCTGCTTTCTCTGTTCAATAGATGACCATCGCTCCTCCAGAGATGTCATTCTATTCTGAACACTCACCATTTTTTCTGCACTCTGGCGATTTATCGCCTCCATGGAGGTTGCCATCCTTTCCATGGTGATGCGTTCATGCGCCAATGACTCCACAAAGGCTCTGCTCATGTTCGCTACGGACTCCTCCATTCGCTCCACACTCGCAGCGACCCTAGAGACAAAACCTGCCAGAGACTCCTGCATCGGTTGCTGGAGTTCCAGCACCGCTGATCTTATGTTTGGACCCAGAGGCAGAGGGTCAACATGCAGCTGAACCGAGCTGGCAGAGTCCTGCGCCCTCCAACTAGGATTCTCCACTGCTGTCCCTGTCTCCACAATCTGCTGAACTGTGATACACCAGGTGACCACACTACTCTATGTCCCGAAGGTCCCACCGAGGTGTGAGTGTCTGCGCTGGTGCTGGGTGCGCTGAATTCTGCTGACGCTGCGCCCTCAGAGGTTGCAGCTTCCTCTGAGGAGTCTTGAGGCTCATGCTGTTCCTCCTGGCTAGTGGGGACGGGTGCTTGCGATGGTCCTGTGGGGGAGTAAAGGAAAGAGTCAGAGGTGTGATGCCAAGATACATGCACATTGCATATTGCAGATGATCATTAGTCCATCTGTTAGAGCTTCCATCTGTTAGAGCTTCAGAATCATTATCAGCGACTCATGCAATGTCAATGAGAGAGATGGAAAACTATTCTGTCACCAGCTTGCTGTGATGCACCCCTCTGTCTGTCCCCCACTTGCGCATTTTCCTCCACTCCTATGATCTCCAGGACCGCCTCCTTCCAGGGGGCGAGGTGGGCTACTGAGGGTGGCCCTCCTCCTGTCCTCGCTCTTTCTCGCTTATCGTGAGCTCTCTTTTCCTGCAATGAGGGAGACAAGTGGACGTTGAGTGAAAAAGGAGTGAGTGTAGAGATTCCATAGCATAGATACTTAGAAGGAGACAAAGATGGAGTGAGGTGGCAAGACCAAGGGCCCTCCCTGTGTGTTGTCAGTTGTTTTCATAGCATCACAGTGATAGGGAGTGTGAGGGCTGCATAGTCGAATAGTTAGGTGAATGTGACCATAGAGAGGGAATGGGTAAGGGTGCATGGATGTCAGTGTCAAGTGGGATGTGGAGGAAGAGATTGCTAAAGCTGAGCGCTGGTGAGGAAAGGCAATGGGGATCAGATTGAGGGTGATGGGAAATTCATACTCACTTTTCCAGTGCACAGGTCATGAAATCTCTTCCTGCATTGAATCCAGGTTCTGCGGGTTACTGATAATGAGTTGACCTCCTCTGCCACCTGGATCCACACAGCCTTGGTCTGCTGGGGAGGCTTCTTCCTCCCTGAAGGGAAGAACACCTCTTTATGAGCTCTTGCTCCCTCAACTAAAGCCTGCATCAAACCTCGGAGCAGCCCTAGGTCTCTGGCTGGCCATTCTGCCTCCAGGTCCCTGTAGCATGAAAGGCCAAAAGGTTGGCAGTCTGCAGAAGAAGCAAGGCTTGTTGCAGACCTTAAATGCAGCAGCAATGATGACGTCATCGGAGGCGACTTTCAGACTGGAAAAACTCATTTGCCATGGGTTCTCACACGTTAGAACTCAATTGGCCAATTAAGTTAAAATCGCATCAATCTCCCACATCGATTTAGATTTGGTGGATAACACGAAATGCAGATTAAACGACCCCAGCTGGTCCCTGAATTAAAATCCAGCCCATAGAGTACAAAAGCCAGGAAGTTATGCTAAACCTACGTAAAACACTAGTTCGGCCCAAGCTGGAGTATTGTGTCCAATTCTGGGCACCATACTTTAGGAAGGACGTGAAGTCTTTTGAGAAGATACAGAAGAGATTTACTAGAATGGTTCCAGGAATGAGGGATTACAATTATATGGATAGACTAAAGAAGCTGGGGTTGTTCTCCTTGGAGCAGAGAAAGGTAAGTGAAGATGTGATAGAGGTGTTTAAAATCATGAAGGATTTAGATAGAGTAAATAAAGAGAACCTGTTTCCAATGGCTAAAGGGTTGATAATGAGAGGGCACAGATTTAAGGTGATTGCCGAAAGATCCAGAGGCGACATGAGGAAAAACTTTTATGAAACGAGTGGTTAGGATTTGGAATGCACTGCCTAATAGGGTGGTGGATACAGATTCAATAGTAACCTTCAAAAGGGAACTGGATAAATACTGCAAGGAGAAACAATTGCAGGGATATGGGGAAAGAGCAGGGGAGTGGGACTAACTGGATTGCTCTTTGAAAGAGCCGGTGCAATCTCAATGGGCCGAATAACCTCCTTCTGTGCTGTACTATTCTGTGACTCTATAAGATAGGAGGCGTACCAGGGGGGACAACCAGGGTGGGAGAGAGTAAGGGTTTTACTGGGGACAAGAGCATAAAATGTGGAGGTGAGGCGGTGATTGAGCAGATCGATAGCTGTAGAAGAATCGTGATGAACGGAGCATCAAAGGCTAGATAGTTGGAAGTTTGAAAGTGTCAATGTAAGTGACTTGGTTTGGCGGGCGGAGAGTGGGGGTGGGGGAGTGTTTCCAGGGTCAATTGCAGAAGAAAGCGAGATTAGAAGGGGAAATGGGGATGTGAGTGGTCAGGGATACAAAGAAGTGAACCAAGATGGCCTTGTCTGTGATTGAGACATAGAAACATAGAAGATAGGAGGAGTAGGCCATTCGGCCCCTCGAGCCTGCTACGCCATTTAATGAGATCATGGCTGATCATCCAAATTCAGTACCCAGTCCCTGCTTTCTCCCCATATCCCTTGATCCCTTTAGCCTTAAGAAATATATCTAACTCCTTCTTGAATATCATTTAATGAATTGGCCTCAACTGCCTTGTGTGGTAGAGAATTCCAAAGGTTCACCACTCTCTGGGTGAAGAAATTCCTCCTCCTCTCAGTCCTAAATGGCTTACCCCTTATCCTTAGACTGTGACCCCTGGTTCTGGACTCCCCTGCCATCGGGAACATCCTTCCTGCATCTAGTCTGTCTAGTCCTGTTAGAATTTTATAAGTTTCCATGAGATCCCCTCTCAATCTTCTAAACTCCAGCGAATATAAGCCTAATCGACCTAATCTCTCCTCATACGTCATTCCTGCCATCCCAGGTATCAGTCTGGTGGGTGAATCTTCGCTGCACTCCCTCCATGGCAAAAACATCCTTCCTCAGATAAGGCGACCAAAACTGCACACAATACTCAAGGTGTAGTCTCACCAAGGCCATGTACAACTGCAGCAAGACATCCTTGCTCCTGAATCCTCTCGCTATGAAGGCCAACATACCATTTGCCTTCTTAACCGCCTGCTTACCTTCAGCGACTGGTGCACAAGGACACCCAGGTCTCGCTGCACTTCCCCTTTTCCCAATCTATTGCCGTTCAGATAATAATCTGTCTTCCTGTTTTTGCCACCGAGGTGGATAACCTTGCATTTATCCATATTATACTGCATCTGCCCAATCACCCAACCTGTCCAAATCATACTGGAGTTTCTCTGCATCCTCCTCACAGCACACACCCACCCAACTTTGTGTCGTCTGCAAACTTGGAGATATTACATTTAGTTCCCTCGTCTAGATCATTAATATATATTGTGAGTAGCTGGGGTCCTAGCACCGATCCCTGCGGTACCCCACTAGTCACTGCCTGCCACTCGGAAAAAGACCTGTTTATTCCAACTCTTTGCTTCCTGTCTGCCAACCAGTTCTCTATCCAAGACAGTACCTTACCCCTAATCCCATGTGCTTTACCTTTGCACGCTAATCTCTTATGCAGGACCTTATCGAAAGCCTTCTGAAGGTCGAAATACACCACATTCACTGGTTCTCCCTTATCTATTCTACCAGTTACATCCTCAAAACATTCCAGTAGATTAATCAAGCATGATTTACCTTTTGTAAATCCATGATGACTTTGTCCGATCCTGTCACTGTTTTCCAAGTGCACTGCTATTACATCTTTTATAATGGACTCTAGCATTTTCCCCACTACCGATGTCAGGCTTACCGGTCTATAATTCCCCGTTTTCTCTCTACCACCCTTTTTAAATAGTGGGGTTACATTAGCTACCCTCCAATCCATGGGAACTGTTCCAGAGTCCATAGAATTTTGGAAGATGACCAGCTTGCATCTACTATTTCTAGGGCCACTTCCTTAGGTACCCTAGGATGTAGATTATCAGGCCCTGGGGATTTATCAGCCTTCAATCCAGTCAATTTCCCAAACACCATTTCCCTACAAATACTGATTTCATTCAATTCCTCCTTCTCATTAGACCCTATGTTCCCCGACATCTCTGGGAGGTTATTTATGTCCTCCTTTGTGAATACAGAACCAAAGTATGTATTTAATTGGCCTGCCATTTCCTTTTTCCCCATTATAAATTCCCCTGATTCAGACTGCAAGGGACCTACGCTTGACGTCACCAATCTTTTTCTCTTTACATATCTATAGAAGCTTTTACAGTCAGTTTTTATGTTCCCTGCAAGCTTACTCTCGTAATCTATTTCCCCCCTCTTAACTAATCCCTTTGTCCTCCTTTGCTGAATCCTAAACTGCTCCCAATCCTCAGGTTTGCTGCTTTTTCTGGCTAAATTATATGTCCTCTCCTTGGATCTTATGCTATCCCTAATTTCCCTTGTTAGCCATGGTTGAGTCACCTTTTTTGTTTTATTTTTATGCCAAACAGGGATTAACAAATTCTGTAGTTCATTCATGCGATCTTTAAATGTTTGCCATTGCCTATCCACCGTCAACCCTTTTAAGTAACATTCCCCAATCCATCCTAGCCAACTCATGCCTCATACCATCGTAGTTTCCTTTATTTAAATTCAGTACCCAAGTCTCTGAATCAACTACTTCACTCTCCATCTTAATGAAGAATTCTATCATATTATGATCGCTCCTCCCCAAGCGGCCTCGCACAAGATTGCTAATTAATCCTTTCTCATTACATAATACCCAGTCTAAGATGGCCTGATCGCTAGTTGGTTCCTCGACATATTGGTCCAGGAAACCATCCCGTATACACTCTAGGAATTCCTCCTCCACAGTATTGTTACTAATTTGGTTAGCCCAATCTATACGTAGATTAAAGTCACCCATGATAACTGCTGTGCCCTTACTGCACGCGTCTCTAAATTCCCGTTTAATGCCAACTCCAACCTCAGCATTACTGTCGGATTAGAGAAGGTATGTGAGATGGCGAGGTCGAGGGGGTGGGCGTCAATATGGGTAAGAGAGTTTATCTGGAGGGAGAGGTTAAGGTAGGACAGGAGGACAGTGAACTCAGAGGAGGGTGGGCTAGGTGAGTTGAGATGGAGGTTGAAATTACCGAAGATGAGAATTTGCTCAGTGCAGAGACTAAAGGAGGAAAGAAGTGAGGATATCTGTGAGAAACTGGGCATGCTGGTTGGATGGGGATTAAAGAATGCAAATCTTAAAGGAGATGTGAGAGGGGTGGAACAAGGGAGAAGATGCCAGAGGAGTCAGAGACCCAGGTGAGGCCCACAAAGCACTGCGGCAGTTTGGGCAGGGCAGGTGGTGGAAGGTATAGCCATGCGGGGAGGGTTCAATAAAGGACAAGGTGTCATCACTCGTGAGCCAGTTTTCCAACAAGGCCATAACATCAATTAAATCATCCACAGTAAGGTCATAGATGGAAAGGGCCTCGTTCATAATTGAACGGACATTCTGGAGGGCGATGCAGTGATTGTTGATCCACTTGCAGATGAAAGCCAGCATTAGGTTGATCCAGGGGTCCAACGGAGCTGAGTAGTGGCCTCAGTGGTTAGCACTGCACACCAACAGATCCAGTATACTAGCAACAATCGGAAGCAGCCAGAAAGTGGCAGAGCAACCTAAGCCAGTGTTTTGGTTCCACATCTGTTTTAGCTCTTACCTTTTAATACAAATTGAAGCTGTTCAACCCATTCTTCTGCCTCACTTGAAGTAGCTGCAGCAAACTGAAACATTTGAAACTAAAGTTAAACCTTGTAAGAAATCAAAAATACATATGCTGCCAGAAATTTTGCTTCCAATGTTCAGCAGGTCTTTTCTGTGAAAGGATGTTTGGAATTATGTTCAGTTTAATTTAGACAAATTTAAGTAATTGAAGCAATGGATGACAGTTTAAATTCTGAACAGCAGCTGGCAACTGTGTGAAAACTGTTCCTCTTCATCAATGTCAAATGCAAAACTGATGAAAAAAATTTACCCTCGGCAATTAAGAGACATCAGTGCTTTCCTTTAAACTGCTATATACCACCCTCCAAAAATGTCCTTGTCAGAGTCAGCCACTCAACCTGACAACTTAATGAACTGGCTTTCAACAGAAATCTTAAATGTAAGAACTTATTACACTAACAGTCTGTATCATTACTGACTGATTGAAATATTCCATTAAATGTCTTGTCTACATTAGATGTCACTTCCTTACACGGTAAAGATTTTGGTACTTTTTTTGTTAAAAATGCCAAAACTAATTAATGAGAATAATTTTGGCTTAGAGAACACCATTCTACATCACTGGTATGCATCTGTTTAAATATTTGCTCACTTTTAGGAAATTGTTACATAAGAGTACAAAAGAGTACCACATGGAATAGCCTTTGCTGTTTACAGACATAAAATAACATTAAGTCCCACTGATTATCACCAGGTGAACACAATGGTTTTCCAGGTTACTTGGAACATGGCAGACTTCTTTGGCAACAGATTAAGGTTGAGCATACACCATCATATCACTGGGTTTGTGGAAACCAGTACCCAAACAAAAGTGCTAATATTTGGCAGTGCAAAGCAACTAAACAAACACGTTCAACTTTTGTGAAACTATTAGTAGCTTAATACAAAGTAGGTTAGTATTTAAATCAATGCATAAAGAAATTGCAGATGTTTAATACACTTTATCAGAAGCAGCTAAAGTTGCCTTTCCACAATTTGAGCATTCATGAACAGTGACATGGAACTCAATCCCTAAATGTCAAGAGCATTTGTTAATTTATGGGCAAAGTCAACCCCATTCCTTTTTACATGCCACAGAATGTGCATCGAGAGGGCTCAAGATATACAATTCTTAAAGTAACCTCCTCTGAGGATTTAAAGTGTGAAGCCTAGATTTCATGTACGTATACCAAACCAAATACTGTATCAGTTTTCACAGCTGATAATTTATGTTCTTGTTATATTGTCCTGGAAATTACAGTCGGAAGTTTGCCGCCCGCATACGCCTCTGAACCGTAAGAAAAGTACGTACTTACCTGCTGCCTCTGGAGCTTCGGACTCTTGCCGTCCTAGGCCTGCAGGTATTTGCCTGCATAAAGGCCCACACATCCCAGGGGCGCATGCGGTTCGCAAGCGTCCCTGGGATCACGTGGGCCAGGCCAACCAATGACAAAGGGGGATTCCTATTCCAAAGGGGGTAGTAGCTGGTGATCTTCAAATGTTAAGTGACATGAATATAAATTTTTGTATTTGGACAGATGCTGTTGTTTGCAGGGTGCAAGGACTGAAACATTTGTTGGACATGACTGTTAATGCAGGTGAGCATGAATTGCTCAACCGAAGTCCTTTTCAGTGAACTTCTTCGAAACAGCTCTGGCTGCAGTTGGACCACTCCTGCTTCATCACCATGCTATGTGCTATCAGTGTCCTCTCCCTCATTATGATGAAGACCCTCCTCCAATGGTGGCTCCATGTGGTTGTCCCCATTACAAAATTATGCAGTATCCAGCCAACCACAAGCCATGACACTCTTTCGCCCACCTAGTTGACAACTTACTTCATTTTCTGGGGGCATAGTTCCTGCAAGCCAGAGCTGGTGCCTGCAAAAAGCCACCAGACACATCCAGGCATCTGAATCATTGTCTGAAGACTTCAATTGTCTGCTCGATGAAGGCTCTAGTTGATTCATGGATCTAACTGTAGCAGTGTTCTTCTGCCAAGTATGGGCTCCTAGGAAAAATCATACGGCAGGTATGCAGGAAATAGCCCTGGTTTCCATGCAGCCAGTCTTTAACTTGCTATGCAGGGACAAACAATAGGGTATGGATAATTGATGCAATATACAATCATAGGAAAACAGGCACACACTGGAGTTGCTAGTCATCACACACCTGCTGCACGTTAATGGAGTAGGTACATTGTGTGAAAGAACTTGCAGGGTGATGTGGGTGCAGTCAATTACACCTTTGACTTGGGCGAATCTTGTGATCTATGCAAACTGCAGAGCCCTGTACTGCTGCATCTGGATGTCCATGGGGAAAGTGATGAATATGTTTTCTCTAGCTAATAAGGCATCAGTCACTTGTTTAATACAAGCATTGGCTGCAGACTGACTGATGTTGCTGATAGCCCCTTTGCTTCTGGTTCTGTCCAGATTCCTAAAGAAGTTGAGGGCTGCAGTGGTCTTGACTGCAGCAGGCAATGCTCTTCTAGATGTGGCAGTTAGCTGCAGGTCTTTTTGCAGGAGATGACACAGCTCTGCCACTGACTCCCTGGAGAATCAAAGCTTCCTTAAGCAATGTTCCTCTGAAAACTGCAGGTATGTTGTTCTGGGTCTATGAACTATGGTGGGAGTGTAAGGATTCCTCAGAGCATCTCTACTTCTGTTTGTTCTCCCTCCAGCTGCAGCTCAGTTTGTTCCTACCTCTTTCACCTCCTCCTGCTCCCAGAGTGGGATTCCTACAAAAATATCAAGCAAGAGATAACGACAATGCCAGAAGCCCCTGACAATTCCGAGCCTTGGTCAGACCCCATGTGGGGTACTGCGTTCAGTTCTGGGCACTGCTCCTCAGGAAGGATAGATTTGCCTTGGAGGGGGTGCAGCACAGATGCCCCAGAATGATACTGGAGATTAGAGGGTTAAACTAGGAGGGCAGGCTGCAGAAACCTGGCTTGTATTTCCTTCTATATAGAAGGTTGAGGGTGATCAGATTAAGGTGTTTACATTTTTTTAAGGATTTGATAGGGTAGATAGAGAGAAACCATTTCCTCGGATGGGGGAAATCCAAAATCTTAAAATTGGAGCTGGGCCATTTAGGATAGAAATCAAGAAGCATGTTTTCACCTAAAGGGTAGTAGAAATCTAGAATTATCACCCCCAAAAGGCTGTGGATGGTGGGACAATTGAAGCTTACAAGACTGAGATCAATAGATTTTTGTTAGGTAAGGATAGCAAGGAATATGGAGCCAAGGCCAGTAAATAGAGTTGAGGTACAGGTCAGCCATGATCTAATTGAATGGCAGAGCAGGCTCGAGGGGCTGAATGGCATACTCCTGTTCCTATCTTCCTACAATAGTGATAATGAGCACTTTCATAGAATCATAGAAATATACAGCACAGAAGGAAGCCATTCGGTCTATCATGCCCGTGCTGGCTCTACGAAAGGGCTATACAATTAGTCCCACCCTGCTGCCCTTTCCCCATAGCCCTGAAAAATTTTCCCCTTCAATTTTCTTTTGAAAGTTATTATTGAATCTGCTTCCACCACCCTTTCAGGCAGTGCATTCCAGATCCCAACAACTCACTGCGTAAACTTTTTTCCACCATGTCGCCTTTGTTCTTTTGCCAATTTGCTTAAATCTGTGTCCTTGGTTACTGACCATTCTGCCACTGGAAACAGTTTCTCCTTATTTATTCTATCAAAACTATTCATGATTTTGAACACCTCTATCAAATATCCTCTTAACCTTCTCTTCTCTAAGGAGAACAATCCCAGTTTCTCTAGTCTCTCCACTTTACTGAAGTCCGTCATCCCTGGTACCATTGTGGTAAGTCTCCTCTGCATCCTAAGGCCTTGATAGCCTTCCCAAAGTGTGGTGCCCAGAATTGGCCACAATACTCCAGCTGGGGCCTAATCAGTGTTTTATTAAGGTTCAGCATACCTTCTTTGCTTTTGTACTCTATACCTCCATTTATAAGGCCAAGGATCCCATATGCCTTTTTGACAGCCTTCTCAACTTGTCCTGCCACCTTCAAATATTTCTGTACATACACCCCCAGGTGTCTCTGTTCCTGCACCCAATATAAAATTGTACCATTTAGTTTATAGTACCTCTCCTCATTCTTCCTACCAAAATGTATCACTTAACACATCTCTGCATCAAATTTAAAGTCTGTCTATGTCCTCCTGAAGTCTGTTACGATGCTCCTTACTGTTTACTACATTGCTGAGTTTCATGTCATCTGCAAACTTTGAAATTATGCCTTGTATACCCAAGGATAGGTCATTAATATATATGAAAAAGAGCAGTGGTCCAACACCGACCCCTGGGGGACACCACGGTACACTTAGTCCAGTCTAGTCCACTACTCTCTGCTTTCTGTCCCTTAGCCAATTTTGTATCCATACAGCCACTATCCCTTTAATCCCATGGATTTCAATTTTGCTAACAGGTCTATTATGTGGCACCATATCAAACATCTTTTGAAAGTCCATATACACATCAACCGCACTACCCTAGTCAACCCTCTCCATGATTTCATCAAAGAACTCAATCAAGTTCATCAAACATGATTTGCCTTTAACAAATCTGTGCTGGCTTTCATTTATTAATCCAATATTTTTCCAAGTGCCAATTAATTTTGTCCAAGAGTATTGTCTCTAAAATTTGCCCCACCACCAACATTAAGCTGACTGGCCTGTAGTTGCCGGGTTTAACCCTCTCCCCTTTTTTGAACAGGGGTGTAACATTTGCAATCTTCCAGTCCTCGGGCACCACTCCCATATCTAAGGAGGATTGGAAGATTGTGACCAGAACCTCCACAATTTCCACCGTTACCTCCCTCAGCAACCCTAGGATGCATCCCATTTGGACTGAGTGACTTTTCTACTTTGAGCACTGCCAACCTTTTAAGTACTTCCTCTATATCTATTTTTATCCCATCCAATTTCTCTACTATTTCCTCCTTCACTGTGACATTGGTAGTACTGTATCCTTTTCTTTAGTGAAAACAGATGCAACGTGCTGATTTAGTATCTCAGTCATGCCCTCTGCCGCCACAAGATTTTTTTTTTTTTAATTCATTGATGGGATGTGGGCGTCGCTGGCTAGGCCTGCATTTAGTGCCCATCCCTAATTGCCCTTGAGAAGATGGTGGTGAGCCGCCTTCTTGAACCGCTGCAGTCCATATGGTGTAGGTACACCCACAATGCTGTTAGGAAGGGAGTTCCAGGATTTTGGCCCAGCGACAGTGAAGGAACGGCAATACAGGTCCAAGTCAGGATGGTGTGTGGCTTGGAGGGGAACTTGTAGGTGGTGATGTTCCCATGCGTCTGCTGCCCTTGTCCTTCTAAGTGGCTTGGAAGGTGCTGTTGAAGGAGCTTTGGCGAGTTGCTGCAGTGCATCTTGTAGATGGTACACACTGCAGCCACAGTGCGCTGGTGGTGGAGGGAGTGAATGTTGAAGGTGGTGGATGGAGTGCCAATCAAGCGGGCTGCTTTATCCTGAATGGTGTCGAGCTTCTTGAGTGTTGTTGGAGCTGCACTCATCCAGGCAAGTGGAGAGTATTCCATCACACTCCTGACTTGTGCCTTGTAGATGGTGGAAAGGCTTTGGGGAGTCAGGGGGTGAGACACTCGCCGCAGAATTCCCAGCCTCTGGCCTGCTCTTGTAGCCACAGTATTTATATGGCTGGTCCAGTTCAGTTTCTGATCAATGGTAACCCCCAGGATGTTGATAGTGGGGGATTCAGCGATGGTAATGCCATTGAATGTCAAGGGGAGATGGTTAGAGTCTTGCTTGTTGGAGATGATCATTGCCTGGCACTTGTGTGGTGTGACTGTTACTTGCCACTTGTCAGCCCAAGTCTGAATGTTGTCCAGGTCTTGCTGCATATGGACACGGACTGCGTCAGTATCTGACGAGTCTCGAATGGTGCTGAACAGTGTGCAATCATCAGCGAACATCCCCACTTCTGACCTTATGATGGAGGGAAGGTCATTGATGAAACAGCTGAAGATGGTTGGGCCTAGGACACTGCCCTGAGGAACTCCTGCAGTGAAGTCATGTGATTGAGATGAATGACCTCCAACAACCACAACCAACTTCCTTTGTGCTAGGTATGATTCCAACCAATGGTCCCTAATCGGCCACACCCTTCCTTCGACTACCTTTTTACTATTTATATGTTTATAAAAAGACTTTGGGATCCCTTCCATGCTAATCTATTCTCCTACACTCTCTTTGCCCTCTTATTTCCTTTTTCAGTTCTCCCCTGTACTTTTTGTATTCCGTTTTGATCTCTCCTGAAATATGATCCTGACATTTATCATTTACTCCTTTTTCTATTTCATTTTAATCTCTATGGCCCGGAATTTGCACTAGCAATGACAGCAAAACTGTCAGCACTCCCCGTCATTACTGTGTAAAAATGACAGCAACTTCTGGCGTCTGCACATGCGCAGTAAATGTGGAAATCCAGAAGTTGCCGTCAGTGATTCCCTGCTCCTCCACAGGGTGCTCTGTTGCAGTTTTCACAGATATAATCAACACAGAATCAGTGAATTGACGTGAACTTCAATTTCTACGCACTTTTCTCATTGTAAAAAAAATTAAATAAGCCTTGTTTAATCAGGTGTAACTAAGTTTTTAATGGCATACTAAGTCATAATTACTGCTGACCAACTTCTCTGGCCCTGAAAAACTAATTTTACCAGTGTGGAGTCTCATTCCCTCAGAACATCTGAAAACTGCATGATTTTTAAAATAAGAATTAATTTTTATTTTATTTTTTAAAGTATATGATATTTCAACTTCTACCTTAATCCCATGTGTATGTCACTATCTTTATTTCGCTTTCTGTACAATGATTAAAATGTGAATTATAATCCCTGCTTTTTACTTCCTGCTTTGCTGTCTGAGAATTCTTCAATCTGATTGGCTGATCAGCCTGCCTGCTGCTTGTATTGTTGCTGGTTGCCGCAGATGGTGCCAAATTCAAATTCACATCAGAATAGAAGAAATCCATGTTCCAGAGCCCACTAAATCTTTGTGGGCAGCTTTTTTTGAAGTCTGTTCTGATCAAAGGTCATCGACTTGAAACATTAACTCTGTTTCTCTCTCCACAGATGCTGCCTGACCTGATGAGTATTTCCAGCATTTTCTGTTTTCATTTCAGATTTCCAGCATCTGCAGTATTTTGCTTTTGTACAATCTTAACATAATTATTTTTGAAATACAGTCCTAAACTGGTAGGTTTAGAAAAATTGAGGATTTAAAACTGTTTAAAAGCAGTTTATTATGCTTAGCCTTGGAGTCCCTACGTGTCATTTAATATTCAGTTGTTTCACGTAACTTTTCAACCAGCCAGGTGCGACAGCTAGTCATTAAATAGTAGGTAACCAATACCTGATTTTCTGAGTCCAAATGATGTGTCAATTGAAACCAATCTTGTAATCCCCATTGATTTGGAGTTCGTTAATCCCTATGCATTTCACACCATGCATACCACCACACTTGATCTGCTAAACTGAATTTAGAGTTTTTGTGAAACCAGTTGATGGAAGGATCTGAGATCAATGGGGTTACATAATCCTCATGCATTTAACATACTGCACACTTCACCTGCAGAAGGATTAATGAGTTGCAAATCATTGGGACTCAGAGCCCTTAATATTGATACACCAGAGATAGGTTCCAATTAGATAGGGGAAACCATTTAAGGAAGGCAATCAAGAGAACTACGGCAGGAGAGAAATTCTGTGGTTACAGAATTATGAAGCACTAGGGGCTACAAGTTTGTCTCATATGAGTTAGCATATATTGGTTAATATACCTCATTTCCATTAACATTGTAACTGTAACAAAGGCAAAAGTGTTTGTGAACTTTTGTGACATTTTATTATCAGTTTTGAACTGATAGTGGAGCATGCCTTTCAAGTATGGCATAACAATCACTTAAGGATATTGCTAAATTGAATCAACTCAATGAATATTATATACAGTTAGAAGAAACATCACTAAGTACAATTGGAGTTGTGCAGCCTAGAAAGTGTGAGCAAGTATCTTGCACAGTGGTTTCCTTTGCATTCTCATCAGTTGCTAATACTTGGAAGATTATCAACTAGGAAAAGAAATATTAGAAGATGGTTGAACATCTTCCTCTTTTTGTCTCACCTACTAGATCAATATTTCTAAAATGAGATCACCTCCTAATGAAGGCCTGAAAGAGGCCCACCTTGAAATAGTCCCTGGGTAGTGTTCCTTATTGCCTTACTTCACTTTCAAGCTTTTAAATGCCAGAAAAAATGGCAACATTAGCAAGTATTGTGCTGTATGTTTTTAATGGTCATATATATTATTTTGATTGTCTTATTGCAGAATTAAGTATTCTGGTATGATGGAAATAAAATCAATTATTACAAGTGTGATTGTTAGATGGGGTGTGGTGAAAGGCAGGTAGAACCAAAATTTGCACTCTAAATTTAACCCTATAATTGTTTGTAGTATGATACTTTTGGCAATGATTTCTTCTGATTGTCTGTACCCTGTCAATTACACCAAGCTCCTATCCGTGGCAAATCTGCAGAGACGTTTATATTTCTTTCTTAGATCTCCTCTTCACAAAGTTTCACCAGTCTACTTCTTATGCTGCTTCAGTTATCTATTCCCTTAGCCATCACGTGCTGCTTCAGGCACCTGCACTTTCCCACACTCGGGTCTTGTTACTTGCTGGCCCACCCACCGCCACAGCAGCACAAATGCTGCAGAATGTTACACAAACAGGAAAGAGAGTGATATATATATGTAAAACAGAAGAAAAGGAAGTAGAAAAAGATAAAAGTGAAAAGAATTGAGAGAAACAGTAGCGGAGTAGGAGGGGAACAAAAACAACTTACATTTTATATAGCGTCTTTAACATAGTAAAACATCCCCAAGCGTTTCATAACAGCGTTATCAGACAAAATTTGACACCAAACCAAAGAAGGAGATATTGGGACAGATGACTAAAAGAAAAACACTTGGGGTGGGGGAAAGAGGGAGATAAAACAAATATTCCTAGCTAGATGGACAAAGAGATTAAGGATTTTTTGGTGGACTGGCCCAAAAATATTGAATTGGTGGGGCTCAGCTGAATAAGTTTGAAAACCATTGATGCACTGTAGTTTTGTTTTATTCGTTCCTGGGATGTGGGCGTCGCTGGCAAGGCCAGCATTTATTGACCATCCCTAGTTGCCCTTGAGAAGGAGCCGGTGAGCTGCCTTCTTGAACTGCTGCAGTCCGCGTGGTGAAGGTACTCCCATAGTGTTGTCAGGGAGGGAGTTCCAGGATTTTGACCCAGCAACGATGAAGGAATGGCGATATATTTCCAAGTCAGGATGGTGTGTGACTTGGAGGGGAACTTGGAGTTGGTGGTGTTCCCACGTGCCTGCTGTCCTTGTCCTTCTAGGTGGTAGAGGTTGCGGGTTTGGGAGGTGCTGTCGTAGAAGCCTTGGTGAGCTACTGCAGTGCATCTTGTAGATGGTACACAGTGCAGCCACAGTGTGCCGGTGGTGGAGTGAGTGAATGTTTAAGGTGGCGGATGGGGTGCCAATCAAGCGGGCTGCTTTGTCCTAGATGGTGTTGAGCCTCTCAAGTGCTGTTGAAGCTGCACTCATCCAGGCAAGTGGAGAGTATTCCATCACATTCCTGACTTGTGCCTTGTAGATGGTGGAAAGGCTTTGAGGAGTCAGGAGGTGAGACACTCGTCACAGAGTAGTGTTTAATCCCTTTACCTATCCTCCCCTAGAGGCAGTGTTTTATGTTGTAGTACAGTATAACAGATACTGATACCCATCTGGCACTCCAACCAAATGGTTGGTCTTTATATAAAAGCCTAGACAGTTAATGCTAGTGGGCTATCTGAACACGGAGGAGAGCAGTGGGCACTACAGCCAAGCCTGATCTTTTTTAAAATTTGTTTATGGGATGTGAGCGTCGCTGGCAAGGCCAGCATTTATTGCCCATCCCTAATTGCCCTGAGAAGGTGGTGGTGAGCCGCCTTCTTGAACCGCTGCAGTCCGTGTGGTGAAGGTACTCCCACAGTGCTGTTAGGTAGGGAGTTCCAGGACTTTGACCCAGCGACGATGAAGGATCGGCGATATATTTCCAAGTCAGGATGGTGAGAGACTTGGGAGGTGGTGGTGGTCCCATGCGCCTGCTGTCCTTGTCCTTCTTGGTGGAAGAGGTCGCGGGTTTGGGAGGTGCTGCCGAAGAAGCCTTGGTGAGTTGCTGCAGTACATCTTGTAGATAGTACACACTGCAGCCAGTGGTGGAGGGAGTGAATGTTTAAGGTGGTGGATGGGGTGCCAATCAAGCAGGCTGCTTTGTCCTGGATGGTGTTGAGCTTCTTGAGTGTTGTTGGAGCTGCACTCATCCAGGCAAGTGGAGAGTATTCCATCACACTCCTTACTTGTGCCTTGTCAATGGTGGAAAGGCTTTGGGGAATCAGGAGGTGAGACACTCGCCGCAGAATACCTAGCCTCTGACCTGCTCTTGTTGCCACAGTATTTATGTGGCTGGTCCAGTTAAGTTTCTGGTCAATGGTGACCCCCAGGATGTTCATGGTGGGGGATTCGGCGATGGCAATTCCATTGAATGTCAAGGGGCCGGGGTTAGACTCTTGCTTGTTGGAGATCGTTATTACCTGACACTTGTGTGGCGCGAACGTTACCTGCCACTTATCAGCCCAAGCCTGAACGTGCGGGCATGGACTGCTTCATTATCTGAGGAGTTGTGAATGGCACTGAACACTGTGCAGTCCTGGGGCTGTGATGATTGACCTTCAACCACCACAACCATCTTCCTTTGTGTAAGGTATGACTCCAGTTAGTGGAGAGTTTCCCCCCCACAATTCCCATTGACTTCAGTTTTACTAGGGCTCCTTGGTGCCACACTCGGTCAAATGCTGCCTTGATATCAAGGGCAGTCACTCTCACCTCACCTCTGGAATTCAGCTCCTTTGTCCATGTTTAAACCAAGGCTGTAATGAGGTCGGAAGCCGAGTGGTCCTGGCGGAACCCAAACTGGGCATCAGTGAGCAGGTTATTGGTGAGTAAGTGGCATTTGACAGCACTGTCAATTACACCTTCCATCACTTTGCTGATGATTGAGAGTAGACTGATGGGTGGAAATTGGCCGGATTGGCTTTGTCCTGCTTTTTGCAGGCAGGACATACCTGAGCAGTTTTCCACATTGTCAGATAGATGCCATTGTTGTAGCTGTACTGGAACAACTTGGCTAGAGGCACAGCTAGTTCTGGAGCACAAGTCTTCAGCACGATAGCCGGGATGTTGTCAGGGCCCATAGCCTTTGCTGTATCCAGTGCACTCAGCCATTTCTTGATATCACGTGGAGTGAATCGAATTGGCTGAAGACTGGCTTCTGTGATGGTGGGGACCTCAGGAGGAGGCCGATATGGATACATCCACATGTATACTTTTATCACAGGAAAGAGAGCAAGAGTATGAACTCTGCAGATTTTCTTTTTGCTCTTCCTAATCTAGGCAGACTGAGGCTAACTTCACTGATGAACCTGCAATCTTAATCGGTAACATCCACGTAGTACCCATTTCTTCTTCTTAGGCAGTCCCTCGGAACCGAGGATGACTGGCTTCCACACTAAAAATGAGTTCTCAGGTGACTGATGAGTCCAATGTGGGACCCTACAGTCTCTGTCACAGGTGGGGCAGACGGTGACTGAAGGGACGGGTGGGTGGGGTGCTTGTGTTGACGTGCACTCTTTTCGCTACCTACTAAGCCAGAAGGAAAACCGTGAGACTAATTCATTTTTACTGTTATGGTTTTTAAAAGCAAGGTATTTTGATATTACAATTGTACAATATGCCTCAATTTGCAAAAAAAAACTGACGAAGACGACGACTCGAGATAGATGAAGTAATTTCAACACTCGGGGTGATTTTGCCAATGGGGAGCTTTTGGAGGTGGGACTCCCACTTGTCGGGTTTCAGTCCCACCTCCAACAACTTCTGGCCAACCCACACTATTTTCCCTTGATTGACCTTGTTAAGCCCGCTCAGCGAGCTTAGCAGGCCAATTAAGGGAAAGCCAGTTTCACAGAATGTCAACGTATGACGACATGTCAGAATTGTCATTGTTTGACAGCTCTGTGAAGCTGTCAAACAGTGACATTCTCTTTAGTTTGATGAGGTCTTGAATTCAAGACCCCATCAAACTTCTTTCTTTTACAGAAATGAGATGGTAGTTGCATTTGAGAATGCAACGGCCACCTGCCATTCCCAACGCGGAGGTCCGAGACTCTCCGCATACACACCTTTGTTTCTTCCTGCAGGCTTCAGTCGGTAAGTATACTTTTAATAACACTTTGCACTTACCTCAGATCCTCACCTCTACACTCTTGCACCCATCACTTACCTTCACAGCACACTTTTGCACCAACCCCCCCCCCCGACCCCCGCAGACCCAGTACTCGCCTCGCTGAGCTGGCGGGTTTCAGAGCCTTCGGGAAGCCCGCACTTGAGGGCAGTAAGGGGATAATCCTATTTTCTACCTGTTAACTACCTGTTAACAGGCAGTTAATAGGCTTTAATCCCTTCCCGCCTCCAAGGAGACGGGATCCGGTGGGGGACGGCTACCTGCCGCCTCCTGGGAAGATGGCATGGAGGCGGGTTGGGGGTATGTTGGGCACCTGCCCCCAAATTCTGCCATTTTACCGGCAGTCCCGCCTCTCCAGGGCTGGCAAAATTGCCCCCTTAGTTTATAATGTTAGGATGCTATACTTGTCAAAATTTCTCTTAAAAATGTTTTTTGGTAAGATGTAGGAATTCACCCAATCCTGAATTAATCTAATTTTAGGAGTGAGTATCTTTGCTGATCGTTACAACTGGCGAGTGAAGGAAGTAATGCACATTCTGTTGACCAAAGTAAAAAGTACAAATGTAAAAGTCAAACCTGAAATAGTCGTTTATCAGGAGCCGAGAGTTCAAAACAGCAATCTTTCTTTGCATCTTTCCTTATGGTAGTTGTCAGCTGGACTATGTATCCATCTATGGCAAAATCACCTTTTTGCTGTTTATCTGCAAATATGTTAAATAAGCAAAAGATGTATAATTCATCCATATGAAGTTATCAAATCAGTTAGTGCTACAAAGAACAAAAGTAATGAACCAAAAGAGAAAATTAATATTTTCAAAGCAGTATTTTGTTTTACTTTGAAACAATCTTTTTTTTAAATTTGTTTTTGGGATGTGGGCAACACCGACAATGCAGTATTTAATGCCCATCCCTAATTTCCCCAAGGGCATTGAGAGTCAACCACATCATGTGTGATTAGAGTCATGCTTAGGCCAGATCAACTAGGGTTAGTACACACCCTTCTCTGAAAGGCATTCGGTGAATCGAGGACATGGCGTTATGAACAGTAAAGAATGTTACTTGATAATGTACACACCAAGTATCTGAAGGAGTATAATCCAGAAAAACTCCATTTTTTTAGATTGAAAAAACACAATGAAGTACATCGAGTGAAACCCCTATACAGACTTTATTTAAATGAGTATATTAGTTCCAAGAATTACACAACGTAAAAAAAAATGTTTGGCAAGAAAAAGGAAACCAAGATTTCTGGAGGCAGCAATGGAGGAGATTTGGGACCATATTTGAAGTCAAAGGAGATGGTGATGGCAAGAATGCGAATAAATGAAGGACCTGTCAAAAATAAACCTATCAAAGGCAAAAGGTGGAAGTTAAAAATAAAAACAGAAAATGCTGGAAACACTCAGCTGGTTAAGCAGCATCTGTAGAGGGAAAGCAAGTTATGTTTCAGGTCAATGACCTTTCATTAAAACTGGAAGAAGTTTTAAGATTTAACAGTTTTTAAGCAAGTGCAGAGTCAGGGAAAAAGGAGGGGGTAGGAACGAACAAGGGGAAAGATCTATGATAGGGTAGAGGGAAGGAGTGATTAAATTTAAAAAGGGATGATGATGCAAGGCAAAAGCAGGGTGGTAATGGAACAAGTAAAGAAACAAAAGATGGGTCCAGAGGAGGAATAAATGATTACAACAGAACCATTACCAGCACCCGCTGTCCACGGAAATGGGAGCAGTGGTTACTATTTAAAGTTGTTGAACTCATTGTTGAGGCTGGAAGGCTTGATATACCTATCAATTCATCCAATGAAAAGCGACGAGTTAAGACAGTAACTATAGGTTTTTATTGGCTAAATAACAGAGCCCACCCTCGTGGGTGATCGGATCCAACAAGGAGGAATACCAGCCAGTCGACCACCTTTATACCTGGGCAAGTAGGTGGAGCCATGGGCGGAGTCAGCAGTGGTCAGCCCAGGTATAACAGCGTGACAAGAGGCGACCTCGTGTAGTGATACAACAGTGTAAACAGTGATAACCATAGTGTAACGATATAACAGTGATAACCATAGTGTAACGATAGTGAACGATAAAAGTGGTTTACCACATTCACCCCTTGTTTAGATTTGAGTCCGGCGGGGTGAAGTGTACTACCAGTTCGGGTATGTCAGTCTGTCCGGAGGCCTCGTAAGCCTTTCCGATCGTCGCAGCAGCGGCGGCGGTGATGCAGTATCCGAGGTTAATGCTGGTGTCTGCGTGGTCGGCGAAGGCTCGTGGGGTTCCGGCATGCCGTCTACCTGGGCTGGATTTGGGGGGGTGGTGGGGGGTAACGGTGGTGTCTCAGGGATGCCCGAGGGTGCGAGGTCTCGTAAGGAGACTGTGTCCTCCCGCCCGTCTGGGTATGCCACATAGGCGTACTGGGGGTTGGCGTGCAGGAGGTCCACCCTCTCGACCAGGGGGTCCGTTTTATGGGCCCTCGCGTGCTTTCGCAGCAAGACGGGCCCCGGAGAGGTCAGCCAAGTTGGTAGCGTGGTTCCCGTAGTCGACTTCCTGGGGAAAACAAACATTCGTTCATGGGGGGTGGCGTTAATGGCAGTGCAAAGCAGTGACCGGATGGAATGCAGCGCTGCCGGGAGGACTTCCTGCCAGCGAGAGGTTGGGAGGCCCTTGGACTTTAAGGCTAAGAGAACGGCCTTCCAGACAGTCGCGTTCTCTCTTTCCACCTGGCCGTTCCCTCGGGGATTGTAGCTGGTGGTCCTGCTTGCAGCAATACCTCTCGCTAGTAGGAACTGGCGAAGTTCCTCGCTCATGAAGGAGGAGCCCCAGTTGCTATGTATATAGTTCGGGAACCCGAACACGGCGAAGAGGTCGTTCAGGCATTTGATGACCGTGGTACTGGTCATGTCTGGGCAGGGGAAGGCAAAGGGGAAACGGGAGTACTCGTCAATGATGTTGAGGAAGTACACATTACGGTCAGAGGACGGGAGGGGCCCCTTAAAATCGATGCTCAAGCGCTCGAAGGGGCGGGTGGCCTTGATCAGGCTTGCTCTGTCCGGCCTAAAGAAATGCGGTTTGCATTCGGCACAGGTTTGGCAGTTCCTGGTCATGGTCCTGACCTCCTCGATGGAGTAGGGCAGGTTGCGGGCCTTAATGAAGTGGTAAAGTCTGGTGACTCCGGGGTGGCAGAGGTCGTTGTGGAGGGCCTGCAGTCTATCAATTTGCGCGTTGGCGCATGTACTTCGTGATAGAGCATCTGGGGGTTCGTTCAGTTTACCAGGCCGGTACAAGATCTCATAATCATAGGTGGAGAGCTCGATTCTCCACCTCAAGATCTTGTCGTTCTTGATTTTGCCCCTCAGCTTGTTATGAAACATAAAAGCGACCGAACGCTGGTCGGTGAGGAGGGTAAATCGTTTGCCTGCCAGGTAATGCCTCCAGCGTCGTACAGCCTCCACGATTGCCTGGGCCTCCTTCTCGACCGAGGAGTGTCGGATCTCAGGGCCCTGGAGGGTCCTTGAGAAGAAGGCCACCGGTCTCCCCTCCTGGTTAAGGGTTGCGGCTAGGGCGAAGTCGGATGCATCGCTCTCCACTTGGAAAGGGATAGGCTCATCCACCGCGTGCATTGTGGCCTTAGCAATGTCTCCCTTAATGAGGGAGAAGGCTGCGCACGCTTCTGCCGTCAGGGGGAAGGAGGCGGACTTCATGAGGGGTCTGGCTTTGTCCGCATAATTCGGCACCCATTGGGCATAGTAGGCGAAGAGCCCCAGGGTCCTCTTCAGCGCCTTTGGACAGTGGGGGAGGGGAAGCTCCATGAGGGGGCGCATTCTTTCGGGGTCGGGGCCGATGACTCCGTTCTCTACTACGCAGCCGAGGATGGCAAGGCGCGAGGTGTTAAACACACATTTCTCCTTATTGTAGGTGAGGTTCAGCCGTTGGGCCGTACGGAGGAATCTCTCCAGATTAACATCATGGTCCTGCCGGTCGCGGCCGCAGATGGTGACGTTATCTAGATAGGGGAACGTGGCTTGCAGCCCGTTCTGGTCAACCATCCGGTCCATCTCCCTTTGGAAGACCGAAACCCCGTTGGTGACGCCGAAGGGAACCCTAAGGAATTGGTAGAGGCGGCCATTCGCCTCGAAGGCGGTATACTGGCGGTCCTCAGGGCGGATAGGGAGTTGGTGGTAGGCCGACTTAAGGTCGATGGTAGAGAATATTCGGTACTGTGCAATCTGATTGACCATATCAGATATGCGGGGAAGGGGGTATGCGTCCAGCTGGGTGTACCGGTTTATGGTTTGGCTGTAGTCGATGACTAGGCGGTTTTTATCGCCGGTCTTAACGACTACGACCTGGGCACGCCAGGGGCTGTTGCTCCTCTCGATGATGCCCTCTTTCAGGAGACGCTGCACCTCAGAGCTAATAAAAGCTCTGTCCCCGGCGCTGTACCGCCTGCTCTTGGTAGTGACGGGTTTACAGTCGCGGGTGATGTTGGCGAACAGGGAGGGGGGCGGAACCCTGAGGGTGGATAGGCCGCAGGTGGTACGCGGTGGGCGGTTTAAAGGCTGTTGGTTGTCGACTGTGAGTGGGGGGAGGGGGTCTACCGTATGCCAAAGTGACACTTTGAAGGTGGGATTGGAAATCCAGCCCTAGTAGGACGGCAGCGCAGAGTTGGGGCAGGACGAGAAGTTTAAAATTTTTATACTCCGTGCCCCTAACCGACAGGGTCACAACACAGTATCCGCTGATGTCTGTTGAATGGGACCTCGACACCATCGAGATCCGGTTGCGCGTTGGCTGGACAGTGAGGGAGTAGTGGCTCACCGTGTCTGGATGGATGAAACTCTCCGTGCTTCTGCTGTCGAACAGGCAGGTCGTGGCATGGCCGTTTACTTTGATGTCCATCATGGACTTGGACAGGTGATGCGGGCGAGCTTGGTCCAGTGTGACGGAGGCTAGTGTATGGCTGAGCGAGCTGCTGTAGTCTGCGGGTGAGGCTGCGGTCGGGTCTGGAGACAAGGTGGCGGTCGAGTGTGGTGAACAAAATGGCTGTGCCCACGACGTTGCATAAAATGGCGGAGAAGATGGCCGCCCCCACAACTCACGAGGCACTGCCGGTGTCGGTGGCCTTGATCAAAGATGGCCGCCCCCACGACTCACACGAGGGGATACTGGCATCTGTGGCCTTGATGAAAGATGGCCGCCCCCACACCTCGCATGAGGCACTGCTGGCGTCTGTGGCTTTCCCCCTGCAGGCCTTCGCGAAGTGGCCTTTCTTGTGGCAGTCGGAGCAGGTCGCGTTTCTTGCAGGGCAGCGCGCCCTCGGGTGTTTCGCCTGGCCACAGAAAAAGCAGCCAGCGGCCCGATCGCGGGGCTCCGATGTCGCAGCCGGTACCAGGGGTGGCGGTCCCGATCGGGTCCGGGACGCCGACGCTGAGGTAGGTCCCAGAGGCGGCGGTGCGAGGGGTATTGCGGTCGGGGTCGGGCCCGAGTCCCAGAGTCGCGCAGCACAGTACCTGGAATACGCCTCGAGGTCCCGATGGGCCACTTCCAGAGAGCGAGCGAGGGCTGCAGCTGTGTTCAGGTCGAGGTCCTTTGATTCGAGCAGTCTTTGCCGTGAGTAGTCGGACCGAAGGCCTTTCATGAAGGCATCGCGGATATTCTCTTCGGTATTTTCTGCAGCCGTTACAGCTTTAAAGTCACAGTCCCTGCCGAGTGTTTGTAGCGCCCGTAAAAATTCATCTACAGACTCTCCTGGCTGTTGCGGGCAGGATCTTAGGAGATGTCTTGCATACATAGAATTTACCGGGCTCCGGTACTGCTCTTTCAGCAGGTTGAGGGCGGCCTCATATGTAGTAAGGTCCTGGATGAGTGCAAATACTTTAGGGCTCACTTGGGCGGTCAGAACTCTTAGTTTGGATCTCTGAGGCACGCCGGATTCTCCCAGGTAGGATTCGAAACAGCTCAGCCAGTGTTTGAAGTCGAGGGCTGAGTTTGCTGCCTGTGGGTTTAGATCCAGGTACGGCGGTCGGAGGGCTCGCAGCCAGGCCGGCTGCTGTGGCTGTTGTAGCTGGGAGTCTGACTGGTCGTTTGGCTGCTCCGTTAAAGACATTTCAAAATTTAGCCAATAAAATTGATATACCTATCAATTCATCCAATGAAAAGCGACGAGTTAAGACAGTAACTATAGGTTTTTATTGGCTAAATAACAGAGCCCACCCTCGTGGGTGATCGGATCCAACAAGGAGGAATACCAGCCAGTCGACCACCTTTATACCTGGGCAAGTAGGTGGAGCCATGGGCGGAGTCAGCAGTGGTCAGCCCAGGTATAACAGCGTGACAAGAGGCGACCTCGTGTAGTGATACAACAGTGTAAACAGTGATAACCATAGTGTAACGATATAACAGTGATAACCATAGTGTAACGATAGTGAACGATAAAAGTGGTTTACCACAAGGCTGAAAAGTGCCAAATCAAAAGATAAGGTGCTGTTCCTTGAGCTTGCATTGAGCTTCATTGGAACAGTGTAGAAGGCAGAGGAAACAGTGGTCAGAGTGGGAGTGGGATGGAAGCTCAGGGTCACACCTGCGAACTGAACAGAAGTGTTCAGCAAAGCGATCACCCAATCTGCGTATGGCCTCCCCAATGTAGAGGAGACCGCATCGTGAGTAGAGAATACAGTATACCAAGTTGGAAGAAGTACAAGTAAATTGTTGTTTCACCTGGAAAGAGTGTTTGGTACCCTGGACAGTGAGAAGAGAAGAGAGGAGGTGAAGGGGCAGGTGTTGCATCTCCTGTACTTGCATGGGAAGGTGCCGGGTGTTGGGGGTGATTGAAGAATAGACTAGGGTGTCGCGGAGGGAATGGTCCCTTCGGAACGCTGAAAGGGGAAGATGTATTTGGTGGTGGTACCAGAGAGAAAATTAGGAGGGTTTTTTTACGCAACAAGTTACAATCTGGAATGTACTGCCTGAAAGGGTGATGGAAGTAAATTCAATAGTGACTTTCAAAGGGAATTAGATATATACTTGAAAAGGAAAAATGTGCAGGGCTATGGGGAATGAGCAGGGGAGTGGGACTAATTGGATAGCTCTTTCAAATAGCCAGCATAGGCATGATAGGCCAAATGGCCTCCTTTTGTGTTGTAAGATTCTATTATTCTCTGAAAAGAGGGTACAACGCTCTCCTGACCCAAATGAAACAAACTATATAGGTGCACTGCAGTTAATTAACCTCGTGGGTTAAAAGTACTGTTACTAATATCACTGTTTGTCAGGTAAGAAATTTCAAACCAAACATTTAAAGAGTTTTGGACAGTTTGTTCATAGCTTAGTAAGGACTAATTTAATTCCTAATTGGAATTTTAACCTTCATGTAACTCGCAAAAAGTGAGGCATGAAAGTATGAGAACCAATGGCACCTGGCACTAATGGTTCATGAAAGATCATGATGATGGCCACATGTACTAGAATACAACTGGGCTTTAGACGCAGCTCAAACAAATCTCCCTCAGATATTCTAGAATAAAACACATCAGATGCGGCTGGGTATATGGAGCTAGTCATGTACTATTCTGCAAACTTCTGCATAATTCACTCAAAGGGTGGAATTTAGGATGGGCGGGAGAGGGCCTGGGTGGGGGTGGGGGGTTAAAATTTCAAAAATCGGAAACCGAACCCGCCTCCAACATGCCCACTTCTGGTTTTAACGGAGGCGGGTTGGGGGTCAGGCGACAACCTGTTCTCCAGAGGTGGGTCCGTAATTGAAATATTTTAATGAGGCTGCGTGCCTTAAATTTTACCACTGTTTTAAATTTAAGTGCTGCGGGTCGGGTTTCCCAGGGCTCAAAAACCTGGCAGCTGAAGGGCGGCGAGAACAGCCGGATCCAGCAGATAAATGCCTTTCTAGCATTGCTTGTGGGCCAGGAGGAGCAGGAGTGCTTAGCCACAGCCCCTCAAGCTAACCTGCTTCCCTCCTTCGTGATTGGATCCCCAACCTTGTATCCACAATCGCATCCCCAAGACAGCAAGGTGAGTGAGACAAACAATGTGATTGCACGAGAGGGTACAGAGAAAGATTTACGAGGATGTTGCCAGGATTGGAGAATTTTGGCTATGAGGAAAGATTGGATAGGCTGGGGTTGCTTTCTTTGGAACAGAGGAGACTGAGGGGAGACATAATTGAGGTGTATAAAATTATGAGGGGCCTAGATAGAGTGGATAGGAAGGACCTATTTCCCTTAGCGGAGATCAATAACCAGGGGGCATAGATTAAAGTAATTGGTAGAAGGATTAGAGGGGAGTTGAGGAGATTTTTTTTCACCCAGAGGGTGGTGGGGATCTGGAACTCACTGCCTGAAAGGGTGTTAGAAGCAGAAACCCTCATCACATTTAAAAAGTACTTGGATATGCACTTGAAGTGCTGTAACCTACAAGGCTATGGACCAAGAGCTGGAAAGTGGGATTAGGCTGGATGGCTTTTTTTGGCCGGCGCAGACTCAATGGGGTCAATTTTCAGTGTGCCGTGAGGCGGGCTTTTAGGCGTGCGGGGGGGCCAAAAATCCTGAATTCGGGGGTCCCGACACCATCCTGCCCAAAACCCGTCTCCACGTAAGTTTCAAAGGAGGCGGGTACCCACCCCGCACTGGGACCCGCCGACCCGAGGCGGGAAGGGATTAGTGCCAATTAACTGCCTGTTAACAGGTAGTTAACAGGCAATTTTTAGCCTAATCCCTATTTTGAAGGGTGTTGTGTGGGATTCCCGACGGCTCCAAACCACGCCAGGTTAGAGGAGGCGGGCCGTCGGGTTGAAGGACTTGGAGGGGTCGAGATGTCGGTGTTCAGGTGAGTGGTGGGTGCATGAGTGCAAAGGTAAGTGTGTTTGGTGTGTCTAAAGTGTGTAAAGAAGTTTAAATTACCTGTACTTACCTTAACAGCCTTCCTTCCTCTAGGCTTCGGGAGTCCATCATTCAGCCGGCACAGAAAGCATAACGGCTGCGATCTGTCAAAAGTGACAGCTTTCAGTGCCGGCGTGATTTCTAACTGAGTCTGCGTAGAAGGACTCAGGTTAGAAGTAAGACTGTCAGTGTTTGACAGCTTCAAACAGCTGTGAAACGCTGATATTTCATCTGTCAATACGTCTTGACAGATGAAATTTCAGTCTGTGACGTCACCTGTTGCCGGGTGGCCCTTAATTGGCCTGCTGAGCCCGCTGGGCGGGCTCAACAAGGTCAATCAAGGGAAAATCGCGTGGATTGGCCGCATCTCGATGGAGGCGGGACTAAAACCCGAAAGTTGTAGTCCCGCCTCCTTCCTGACTTCTGAATAAAAATCCAGCCCAATGGGTTGAATGGCCTCCTTCTGTGCCGTAAACTTTTGATCTATGACTTTGCATCCACAATCTCATCCCTGACCTTCGATCTCCTCCCCTTCCGGCCTTTCCAATCTCCACCCAGCTTCTGATTGACCCCCCCCTCCCCCGGCCTCCATGATCTCTCCCTCCCTCCTCTGCGCTCCCCTGGTGCCACAGTCCTTCACGCCCGACAGCCAGCCTTTCAATCTGGCTGGCTGCTCGCCGGAAAAAACAGAAAAAAAAATTGAAGGACCTGCCGTTAAATTTAAATTGAACTGCAGGACCTTGGGGTTACCCACATTTCCAGATTTGCCGGCCACTATCACCCCCACACTGTGAGAATAGGTCCCTCCTGCAGAATACAGGAAAGCTGTCTTTGCTTGCTGTCAAAATCACACACAACTACCACTGACTTGAACAGTACAGAATGATAGGAATGAGTTTCAACTGGTACATGTGTGCCGTCAGGAGCACCCAGGTTGTAGTGTATGTGCCTTTAAGAGCCCCATGTGTACTGTAATGCCGGTAATGGCCACTCGGGCTATATAAGCCTGTATATTGTGTTGTATCAGTTAGTTCCCCTCCAGACTTTGTTTAGTAAACACCTATGAAACCAACTCCTGTCTTCAGTGTCTCTATCAACACACAGACACAACAGTGGCGACGAATTGGAAACGGACTTACCTGCAATTCGGCAGCACCTCAAGGACATCGATTCCTCTGGCGTCCAATGTTGAAGAAAAATCAAGAAAAAGAAAAAGCTGTGGTTTCACCATCTAGCCAAGCTGGTGGCAGGTACTGCAATAATCCTTCCTGGGCGTCGGGCTGGGGCTCCAGCAGCTGGCTCTACATCTGGGCCAAGCAGCGAAAGCGGAGGCACGCAGTAACAGACGGGGAGGGAGCACTCGGGAGACGGCCGGCGCTGCAAGCAGGTCGGCGTTCAGACCTAGAGAGAGAGAGAGTCCGGCGGGACCGAGTCTCCAACTGTAAATAAATAAATAAAAAGAACAGAAACCGCGGGAAACAGCGTTGTCATCGGCAGCAGCGGCGGGGAAGCGCCATATCTTTTCTGCAGAAAAGAAAGAAAAGCGCGGGAAGCGCCATTTTATTTCTAGGATGCCTAAGTCTGGCAATATTGATGCTTTTGATAACGAGATAGAGGATTGGACCACATATGTGGAAAGAGTGGAGGTATATTGCACCGCAAATGGAATAGAAGATGAAAAAAAAGCTTCAGTACTGCTAAATCTAATGGGCGCAAAGACATACGGGCTGTTACGAAATTTAATCACTCCAGCCAAACCAAAGGACAAGAATTTTAAAGAAATTGTTGATACCCTACAGGAGCACTTAAACCCAACACCGCTGCTGATAGCGGAACGATTCAAATTCTTCAAGAGAAATCAACACAAGAATGAAAGTAACGCTGATTACCTCACCAAATTAAGAAAGCTATCAAAACACTGCCAATTCGGGGCAGGACTAGCAGATTATCTTCGAGACAAATTCGTCTGCGGTCTCTTAAGTGAAGGAACACAGAAAAGGCTGCTTTCTGAAAAAGATTTAACACTGGACAAGGCTTTCAGTATGGCTGTATCATACGAAGCAGCCGCAAGAGGAGCTGCAGAGATACAACAAAAGACACAGGACTTCGGCACCCATGAAATGACACAGGATTTCGAGAGATGTTGTCGCTGCGGCAGATCCACCCATGACCAGAGGGACTGCTGGTTCAAGGACAAAGCATGCAGGCAATGCGGAAAGATTGGACACATTGCACGGGTATGCCGATCTGGACAAAAAAAATCCACAGACAGGAAAAAAAAAAATCAATAAAGAAAAGTACAGAAAGGTACAAATGATAACAGACAGTAGCTCCGAAGACCAGAAGAGCGGTAGCGACTCCGAAAACAAGAGACTAAGCTGTCTCAAATTACATAATGTAATTGCCAAAGATGATTACCAGACCATTTGGGTTACCCTCACGATAGCAGGGTCCCCAGTTAAAATGGAGCTAGATACAGGATCAGCTCTAACCGTCATAAATCGACGGGATTACGAGCGGCTATTTCCGCATATACCTTTAAAAGACACATCCATTATCTTGAAAACATATACGGGGCAGAAAGTATACCCCAAAGGAAAAATAAGGGTGCCTGTTGTATACAACGGCAAGGAAATACAAAAGTTGTATTTATACATTCTACAAGATGGTGGTCCACCGCTGTTGGGATGTGAATGGATCAGGAAAATACGTTTAGACTGGCACTCCATTCAGGCACTGACGGTGACCAGTAAGAAAAAAAACAATGATGACGTCATACCTGAACGATTAAAAGACATCTTGGCCACGCCAAAGAAGTGTTTCAAGAGAAACTAGGAACCTTGAAAGGCATCACCGCCTCAATAAAAGTGGAAGATGCAGCAATTCCCAAGTTTTTTAAGGCAAGACCGGTGCCATACGCAATTCGTCCAGCAGTCAAGGCAGAGCTGGAGAATTTGGAAACGGCAGGCGTATTATCCAAAATAGATTGGAGCGAGTGGGCAACACCCATCGTTCCAGTCATGAAGAAAGCATTGAATAATGATAAATCTGAAGAACAGAGAAAAATTCGCATCTGTGGAGACTTCAAGGTGACTGTAAACCCGGTCCTTCACACGGTACAGTATCCTCTTCCGAGGATAGAAGATATTTTCGCCTCACTATCCGGAGGGAAACGTTTCACCAAAATTGACTTGGCACAGGCATATCTAGATGGAGGTTGAAGAGGCTTCTAAAAAATCTCACGATAAATACACACAAAAGTCTGTACCAGTACAATCGACTGGTTTTCGGAGTAGCATCCGCTTCAGCTATCTGGCAAAGAGCTATGGAGCAAGTCCTCCAAGGGATTCCGGGGACTCAATGCTACCTAGACGACATCCTTCTAACAGGAGAAAACGACAACGAGCACCTTGCCAATTTGGAGCAGGTGATCACTAGGCTGAGAGAACGGGGCCTACGAGCAAATCGCCCCAAGTGCGAATTTTTCCAAAATCAAATATCATATTGTGGCCACATAATTAATAAGGAAGGGTTGCATAAGTCACCTGAAAAAATTGAAGCAGCCATAAAAGCCCCAGCACCTGAAAATGTTTCAGAATTAAGGTCGTTCCTGGGATTAATAAATTACTATCATAAATTTTTACCGAACTTATCAACTCTTCTACACCCTCTTAATGAACTGCTACAAACAGGAGTAATTTGGAAATGGAGCGAAGACTGTAAACGTGCCTTCCATAAATGCAAAGACTTAATCACGTCAAAAGAAGTTTTGGCTCATTACAACCCATCACTGCCAATCAGACTGGCGTGCGATGCATCCCCTTACGGCGTAGGAGCAGTATTGTCGCATAAATTCCCTGATGGTTCGGAACGGCCGATAGCTTTTGCGTCACGCTCATTGAACTCAGCTGAGCGTAACTATGCCCAAATCGACAGGGAAGCACTCAGCCTGGTATGGGGAGTGAAGAAATTCAACCATTACCTACACGGACAAAAATTTACCTTGTTGACTGACCATCAACCCCTCATCTCCATATTCAACCCTAAAAAGGGTGTTCCCATTATGACAGCGCAAAGGCTACAGAGGTGGTCCCTTTTCTAGGGGCACACCAATACAACATAGAATACAAAGAATCAAAACAGCATGGGAATGCTGACGGTTTATCGCGCCTACCGTTGCCAACGGTAGAAGAGGCACCTACAGTAGACCCAGTAGAGATGTTCCACTCTACCATAGTGGAATGTCTACCAGTGACAAATTCTGCCATTGAAAGGGAAACTAGAAATGACCCGACTCTCTCACGAGTCTACGATTTAACAGTGAAGGGATGGCCAGCACATGGCGAACCACTGTTGCCAGCATTCTCGCAAAGAAAAGAACAGCTGTCAGTGTGCCGAGGAACCTTGATGTGTGGATCCAGAGTGGTGATTCCACCCAAACTCCAGGATAAAGTTCTAAAGGAGCTTCACGCGGGGCATCTGGGTGGAGTGAAAATGAAGAACCTAGCCAGGGCGTTTGTATGGTGGCCAGGTATCGATGGAGACATCGAAGAAATGACCAAGAGCTGCCTAGGATGCCAGAAGGTCCAAAACGCTCCACCACAAGCCCCTCTACATCCATGGGAGTGGCCCTCATCTCCCTGGCAAAGGGTACACATCGACTTTGCTGGTCCATTTATGGACTCAATGTTCTTAATCGCGGTTGATGCACACTCCAAGTGGCCGGAGGTAATAAAGGTGTCCTCCACCACCACGGATAAAACCATCACAGTATTAAGGACCATATTTGCCAGGAATGGGCTGCCGGAACAGATCTGTTCTGATAATGGACCGCAATTTGTGTCCGAAGAATTCAGGAAGTTCTTAAAAAACAATGGGGTTAAGCACTACACGTCCGCCCCATACCATCCCGCCACCAATGGATTGGCTGAAAGGTTTATCCAGACCTTCAAGAAGGCCATAAAGGCCATGGGTAATGAAGACATAAAACTTCAGCACAAGGTGGATAACTTCTTGTTCGCATACAGGAATGCAACACATATGGTTACAAACCAAACTCCCGCCATGATGTTCTTCAATAGAAGCCTAAGATGCCGGCTGGATTTGATCAAGCCCAACATCAGAAGGGATGTGGAGAACCGGCAATTTCAAGGCATGAATGAAAGGCCAACTAGAACCTTCCAGATAGGTCAACAAGTTTTGGCCCGGGACTACCGTACCGAGAAATGGCAGCCTGGAACTATCTGCACACGACTAGGACCGCTGATGTATACTGTGGACATCGGAGAAAGCATAATAAGGCGCCATGCTGACCAGATCATAGTCATCCGAAAAGGGACAACCTACACCACAACTCTATACGCCTAATGATGAAGTAGAGATACCCATATCTACCTCCGATCCGGTGATACTGGAACCCGATGAACCCGACACTGGCATTCAAGCCGAAGCAGCCTTGCCAAAAGAACCTACTACACCACCAGAAACTACTACACCACCGAGGCGTTATCCGGACCGAGTCAGGAAGCCTGCAGAGAGACTGACTTATAATTAATTAACTGCAGCAATGTGTAGATTATTTTTCTTGTAACATGTAATTAATAATTACTTAAAATATTATGTACTGGTTGGCTAAAAGGGGAGGAATTGTAGTGTATGTGCCTTTAAGAGCCCCATGTGTACTGTAATGCCGGTAATGGCCACTCGGGCTATATAAGCCTGTATATTGTGTTGTATATTGTGTTGTATCAGTTAGTTCCCCTCCAGACTTTGTTTAGTAAACACCTATGAAACCAACTCCTGTCTTCAGTGTCTCTATCAACACACAGACACAACACAAGTGATTACAGAAAAAGGCAGAAGTGTAGAGTATCCTGTGTGTTCAGGAAACAGAAAGGTTATCCCACTTCCACATAGAAGTGTCTCCTATCCTGAAGCAGGAGTAGAAGAGCTGGTGATTCTTTGGGGACACAAACAAGGCTGCTCCACTTGCAGACTACGCCTTGACTCACCAGAGGATGGATCCTCACCAAGAACTACAATGATATTCCTTCCACCAGGCATTATAGTACTAACCATATTATGGTCCAAAAAAGTAAATGGGAATAAGTCTCCCCGACCCCCACTTGTTGATTTAACAGACTATGAAGATATTTTGTGTCCAAAAGCAGATCATCTGCCCTGGATGAATGGCAGAAAATGCTACAGTGACATCATACTGCATAAAATTCCACAGAATTTTTATCAAGAGAACTGTACACATGTCTATTTCTCTGGAAATAATTTGCCTTGAAGGTGAGCTCCACCAGCCTGGTAGGGACACATGCAGCATTTTTTATGAATTAAAGGGACAAAGCCAAGGGGGAATCCCTAGAAGTGTTTCCGCCCCGAGTCCATGACCAGAAATACAGAATTGGTGGTCCAGCAGCTTGAACCAGAAAGCACAAGAAATTCTGCATGAGCACCACTACCTAACCAATTTAATGGGAAGGCTCTCGCAAACAGATGCACATGACGATTCATGGAAATGGCAGCTGCAATAAGCCCTAATATCTGTATGTAAATCTGGGATGTGCAGTATGCGCCTTTCTTTAAGGGTGATATTAGGTCCCTGAACACCACAAGGTGTTCTGAGGCAAGAATACCTTGTGCGTGACCATACAAAACTGTGGTCCTCGCATCATATGGGGAGATTTTCCTGGGTCACCTAGGCACAGCAAATATTGGAAAATTTGGTAGGTCGGAGCACACGCCTATAAAGAAACCTGCTGGATTTTCATTCCATTAATTTAAATGGAAGGAAAATTGGACAGGTTCCTTTACAAGCATGTGCTCTGCCCCTCCCAACTTGAAAATATGCATCTGTTTTGAGGTTAGTAAATCCCTGGGACTCACGACTTGCATGTTGTGCAGGTTGTAAACAAACTTGGACTTCTGCAATTTTAGGCACTGATTCAATTTTCTTAAGATTCAAAATGGAGTGAAGGCTGCCCAATTTGGTGGGAACAGTAAACAGTAGTAAGCTCCTGTATCTGCTGTTTGGGCAGGGGATAATGGCCCAGAAATTCGGGTCGGGGGCTTCCCGCGGGTGCAAGCCCCCGACCTATACTTACCTAGCGCGCTGGCAGTTGACCTCTTGGCCTGCGTGGAATTCCTCTCCGAGGCCTGTCCCAGAGGCCGGCGCGCTATGCTGGCGTGTCCCAGGGGCGTAGTTAGTGCGAAGCATCCCCTGGGATCACGTGAGCAACAGGCAGCCAATCGGAGCAGGGAATGCTCCATTCATAAGTCTTGACAGATAGACCTGTCAAAACGTATAAATGCTGAGGCTGTAAAACTGTACTTTACCTTCAAATAAATTTTTTAAAAACATCACACTTTGTAAATAAACTATAAATGACATTAAATAATTATTTTAAACAAAAATTAAAATTTTTGAAATTTTTTAAATAAAAAAGGGCTAAAAATAAACTTACCTTGCTTTAAAGTATTTAAAAGTAAAAAACCTGTGGAAAAAATGTTTTAATTTTAAATAATTGACCACTTACCTTTGAAAATGAAGTCCTTACGGCTGCTTTTTACATTTCTAAAAATGTACAGACTTACCCGCACGTTAAAACCTGAAAAAAAAAAGGAAGTTCAACGCGCACGCGCAGACTCCCGCGCGCACGCGTTCGACCTCTGAACCTCTTGGTTCAGAGGATCGGAAGTGCCGGTTTCCCGCGCATGCGTAGTGCATGCAAGATTCCAGCACTTCCATCGGGTCCACGCGTGAGTACTCCGTCCATACTCATGCGTTGGGACCTGAATTTCTGGGCCATTGTAATTGGGCCCCCTGGAGGATGAGACTGCTTCAGTTGGCTGCCAGTCAACATCTGCAAAGAATAAAGAGCTGGAAATGTTTAGATGTTCCCTTTTTAATGGGGGAAAAGGGTGAATAGGAGCAAAGCTCTTCACAGTTGAATTAGAAGTAAATTCTGGATACTGCTGCATAAATTATCCTATGCCTTTACAATTATTTTCCCTATTGTTACCCAAGATTGTAATCTGATTCTCTTGTACGTTCAAATACTTCTACAAGGGGGAAGCCAAGATAAGGCCTGGGCTAATTTGGAGGTTGATTGACCAGGTGTGCTGGTAGGCAATAAGCTCTTTTTGCTCCTTCATCTGAATATTAGTCAGAGCAGAGCAGTCCAATAGCCTCTTGATTATCTAAAATAACATATTTGCAAGACATCAACTTCTTCCCCAGGGAGGATCGCAAGTTGATTCTGACCAGCACAGTGTGACTGAAATGTTAAAGTTTCTTTAGATGTTTCTTAGAGCTTTTACGGTCTTAGGTTTGCCATTTTGTTAATTCTAGACTGCTAAGTCTGATGAGGCAACAGAATATAAATTTGGCAATTAGATGAACCATGAGTTGGAGACACAATTTGAAAAGTTCACTCGGAACACACCAGGACCCAGCGCGAGTCCAGCTCACCAGCGCTGACGAATGCTGGGTGGGCGGCGCGCGCTCTGTGCAGCCAGCGGCTTCGGGCGCCTGTCCTCCCGGGGCCCTGTTACGCAGTCGGTAGTGGTGGGGTGCGAGAGAGACAGAGGTTTGTTAGCGTGTGTGCGCATTTTAATTTAATCTAATGTTAGCGCATGCATTTCTTAAAAAGCTGCATTTAATATAACTTTAGTGTATGCATCTCTGCAGAAAGTTGCATTTTAATAATATAATAGAATGTAAAGGGGGAGAGAGTGTGTGTGTGTGTGTGTGTGTGTGTGTTAGTGTTAGCTGGTATGCAACGGCCACCCCATGTTAAAAGAATTCACACACAAGCATCTTCCACCCCTTTAAAATGAAGATTCAAGGAACAAGGTGCCAGATACACCATCTTCTGGAAAGGCAAGCCAGAAGAGGAACACCGTCTCCATGGGGTTGGCTTTGAATCAGTACGCTACGGTTGTCAGTGTGCATGCCCCAACCTTGGAAGCTACGGGCAAGGCCAAAGAGGAATTCTACTCCAGCCTTGAACAATCCCTGTCCTGAGTTCCAACGGGTGACGAGCTGATTCTCCTTGGCGATTTTAATGCCAGAGTTGGAAAGGACACAAACCTCTGGAGAGGTGATTGGCAGGGAAGGAGTAGGGAAAACCAACTCCAACGGAATCCTTCTCCTGACAAAATGCTTAGAACATGGTCTTGTCATAACCAACACCTTGTTTCGTCAGAGAGATAAGTACAAGGCCTCCTGGCAACACCCTCGCTTCAGGCATTGGTTTCTGTTGGACTAAGTCATCATCCAAGCGAGGGACAGCAAGGATATCCGCATCACCCGCGCCATGACAGGAGCCAATGACTGCTGGACTGACCACCGCCTAATCTATTCTGTTCTCGCCATCAACCTAGCCTCAAAGTGGCAGTGGCAACAGAAAAGCTGCCACAGAAAAATCAACGTTCAAGGACTCAAAGACACTGCAAAGAAAGCCCTATTCAGTCAACGCCTCACAGCTAATCTGCGACTCCCAATGAACTGGAACCACAGAGTGTCAATAGTAATAACAACAGAATACACTGGAAAAACTCAGCAGGCCAGGGCAGTGTCCGTGGAGAGAGAAACAGAGTTAACGTTTCAGGTCAATGACCTTTCGTCAGAACCGGAAAAAAGCAGGAAATGGAAAGCAGGTTTAGGGGCTGGGAAAAGGGGGAGGGGATGAAAGAACAAAAGGGAAGGTCAGTGATAGGATAGAAAGCAGAAGAGATTAAGAGATTTTGAGAGACATTAAGAGATATTCAAGGCGAGAGGTGGTGGTAATGGGACAGGTTAAGGAACAAAGGATGGCTCTAGATGGGGTGTGGATTGCGCTGGCAGAATGAAGGGCAGCTGCCATGTGGGAGGGGGAAAAAAGGGCCAAACAAAAATTGTGGATAATAAAAAAATTTCAAGTATTCATAGCGCCTGGCCTGCACTTAAGTCCACCATAATTAGCACTTGTGAAGAGACTCGGTTACTCTACTAAAAAACATCAAGACTGGTTTGATGAGAATCACCAGGAGATCCAGGAGCTAATAAATCGTAAACATAAGGCATTCTTGAATTGGAAACATCATCACAACTCGAGAGAAAGACGACAGATTTACAGACAACTGAAGGCCAAGGTCCAACAAAAAACTCGTGACCTGAAGAACAGATGGTGGGTGGAAAGAGCGCAGGAGATCCAGCAATTAGCCAACAACCATGATATGCATGGATTCTTTAGTACAGTCAAGACCATCTATGGCCCAAGAGCTGAGAGCTAAGAAAGATGAGGTGCTCATCAAGGGCAGAGAGGCAGTAAGTGCTCGCTGGAAGGAGCACTTCGAAGATCTCCTCAACCAAGACTCTGTCTTTGACATGAGTGTCCTTAACTCCATCCCACAGCATGCTATCTGCCACTATCTCAGCACAATCCCAGACCAGCATGAGGTTGAAAAGGCCATCTGACAGCTGACAAACAACAAGGCTTCCAGAGTAGATGAAATCCCCGCTGAAGTACTAAGGCATGGCGGAGAAGTAGTCTTGGTGCGAATCCATGACGTTATCCCCTTTATCTGGAAGGAGGAGAGCATGCCATGGGATTTTAGAGACGCTGTAATCGTGACCATCTTCAAGAAAGGAGATAAGTTCAATTGTGGTAATTACAGAGGAGTTTCCTTGTTGTCTGCCACAGGGAAAGTCATTGCGAGAATCCTCCTCAATCGTCTCCTCCCAGTGGTTGAAGAGCTCCTCCCAGAGTCACAATGCGGATTCTGCCCACTAAGAGGCACAATGGACATGATTTTCACTGTACGACAAGTCCAACAAAAATGTATGGAGCAGCATCAACCTCTGTACATGGCCTTTTTGACCTCACAAAGGCTTTCGACTCTCAACCGAGAGGGAATATGGAGTGTCCTTCTCAAATTTGGCTGTCCTCAAAAATTCGTTAGCATCCTCGGTCTGCTCCACGATGACATGCAAGCCGTGATCCTTACTAATGGATCCATCACAGACCCAATACAAGCAAGGCTCATTGCACTAAATGCTCTTCTCAATCTTTCTCGCTGCAATACTTCATCTCACCGCTAACAAGCTTCCCGCCAGAGTGGAGCTAATCTACAGGGCGAACGGGAAATTGTTCAATCTCCATCGCCTTCAGTCCAGAACCAAGATTGTCCCAACTACTGTTATTGAATTACAGTATGCAGATGACGCTTATGTTTGCGCACACTCGGAGGCCGAACTCAAAACCATCATTGACTCCTTCACTGAAGTGTACGAGAGGCTGGGCCTTACATTAAACATCCAAAAGACAAAGGTCCTTTACCATAAGAACATAAGAAATAGGAGCAGGAGTAGGCCAATCGGCCCCTCGAGCCTGCTCCGCCATTCAATAAGATCATGGCTGATCTGATCCTAACCGCCAATCCACTATCACAGAACCATCTCCTGAATCTAACAGAATTAGACACACGAAATAGGAGCAGGATCAGGCTACACGGCCCCTGGGCCCGCTCCGCTACCCACAGGGCCATGACCGATCCGAACCTAGGCTCATGTCCAAATTCCTGCCCGCTCCCCGTAACCCTTAATTCCCTTTACTTCTAGGAAACTGTCTATTTCTGTTTTAAATTTATGTAATGATGTAGCTTCTACAGCTTTTTGGGGCAGCATATTCCATGGAACTACCACCCTCCGAGTGAAGTAGTTCCTCCTCATCTCAGTTTTGAAAGAGCAGCCCCTTATTCTAAGACTATGCCCCCTAGTTCTAGTTTCACCCATCATCGGGAACATCCTCCCCGCATCCACCCGATCCAACCCCTTCACAATCTTATATGTTTCAATAAGATCGCCTCTCATTCTTCTGAACTCCAATGAGTAGAGTCCCAATCTACTCAACCTCTCCTCATATGTCCATCCCCTCATCCCCAGGATTAACCGAGTGAACCTTCTTTGTACTGACTCGAGAGCAAGTATGTCCTTTCTTAAGTATGGACACCAAAACTGTGCGCAGTATTCCAGGTGCGGTCTCACCAATACCTTGTACAACTGAAGCAATACCTCCCTATTTTTATATTCTATCCCCCTAGCAATGAAAGCCAACATTCCATTGGCCTTCTTAATCACTTGCTGCACCTGCATACTAACCTTTTGAGTTTCGTGCACCAAGACCCCCAGATCCCTTTGTACTTCAGTACTTTCCAGTTTCTTACCATTAAGATAATAACTTGCTCTACGATTTTTCCTGCCAAAGTGCATAACCTCACACTTTCCAGTATTGTATTCCATCTGCCAAATCTCTGCCCACTTACTTAGCCTGTCGATGTCCCCTTGCAGGTTTTTTATGTCCTCCTCACTCACTACTTTCCCTCCCATCTTAGTATCATCTGCAAACTTTGATATGTTACACTCGGTCCCCTCCTCCAAATCGTTAATATAGATTGTAAAGAGTTGGGGACCCAGCACTGACCCCTGTGGAACACCACTAGTTACTGATTGCCAGTCTGAGAATGAACCATTTATCTCAACTCTCTGCCTTCTGTTAGATAGCCAATCCTCTATCCATGCCAGAATATTACCCCCAATCCCGTGATTTTTTATCTTAAGCAATAATCTTTTGTGTGGCACCTTGTCAAATGCCTTTTGGAAGTCTAAATACACTACGTCCACTGGTTCCCCTTTATCCACCCTATATGTTACTTCCTCAAAGAACTCCAGCAAATTTGTCAAACATGACTTCCCCTTCATAAAACCATGCTGACTTTGTCCTATTAAATTATGATTATCCAAATGTCCTGTTACTGTCTCCTTAATAATGGACTCCAAAATTTTACCTACCACAGATGTTAGGCTAACCGGTCTATAGTTTCCAGCCTTCTGTCTACTGCCCTTTTTAAATAAGGGTGTTACATTAGCAGTTTTCCAGTCTGCCAGGACCTTTGCCGAGTCCAGGGAGTTTCGGAAAATTATTACCAATGCATCCACAATCCCTACCGCCACTTCCCTCAAGACCCTAGGATGTAAGCCATCAGGTCCAGGTGATTTATCTGCCTTGAGTCCCATTATTTTACCGAGTACCACTTCCTTAGTGATTTTGATCGTGTTTAGCTCCTCCCCCCCTTTAGCCCCCTGTTTGTCCAGTGTTGGGATATTCTTAGTGCCTTCTACTGTAAAGACTGATATAAAATATTCATTCGGTGTTTTTGCCATCTCCATATTTCCCACCATTAATTTCCCGGTCTCATCCTCTAAGGGACCAACATTTACTTTAGCCACCCTTTTTCTTTTTATATAACTATAAAAACTCTTACTACTATCTGTTTTTATATTTTTTGCTAATTTACTTTCATAATCTATCTTCCCTTTCTTAATCAATCTTTTTGTTATTTTTTGCTGTCTTTTAAAGTTTTCCCAATCCTCTATCCTCCCACTAGATTTGGCTACCTTATATGCCCTTGTTTTTAGTCGAATACTATCCTTAATTTCTTTACTTAGCCACGGATGGCTGTCTTTTCTTTTACACCCTTTTCTTCTCAGTGGAATATATATTTTTTGGAAGTTGTAAAATAACTCCTTAAATGTACACCACTGATCATGTATCGTCTTACCCTTTAATCTATTTTCCCAATCCACTCTACTCAATTCCACTCTCATACCTTCATAGTCTCCTTTATTCAAGCTTAGCACGCTTGTTTGAGATCCAACCTTTTCACCCTCTAATTGAATATGGAATTCAACCATGTTATGGTCACTCATTCCAAGGGGATCCTTTACTGGGACATTTTTAATTAATCCTGTCTCGTTACACAGGACCAGATCGAAGGTTGCTTGCCCCCTGGTCGGTTCAGTTACATACTGCTCAAGAAACCCATCCCTAATACACTCAATGTACTCATCCTCAAGGCAGCCCTGCCCAATTTGATTTGTCCAATTAATATGATAGTTAAAATCCCCCATAATTATAGATGTTCCCTTATTACAAGCCTCAACTATTTCCTGATTGATACTCCGTCCAACAGAGTTGCCACTGTTCGGAGGCCTATAGACTACGCCCACTATTTTTTTTTTCCCCTGATCATTCCTTACCTCCACCCAAACTGTTTCATTATCCTGATCTTTTGACCCAATATCATTTCTCTGTATTAGTGATTCCTTCCTTTATTAACATAGCCACCCCACCTCCCCTTACCAACCTGCCCCCGCTGCACAACACTGCCTCCCGACTATCAAAATCCATCACGAGACCTTGGACAGTGTGGACCACTTTCCATACCTTGGGCGCCTTCAGTCAGAGAGAGCGGACATCGATGACTAAATCCAACATGGCCTTCAGTGTGCCAGTGCAGCCTTCGGCTGCCTGAGGAAAAGAGTGTTTGAAGACCAAGACCTCAAACCCGGCACCAAGCCCATGGTCTACAGAGCAGCAGTGATACCTGCCCTCCTGTATGCTTCAGAGAGATTGCCAACGTACAGTAGGCACCTCAAAGCACTGGAGAAGTATCACCAACGCTGCCTCCGCAAAATCCTGCAAATCCATTGGCACGATAGGCTTACCAATGTCAGTGTTCTCTCTCAGGCTAACATCCCCGCCATTGAGGCATTGATCATGCTCAATCAGCTCCGATGGACGGGCAACATTGTCCGCATGCCCGATACAAAACTCCCGAAAGAAGCACTCCACTCTGAGCTCCGTCACGGCAAGCGATTTCCAGGAGGGCAGAGAAAACGCTTCAAGGGCGTCCTCAAAGCCTCCTTGAAAAAATGTAACATCCTCATCGACTCTTGGGAATCCCTGGCCCAAGAGCGCTCAAATTGGAGGAGAAGCATGCGAGAAGGTGCCAAACATGGAGTTTCTTCGCATGGAGGCCAAGTACAAACAGCGGAAGGAGCGTATGACAAACCAAGCACTCCACCCACTCGTCCCTTCAATCACTACCTGCCCCACCTGTGGCTGAGTCTGTTGATCCTGTATAGGACTCTTATTCACCTTAGAACCAACAATATTCGACTCCGGGGGACTGCCTAAGAAGAATTCACTTTTACATCTGCAATGGAAAATTACACTTCTTGCATTGTTTTACACCTTCAAATCAACAGTAGCATCCATTCCCTACCACAAATCTCTGGTTCAGGCAAGAGTAGAAATCAATCCAGTCCATCACTGTCTATTAATTATCATTTCATTTTTGTACCTCTGTTATGTATTCTTGTTTTGTTTATTTTATTTGATCACCCACCTGGCAAGTGGAATGTGGCTGAGCAAGATCTAATGTATCCCACTACAACTACAAATTAGCAGGGTATATGAAAGCTTCTCTCAGTAGGCTCCAGATTACATTATTTACTGGGTCTAGGTCTGAATGTTAAGCCTATAGCAGGAACCAATAAAATGCATCTGAGGTCCCCTGCACTAATAATACCATGTCTTTGTGCTAGAGTCTGGGTCCCTGCTCAAAGGTAGAATTCTGAGCTCTAAATTGTAAATGAATCCATGAGACTGGGACTAAGGGTAAAGCTAATGTGCAAAGCTCTATTTTTGGGGCAGGGGAAAGGATTAGTGCCCACCACTGGGCTGGATTTTTTTTTTTAAAGGGGAAGATATATTCTGCAGATGTCACTTCTGCAACACATGTCCTCACTGGATCACCCAAGAAACTCATACTTATCACTTTATGGGCTTGTCCTGTTAATGGTATAAGGGAATCACACTCAAGAGACTTTGAGATAAGTGGATTTTAAGCCCAAGACAGCTAAAAACTCTTCTGTTCTTTCCTAGAACTCACTAAAAACTGCATGGACTGCTTGAGTAAAAAGAAAAGCAATGCCGAGAGTTTAGAGAACCTTCTCCAAACGGCAGGGTGGGCGGAGTTATTGGGCCAGAACTTCGGGTCCCCACGGGTGAGTACACGCTGGGTACTCATGCACAAGCCCAACGAAAGTGCTGGTTTCCTGCATGCACTGCGGTCGGTAAGTGCAGGTCGGAGGCTTGCACCCGCGGGAAGCCTCTGACCTGAATTTCTGGGCCAACGTGTAGGTCCTAGAGCTTTATGCAAGAGGGAAGCAGAGGGTCACATGGGGATGGTCCCAACGATGCAAGGGCAAAAAATACCATGCAATTCCCAACTTTGTTGTACAACTTTCTAATGTGTGAGGAATGTTAGAATGACAAAAAAGGAATTCATATGGTGGGATTTTGCAATTCACATTTGAAAGGAGTAATGCCAAATCCAACAGCTCCAATAACCCATGCTAGCTCTGTAGAGAAGGGCAGGTTTAAAAAAAAGTATAGAGGAAATCAAACCACATAGATTAGTGTTTCATTTTTATTTTGCTTTGGGGAAAAATAATATTACCTTTTTCCGTTCCATAGTAATAGAAGACATTGTTGTTAAGTACACACCAACGTTTCTGCCATTCAGATCCAAAGAAGCTGTGATCTGCAATAAACACAAACCAATTGCTGTGGTTAAAAATAAGTATCAATGAGCTTGAAGAAAATAATTTATTAGTGCTGCTTACGTTGCCAATACAAGTGGAAGTGAATGAGTATTTAAATTAAATGCAAGTCAATTATTGTGTAAAAATGTAATCTGGGAAGCTCCAGAGTCAGCATTCGAGGGGCCCTGGGAGTTGGCAATTGGGGAGAGATGGAGACTGGGGGAATGGGGGCTCAGGGGAGAGGGGGAGACTGGGGGAATGTGGGCTCAGGGGAGAGAGGGTGACTGGGGAATGGAGGCTCATGATCAGGTGTAAAATGGTCAGATATCATGTGGTCAAACCTCCAGGATTGCCTGCAACCAGAATTGGCAACCCTACTCACCAGCCTCCCAAAATCAAGGAAAGCGGGTGCAAACAGCAAAAGGGGCGGTCCTTTTCTGTTCCAGTGTCGCATCCATATACTCTTTCAGTGGCTGCTGGCAGCTCCTCTCCCCCTGAGCTTTTCATAGTCTTCATTCCCTTGGCTTCTGATGGTGCATCTGCTTCTTTGAGAAGCTTTTGGCTTTGGAGAGTGAAGGTGGGTGGCTGTCCCAGGTCTCTTTTCTGCTCTATAGAGTGATAGCTGAGACACTCAGGCTTGCCCATCAATCAGCCTTCCTGCAAACTCATTGCTCAACCAGAAAACTGTAGCTTCACTCTACATATAATGTGACCTGTTGTGTTTCTCCTCCCAAATGTTCTCAATCTGTTCTACGTCTTGCCTTGGGAAGTTTCAATATACTGGCACAACCAGTCATTACATTACACCCTTTTCTGTCCTGTGACTCCCCTAATGCTGATAAGTAGAACTTAGAAATGCAGCTCATTACTGAAGTTACAGTCTGCTCCGAGTGAGAGCTGTTTGAAATGAAACTGGAATTTAGACTGCAAAACTGTTAAGTGAACAGAGATGAATGCTGGTGTTTGGGAAGGGGGATTCTTATCTTTTATTGCAGCTGATTAGGTGCTGATCATAATCTCAGCTGGTTCTTCAAGATTGTTGGGATTTTTTTTTTATAAAGAGTACGTACAATGACCATTTTGAAAATAAGGACACCTGCACAAAAAAAAGACAGCTGATGCCAGTCCCTAAGGGGTCTGTAATAATTGACAATTGAAAGATTTATTGTAAAACAAGTATATTAGTGGCATTAGCACACTACTGTAATAGCTTTGGTCTTGTCACATATTACAACCAGTACAAAACAGTTCCTTACCTTTTCGGCGTTTTTCCAAATATCCAGCTTTCAGAATTTGACTTAGTTCCTGTGCAGGTATAGGAGGGGATCGCTGAACTATATAAAAAAAATATATATATATTTAAAAATAATGTTCCTGGGATGAGAGAGTTGTCCTATGAGGAGAGATTGAGCCTATACTCTCTGGAGTTTAGAAGAATGAGAGGTGATCTCATTGAAACATATTTGAGGGGGATTGACAGGGTAGATGCTGAGAGGTTGTTTCCCCTGGCTGGAGAGTCTAGAACTAGGGGGCATAGTCTCAGGATAAGGTGTAGGCCATTTAAGACTGATATGAGAAGGAATGTCTTCACTCTGAGGGTTGTGAATCTTTGGATTTCTCTACTACAAAGGGCTGTGGATGCTGAATCATTGAGTACATTCAAGGCTGAAATTGATTTTTGGACTCTAGGGGAATCAAGGGATATGGAGATCGGGCGGGAAAGTGGAGTTGAGGTCAAATATCAGCCATGATCTTTATGAATGGCGGAGCAGGCTCGAGGGGCCATATAGCCACTCCTGCTCCTAATAATTCTTATGTTCCAAGAAGTAGAGTCCTCTTTCCCCTCCATACACACATACTTATTTTCTAAGTATATATGTATTACTCACAATATGTTAGTTTAGATACTAGCAGATTGTCTGAAGTTCAAATGCAGTTTCTGATGAAACCAGAGTTTTTATCCTATACAAAATTGAGAAAATTTGTGGGTTTTTTATACTATTTTGAACTAACTAGAAATAAAATGGAGGAGGAAGAGGAGGAGCAAAGGCGACATAAAAGACAGGTGCAATTGAACCTTAGGCACTAAAGAAGGAACTGCTACCCATGGATACAGGCCAAGGCAATTATATTTAAATATGTCCTAGGCCATCTGCATGTTGAGGCTATGATTTCCAAACGCCATGACAGAAAGATACATTTTCTTGCAGCCACTCCAAGAAACCATGTAAATGAGGCAGCTGAGGTGCCCCAACTCCACCCTACCCCCCCAGGATTCATCCCCAGGTCGGCTGTTTTTCATGCACAAACGAATGACCACGAGTAAAATTTCTCCCCCATTAACTCTGAGTATGTATGACTTACATACACTATCTGTAACATCACATCATGAAAAAAATAAGGACTATGCACCAAGGAAAGAGGACGTTCAACTAATTTGTCCAAGAGACAAAAAAGCTGCAGATTTCTGAGAAAGAGTATATCAGTGTTCTGTGGACTGGTCCCTGCTCTGTGGAAATTCAAAAGTATCATGGATTTTAGTAGTTTGCCTATGTCAATATTTCCATGTATTTCCATGTAAATAAATCCAGAACAATAATTTAGCTTGTCTAAAGTAGTCTAGCCATGTGATACTTTTGCTGTCTAAGGTGATGGGAAATATAATGGGCATCCCATGTATTGTCTAGTAAGAAATTTACTATGATTGGGCTTAACTGTTAGACCTGAACTATAATAACTCAAATACAACAAGAGAATAAAGATACAGGTTTTGATTCAAAGGAGACTTGGGCTGAATTTTGCCAGCGCACAGAGTGTGTGTTTGGAGGCGGGTCCACTGTCAAAATTGAAATGATTGACAGTGGGTTGGGAACCCGCCACCATGTAAGTTTCCAAAGTGTCGGGTCTGCGAATTCAGAACAGACCTGACACCAAGCAGCGGGGGAGGCATTTAAGATAGTTAAATGCTAGTTAAACGCTTGTTAACTACTATTTTGACAGCCTATTTCTATTTTACCACTTTTTTTTAAACGAGGGTCATGTTGTTCGGAGATCACGTCAGGTAAGTAGGTCGGGTTCACTATGTCTCCTGTGAATAGGTGACAGCTGCAAAAGTGGTATGAAAGCTACCATTTCACAGCTGTTCACTTTCCAATGTCAGATGCTCGAGACTTCAGGATTTGGAAGGCACTTTTGAGCTGTATGCAGTTTGGAAGTTTTTGGAGTAAACTCTCTGTCCACTATCACCTCCTTGGAGCAACAGATCGCATCTGTCATCTCAAGTTCAGCTGCCATCTATTCCAGCAACATCAATGCCCTTGAAAAAATCTCACCGTGGTCCTCTGAATCCCTCCACGATCAGCCCCAACACCAACATCCCCAAACAACACCACCAACCTTCTCCGCAATCACCTGATGCTGCACAGGACACAGGCCTGAAGCATCCGACCACACTGTTGCCCGGGAGGCCAGCAATGGCATCAACATGGCCAAATTTATTTCACTTGACGCTATATATCCTGGCTGCCACATGATGCGCCAGGTTGACACCACTCCACACCAGCACCATAAAGCATCCCTACAATGTCCAAACCATTCCTTTCACACTCTTCACATTTATGGGGGTGGGGGTGGGGGTGGGGGGGCGATGGGGGTGGAAAGTTATGTTTCAACAATCACTGCAACTCACTAAGACACTTCCAAAGGTAAGCACAGATCTGTCCAATAAGGCAAAGTGTTGAAAATAAAGATTTCAATGTTTGACAACACATTAACAGAAAATTTACATGAACATTGCATAAGACACCCAAGTGCCTACCCTCGTGTGTTGTTAGTTGGTATGATTGGACTATGATGAGGGCGAGTGTGAGGGGTGGCTAGTGAGATGGGGATGTGATAATGTAGATAGAGAGGGATGGGTGGAGGTGCAAGGTAAGTTGGTGTGAGTAAGGATATGCAGGAGTAGGGTAGGGAAGGCAGAGTAATGGGGATGTGATGAGTGGCACAGCAGGATGAGATTGAGTGTGGCTTTGCAATAACATTTTGTGATCTACTGAGATCAATGAAAGGTTTGCGCCACTGCAGCTAGGTACTCCTGACAGCATCCCTGCTTTTGCCCTCCTGTGCAATCAGGCTGCCTTGGTGTCCTGGGGAGGTCTCTTCTGCCCTTGGAAGGGAAGAGAACCTCCCTGCATGCTGTGCTTATGGAGGGAGTCATGCGAGAGCCTGGGTGCAGCCGTCCACCTTTGTGCAGTGCTCGTCAGTGTTTACAGCACCTCAGTGCTGCAGAACACTGACAGAAGAGCTGTCAAAATGAATGTGGCCATGGTCCCTTTAAGGAAACCGGCTGATGACGCATCAAATGACGTCATCAGACCCACTTCCTTTTAATTGGATGGGAACCTTGCATGGCAGGCTTAACAAGCCCAATCAGGGGAAAATCCTTTTCATAGAGCGGCTGGAGCCGGGAGCGGGACCAGGACCCACCAACCACCTCGCCCGCTACGATCACGCCTCTGATGGCGAAATCGTGGCCTTAGTCTGTCTACGGAGACCATTGTCCAGCTGCTTATACAAGGAATAGCTGTTGGGAGAAAAGAACTTGAACTTTGAAAGATGCAACTTGCTTCAGCTAATCTGCACAATATAAAAGGGTCAGCAATATTGGTTGGTGCCAAGAAGCCAGCAAAGTCTTCTACTACTGATGAAGTGCCAAAGGATGTACAACTTTGGCTACCTGTTTGAACTCTGCCATGCAATCACAGATGGTTAAAGATATTGGGGGAAAAATTTGGTTGCTTTGCGCCTCCCGTTAGCGCCCTAAATGGGGCTAGCTGAGGTGTTCTTGCAGAGAGCCGGCATGGGCTCGATGGGCCGAATGGGCCTTCTTCCATGCTGTAAACCATTCGATGATTCTATCATTTAGCGTTTGGCGATATGCAAATGAGTTTGAGCGGAAACTTTGGGGGAAAAACTCTTTTCAAAACGGGCACAATTTGCGCCGGAATCAGCAATTGCGCCCAAAGTAGAAACTCTACCCCGCAGTTTTTAAATAGATTTTAAGGGCATATCGTCAGTCAGTGAACCCAATCAATAGGAGCAATTGATTAACAAAGCCACATCCTGTTTAACCTGTGCCTGGACTCATCACATCTGTCTAAATTGGGATTGTGATCTTAGTTAATATTAGTATCGGTAGCATTGGAATCTTTTAATGGTTGCACTGAAACCAAACCTTTCATCACCTATGTGTCAGGCAAGGACTTTGATGCTTTGACTCTTCAGTCATTTATTTGCTTTGGTGTAATTCTCCACCACTAGATTAACTGAAATACTCTGAAGTTTAGCAGGTTTTCTTTTCCCTTCTTCTAACCAATGACAATCGATGGCTAACACTATACAGGCTACAGTCTGGTTGCGATCAGTCATAGCATCCAGTTTTGTCATGAGGATTGCAATATCTGACCAGAAACGTTGCAGCATCTGAGTTGGGGACCTGCTGTACAGCAAAAGCAGAAGCTTAAAGAGGATGGACATGCTCACTCAATGTCAGGATTGTCAGATCAGCTAATTCCTCAGCTTCTAGCCACCTTTGTTGTGGAGACTACTGCTTCACCGCCTATAGCTTGGTCAAGAAAATTCCAGTTATAAAGCAGGCATTTGGATTACTCCAGCACTCGAATAACAGTTGAGAAAACCTGTGCCAGAGCTGTCAATTAGGTTCTGACTGAGGGGTAAGGGTGATTTTCCTAGTTTTAGCCACACCTGTCCTGTAATTTTCAGCAAAATTTTCCATGACAACGTACTAGCCTTATTCATATGTATATAACATTTAATAAGAATAAAGGATGGGAATGGGTCACCCAAAACAGTCTTCTTCAATGACAGATTTATTTAAAAATGTATGCACCCAGTTTACCAATTTTACATTGCCTTAACCACAACTTAGCTGATTGCAATTTAGTGATCAGATAGAATAGCCCCATCACATTGCAATGTGAACTTATTCAACTATGAAGAAGGGTCCAACCCGAAACGTCAACTCAAATTTCTCTCCACGGATGTTGCCTGACCTGCTGAGTTTTTCCAGCATTTTCTGTTGTTACTCAACTATGTTCCTGAAATAAAACACTCCTCTCCTCTTTCCCAATGCCCTTTTGTTCTCCTCCCTCAATTCTCATTTTTTCTCAAACAGAATGGCCTAGAAATTGCAGTCGGAGACGTACCTCTGGAGAATGCCTCCGATCCATGAAACAATTCCTAAAGTACCTCCTGGCGACCAGGCTGCGGAGAGTTGCGGTCTCGGGCCTCCAAGCGAACGGCAACATAAAGACCCACGGATCCCAGGGACGCAGGCAGTTCGGAAGCGTACCTGGGATCCATGGGCCCAGTCCTCCAATGACAAAGGAGGATTCCATTGCAATAATTTACGAAGGGTCTCCCCTAATGATATGCAATGGAATCCCCAAATAATTATACAATGTACTGAATTGCAATTTTATTCATAAGTTTCTTCATTGCACCAACCCAATAAAAATTTAATTTTTTGCTAAATAATTTTAAACATCTTAATCCAGGCCAATATTTGCATTAGTTCATTTAAAGTGTATGTGCATAATTTTGAATTTTTAAATGTTTTATTTAAGCCTTATATATACCCTTATTATGCTGATGAAAGCAGGTTCTACGCCTGCTTTTACCAGCTGTAAGAATTGCGTGGATAATTTGCAGGCGTACCATGACAGATCGCAAGTTCCGGATTTCACGCATGCGCAAGCGCTTGCGGAAATCCGGAAGTGGCAGGGCCTTTCAAATAGGCTACGAGGGCGTACTCTCGTACACCGTCACGGAGACCGCAATTTCAGGGCCATTGTCCCCTCCCCACCATACCAACTGCCCTGCATCCCAGGTTAATCTTTTTTAATACTGTACTGTTTAGTAATTTCCCCAGGTCAGTGACTTTAAAACTCGAGGGTCTATAGTTCATCGCTTCTGCCTACTACAGTTTGAACAAGTATATATACCATGAAAGCTAGAAGATGGTCAAAACAGACTACTGATGGACATAGACATAATTAATATCTCCCATAATCATATAAAACAGATATTTAGTGCATTATACAGGAACATTTTAGTATCAACTGTCTTGCAAAACCTTCAATAAATGTCATTTTACAGTATTATAAATTCATTTTATGAAATTTAATGTTGTACATCAAATGATTTAACTCAGGCAGAGAAGGTTTTTTTTGGTAGTGCCATGTCTAACTGATTATATTTGAAGTGTTAGGATGCACAATTTAATTAATTATGCTTGGACACTGTAGTAAAGTGAATGTAATTTGAGCAGTCACCAAAGATTTCATTCAGGCAGAATAAAATCAAAATGTTAAAAACTGAAACTTTAAACCCAAATAAGCATATTGCCCTTGAATTTCCATATTACAGGAAACTTTCGATTTACCGGCACCTAAATAACCGGAAATCTCGGTTAACCGGCAAAGTTCAGGAGTAGGTTCATACTTCATATTACTTGCCTTCATCGATCTGTTGCTGTGCAAGGGTGTGGCTGCAGCTGTTGCTAAGCTACAGAGACGCTTGCAACTTGTGGCCATTGTTCTGAACCTGTTGCTAAGCAACAGGGTTTGTTGCTTTATACGGAGCTCTCAGCTCTCCCTATCTTTTACCATAGCGCTCGGTTATCCGGAATTTTTGATGAACCGGCACCACGTCGGTCCCGTCGGTGCCGGATAAAAAAAAGTTTCCTGTAGTGGTTTCATGGCGGTTGTTGCTTAAATTGATTTAAAATACAATTTATTATTCTACTGGAAGCTACTATTGCCCACCTTTTATGTACTGGGCACAGATTACATGGTAAAACCACACCAAGTACGTTACCACACACAGTAAGCCATGCATTCAAACATCATTTATTTAGTATTTAATCACTATTCAGTTATACTTTGCAGACTTAAAGATCAGCTATAGTAAAATGACCATTCATGAGACTTCATGCTAATACTTAAAAGCATGCAAATTTAACCACAATCAACTTGTGGCTACAATAATGATTTTTATATTTTGTGCTGTCGCTGAACTACATTTGTGCCATGAAGAGTATCTGCTTCACATTCAGTTTTGGACTTGCGCAAACCATAAAAATAAACTGAACTTGAATATTAGACTAGCAGTTGGGTGTAAGAACAAATGTTTGCTGACTTCTATGGCTTTCCAAAGCTTTCATTAAAAAGATCTGGAAAGGACCATGCTAAAATGACTTCATCTGTAACGCTAAGTATCTTGTGTATTGAGGAAAAGATTATTTACTATTAAATAAAGAATTATTTACTATCATAAAGCAAAATAAAATGTTGGTACCTTTCATAAATTTCTAGCAGTGAAAAGAAGCAGATTTTAAAAATCAGCTTTATAAACTAGAACTGTAGTATTACCACAGCTTTGAGACATTAAAATAGATGAGCTGGCAGAAAGCCATCAGATCATGATGAACACAAAGCTGAGAAAACACCAAATGGGTTTGCAGAGACATGCCTCACTATAGGCTGGTGTCAGTCCACTTTGTTTTTGCTGTTGTTTCTTCAGATTTTAATTTTTTTTTTAATGGATTTCAATTTTACAAATAAAATCAAATAAAAACAGATACAATGGGGGGAATTTTAGCCTAAAAAACGGGTGAGTTGGGGGCTTGTGAGAATTTAAAGTGTTAAAAATCTGAATCCCGACCTGAACACACCTCCAACCCGCCCACTTCTGGTTTTAACAGAGGCGGGACAGGGAGCGGGCAGCCAATCCGCTGCCAGGAGGTGGGTCTTTATTTATTGGAAGCCTCCGATTTAACGTCCATTTTGCATTTATCTTTAGCTGGTTGGGTTTTCCACACCTCATGAAACCCGTCAGCTAATGCAAGGCGAGGACTGCTGGATCCAGGAGGTAAGTGCCTTTACACTGACCTCCTGGATCCAGGGTCCCTGCCTAACCCCCTCCCCCAATCTCCACCACGAGGCCTCCCTTCCCTAGGCCTCCAAACCGCCCCACCCAACGCTTCTGATTTCTCCCCCCCCCCCCCCCGCCACCCACCCCCCCCAGGCCTCAGATCCCCGCCACGAGGCCTAACTCCGCTCCCACTCCTCTGGCTGCCGCTCGTTGCTGACACTCGACCTCCCTGCTCCTGTGGCCTTCCCAGTGCTCCTCCTGGCCCACGATCTCTTCACAACCCCCCACTCCTCCAGCCCGCGATCTCTAATACACCCCGACCCCTGATCCTCCGGCCCACGATCTCTTCACAAGCCCCTTGCTCCTCCGGCACGCGATCTCTTCACAACCCCAAGTGCCGCAGGCCTACCCACCTACTTCTCGATCTGGCTGGCTGCGGTGGGAAACAGAGGCTTTCCATGCAAATCAGGCCATGTCGTTAAATTCAGCAGTGCCTGCAGTAAACCTGCTCTCCTGGGTATCCCGACCGCGTCAGAGCCCCACCCTGCTCCCAACCCATCTTCCCCATTAAAATTCAGCCCAATGTGCCAAATTAGCTAGAAATAAGTCATACTTATAAATTACATAGAATCTACAGCACAGGAACAGGCTATTTAGCCCAACTGGTCTATTCCAGTGTTTATATTCCACACGGACCTGCTCCCATTCTAATTGCCTCTTCCCATCCTGCCCCCCATATCCCTTTATTCCCTTCTTGATCCGGAATACATCAAGCATCCCTTTAAATGTATCAAAGCTATCTGCTTCAATCACTCCATGCGGCAGCAAGTTGCACAATCTCAGCATTCTGTGCAAGAAATTCCTCCTAAATTCTTTATTTGATCTGTTATAGGTTATTGGCTATCCTATATTTATGCCGCCTTGTTCTGGACTCAACCACAAAGGAAACGGTTTCTCCCCACATAAAATTTATGTATCAGAACAGAAAAAGAATCATAACATTACAGAAACAGGATTTGGATAGTTTAAGCTGTATTACAGTAGAAGGTTATTCCCCTTTAGCCATATCTACAACTTGTCATTTTAAATCTAGATTAACATTTATTTTAAAAAAGGTACACTAACCATCCATAGACAGGATTGACATGTTTAGGCCTACTGACTGATGTAGTCACAGAGGAAGAAACAGCTATTATGATGGTGGAGTCCCATCAGACCACTCAAACAATACTTGGAGATGAAAAAAATCCAAAGTAATTTGCATAATATACCAGAGTGCAGAGCTATAGGAGTACTAGCATCATGATAGCACATATACTAACTGTACATATACATAATTCTCATCACTTAAAGCCTGCAGAGTAACTCTAGCATAGATGTGAACCAATAACTGAAGAAGAGTGTCAGCTTTGCTATGTAAAATCAACAGATAATTATAGCACAACAATTCATCACAGGGTCATTGAATGACATCTTGATTTTTCTGAGACCAAACATAATTTCAAACAAACTCCAGGAAATTTTTCTGCAACAATTGGCGAAGTTCATATAGCCTATTTATAGATGTACTGGATTTATAAATGAGACTACTACTATATCCCTTCCCAGAGAAAGAGGACATTTCACTAAAGAAAATAGTGACCGTACATCTACACAGACCAAACATTTACCTTTAAAGGTAGTAAAATAGTAAACTATACCATTAAGATTTTTGTATTTAATGGATTTTCCGGTTTTACAGTCTCTTTTCAGCAGCAACTTTCATCAGCAACTCAATTCTAGATGTTAGAAATCATATTGAAGTCTACATTTCTGTAATAAAGCATTTAGAAAGAATGTGTTCTGGAAATATAATGGGAATCGCGAAGTTTTAAAAAAAAGTTATTGCAAGTATTTATTATGGGTTCTGCGAAGTTTACAGCAGTTATTCACCAAAATCAGCACAGAGACAGACTACCAAGTCGAAACCTTAATCAAAGTGCAAAAACTCAAATGATTGTAGGTTCTGTGAAGTGTGTGAATTGGAATTACAAAATTCCATGAATTTAGGGGGCATAATACAGCACAGTAGCATTAGTAGTCAAAAATTGAAAAAGCCAAGAAGCTCTGGGAATCAAAAACATAAATTACAAACAGCATATAATATTGGTCCTGATTACAAAAGATTTAAGCAGTCCAAAAATGGAGGAGAAAAAAAAAATTCATACTGTATCCAGTCTCATTACCTTCTCAAATGTTCACCCCCCAATAAAAAAGAAATATCTCCACTCGTCTCAAAGGTGCTGACTTATGGTAGTGCATGATTCCGTGGTGCTGGATAGTCCTACATGGGGCCAGACTTTATGTCCATTAATTACAAATGGCTGGAAATCTAGTGCATCACATCTTGCCCAAGTTGCCATCATTTCATGTGCGAGTTACAGTGAGTCTATTCAATCATGGTGGACATTCTACTGAGCCTTATCCAACATGTACATGTGTGCGCGTGCATGTGTGGAGCCTGCTAACACCCTATCTTGGCTCATACATGAAGAATAGTGACTTGGGCAAGATAATAGAGGACTCAGTGCTAGTCCAAAGACACTGAGACTAATTGTAGCTCCCTCTTGCTGACCCAGCTAACATCAACTCAATACAGACCAATCTTATTTTAATTTAACATTTTAATAACCAGCAACTTCAAGTTGGTGCAACATTAACACAAACATTATAAGCAAACCTTCAATACAGCAAAAGTGTGAATATGCTCTTCTCGAAATGTCAAATTAACAACATTTTAGGATTTTATTACTACATTCAATAGACATACAATCTTCTATTAAATTCCACACAGCAAGATGACATCTATTCGAAACAGGACAGACACTTTGTTTTGCTTTGCATTTAAAGTCAGGTCTTAAAACATCTATAGCAAAGCATTAATATGAATACTGAACACTTCAGACAGTATGGTTCATGGCCCAGCATACAGGTTACACAAACATTAGAACATGTTCTGTCATTTTTGTTCTAAGTAACAGATAAGTAATCAATATTTTCAGGAGTTGCTAAATCCTCAATAAAACCACTTGTTCAATGAGAGAAGTGTTTGCTCAATCTGCACAGTTAATCCCTCTTCATCTAACTGAGCTCTCCATTTATTCCAATCTCTTGCAAACCTCGCTGGGGCAGATTAGCTCATCTTTGCATGCTAAACATGTTCTGACAATTTAAGCACGACATAATTGTCAGGGGATCCTTCCCCAACATCAGTCTGTTCTTTGTGAGTCAGCACCGCACAATCTGGAAATCAGAGCTTACTGTCTTGGACTCATAATTTTATAATACTGCAATGTATGTTGAGTACAATGAAAACAATTTATTTGCTTTATTGCTGTACAACTGTAAATAGTGGCTTAATTTTAAACTATAGATCTCTCTTCACTCTGGAAAAAGAAACTCCATACATGGTAATAGCTACAATAGGGTAGCCTTTACCTTTATTCTACTTGTGAGCTAAAATATTTCCACATTTTACCAATATCAAAATGTTCACTCAGCAATTCAGCTTTTATTATCGTACATGGATTTCCATGCTAAATTTCTAATAGGTACGCATTTGTAAACAATTCAGGGTAAGTCCCTCAATGATCATAAAACCACATGATGATAGCCCTATATCTTCTCAGCATTTCTAAGGCTAGATATTGAAATGTGACAATTCATTGCTTACTCTCTGGGAATAGAAGCTAAACAAAGAAGCATCAAATTTCAACCTTTAAGTAGACTTGCATAAAACAGGGAGGGTAAGTTGAAAACAGAGTTGGCAAGATGATTAATGTCAGCTGGTCCTGTGCCTGGAAAAAATACTGAAAATAATACTGAAAATTCATGTATGCATTATACCAGGACTTCCAAATAAAATGTATCCAATAGCAGCATAAATCTAAAGCAAAGCTCCTAGCAGAAGCACACTCCAATTTGGCTGCTCCACCAACACCAAGACTTACTTATGCAGGCTGTTAAGTGCAAGACAAATGCTGTTTTGCCTCCAGTATAACAGCTGGAGACCACACAGCTCCCAAGAAACCATTTCATGTCATTACATCAAAATGCACTTTGAAGCTACCCTACATAAGTTCAAACTTCTTCAGTTCAATAAGCAGATTCAGCATTTGTGAGGCCAGGTGAAACATTGGGTCCTCTCATTTCCTCTGAAAGTCATAGTACTGCTGCCTTTTGGAAGAAATTGCAAGTAGTAGAACTAGGCCACCAGAAATGTGAAAACTAACATGTCTCATTCATGCAAATTGATTTGTATCCCCTCCCTCAGATTTTAACCTCCATATTTTGTTTTCTTTTAATGTCTTTCCTGAAGGCAGTGACGGATGCTGCATTTTCCAATCCAGTTGTAGCAGCAGCCTTGAAATATGTTGCCCAACTAATAGTTTTTCATCTGTGAGCCTGAATGTGAGGCTTCCAGTCTCCTTATAATATTTAAACAGATGACTCACCTCCTGTGAGCAGGTTGGCTGCCTGCCCGCCTCCGTTAAAACCGGAAGTGGGTGGCTTGGAGACAGGTTCAGGTCAGGATTCAGATTTTTAACACATTTCCCACACGCCCCCAACCCACCCGTTTTTTTAAGGTTAAAATTCCCCTCCCAGTGACTTTGTTGATCTGTGGAGGGCAGAGGGATCGATACCATCTTGTGGAGGGTGAAGAGAAAGACGACCTTCTGGGGAGGGTACCCTGTTGAAGGAAAGGAGAGAAACGAGGGAAAAAAAAGAGAAACACTATTTCAGGGGGAATCTCTGACTCTGCTGGCAGTGGGTGGCTCTCAAGGTTCAACAGACCCATGTTATAAAACAGAATACCCTCCATCTCAACTGAGCAAAGACAGGAGAAATACACTACAAAAAATTATATAATCAAAGAGTCATACAAATTTTTAGGGTGAATTATTTTTGTACTCACAACAACTTGTATTTATATAGCGCCTTTAACATAGTAAAACGTTGGAAGGCGCTCCGCAGGAGCGTTATAAAACAAAATTTGACACCGAGCCACATTAAGGAGATGTTAGGGCAGATGAGCAAAAGAGATAAGTTTTAAGGAGCGTCTTAACGGATGAAAGAGAGGTAGAGAGGCGGAGAAGTTTAGGGAGGGAATTCCAGAGCTTAGAGCCTTGGCAGCTGAAGACACAGCCACCAAAGGTGGAGAGATTAAAATAGAGAGCGATTAAAATTAAAGGACAACTGTGTGCAGAAATAATAAATTATTATGGTATTATTCTGATCCATAACTTAGATCTTTATAGAGGGAGCACAAAAATAAACTAGGAATTAGGGAATATAAAATATATATGAAAATTATCAGAAAGCTGCAAATTGCACAAGATCAAACAAAACTAATGTAGTGGAAGTGAGATAGCTTTTGATGTAGATGTTGAACTACATTCAAAAAATGAAGAATATTTCTATAAGGTAGTAATCAAATGTCCTAGTTATACTTTTGTACTGTATCAAAGTTGAAAAATGTAGTATAATACTGATTTTACAAAACTGAAGCTTGCATCAGTCATAGGACCCCCTGACAAAGGTAGTCGTACCACTGGCAAGGCACATATGTTGCAGTATAGCTGAAGCCAGCCCACTTTTCAAAGTTCAAGTGAAATTTAGTCAGGCAGCCTATTGTACCACAAAGTTAGCAATCGTTGTAGTATAAATTTTAATTTTGGAACCTGGGTCCAAATACTGCCTGGTCTAATGCAATAGTGTTTTTCTTCAGTAGGTTACTGTTCTGAAGTTGGGTTTTGACAGAGTAGAGAGTGCTTTACTCCAATTGAACTTGTGCTCTATCGAATTTGGGAAAATACTTCAAGATGTTCTACACCTTGAAGAGCAGTGAAGTCACCCCGTAATCATATAATGGTTTAATTATGTGCATTACATGGTGCTTTAAAGGTGAGGTTAAAGAAATTGTATCTACAAACAAAATTCTAATTCTCTATACAGGCGTGCTAATCACGTCTCAAGGAGGTTATGTACTGCCACAGGAAACTGTATCAGATCTTCACTTTTTGACCTCTTGCTGGTTACCTCCCATTGAGAAGCATCACCTCATCCTACTGTTTATTTTGAGCCCTGCTGGATTCATATTCAGGAAACAAGTTATCACTGGTAGAGGATATAGCTGACCACCCATCTATGTTTAAAAAACAATGAGTTTTTCCAAAATATTTATTTTACCGCATTAATACAGGAAGAATTGTTCAATATACAAACCATTTTTATAGCACACACTAAAATTACAACTTTTGCTTACACGAAGGGAACAAGAGTGTACTATTTTCTAATTCCGTAGATATTGTAATTCAAGGAAACAGCTAAAAAAAATAAAAAATGCCCAACTAAATTCTCACATTGCATACACAATGTATTTTAAGTTACCAATAAATGGCTTTGAAAAAAATGCATTACAGAGTCATACAGCACAGAAAGAGGCCCTTCGGCCCATCGTGTCTGCACCGGCCATCAAGCTCCACCTATTCTAATCCCATTTTCCAGCACTTGGTCCGTAGCCTTGTAATACTATGGCGTTTCAAGTGCTCACCTAAATGCTTCTTAAATGTTGTGAGGGTTCCTGCCTCTACCACCCTTTCAGGCAGTGAGTTCCAGATCCAACCACCCTCTGGGTGAAAAAGTTTTTCCTCAAATCCCCTCTAAACCTCCTGCCCCTTACCTTGAAATTATGCCTCCTGGTTATTGACCCCTCTACTAAGGGGAACAGTTCCTTTCTATCTACCCTATCTATGCCCCTCATAATTTTGTACACCTCAATCAGGTCCCCCCTCAGCCTTCTCTGCTCTAAGGAAAACAACCCCAGCCTGTCCAGTCTCTCTTCATAGCTGAAATGCTCCAGCCCAGGTAACATCCTGCTGAATCTCCTCTGCACCCTCTCCAATGAAATCACATCCTTCCTATAGTGTGGCGACCAGAACTGCACACAGTATTCCAGCTGTGGCCTAACTAGCGTTTTGTACAGCTCCATCATAACCTCCCTGCTCTTATATTCTATGCCTTGGCTAATGAAGGCAAGTATCCCATATGCCTTTTTAACCACCGTATCTACCTGTCCTGCTGCGATCTATGTACATGCACACCAAGGTCCCTCTGATCCTCTGTCCTTCCGAGGGTCCTACCATTCATTGTGTATTCCCTTGCCTTGTTAGTCCTCCCAAAATGCATCACCTCACACTTTTCAGGGTTAAATTCAATTTGCCACTGTTCTGCCCATCTAACCAACCCGTCTATATCGTTCTGTAGCCTGAGGCTTCCATCCTCGCTATTTACCACTCCACCAATTTTTGTGTCATCTGCGAACTTACTAATCATACCTCCTACATTCATATCTAAATCATTAATGTACACTAAAAACAGCAAAGAACCCAGCACCGATCCCTGCAGTACACCACTGGACACAGGCTTCCAGTCACAAAAACAACATTCGACCATCACCCTCTGCCTCCTGCCACTAAGCCAATTTTGGATCCAATGTGCCAAATTGCCCTGGATCCCATGGGCTCTTACCTTCTTGACCAGTCTCCCATGCGGGACTTTGTCAAAAGCCTTACTGAAGTCCATGTAGAATACATCAACTGCAGTACCCTCATCCACACACCTAGTCACCCCTCGAAAAATTCAATCAAATTGATTAGACATGATCTCCCCCTGACAAAGCCATGCTGACTATCCTTGATTAATCCTTGCCTCTCCAAGTGGAGACTAACTCTGTCCCTCAGAATTGTTTCCAATAATTTCCCTACCACTGATGTTAGGCTCACTGGCCTGTAATTCCCTCGTTTATCCCTACTATCCTTCTTGAATAATGGTATTACATTAGCTGTCCTCCAGTCCTCTGGCACCTCCCCTGTGGCCAGAGAGGTTCTGAAAATTTGGTCAGAGCCCCTGCAATCTCCTCCCTTGCCTCACACAGCAGCCTGGGATACATCTTGTCTGGCCTGGGGATTTATCCACTTTTAAGCCCGCTAAAACCGCTAGTACCTCCTCCCTCTCAATACTAATTTGTTCCTCCTCCCTCTCAATACTAATTTGTTCAAGGCCTGATTTCCATGCCTACATCGTCCTTCTCCATAGTGAACACAGATGCAAAATATTCATTTAAAACCTCACCTACATCTTCCGGCTCTACACACAGATTGCCACTTTGGTCCCTAATGGGCCCTACTCTTTCCCTGGTTATCCTCTTGCCCTTAATATACTTATAAAACATCTTGGGATTTTCCTTTATTTTGCCTGCCAGTGTTTTTTCATGCCCCCTCTTCGCTCTCCTAATTTCTTTTTTAAGTACCCCCTGCACTTTCTATACTCCTCTAGGGCTTCCACTGTTTTTAGTCCTTTGAATCTGCCAAAAGCCTCGCTTTTTTTTCCTAATCCATTCTTGTCATCCATGGTTCCCTGGACTCGTTGGTCCCACCCTTGACCTTTACGGGAACATGTTGGCGTTGTACTCTCTCTATTTCCTTTCTGAAAGACTCCCACTGCTCTGATGTGGATTTTCCTACAAGTAGCTGATCCCAGCCCACTTTGGCTAGATCCTGCCTTATCATATTAAAATCGGCCTTCCCCCAATTTAGAAATGTTATTTCTGGTCTATCTTTGTCCTTTTCCAAGACTACCTTAAATCTCACTGAATTATGGTCATTGTCACCAAAATGCTCTCCTACTGACCAAAATGCTCTCCTACTGACATTTCTACCAGTTGCCCGGCTACATTCCCTAGAATTAGGTCCAGTACCGCCCCCTCTCTTGTAGGACTTTCTACATGCTGGCTCAAAAAGCTCTCCTGGATGCACTTTAAGAATTCCGCACCCTCTAAGCCTTTCACACTCTGACTATCCCAGTTAATATTGGGGAAGTTGAAATCCCCTATTATTATTACCCTATTATTTCTACACTTCTCTGAGATTTGCCTACATATCTGTTCCTCTATCTCCCCCTGACTGTTTGGGGGACAATAGTACACTCCCAGCAAAGTGCTTGCCCCCTTTTTGTTTTTAAGGGCTACCCATACAGCCTCATTAGAAGAACCTGCTAAGATATCATCCCTCCTTACAGCAATAATTGACTCCTTGATTAATATTGTGACACCCCTTCCTCTTTTACACCCCCCTCTGTCTCGCCTGAAGATTCTATAACCCGGAATATTGAGCTGCCAGTCCTGCCCCTCCCTCAACCATGTCTCCATGATAGCAACAATATCATACTCCCATGTGTTCATCAACACCTTCAATTCATCTGTCTTACTCGCAAGACTCCTTGCATTAAAATAAATGCCATCCAGCCTTGCCATACTCCCTTGTGCCATTACATATTTGCTCTGCCTTCCAGGCTGACTTATTTTTTCCTCTATAATTGGCTGTGCATCATCCCCTACTACAGCTCCACTCCGTATCCCATCCCCCTGCCAAGATAGTTTAAACCCCTCCCCAACAGTACTAGCAAACCTCCCCGCAAGGGTGTTGGTCCCGTTCCGACTTGTACAGGTCCTACCTTCCCCCAAAGCAGACCCAGTGATCCAGGAAACTAAAGCCCTCCCTCCTGCACCAACTCTTTAGCCACGCATTCATCTGCTCTATCCTCCTATTCCTATACTCACTAGCACGTGGCACCGGGAGTAATCCAGAGATTACAACCTTTGAGGTCCTGCTTTTTAATCTGCTACCTAGCTCCTTAAATTCTTGTTGCAGGACCTCATCCCTCTTTCTACCCATGTCATTGGTACCAATGTGAACCATGACCTCTGACTATTCGCCCTCCCCATTCAGAATGCCCTGCAGCCATTCAGTGACATCCTTGACCCTGGCACCAGGGAGGCAACATACCATCCTGGAGTCACATCTATGGCCACAGAAACGTCTATCTGTTCCCCTTACGATAGAATCCCCTATCACTATTGCTCTCCCACTCTTTTTCCTCCACTCCTGTGCAGCTGAGCCACTTGTAGTGCCACGGACTTGGGTCTTGCTGCATTCCCCTGAGAAACCATCTCTCCCAGCAGTATCCAAAATGGAAAATCTATTGGAGAGGGAGATGCACCCAGGGGACTCCTGCACTACCTTCCTAGTTCTTTTGCTCTGTCTGGCGGTCACCCATTTCCTGTCTGCCTGTGCACTCTATCTGCGGTTATTTGAAGTCTTTGCCTCACAAGACTGTTAATATTGTACTTACCAGAGTTAGAAGTTTTACAATGAACTACAACTGAAATATGGAAGCGCTTGCCATTTAAAAAATGTAAACCATTTTCCTTTGGAGTACTATAATCATGTACTGGGAAAATACAACTTCATGGGCTGGCAAAAGGCTAGAATTATTCCTTGGCCTAAAAATACTTAAGCAATATAACACAATGTCAATAGAAAACACTTTTTTGTAGCCAGGCAAATGTAGATGTATATTTTTTTTAAGGTGTTGGGGGAGGGGGGGGGCGGGGGAGGAAGAATGCATAAACATATAAATATTCAACCATATCCGTGCAGTGTATTCATGATAATTTAACATTTCCAGGGAAAAAGGAGGAGGAGCTGGTGTGGGGGGCGTGGGGATATGGAGGGAGGGAGGGAGGGAGAAGAGGAGGGAGGGAGGTAGAAGAGGAGGGAGGGAGGGAGGAGAGGAGGGGAGGGAGGGAGGGAGGAGAGGAGGGAGGGAGGGGAGGAGGGAGGGAGGGAGAAGAGGAGGGAGGGAGAAGGAGGGAGGGGAGGGAGACGAGGAGGGAGGGGAGGGAAGAAGTGGAGGAGCAGGGGGTGAGGAAATTAGAAACAAGGAGGAGGAGAGACAGCAGAGGTAGAGAAAAATGAGACAGTGGAGATGGGAAATCATCAAGAGAGACAGGAGAGGAACAGTAGCAGAAAAAATGAAGGAGCGATGGCAGACAGAAATGGAGGAGGAGGAGGAGGAGAAGGCAGAAAAGGAAGAGGAGACAAGACAGAAGTAGAGGAAGAGAAAGCAGAGGAGGAAAAGGAGAGCCAGAAGAGGAGCAGCAACAGGAGCATCAGAAGCTTGAGAGATGGAGGAGCAGTACACAGTAGATAAACAGAGATTGAAAAGAAGGAAAAGATAAGGTGAAGAACAGATAGAGAAAAATCAGAGGAGGAGCAACACAGTAGATGAATGAAGAAATTGAAAAGAAAGAGATAAAGTGAAGAGCAAACAGGAAACAATCAGACAGAAATGAAGTGGAAAAGAGAGAGCGCGCATGAGGCAGAGATGGATAGAGAGAGACTGAATTAAGGGCCCCAATATTCATTGGGAGGCGGGGAGAGCGCGGGGGCTCGGGTTTGTGGCTGGGAAACCCGGAAATGCCGGGAACGCGGAGGTCTTGCCAAATCTAACAGCAGGACCTCATTAGCAATTTTTTTTACTCCATTTCCTGCTGAGCAGCCGGCCAGATTGAGAGGCTGGCCGGCTGTTGAGTGAGAAAGCCAGCGAGAGAAGGCTACAGCAGAGGACCACTGGGGATTATCCCCAGTAGTCAAATAATCGGTACATAGTGGGGGACTCAGTGCGCAGCAGCGAGGGAAGGAACAATCGGGGCATGGTGGGAGGGCTTGGAGCACAGCAGCGAGGAGGGAGGGAATGATCGGGACATGGTTGCGGGGGGGGGGGGGGGGGCGCTCAGTGCGTTAGTTCATTAGATCACAGGGGAAGTCATTGGATCTCCGTAACAGGTTTGCTTCAGGGACTGGGGGAAGCACCACTTCTCCTCTTGGCCCACAAGCAGTGCTCTAAAAAGCATTTACCTGCTGCTGACAGTTCCCGCCTCCTGAGCCCTGGCAAAGCCAGTCTGCAACTATCAAATTAAAATGGCTCCCAATATTTGAGGAAAAGAGCCTTATTTTATTATAATTATGGGCCCGCCTCTCCAGAGCGGGTTACTTGGACACCCCTAAACCCGCCTCTGTTAAACTGGAAATAGGTACGTTCGTGCCGGGTTTCACATACTTATTTACCAATTTAACCCCCCCACCCCCCGCAACTTCTCTCCAGCCCGTCGTGGGGTGGGGGGGCGTAATAAAACTCACTATGCACTTGGTTTGAGCATAAAACAAGGCTTTAATCAACTTGTTTCAGAACATGGAAGTCTAGTTGTACTTCACTAGCTCCTCATCTTACAAAATGTCCCCCGGCAAGCTGGGCCCACACCAGAGTATTTATACTCCTTGGATGGCGCCACCAGCTGGCCGTCCAGCATTATTTCATGAGTAGTTTCTTGATGATGAGATTTATAACAGGGGGGTTACAATTTCCCCCAAAGAGCACATAAGGCTGAGAATTGTCTGGTGGGGTTGAGCTGATAGAAGTTTAGGACGTACTGTTTTGGGTAATTTGTGGTGATAATTGTCAATATACAGTAATAACAAAATATTTTGCTCTAGACTTTCAAGAATTTGCTCCGACCAAAATAAGAGAGTCCATTCCAGACCCCTCCAAAGAGATGAAATATGCTTGCTCTGCTCCAGCTGTGAAAATGGGGAAAGACGTAGAGGTGCTGGAGGAGAGCAAGCACAATTCATTTCTTCTACTTCTCACCATTATTACAGTGCTTTGGCACGGTACTTATACTTTATTCCTAGCCAGCGTCTGAACTTCATTCACAGACCTGGCCACTCACGGATATGAGCTATTGCTCAGGACTAGGACCTGGACCTATATAAGGGGCCCAGTAATATATCCTGGACTCTTTTGCTAATCTTTTGGTGATTCCAGGCACCATCCCTCCCAAGACTAATTCCAGTCTTCATCTCCTCCCCAGTACTCAGAACCTATCTATCTCCTTCCTCAATGCTCCCACAGTCCAGTCTTGCTCAAAAGTACGTACCTTCCACGTTCCAGTCGCTGCCACACACTAGTGCTCCCAACCCTTAGTGCTCTTTGCCCTCGACCGCAAGTGCCAATTGAACCCAGAAACCCCTCAGTTCTCCCATGGCCCTGAATCTCAATGTCATCTGACTCTTCAGACCAACCCTTGGGTACCCCTGTTTTAAGTAATGATTAAATCGTAACTACATTTTTAAAAAAACTTAGGAAGGATTTAAATATAGTATCATACTTAGTTCACACCAACATGAATATAACGTTTAGCTCAAAGTCTACCTGTAATTAACTTGTTGCTGCTAAGGGACATGTGCAACAGATCCATTTTGGTCTTCTTCCCTTAAAAAATATTGGCACAATCTTTTCGCACACTAATAATATGTAGAAAATATTTTGAATATTGTGACATATTTCATGTTATCAATAGATCAATGCAAAATCATTAATCTTATTTCTTATTATATATGAGAAAGTAACCAACAAAGCATATTTGCAACACTTGGTTTTGACAACATGAGCTTAAGAATACATTTAATGGTTCAGTATTGATCTGTTAAATAGAAGAGATAAAATCTAAACAAATTGGACAGGATGAAATTTTGTGCTGTATCATGGTAAACATAATATACCACTATTTATAACTCAGTGAATGAACTATTAAATGTTGAAGGCCAAACAACTGCTCAGCTCAGAATGCTAGGACATTTATTTTTTGAACATGTCCCATGAAAGGATGAGTGATATGAAAACCAAAGTTTCATGGATCATAACTAAACAGTATAGAAACTTATCGTTCAGAACGCATGACCCTTTTCATTTATATTTGAGAACTCTAGAAATGAAATTTCTGCACAAAGAGGCACTATAACACTATTTATAAAACAGAATTAGAGAAATATAGAGAACTAAACACTTCATTGAAAGTACACTGGATCAAATCTCATCTGGTCAGTTTTGATTTGGATTAGAAATGTTACACAAAGATTTATAAAAGCAATTTTGTTATATAAAAATAATGGATTATAGTGGAAATTGTTCTTGCAGCTAAGCATGTTTAAAAGTGCCAAAATAAAGATGTTTACAAATGCTATTTATTAACAACCAAAATATATAACTTTCATTTCAATCCAGACAATATTGTTCAGCATTTTCACACAACAAAGCTTTGATTATAAGATGAGTAGAGAGGCCCAAATATTTTAACTGGTACTTATATCTACTTCATTCATGAACTGGTACACTAAATGTGTTTATATGCAACAATGTGCATCAAGCTTTCAAGATCACCTAATGACTGGACTCAAAAGTGTTCTATGATGCTTATGAAGTGTAAATGCAGGTGACATGAAAGATAAGGGGCTAGATTTTCAGTTGCTTGCGCCAGCAGTTAGCGCCTTAAGAGAAGTGATTTTCGGGCGCTATTCATGTAGCGCCCGGGCGCAGCGCAGTTTGCGCCCCGCCCCAAATTAAGTTGCCCGTTAGCGCCGGCGCAAAGTTTAGCGGCCGCCCGGATGCGCGCGCAGAAAATGACGTCACATCCTCGTGCAACGCCCTTTGGCCGCCCCGAATCCAAACTTCAGTCGGACCGTCCCATTGTGCGGCTGGCGTCCAGAGCGTTTGTAAAATGGAACGCAACACACCCTGGGGAGCGCAAATTAAAGGGCACTCCTCCTGCACTATAAGCGGCAGTCTGCATGTGTTGTGTGGAAGGATCCAGTGTGTTGTTGTGAACGGTTCCTCCTCCTCCTCCTCCTAAAAAAACACATGCACCCTTCCCCTTTAAGAGCTCACTGGCACCAGAGTGTCTGCCGTGCGCTGCGCCCGAGCTCGGGCGCTGCGCTCTGCACCGCCGGCTTAGCGCCTAAAGATAGTAGTGGAATGCCTCTTTTAGCGCTCCACCAACCTCTTAGGGCGAAGCCACTGAATTTCCGGCAACGGGGCGCTACTTTGGGGCGGGCGCTAAGGTTAGCGCCCCAAAACTGTCTATACTGAAAATCTAGCCCAAGGAACCTGCAGATGAAAGGGTAAAGAGATTTAAGGGGGGAAAAAGGTGATCCAGATTATGCATATCATGCACCCGACTGCAGTCAGTCAGGGTCAACTAGGCACTGTACATATTGCAAAAGCAATGTTTCTTATTTCCAATTACATTTTTTACCCACTTTACACTTCTAATTTTAATTAGTTGGAAATTTGCAACACAACTCCAGCAATAAACCCAGTTTAAAATGGTGTTGTGTCATTTACACAGAATGCACAATGCAAATAACTCATCTCCCCACCTCACCACCCCCTCCAACGCTGTCCATGACTGCAATAAAGCAGATTCTTGTCAAGAGTGCATAAAGCCTGTTGAAAATCTCTACAGATTTAAACAAACTCAGAAGTTGGCATATGCCAGACAGGTAATTTGTGTGTCTCACCAGATAAAACATACATAAGAACATAAGATGTAGGAGCAGGAGTAGGTAATTTGGCCCCTCGTGCCAGCTCCACCATTCAGTGAGTATTTAAACTCACTTTCGCGGGCTTTTTTTCCCACAGGCCATTGTCGGGAGCGGTGAGAGCGGAGGTTCAGTGAATATTTAAACTCACTTTCGCGGGCTTTTTTTTTTTTTTTTATATACAGGCCAGTGTTGGGAGCAGTGAGAGCGGAGTTTCAGTGAGTATTTAAATTCACTTTCGCGGGGTTTTTTTTTTTTTTTTTACAGAGACTTACCAATCTCGCAGACCGGCGGCGGCGTTCCAGAGCCACGTCACGATTGAAAACGTGATGCGGGCAGGAGGAAGCAGCTGACTGGGTGAGTACTTATACTACTCTATAGTTTAAAAGTTTAGATGGTCTTAATTTTGTGGTTATAGTTTCTAAGGTCTCTGTTGTGTAGCAGGGAGTGCTAGGAAACAAGGGCCCTTGAGTATATCATTTAATTGTAGTATAATTGGTGGTATTGATTTTATTTAAATTAATTAAAGGGTAAGTCATGGCAGCAAAGCTCGGCCCCGTGGCATGCTCCTCCTGCACTATGTGGGGAATCAGGGACACTTCCTGTGTCCCTGACGACCATGTGTGCGGGAGTGTATCCAGCTGTAGCTACTGGCAGACGGCATTGCGGCGCTGGAGCTGCGAATGGATACATACTGGAGCATTTGCGATGCTGAGCACATCGTGGATATCATCTTTAATCAGTTGGTCACACTGCAGGTAAAGGCTGCACAGGCAGGAAGGGAATGGGTGACCGCCAGGCAGAGTAGTAGGCGCAGGCAGGTAGTGCAGGGGTCCCCTGTGGCCATCCTCCTCAAAAACAGATATACCGCTTTGGATATTGTTGGGGAGGATGGCTTATCGGGAGAAGGTAGCAGCTTCCAACTTCCTGGCACCATGGGTGGTTCTGCTGCACGGGACGGAAGGAAAAAGAGTGGGAGAGCTATAGTGATAGGGGATTCTATTGTAAGGGGAATAGGCGTTTCTGCGGCCGCAAACGAGACTCCAGGATGGTATGTTGCCTCCCTGGTACAAGGGTCAAGGATGGCTCGGAGCAGCTGCAGGGCATTCTGGAGGGGGAGGGTGAACAGCCAGTTGTCGTGGTGCATATAGGTACCAACGATATAGGTAAAAAACGGGATGAGGTCCTAAAAGCTGAATATAAGGAGTTAGGAGGTAAATTTAAAAATTAGGACCTCAAAAGGTAGTAATCTCAGGATTGCGACCACGGCCACATGCTAGTCAGAGTAGAAATAGAAGGATATTTCAGATGAATACGTGGCTGGAAGAATGGTGCAAGGGGGAGGGATTCAAATTCCTGGGACATTGGAACCGGTTCTGGGGGAGGTGGGACCAGTACAAACTGGACGGTTTGCACCTGGGCAGGACCGGGACCGATGTCCTAGGGGGAGTGTTTGCTAGTGCTGTTGGGGAGGGTTTAAACTAAAATGGCAGGGGGTTGGGAACCTGTGCAGGGAGACAGAGGAAAGGGAAGCAAGGATAGAAGCAAAAGACAGGAAGGAGAAAAGCAAAAGTGGAAGTCAGAGAAATCAAGATGTAAATCAAACATGGCCGCAGTAAACAATAATTCTAAAAGGTCTAAGAGTGTTAAAAAAACAACCCTGCAGGCTTTGTGTCTTAATGCGAGGAGCATTCGTAATAAGGTGGATGAATTAGCTGCACAAATAAATGTAAACGGATATGATATAATTGGGATTACGGAGGCATGGCTCCAGGGTGACCAAGGCTGGGAATTCAACATCCAGGGGTATTCAATATTCAGGAAGGACAGGCAAGAAGGAAAAGGCAGTGGGGTAGCATTGCTGGTTAAAGAGGAGATTAACAATAGTAAGGAAGGATATTAGCTCTGATGATGTGGAATCTGTATGGATAGAGCTGAGAAATACCATGGGGCAGAAAACATTAGTGGGAGTTGTATACAGACCCCCAAACAGTAATGGGGATGGCATTAAACGGGAAATTAGAGATGCGTGTAATAAGGGCATAGCAGTTATCATGGGTGACTTTAATCTACATATAGATTGGTCTAACCAAATTAGTAACAATACTGTGGAAGAGGAATTCCTAGAGTGTATACGGGATGGTTTCCTGGATCAATATGTCGAGGAACCAACTAGAGATCAGGCCATCTTAGACTGGGTATTATGTAATGAGAAATTATTAATTAGCAATCTTGTTGTGCGAGGCCCCTTGGGGAGGAGCGATCATAATATGATCGAATTCTTCATTAAGATGGAGAGTGAAGAAGTTGATTCAGAGACTTGAGTACTGAATTTAAATAAAGGAAACTACGATGGTATGAGGCGCGAGTTGGCTAGGATGGATTGGGGAATATTACTTAAAGGGTTGATGGTGAATAGGCAATGGCAAACATTTAACGATCGCATGGATGAACTACAGAATTTGTTAATCCCTGTTTGGCATAAAAATAAAACAAAAAAGGTGACTCAACATGGGCTAACAAGGGAAATTAGGGATAGCATAAGATCCAAGGAGAGGACATATAAATTGGCCAGAAAAAGCAGCAAACCTGAGGATTGGGAGCAGTTTAGGATTCAGCAAAGGAGGACAAAGGGATTAATTAAGAGGGGGGAAATAGAGTATGAGAGTAAGCTTTCAGGGAACATAAAAACTGACTGTAAAAGCTTTTATAGATATGTGAAGAGAAAAAGATTAGTAACGTCAAGTGTAGGTCCCCTGCAGTTAGAATCAGGGAAATTTATAATGGGGAACAAAAAGACATGGCAGAACAATTAAATACATACTTTGGTTCTGTCTTCACAAAGGAGGACACAAATAAACTCCCAGAGATGTCAGGGAACATAGGGTCTAATGAGAGGGAGGAACTGAATGAAATCAGTATCTCCAGGGAAATGGTGTCGGGAAATTGACGGGATTGAAGGCCGATAAATCCCCAGGGCCTGATAATCTACATCCTAGGGTACTTAAGGAAGTGGCGCTAGAAATAGTAGATGCATTGCTGGTCATCTTCCAAAATTTTATAGACTCTGCAACAGTTCCCATGGATTGGAGGGTAGCTAATGTAACCCCACTATTTAAAAAAGGTGGTAGAGAAAAAAACGGGGAAATATAGACCGGTAAGCCTGACATCGGTAGTGGGGAAAATGCTAGAGTCCATTATAAAAGATGTAATAGCAGAGCACTTGGAAAACAGTGACAGATTCGGACAAAGTCAACATGGATTTACAAAAGGTAAATCATGCTTGACTAATCTATTGGAATTTTTTGAGAATGTAACTGGTAGAATAGATAAGGGAGAACCAGTGGATGTGGTGTATTTGGACTTTCAGAAGGCTTTCGATAAGGTCCCGCATAACAGACTAGCGTGCAAAGTTAAAGCACATGGGATTGGGGGTAAGGTACTGATTTGGATAGAAAACTGGTTGGCAGACAGGAAGCAAAGAGTTGGAATAAACAGGTCTTTTTCCGAGTGGAAGGCAGTGACTAGTGGGGTACCGCAGGGATCAGTGTTAGGACCCCAGTTAGTTACAATATATATTAATGATCTAGATGAGGAAACTAGATGTAATATCTCCAAGTTTGCAGATGACACAAAGCTGGGTGGGCGTGTGTGCTGTGAGGAGGATGCAGAGAAACTCCAGTACGATTTGGACAGGGTGGGCGATTGGGCAGGTGCATGGCAGATGCAGTATAATGTGGATAAATGCGAGGTTATCCACTCTGGTGGCAAAAACAGGAAGGTAGATTATTATCTGAACGGAAACAGATTGGGAGAAGGGGAAGTGCAACGAGGCCTGGGTGTCCTTGTGCAGGTGCAGCAGGCGGTTAAGAAGGCAAATGGTATGCTGGCCTTCATAGCGAGAGGATTCGAGTACAGGAGCAAGGATTTCTTGCTGCAGTTGTACAGGGCATTGGTGAGACCACACCTTGAGTATTGTGTGCAGTTTTGGTCGCCTTATCTGAGGAAGGATGTTCTTGCCATGGAGGGAGTGCAGCGAAGATTCACCAGACTGATACCTGGGATGGCAGGAATGACGTATAAAGCGAGACTGGGTCATTAGACTTATATTCGCTAGAGTTTAGAAGAATGAGAGGGGATCTCATTGAAACTTATAAAATTCTAACAGGACTAGACAGACTAGATGCAGGAAGGCTGTTACCGATGGCGGGGGAGTCCAGAACCAAGGGTCACAGTCTAAGGATAAGGGGTAAGCCATTTAGGACTGAGATGAGGAGGAATGTCTTCACTCAGAGTGGTGAACCTGTGGAATTCTCTACCACAGAAGACAGTTGAGGCCAATTCATTAAATTTATTCAAGAAGGAGTTAGATATATTTCTTAAGACTAAGGGGATCAAGGGATATGGGGAGAAAGCAGGGACAGGGTACTGACTCCCGCACCTCTGCCCTCACCCCTGCCCCTCCCTCCCGGAACCACGATAGGGTTCCCCTTGTCCTCACCTTTCACCCCACCAGCCTCCACATTCAACGGATCATCCTCCGGCATTTCCGCTACCTCCAAAGTGATCCCACCACCAAACGTATCTTCCCTTCCCCTCCCCTCCCCTTTCAGCATTCCGCAGGGACCGCTCTCTCCGAGACACCCTAGTCCACTCCTCTATCACCCCAAACAGCCCTTCCCCTTCGCCTGGCACCTTCCCGTGCAAGCGGAGGAGGTGTAACACCTGCCCCTATACCTCCCCCCTCCCCACTGTCCAGGGCCCCAAACACCCCTTCCAGGTGAAACAGCGATTTACTTGTACTTCTCGCAATCTAGTATACTGTATTCGCTGTTCACGATGCGGTCTCCTCTACATTGGGGAGACCAAACGCAGATTGGGTGACCGCTTTGCGGAACACCTCCGTTCAGCCCGTAAGGGTGACCCCGAGCTTCCGGTCACCTGTCATTTCAATTCACCGCTCCATTCCTACTCGGACCTCACCGTCCTTGGCCTCTTGTACTGTTCCACGGAAGCTCAACGTAAACTCGAGGAACAGCACCTCATCTTCCGATTAGGCACTCTGCAGCCTTCCGGTCTCAATATCGAGTTCAACAATTTCAGATCATAACCTCGGCCCCTATTTCATTTTTACTTATATTTTTCCACTCCTTTCCTCCCCCCCCCTTTCCTTTTGTTTCTCTCTCACACCTGGCAGCTATCTTTTGCCCTGCCAGTACACTTTACACCTACTCCCAGCCTATTACCATCTCGTCTAGCTTCTAATCTCTTTTACTTCTTTTGGTTCTTTTATTCTTTTGTCCGATCGCAGCCCTGCCTTCGATCTAGTTCCTTTTCTCTCCAGTTTTGAAGAAGGGTCAAACCCGAAACGTCAACTCAAATTTCTCTCCACGGATGTTGCCTGACCTGCTGAGTTTTTCCAGCATTTTCTGTTGTTATTACTGAATTTGGATGATCAGCCATGATCGCATTGAATGGCGGAGCAGTCTCGAGGGGCTGAATGGCCTACTCCTGCTCCTATCTTCTATGTTTCTGTTTCAATAAGATCATGGCTGATCTGATCTTATCCTGAACTCCACTTCTCTGCCCACTCCCCATAACCCTGGACTCCCTTACCATTCAAAAATCTGTTTATCTCCACCTTAAATATATTCAATGACCCAGCCTCCACAGCTCTCTGGGGAAGAGAATTCCAAAGATTCACGACCTATGAGAGAAGAAATTCCTCCTCATTTCCGTTTTAAATGGGTGCCCCCTTATTTTGAAATTATGCCCCCTAGTTCTAGATTCCCCCACGAGGGGAAACATCCTCTCTGCATCTATCCTGTCACGCTCCTTCAGAATCTTATGTTTCAATAAGATCCCCTCTTATTCTTCTAAACTCCAATGAGTATAGGCCCAACCTGCTCAACCTTTCTTCATAAGACAACCCCTTCATCTCCGGAATCAACCTAGTGAACCTTCTCTGAACTGCCTCCAATGCAAGTATATCCTTCCTTAAATAAGGAGACCAAAACTGTACACAGTACTCCAGGTGTAGTCTCACCAACGCCCAGTACAGTTGTAACAGGACTTCCCCACTTTTATACTCCATTCCCTTTGCAATAAAGGCCAACATTCCATTTGCCTTCCTAATTACTTGCTGTACCTGCATGCTAATTTTTTGTGATTCATGTGCAAGGACCCCCAGATCCCTCTGTACCTCAGCATTTTGTAATCTCTCCCTATTTAAATAATAATTAGCTTTTTTTATTTTTCCTACCAAAGTGGATAACCTCACATTTTCCCACATTATACTCCATCTGCCAGATTTTTGCCCACTGGCTTAGCCTATCTATATCCCTTGAGATTCTTTGCATCCTCCACACAATTTGCTTTCCCAACTATCTTTGTATCATCAGCAAATTTGGCTACGTTACACTCGGTCCCTTCATCCAAGTCATTAATAGCCCAGATATTCCGATCGCAGGCCTCCCGCAGGCGGAGGCCTGTGATCTGGAAAAATCTGCGCCCTTACCCGAGGGCTCCCGGGAGGTGCACAATTCCGGTGCTGGGCCTCTCCAAACTGCCGGTGCGCAGGGCCCACGTATCCCAGAGGCGCAGGTAGTTTACAGCGTCCCTGGGATCACGTGGGCCATGGGGAGCCAATCAAAGAAGGGAATCTCCCTTCGTGCATTTGACAGGAAGATCACCCCAAAACTTAGTAAAACTTTAAGGGGGAGAAATTGGGTGAGTAGCGCCACTTGTTAGCGCCTAAAGAAGCAGGCAGTGGCTGTAGCGCCACTGGCTGCGCCTCCCGCGATATTGAGTTGGGGCGATAATGGTGGCGTTAGCCTTTTGCGCTGCGCCGCCACCAATGACGTCATCGGTGTGCGCAGCGCCCCATTCGCGATATTTGGTAGCGAACGCCGCAGTTGCGCCGTTTGCTACCCGCGCCCAGTTCACAGGGCCTTACTGTGCTGGCAGTGGCGCAAGTTAAGGTGGAGGTGCGGGCGGCCGCCTTTTTCAGTGGCTGCCTGCCAGCACCTCCGTCCCCGGCCTCCTAACCCCACCCCCCGCGGCATTGCCAGCTGTTTCCCGAGAGCCCGGCACTTCTCCTTGGTGCCGGGCTCTTTTGCCGGCACTCGCGATCGGGGCTCGCGCTGTTGCAGGCACCTCCCCCTTAACAGTGGGAGGAAGGCCTGCAGTACCGCAGCGTGCCGTGCCGCAGCGTGTGGCGCTGCGGCACATTGCGCTGCGATATTCAGTTCCAGCACCCTAAGAGGGACGCGGAGCGCCTCGAGCCTCGCCCCGTGTCCCTCAAGGGGCAATGAAACTGAATATCTGACAATCGCTGAAGCCTCAAACGCTGCGCCAAATCCTGCGCTCAGGCGACTTTTGCGCCACTTTGGCGCCCCAACCCAATTTAAAGTTTTTTTACAGGGCTAAAAATAAACTTACCTTTTTTTAAAAAGTATTTTTAAATGATAAAAAAAAACATTTCCACTGATTTAAGGGTTTTTTTCAACTCTTATCCTGGTAAAAGCAGGCTTCCCGCAGGTGCAAGCCCCCAAACTGCACTTACCTACCGCGCCGGCCGTTGAGCTAATACCCCCAACCCTGTGAGCTCTTATCTTGTGCAGTAACCTTTTATGTGGCACCTTATCGAATGTGTTATATCCGTGTATCTTAATGTTGTGTCCTTCAATAATCAGACTGCAGGGAACGATTCAACAGGTGTTTACTGAATGAGGGTTACTCTAGAACTAACTGTACAGATCACTACTCAGGGTTTATATACAGGTGTGGTCACTGCCAGTACTACAGTATACAGGAGCTGTAAAAAGTAGTTCTCTCCCTTCAGGTATATATACACATTACATACATTACAGAGTGCCTTCTGGAAATCCAAATACATGACATCTACTGGCTCCCCTTTATCCACCCTGCTCGTTACATCTTCAAAGAGCTCCAACAAATTTGTCAAACATGATTTCCCTTTCATAAAACCATGCAGTCTCTGCTGGACAATATTATGATTTTCTAAATGTCCTGCTACCACTTCCTTAATGATGGACTCCAGCATTTTCCCAATGACAGATGTTAGGCTAACTGGTCTATAGTTGCCTGCTTTCTGTCTCCCTCCTTTCTTAAATAGGGGCGTTGCATTTGCGGTTTTCCAGTCCGCTGGGGTCTCTCCAGAATCCAGGGAATTTTGGTAGATTACAACCAATGCATCCACTATCTCTGCAGCCACCTCTTTTAAGACTCTAGAATGCAGGCCATCAGGTCCAGGGGACTTGTCCACCTTTAGTCCCATTAGTTTGCCTAGCACTTTTTCTCTAGTGGTAGTGATTGCTTTAAGTTCCCCCCCCCCCACCCCAATAGCCCCTTGATTATCCATTACTGGGATGCTTTTAGTGTCTTCCACTGTGAAGTCCAATACAAAATATTTGTTCAAAGTCTCCGCCATTTCCCTGTTTCCCATTATTAATTCCCCAGACTCATCCTCGAGGGGACTACATGAGAACATAAGAAGTAGGAGCAGGAGTAGGCCATACGGCCCCTCGGGCCTGCTCCGCCATTCAATAGGATCATGGCTGATCCGAACCTAGGCTCACGTCCACTTCCCTGCCTGCTCCCCATAACCCTTAATTCCCTCATCAGCTAGCAAACTGTCTATCTCCGTTTTAAATTTATTTAATGTCGCAGCTTCCACAGCTCTCTGAGGTAGCAAATTCCATAGATTTACTACCCTCTGAGTGAAGAAGTTTCTCCTCATCTCAGTTTTGAAACGGCAGCCCCTTATTCTAAGATTATGCCCCCTAGTTCTAGTCTCACCCATCAGTGGAAACATCCTCCCCGCATCCACCTGATCAAGCCCCCTCACAATCTTATATGTTTCGATAAGATCGCCTCTCATTCTTCTGAATTCCAATGAGTAGAGGCCCAACCTACTCAACCTTTCCTCATAAGTCAACCCCCTCATCTCCGGAATCAACCGAGTGAACCTTCTCTGAACTGCCTCGAGAGCAAGTATATCTTTTCTTAAACATGGAAACCAAAACTGTACGCAGTATTCCAGGTGTGGCCTCACCAGTACCCTGTATAACTGAAGCAAGACTTCCCTGCTTTTATACTCCATCCCCCTTGCAATAAAAGCCAAGATTCCATTGGCCTTCCTGATCACCTGTTGTACCTGCATACTAACCTTCTGTGTTTCATGCACCAGGACCCCCAGATCCCTTTGTACTGTAGCACTTTGCAGTTTCTTTCCATTTAGATAATAACTTGCTCTTTGATTTTTTCTGCCAAAGTACATAACCTCACACTTTCCAACATTATATTCCATCTGCCAAATTTCTGCCCACTCACTTAGCCTGTCTATGTCCTTTTGCAGGTTTTTTATGTCCTCCTCACTCACTGCTTTCCCTCCCATCTTTGTATCGTCGGCAAACTTTGATACGTTGCACTTGGTCCCCTCCTCCAAATCGTTAATATAGATTGTAAAGAGTTGGGGTCCCAGCACTGACCCCTGCGGAACACCACTAGTTACTGATTGCCAACCCGAGAATGAACCATTTATCCCAACTCTCTGTTTTCTGTTAGATAGCCAATCTTCCACCCATGTCAGTATATTACCCCCAATCCTGTGATTTTTTAATCTTGTGCAGTAATCTTTTGTGTGGCACCTTGTCAAATGCCTTTTGGAAGTCCAAATACACCACATCCGCTGGCTCCCCTTTATCCACCCTGTTTGTTACGTCCTCAAAGAATTCGAGCAAATTTGTCAAACATGACTTCCCCTTCATAAAACCATGCTGACTCTGTCCGATTAAATTATGCTTATCCAAATGTCCTGTTACTGCTTCCTTAATAATGGACTCCAACATTTTACCAACCACAGATGTTAGGCTAACTGGTCTATAGTTTCCAGCCTTTTGTTTACCTCCCTTTTTAAATAAGGGCGTTACATTAGCAGTTTTCCAATCTGCTGGGACCTTTCCTGAATCCAGGGAGTTTGGGAAAATTACCACCAATGCATCCGCAATCCCTACCGCTACTTCTCTCAAGACTCTAGGATGTAAGCCATCAGGTCCAGGGGATTTATCCGCCTTAAGTCCCATTATCTTACTGAGTACCACCTCCTTAGTGATTTTAATCATGTTTAGCTCCTCCCCCCCTATAGCCCCCTGTTTGTCCAGTGTTGGGATATTTTTAGTGTCCTCTACTGTAAAGACTGATACAAAATATTTGTTCAGCATATTTGCCATCTCCATGTTCCCCACTACTAATTTCCCGGTCTCGTCCTCTAAGGGACCAACATTCACTTTAGCCACCCTTTTTCTTTTTATATAACTGTAGAAACTCTTGCTATCTGTTTTTATATTTTTTGCTAGTTTACTTTCATAATTTATCTTCCCTTTCTTAATTAATCTTTTAGTTATTCTTTGCTGGCTTTTAAATGCTTCCCAATCTTCTATCCTCCCACTAGATTTGGCTACTTTATATGCCCTTGTTTTCAGTCGGATACTATCCTTTATTACTTTACTTAGCCATGGATGGCTGTCTTTTCTTTTACGCCCCTTTGACTGATTAGAGGCAACTCTCACTATAGTAGTGGGCGACGGCAGAGAAATCTTGGTAACGAAGTACAAACAGGACTCAACTGTTAATCAGCTACAGAACTTTCAAAGTGATTTTCCCAAATCTAAAATTTTCTATAGAAAGGCAATCACAAAAAATCCAATTAAAGTTATATACATTTTCCGGGATGGTAAATTGCTCAACTCTGGCGAGCTTCTTATTTATAGAGCTTTTGTTATCCTATGCCTGTAACATATCATTTGTTCCAAATATGTAGGTGCTTGAAATTAAAAGGAAAGTGGATATTTGCCTACTCTGATATGTTACCATAGCCTGTGTTACACTTATTCAAAATTAGACTAGCTGATATCCGAGCCCAGAATTCCCATGTTCAACAAAAACAACTTGCATTTATATAGCACCTTTAATGTAGTAAAACATCCCAAGGTGCTTTACAGGAGCGTCATCAAACAGAATTTAATGCCGAGCCACATAAGGAAATATTAGGGCAGATGAGGTAGGTTTTAAGGAGCATCTTAAAGGAGCAATGAGAGGTAGAGAGTCGGAAAGGTTTAGGAGAGAATTGCAGAGCTTAGGGCCTAGGCAATTGAAGGCACAGCCAGCAATGTTTGAGCAATTAAAATCAGGGATGCTCGAGGGGCAAGAATTGGAGAAGCGCATATAGAGTCATAGGGGGAGAAATTCAGTATCGCCCCATTTGGGGCGCAATTATCGGCCGGGCGCAAAGTTTAGCGCCTGGTGCTAATTATCGCCTCCGACTGCAAACTTGGCTTTTATCGCCCCTGGAGGTGATTGGAGCGCTAAAATCAGGCGCTGCACACCTGCCTTAAGGCGCAAAGGCCGAGGAGCGAGGCGCTACCTCAGAGCGCTGGCGAAGCCCATGTGATGTCAGTCAGCAATGGAACACAGACACACTGGCGCCAGCCAGTTCTTAAAGGGGAGGGTCGATCTTGCTCTCCATCCACACCCTGCTCATTACAGCCTTGAATCTCGGCCTGGAGAGATCTGAACATTAAAATTGTTGGGAAGAACAATGGAGAGGCCCAGGGAAAGAGCTCAGAGTGCAGCCCCCATATGCTCTTCTAAATCGATGCAAGGAAGATCAAATCAGAAAGAACCTGCAAAGTGCTGCTCAGTACCCAAAACTACTCAACACAGTTTTGAATATCTCCTGCAGTCTCTCTCTCTCTCTCACTCAATGCGTGGTGCAAAAATTCGCCTACAAAAAAAGGCAGGAAGTGGTTGCCTTTAAATGGCGCTTTCCCAGTCCCTTCCCGACTGCAAAACGCTCCCCTCAACCTGTCGTTGCTAGCGGCAGGCGGTAAGACAGGGGGCGCTACTCAATATCTGGTCCGGGGCGCTACACTCTCGACTGACGTCACAAACTGCCGGCGCAGGAGTTAATTTCGTGAGTGGCGCAAACATAGCCGCGCATGGGCGCTAGTTGCTATGCACCCCATTAGCGCCCTCTTAAGGCGCTAACGGGAGGCGCAAACCAACTGAATTTTTCCCCCATAGAGTCATACGACACAGAAGGAGGCCATTCGGTCCACGAGTCCGTGCCGGCTCTCTGTAGAGCAATCCAGTCAGTCCCATTCCTCCGCTCTATCCCCGTAGCCCTGCAAGTTTATTTTCCTCAAGTGCCTATCCAGTCTTCCCTTGAAAACATTGAGTGTCTCCACTTCTGTCGGCAGTGAATTCCAAGTCCTCACTACTCGCTGCGTAAAAAAGCTTTTCCTCACATCCCCCCTGTATCTCTTGCCCAAAACCTTAAATCTGTGTCCCCTAGTCCTTGTACCATTAACTAGTGGGAACAGCCTTTCCTGTCTAGTCTATCCAAATTCGTCATAATCTTGCACACCTCTATCAAATCACCCCTCAACCTCCTTTGCTCTAATGAGAACAAATCCAGCTTCTCCAACCTGTCCTTGGATCTACTAAGATCAACTAAGATCCCCCATCCCTGGAACCATTCTGGTAAATCTGCTCTGCACCCTCTCAAGGGCCTTCACATCCTTCCTAAAGTGTGGTGACCAGAACAGGACGCAATACTCCAGATGTGGCCTAACCAGCGCTTTATAAAGGTTCAGCATAACTTCTTTACTTTTGTACTTAATACCTCTATTTATGAAGCCCAAGATCCCAAACGCTATGCTAACCACTCTCTCAATATGTCCTACCACCTTCAGGGACCTATGCACATTAACTCCTAGGTCCCTCTGTCGCTGCACACTCTTTAAAATTGTGCCATTAAGTGTATATTGCCTCTCCCTGTTCCTTCTGCCAAGGTGCATCACCTCACACTTCTCTGTATTAAATTCCATCTGCCACTCGTCTGCCCATTCTGCTAGCCTTTCTATGTCCTGTTGCAGTCGATTGGGATCATCCTCACTGTTTGCCACACCTCCAAGTTTGGGGTCATCGGCAAATTTAGAAATTCTATTCTGTATTCCAATATCCAGTTCATTTATATATATCAAAAAAAGCAGTGGCCCCAACACTGACCTTTGGAGAATACCACTGTCTACCATCTTCCAGTCTGAAAAACAGCCATTTACTACAACTCGCTGTTTTCTGTCCTTAAGCCAATTCCTTATCCAAGCTGCCACTGACCCACCTATTCTATGAGCCCCAATTTTGTTATTCAGCCTTCTATGTGGTACGTTGTCAAACGCCTTCTGCAAATCCATGTAGACAACATATATCAACATATATATATAGTAATCTCAGGATTGTTACCAGTGCCACGTGCTAGTCAGAGTAGAAATAGAAGGATACTTCAGATGAATACGTGGCTAAAGGAATGGTGCCAGGTGTTATGTTCATAAATAGATGTTTTCATTATGAACAGCTAGCTTGAGCTAGTCATTTATTCAGCCATGTGGACTAGTGTACAGGCATCCATCTTGACTACTGCCTTGTGGGTAGCCCACTACTAAACATACAGCTTCACCTAGTGTACCATTCTAGAATGACATGTTACTGATCATTACATCCCCCTTCCTTAGAGGTTAAACAAAATCAATATCAATCAATCATAACGACATAAACATCTTCACAACAGTCAACACATTTTCAAAGCTTTACTTTATGAACTCTAAGCTTTTCATTCGTTTATTATAGTTTTCTTTGTACTCAAAGATTAAGTCTATCAGGCTTTTTTACTTCACGTGTGGATCTTCTCAGCACAGGTAAGTCTGATGTGTTTGCATGAGAGCCTGTATGTGTGTTTGCGTTAGATTGTTCTGGTGGTGAGTGACAAGATTCAGTTGCGGCATTGTCATCGATTTACTCTTGGATAGTTTCTTGTGTTTTCAGGAGGGAACGGCGGTTCCTCCTGAGAATCTGTCCTTCCTCAGTTCTAACAGTGTATGACCTTGGTCCTACTTCCTCAAGAACTGTAGCTTTCCTGTTCCATGCATCTGGATCCTCAATCCTGACAACATCGTCCCTTGTCAATGGTTTCAGAGTTTTGGATGACTTGTCAAAGTGTGATTTCTGTTTCAGCTTTAACAGTTGAAGTCTCTGTCTCAGTTCCTTACTCTGCTTTTCTTTTGCACAGCAGGGTAGCGTGGTGCACAACTTGCGACCCATTAGGAGTTCAGCAGGTGACGAACCACAGTCTAAAGGGGAGGCTCGGTAGCTCAGCAGGGTGAGATAAGGATCAGACTTGCTTTCTGTTGCTTTCTTCAGTAGCTGTTTGAGAACTTGAGCACCTTTCTCTGCCTTACCATTCAACTGAGCATACAGAGGACTGGATGTGATGTGTTGAAAGCCATAATGTGCTGCAAACTGTTGCCATTCCTTACAGTTGAAGCACGGACCATTGTCGCTAACGGCAATCCTGGGAATTCCATGTTATGTTCATAAATAAATAGACGTTTTCATTATGAACAGCTAGCTTGAGCTAGTCATTTATTCAGCCATGTGGACTAGTGTACAGGCATCCATCTTGACTACTGCCTTGTGGGTAGCCCACTGCTAAACATACAGCTCCACCTAGTGTACCATTCTAGAATGACACCAGGGGGAGGGATTCAAATTCCTGGGACATTGGAACCGGTTCTGGGGGAGGTGGGACCAGTTCAAACCGGACGGTTTGCACCTGGGCAGGGCTGGAACCGATGTCCTAGGGGGAGTGTTTGCTAGTGCTGTGGGGGAGGGTTTAAACTAAAATGGCAGGGGGTTGGGAACCTGAGCATGGAGACAGAGGAAAGGGAAACAAGGATAAAAGCAAAAGATAGGAAGGAGAAAAACAAAAGTGGCAGTCAGAGAAATCAACGGTTTAAATCAAACATGGCCACAGTAAATAATCATTCTAATAGGTCTAAGAGCGTTAAAAAAACAAGCCTGAAGGCTTTGTGTCTTAATGTGAGGAGCATTTGTAATAAGGTGGATGAATTGGCTGCGCAAATAGAGGTAAACGAATACGATTTGGTTGGGATTATGGAAACGTGGCTCAAGGATGGCCAAGACTGGGAACTCAACATCCAGGGGTATTCGATATTCAGGAAAGATAGGCAAAAATGAAAGGGAGGTAGGGTAGCATTACTGGTTAAAGAAGGGATTAACACAATTGCAATGAAGGATATTAGCTCTGATGATGTGGAATCTGTATGGGTAGAATTGAGAAATATTAAGGGGAAAAAAACGTTAGTGGGAGTGGTATATAGACCTCCAAACAGTAAGGCGGAGGTTGGGGATGGCATTAAAAGGGAAATTAAAGAAGTGTGAATAAGGGCACAGCAGTCATCATGGGTGACTTTAATCTACATATAGATTGGGCTAACCAAATTAGTAACAATACTGTGGAGGAGGAATTCCTGGAGTGTTTACAGGATGGTTTCCTGGACCAATATGTCGAGGAACCAACCAGAGATCAGGCCATCTTAGACTGGGTATTATGTAATGAGAAAGGATTAATTAGCAATCTTGTTGTCGGAGCGATCATAATATGATTGAATTCTTCATTAAGATGGAGAATGAAGTAGTTGACTCAGAGACTAGGGTCCTCAATTTAAATAAAGGAAACTACGATGGTCTGAGGAGTGAGTTGGGTAGGATTGATTGGGGAATGGCACTCAAAGCGTTGACGGTGGATAGGCAATGGCAAACATTCAAAGACCGAATGGATGAGCTACAGAATTTGTTCATCCCAGTTTGGCATAAAAAAAAACAAAAAAGGTGACTCACCGTGGTTAACAAGGGAAATTAGGGATAGCATAAGATCCAAGGAGAGGACATATAAATTGGCCAGAAAAAGCAATAATCCTGAAGGTTGGGAGCAGTTTAGGATTCAACAAAGGAGGACAAAGGGATTAATAGAATATGAGAGTAAGCTTTCAGGGAACATAAAAACTGACTGTAAAAGCTTTTATACATATGTGAAGAGAAAAAGATTGGTGAAGTCAAGCGTAGGTCCCTTGCAGTCAGAATCAGGGGAATTTATAATGGGGAACAAAGAAATGGCACACCAACTAAATACATATTTTGGTTCTGTCTTCACAAAGGAGGACACAAATAACCTCCCAGAGATGCCGGGGAACATAGGGTCTGATGAAAGGGTGGAACTGAAAGAAATCAGTATTTGTAGGGAAATGGTGTTAGGAAAATTGATGGGACTGAAGGCTGATAAATCCCCAGGGCCTGATAATCTACATCCCAGGGTACTTAAGGAAGTGGCCCTAGAAATAGTAGATGCATTGCTGGTCATCTTTCAGAACTCGATAGACTCTGGAACAGTACCCATGGATTGGAGGGTAGCTAATGTTACCCCACTATTCAAAAAAGGTGGTAGAGAAAAAGCAGGGAATTATAGACCGGTAAGCCTGACATCGGTAGTGGGGAAAATGCTAGAGTCCATTATAAAAGATGTAATAGCAGAGCACTTGGAAAGCAGTGACAGGATCAGACAAAGTCAACATGGATTTACAAAAGGTAAATCATGCTTGACTAATCTACTGGAATTTTTTTGAGGATGTAACTGGTAAAATAGATAAGGGAGAACCAGTGGATGTGGTGTATTTGGACTTTCAGAACGCTTTCGATAAGGTCCCACATAAGAGATTAGCGTGCAAAATTAAGGCACATAGGATTGGGGGCAAGGTATTGACTTGGAAAGAGAACTAGTTGGCGGACAGAAAGCAAAGAGTTGGAATAAACGGGTCGTTTTCCGAGTGGCAGGCAGTGACTAGTGGGGTACCGCAAGGATCGGTCCTAGGACCCCAGCTGTTCACAATATATATATTAATGATCTGGACGAGGGAATTGGATGTAATATCTCCAAATTTGCAGACGACACAAAGCTGGGTGGGAGGGTATGCTGTGAGGAGGATGTCGTGAAACTCCAGTACGATTTGGACAGGTTGGGTGATTGGGCAGAAACATGGCAAATGCACTATAATGTGGATAAATGTGAGGTTATCCACTTTGGTGGCAAAAACAGGAAGGCAGATTATTATTTGAATGGCAATAGGTTGGGAGAAGGGGAAGTGCAAAGAGACCTGGGTGTTCTTGTGCACCAGTCGATGAAGGTAAGCATGCAGGTGCAGCAGGCAGTTAAGGCGGCAAATGGCCTTCATAGCAAGAGGGTTCGAGTACAGGAACAAGGATGTCTTGCTACAGTTGTACAGGGCCTTGGTGAGACCGCACCTTGAGCATTATGTGCAGTTTTGGTCGCCTTACCTGAGGAAGGACATTCTTGCCATGGAAGGAGTGCAGTGAAGATTCACCAGGCTGATACCTGGGATGGCAGGAATGACGTATGAGGAGAGATTGTGTCGATTGGGCTTATACTCACTGGAGTTTAGAAGATTGAGAGGGGATCTCATCGAAACGTATAAAATTCTGTCAGGCCTGGACAGACTAGATGCAGGAAGGATGTTTCTGATGGCTGGGGAGTCCAGAACTAGGGGTCATAGTCTAAGGATAAGGGGTAAGCCATTTAGGACTGAAATGAGGAGGAATTTCTTCACCCAGAGAGTGGTGAACCTGTGGAATTCTCTGCCACAGAGGGCGGTGAAGGCCAGTTCATTAAATATATTCAAGAAAGAGTTGGATATATTTCTTAAGGCTGAAGGGATCAAGGGATATGGGGAGAAGGCAGGGACAGGTTACTGAATTTGGATGATCAGCCATGATCTCATTGAATGGCGGAGCAGGCTCGAAGGGCCGAATGGCCTACTCCTGCTCCTATCTTCTATGTTTCTGTGTTTCTATCACATTCCCTTCATCAATCCTCTTTGTTGCTTGATCAAAATACTCAATTAGATGAGTCAAACACAATCTGCCTTTTACAAACCTGTGTTGGCTGTCCTTAATTAGCTTAAACCTTTCCAAGAGCTCATTAATTTTTTCCTTGATTATTGTTTCTAAAACTATACCCACGACTGATGTTAAACTGACTGGCCTGTACTTACTAGGATTGTCCTTACACCTTTTCTTGAACAATGTTGTCACATTTGCCACTTTCCAATCCTCAGGCACCTCCCCCGCATCTAGGGAAGATTGGAAAATTATGGCAAGCCCTTCCGCTATTCCCCTCCCCCAATTCTCTTAGCAACCTGGGATGCCAGCCATCTCAACCAGGTGACTTGTCCACTATAAGCATACCCAGCTTTTCTAGTACATCCTGTCTATCAATTTTCACCCCTTACATTGCTTCTACCTTTTCCACTTCTACCGATATTTTGTCAGCATCCACCTCCTTAGTAAACACCAATACAAAATACTCATCGAGTATTCTAGCCTTGCCCTGCGCCTCTAAGCATATATCACCTTCTTTGTCACTAATAGGCTCCACCCCGCCTCTTACTACCAGCTTACTGTTTACATGCCGGTAGAAGATTTTTGGGTTCCCTTTTATGTTAACTGCCATTCTACTCATATTCTCTCTTTGCCAATCTTATTTTCATCTTCACTTCCTCTCTCAACTTATTGTATTTGGTCTGGTTCTCCCTTGAAGAATTCATCCGACATGCATCATACACCCTCTTTTTTTGTTTCATCATCTTCTCCATCTCCCTCGTCATCCAAGGAGCCCTTGCTTTGGTTCCCTTGCCCTTCCCTCTTGTTGGAATGTACCCAGCCTGTACTTGGAACATCTCCTCCTTAAAGATCACCCATTGTTCCGTTACAGTTTTTCCTGTCAGTCTTTGGTTCCATTTTACCCTGGCTAGATCCTTTCGCATCCCATTGAAGTTAGCCCTATTCCAGTTTAGAAGTTCCACTCTAGATTGTTCCTTGCTTCTCTCCATTGCTAATCTAAATCTTATGATACGATGATCACTCGTACCCAAGTGTTCTCCCACAGACACTTGGTCGACCTGGCCCAACTATTTCCCCAGCACCAGATCCAGCAATGCCTCCTTCCTAGTTGGGCCAAGAACATATTGGTCAAGGAAATTCTCCTGAACGCATTTCAGAAATTCCTCCCCCTCCTTTCCCTTTACCCTAGCATTATCCCAATCGATATTTGGGTAAATAAAGCTCCCCAATATCACCACACTATAGCTCTTGCATATCTCTGCAATTTCCCTGTAGATTTGCTCCTCTACCTCCTTCTCACTATTTGGAGGCCTATAGAATACCCCCAATAGCGTGATCATACCCTTTTTGCTCCTCAACTCTAACCAAATGGATTCTGTCCTTGTCCCCTCAAGAACATCCTCCCTTTCCAACTCTACAATGTCTTCCTTAATCAGCACTGCCACCTACCTCTCTTTTTTCCTTCCCTATCTTTTCTGAACACCTTGTACCCTTGAATATTAAGTGTTTATAAGCCTCGTTTCCATTATTGCCAGAACATCATATTGCCAGTTGGCTAATTGTGCTTGTAGCTCACCAACTTTATTTACCACACTTTGTGCATTTATGTACATGCATTCTAAACCCATTTTTGAATTTTTTGTAGTCTCTTAGTCTGCTCCTATCTAATATGGTAATACTTCCACCTCTAATACTACTTTCATCTCTAGTACTATCCAACACACTCACTCTTCTGTGCACTTTATTCCTCTTTTCTACTCCTATATACTGGTGCCCATCCCTCTGCCAAGCTAGTTTAAACCCACCTATATATTTCAGAGGGTAGCAGGGAGGGAGGAAAGTACAGATATAGGGAGGGGCAAGGCCATGGAGGGATTTGAAAACAAGGATGAGAATTTTAAAATTATGGCATTGCTTAACTGGGACCCAATGTAGGTCATCGAGCACAGGGGTGATGGGTGAACGGGGCTTGGTGAGAGTTAGGACATGGACAGCAGGGTTTTGGAGGACCTCAAGTTTATGCAGGGTAGAACGTGGGAGGCCGGCCAGGAATGCATTGGAATAGTCAAGCCTAGAGATAACAAAGGCTTGGATGAGGGTTTCAACAGCAGATGAGCTGAGGCAGGGGCAGAGTTGGGCAATGTTACGGAGGTGGAAATAGGTGGTCTTAGTGATGCCGCAGCTATGTGGTCGGAAGATCATTTTGGGGTCAAATACAACACCAAGGTTGCGAGCAGTCTGGTTCAACCTCTGAATAGTTGCCAGGGAGAGGGATGGAGTCGGTGGCTAGGGAATGGTGTTTGTGGCGGGGACCGAAGACAATGGCTTCGGTCTTCCCAATATTTAGTTGGAGGAAATTTCTGCTCATCCAGTACTAGATGTCGGACAAGCAGTCCGTCAATTTAGAGACAGTGGTGGTGAGGTAGAGCTGGGTGTAAAGCACATGTGGAAACTGACGCTGTGTTTTCGGATTATGTTGCCGAGGGACTGCATGTAGATGAGAAATAGGAGGAGGCCAAGGATAGATACTTGGGGGACACCAGAGGCAACGTTGTCGGAGCGGGAAGAGAAGCTATTGCAGGTGATTCTCTGGCTACGATTAAATCAATGAGAATGGAACCCGACAAAGTTAGAAAGCACCTCCATCATGGCAAGACTTCCGTCCAACACAAAGATGCAACCCTGACCCCAGCAAATCTTTTGGCCATGTGGGTTCCTTAACACATTTTCTGCAGGCTCTCCCGTCTTTGCCTGGGAGAGCAGCTAAAGTGGAGTTTTTCTGTGGTAGACCACAGAGGGTGCCACAGCATAGCATTGCCAGCAGTCTTCAAGGTGTTGGTAAAGCACTTCAAAAAAAAAAAATTAAATCTACTGCCCTAAACTTTGCAATCAATTACTTCAGCACAGGATTTCCGTGTTTTTAAACTCAAATTCATTTTCTCATGCCATAGCAACACTGAATGCCGGGGCAAACTGCGTCCATTTATTAAAAGTTTTTTGAGGATATAACTAGCAGGGTAGACAAAAGGAAACCAGCGGATGTAGTATATTTGGGTTTCCAAAAGGCATTTGATAAGGTGCCACATAAAAGGTTGTTACGCAAAATAAGGGCTCATGGGGTTGAGGGTAATATACTAGCATGGATAGAGGATTGGTTAATGGACAGAAAACAGAGAGTAGGGAGAACGGGTCATTTTTCGGTTAGCAGGCTGTAACTAGTGGGATGCCGCAAGGATCAGTGCTTGGGCCTCAGTTATTTACAATCTATATTAATGACTTAGATGAAGGGATGTATCCAAGTTTGTTGATGATACAAAGCTAGGTGGGAAAGTAAGCTGTGAGGAGGACACAAAGAGCCTGCAAAGGGATATAGACAGATTAAGTGAGTGGGCAATAAGGTGGCAGATGGAGTAATGTGGGGAAATGTGAGGTTATTCACTTTGGTAGGGAGAATAGAAAAACAGAATATTTTTTAAACGGTGAGAAACTATTAAATGTTGGTGTTCAGAGAGATTTAGATGTCCTCGTACAGGAAACACAGAGTTAGCATGCAGGTACAGCAAGCAATTAGGAAGGCAAATGGCATGTTGGCCTTTATTGCAAGGGGGTTGAAGTACAAGAGTAAGGAAGTCTTGCTACAATTGTACAGAGCTTTGGTGAGACCACACCTGGAGTACTGTGCACAGCTATCAGGCTCCTTATCTGAGGAAGGATATACTTGCCTTAGAGGCAGTGCAATGAAGATTCACTAGATTGAGCCCTGGGATGAGAGGGCTGTCCTATGAGGTGAGATTGAGTAGATTGGACTTATATTCTCTGGAGTTTAGTAGAATGAGGTGTGATCTCATTGAAACATACAAGATTCTGAGGGGGATTGACAGGGTAGATGCTGTGAGGTTGTTTCCCCTGGCTGGAGAGTCTAGAACGAGGGGGCCTAGTCTCAGGATAAGGGATCGGGCATTTAAGATTGAGATAAGGAGGAATTTTTTCACTCAGAGGGTTGTGAATATTTGGAATCCTCTACCAAAAAGGGCTGTGGATGCTGAATTTTTGAGTATATTCAAAGCTTAGGTAGATTGATTTTTAGAGTCTAGCGGAATCAAGGGATTGGGCAGGAAAGTAGAATTGAGGTTGAAGATCAGACTACTTTTCAGGTTTTTTTTTATAAAAAAGGAATCATGGTCATTTGTTTGCTAAATAGTGAAAGCAATGATGTAATTGATATCAAATACAGCACTGTGTTCTGAAAATATCAAGCACTTGTTTGACATCACTGCAGTAAAAATTACATTGATTCTTCTCCCTACTAAAACTCCCTTTTAAAAAAAGTTTGTATTTGTTGATTTTGTCTTGAGCTATTTGTATGTTTGGTTTCAAAGTGATTTGATGAAATTAAACTTGAATTAGTTAAAAGTCTTTATAGCTATTCTTGAACTATTTCTTGACTCCATTCCCTTCCTTAAACCTATAAGAAAAACAGTTTTATGATAAAATAACAGGATTAACAGCCAAGATGGAGCATTGCTTTACCAATTACATTATTTTAAATTATTAACACTAGTACAACATACTTTAACACCTCAACTGGATTCTTTTTGTGAAGCGTGAATTTCTGAATTAACAAAATCTCGCTACAGGAAGACTATCCTTTATCCGAAAACCTCGGGACCAGCCGTGTTTCGGTTTTCGGAAAATTTCGGATTTCGGAAGGTATTTTATAAGACTAGGAAATTTGTCGGGGGTGGGTCGGCGGGGGGGGGGGGGTCGGCGGGAGTCGGGGTCGGGTCCGTCGGCGGGGGTCGGGGTCGTGCGCACGACTTACGCTGACCCTCTGCTCAGTGTAAGTCGTGCGCCACTCTGGTCATGTCGTGCGCACGACTTACGCTGAACGAAAAAACCTTCGGTTTTTAGAGGGTTTCGGTTTTCGGAAGTTCGGATAAAAGGTAATCTACCTGTACAATGAAAAATCGGACGAAAAGTTTTAAAAAAAATATTGCTAGGAAACAGTGATATTATACCAAGCATAGGATAACCTCTAACTACACCAAGAGGATAATTCATTAAATATATTTAACTGAAGCAATAGGGAGCTTTTCATAATTTTCTTAGTCTTGCAACACGTATGTTACAAATTATGAACAGACTGTCTTAACTAGAACCCCTTGCTGTGCACCAGCTGCTGCATTGACTGTTTCACCTTCACTGGCAATAACCACAGTAAATTGTAATACCATTACAAATGAATGGATTACTATGACCCACTACTCGTACCACAATTGAACTCAAAGGTTGAACCATTTGTGGAGACTTCCAAAAATACATTGCTTTTGCATTTCAGTTAATGTGGGGATTTCGATAGAACTGGGTTTAGTGACTGTATTCTGCTGTTCATCCACATGGTAGCAGTGCAAGTCTAACAAGTGAATCTATGGGAATGATAATACACAAATGCATGCATGCACCAGCTGTTTTAACTCCTACATATGCAAATATCCCAGTAACACACAATAATAGCTACTGTATGACTGGGTATAAAGTCTAAGTGAACTTCAGCCAAGGTCTTTGGGTAAGGGCTAATTAACAGATAAGACACCAAACATCTTTTATGTTAAAAAAGCCCTCTTTGATAATTCCACCGCTATTGGGTATTGTTGCTATTTCATAGCTATTGGGTATTAATATCAGTACTACAACATTGCATAGAGCAATATTAAGTAAGTTTCCCAATTTAGAAGTGCATTTCTTTAACATTAAGAGATTGGATCCTGTCCTAGAAGACAAAAGTCAACCCCTGTAGAAAGTAAAATTTTTGCCACTTGTTCCAATGGGGCTTGTTTTTTTCTTTAAATTCAGAACCCCAAGTATCTAACTGGTTTATGGTTTGCTGGATGAAGCAAATTCAACAGGGTTGCCAGCTAATCATTTTTTGCTTGCCTAACCAGATTAAAGAAATTGTCAGCAGTTGCCAGTCGACTATTTTAACAGGCAATACAGCAAAACATTATTTCTAATACCGTGTTTTGAAGGCCTGGAACTATGGCCCCTACTATTTTCAATGGTACTACTTCAGGATTTATGAGGAATTGTTATTTAAAGAAATGAGAGAGGAAATAACAGACTCTCAACATATTTAGGTGTTTCCAATAAACACATATTATGGGTAGCCTTTGCTTATTATACCTCATCACTGGAATACAGAAAATGTTTTCTCTATATTGAAAAAAGGACATGAGCCTTTAAATTGTCAGCCAATTATCTTAACATCCATAGCGGGGAAAATGTTGGACAACATTATTTATGATGCTATCAATGTTCATCAAAAAAAGACCATACAAAGTAGTCAATGTAGATTTAGAAGTCTTGCTCATCTTTAAGGGGGTAATGACCACTGCGTGAACCATTCTATCCTGTGGATAGAATTTACTTGGCTTTCAAGAAGGCATTTAATAAACATCTACATGTAAGTCTTTTAAAGAAGAAATTAACTGAAAATTAGATAACTAGATTAGCACCTGGCTTGACAAAATAATGTAGAAGGTATGAACAATGGAAAAACATACATTTAAAAAAAAGAGCTGAATAAATATTTAGCTGGGGCCAGATCAATATTTGGTACAGAACCAGGTTGATAGTTTTGTTTGAAAGTGTTTCACAGCCTGAATATTGAAAAGTGGTTTTAGATGTCCAGCATCAGTTCTCTGGTAGAGTGGTTTTCAAACTATGGGCATGCCACACTGGTGAGAGACAAGGGCTATTCAGATGGAATGCAGCTAGGAATTCCACTGCTAACTCCATTATTAATAAGTTGGTGCTTTATGAATGGCATAGCTGTCACATCCAGCCTAGGTCCAGCCTAACTGCAGGAGAACATGAGTTGATGTTTTCCATCCCACTGGCACAATTTTCTAATCCATTATACAGTATTTGGTTTTTTTTTGTGACTTCTGAGCATGACTCCAGAGAAATGGGCCCCGATATTTACGTGGAGGATGTGAGGGAGGCCAAAAACAGCAAAAGAACCCAGCAAAGCTGGGGATGTGGAGGTCCTGCCGAACTTAACAGCAGGACTTAATTATAATTTTTTCCATCAGCCGGCCAAATTGACAGCGTGGCCAGTGGCTGGGAGGGAAAACCAGTGGCAAGAGTCCTTGGGGACGGTCACCGGCAATCGTGAGGATGGAAGGTCGGTGATCAGGGCTGAGAAGGGGAGACTGAGATGTCGGGTCGGGGAGGGGGGGGGGGGTAAGAGAGGCCTGCGATGTGGAGGGGGGGGGGGGAAAGAGAGGCCACGATGTGGGGTGTGGGGGGTGCTGAAAGAGAGGCCGCGATGTGGGGTATTGCGGGGGGAAGAGAGGCCGCGATATGGCATGGTAGTGGGGAAAGAGAGGCCGCGATGTTGGGGGGGGGGGGTGGAAGAGAGGCCACGATGTGGGGGGGGGGGGGAAAGAGAGGCCGCGATATGGCGTGGTAGTGGGGAAAGAGAGGCCGCGATATGGCGTGGTAGTGGGGAAAGAGAGGCCGCGATATGGCGTGGTAGTGGGGAAAGAGAGGCCGCGATGTTGGGGGGGGAGAAAAGAGAGGCCACGATGTGGGATGTGGGGGGGGGGGGGGTGAAAGAGAGGCCGATGTGGGGGGGGGGGGGAAAAAGAGAGGCCACGTTGTGGGGGATTGCAGGGGGAAGAGAGGCCGCGATACGGCGTGGTAGTGGGGAAAGAGAGGCCGTGAATTGGGGGGGGGTGGTAGGGAAGTGAGGCCACGATGTGGGTTTTGGGGGGGGGGGGGGAAAAGAGAGGCCGTGATGTGGGTTTTTGGGGGGGGTTTGGAGAGCGGCCGTGATGTAGGGTGGTGGGGGGGGGCGGGGGTGGAGAGAGGCCGCGATGTGGGGTGTTGGGTGTGGGGGGGGGGGGAAAGAGAGGACACGAAATGGAGGGGGGCGTGGTAGAGGTGCATGGAGGGAGGCCGCAATGTGGTGGTGGGGAAGGGGAAGAGATGCCACGATGTGGAAGGGGGAGGCCATAAGAACATAAGAAATAGGAGCAGGAGTAGGCCAATCGGCCCCTCGAGCCTGCTCCGCCATTCAATAAGATCATGGCTGATCTGATCCTAACTGCCAATCTACTATCACAGAACCATCTCCTGAATCTAACAGAATTAGACACACGAAATAGGAGCAGGATCAGGCTACACGGCCCCTGGGCCCGCTCTGCTACCCACAGGGTCAGGTCCGATCCGAACCTAGACTCATGTCCAAATTCCTGCCCGCTCCCTGTAACCCTTAATTCCCTTTACTTCTAGGAAACTGTCTATTTCTGTTTTAAATTTATGTAATGATGTAGCTTCTACAGCTTTTTGGGGCAGCATATTCCATGGACGTACCACCCGCCGAGTGAAGTAGTTCCTCCTCATCTCAGTTTTGAAAGAGCAGCCCCTTATTCTAAGACTATGCCCCCTAGTTCTAGTTTCACCCATCATCTGGAACATCCTCCCTGCATCCACCCGATCCAACCCCTTCATAATCTTATATGTTTCAATAAGATCACCTCTCATTCTTCTGAACTCCAATGAGTAGAGTCCCAATCTACTCAACCTCTCCTCATATGTCCATCCCCTCATCCCCGGGATTAACCGAGTGAACCTTCTTTGTACTGACTCGAGAGCAAATATGTCTTTTCTTAAGTATGGACACCAAAACTGTGCACAGTATTCCAGGTGCGGTCTCACCAATACCTTGTACAACTGAAGCAATACCTCCCTATTTTTATATTCTATCCCCCTAACAATGAAAGCCAACATTCCATTGGCCTTCTTAATCACTTGCTGCACCTGCATACTAACCTTTTGAGTTTCGTGCACCAGGACCCCCAGATCCCTTTGTACTTCAGTACTTTCCAGTTTCTTGCCATTAAGATAATAACTTGCTCTACGATTTTTCCTGCCAAAGTGCATAACCTCACACTTTCCAGTATTGTATTCCATCTGCCAAATCTCTGCCCACTTACTTAGCCTGTCTATGTCCCCTTGCAGGTTTTTTATGTCCTCCTCACTCACTACTTTCCCTCCCATCTTAGTATCATCTGCAAACTTTGATATGTTACACTCGGTCCCCTCCTCCAAATCGTTAATATAGATTGTAAAGAGTTGGGGACCCAGCACTGACCCCTGCGAAACACCACTAGTTACTGATTGCCAGTCTGAGAATGAACCATTTATCCCAACTCTCTGCCTTCTGTTAGATAGCCAATCCTCTATCCATGCCAGAATATTACCCCCAATCCCGTGATTTTTTATCTTAAGCAATAATCTTTTGTGTGGCACCTTGTGAAATGCCTTTTGGAAGTCTAAATACACTACGTCCACTGGTTCCCCTTTATCCACCCTATATGTTACTTCCTCAAAGAACTCCAGCAAATTTGTCAAACATGACTTCCCCTTCATAAAACCATGCTGACTTTGTCCTATTAAATTATGATTATCCAAATGTCCTGTTACTGTCCCCTTAATAATGGACTCCAAAATTTTACCTACCACAGATGTTAGGCTAACCGGTCTATAGTTTCCAGCCTTCTGTCTACTGCCCTTTTTAAATAAGGGTGTTACATTAGCAGTTTTCCAGTCTGCCGGGACCTTTGTCGAGTCCAGGGAGTTTTGGAAAATTATTACCAATGCATCCACAATCCCTACCGCCACTTCCCTCAAGACCCTAGGATGTAAGCCATCAGGTCCAGGTGATTTATCCGCCTTGAGTCCCATTATTTTACCGAGTACCACTTCCTTCGTGATTTTGATCGTGTTTAGCTCCTCCCCCCCTTTAGCCCCCTGTTTGTCCAGTGTTGGGATATTCTTAGTGTCCTCTACTGTAAAGACTGATGTAAAATATTCATTCAGTGTTTTTGCCATCTCCATATTTCCCACCATTAATTTCCCGGTCTCATCCTCTAAGGGACCAACATTTACTTTAGCCACCCTTTTTCTTTTTATATAACTATAAAAACTCTTACTATCTGTTTTTATATTTTTTGCTAATTTACTTTCATAATCTATCTTCCCTTTCTTAATCAATCTTTTTGTTATTTTTTGCTGTCTTTTAAAGTTTTCCCAATCCTCTATCCTCCCACTAGATTTGGCTACCTTATATGCCCTTGTTTTTAGTCGAATACTATCCTTAATTTCTTTACTTAGCCACGGATGGCTGTCTTTTCTTCTCAGTGGAATATATATTTTTTGGAAGTTGTAAAATAACTCCTTAAATGTACACCACTGATCATGTGTCGTCTTACCCTTTAATCTATTTTCCCAATCCACTCTACTCAATTCCGCTCTCATACCTTCATAGTCTCCTTTATTCAAGCTTAGCACGCTTGTTTGAGATCCAACCTTCTCACCTTCTAATTGAATATGGAATTCAACCATGTTATGGTCACTCATTCCAAGGGGATCCTTTACTAGGACATTTTTAATTAATCCTGTCTCGTTACACAGGACCAGATCTAAGGTTGCTTGCCCCCTGGTCGGTTCAGTTACATACTGCTCAAGAAACCCATCCCTAATACACTCAATGAACTCATCCTCAAGGCAGCCCTGCCCAATTTGATTTGTCCAATTAATGATAGTTTAAATCCCCCATAATTATAGATGTTCCCTTATTACAAGCCTCAAATATTTCCTGATTGATACTCCGTCCAACAGAGTTGCAACTGTTTGGAGGCCTATAGACTACGCCCACTAGTGTTTCTTTCCCCTTATTATTCCTTACCTCCACCCAAACTGTTTCATTATCCTGATCTTTTGACCCAATATCATTTCTCTGTATTACAGTGATTCCTTCCTTTATTAACATAGCCACCCCACCTCCCCTTCCTTCCTGCCTGTCCTTCCTGATCATTAAATAACCTGGTATGTTTAATTCCCAGGCATTGTCACCCTGCAGCCATGTTTCTGTAATTTCCACAAGATCATACCCATATGTAGTTATTTGTGCCATTAACTCGTCTATTTTGTTACGAATGCTACGTGCATTCAGATAGAGAACTTTCAAATATGTTTTGTGACACTTAGTTCCTGCTTTTGCCCTTTTTATTACTTTACCTTTTACTCCATACCTTCTGCCCCTTCCTGACACGCTCTGGTTTTTAATTTCCCCACTGCTACCTAAGTCTATGACCTTCTCTGTTGTCATTTTTATTATTTGCTCTCTAGGAACCTCCCCCCCACTAGTTAGTTTAAAGCCCTCTCTACAGCCCTAGTTATATGATCCGCCAGGACTCTAGTCCCAGCACTGGCCAAGTGAAGCCCGTCCCAACGGAACAGCTCCCTCCTGCCCCAGTACTGGTGCCAGTGTCCCAGGAAGCAAAACCCATTTCTCCCACACCAGTCTTTGAGCCACGCATTTAACTCTCTAATTTTATTTGTCCTAGCCAAATTCGCTCGTGGCTCAGGTAAGATTATTACCCTTGATGTTCTGTTTTTTAATTTGACCCCTAGCTGCTCATACTCCTTTAACAGAACCGGCTTCCTAGTCCTATCTACGTCGTTTGTACCAACATGGACCACGACAACTGGATCCTCCCCCTCCCAGTGCAAGTTTCTTTCCAGCCCAGAGGAGATGTCCTTAACCCTGGCACCGGGTAGGCAACACAGCCTTCGGGACTCTCGCTCTCGGCTGCAGAGAACTCTATCTATCCCCCTAACAATACTATCCCCTACCACTACAACATTTCTATTTACTCCCCCCTCTTGAATGGCCCCCCATTCCACGGTGCTGTGGCCAGGTTGCTCATCCGCCCTGCAGTCCCTGCTCCTGTCCCCACAGGGAGTAAGAATCTCGAACCTGTTGGACAAGAGCAAGGGCTGCGGCTCCTCCAGCTCTACCTCCTGGATCCCCGTACCTGCCTCACTCGTAGTCACACCGTCCTGTCCCTGACCATGGGCTACATCTGAATTAATTAACTTCATAGGTGTGACCACCTCCTGATACACAGAGTCCAGGTACTTCTCCCCCTCCCTGATGTGTCACAGTGTCTGAAGCTCAGACTCCAGCTCATCAACACGGAGCTGGAGTTCCTGTAGCAGCAGACACTTGTGACAGACATAATCACCGTGAGCCTCAATGGGGTTCACCGGCTCCTACATCTCGCAACAGTAACACATCACCTGCTCCATTCTATGTAATTAATTAATTTTTTTATTGTTAGTTATGGACACCCTCTGCCCGATTTTAGATGCTAGTATCCCCTTTAATTATTTGGATTTAAATTAAATCAATCCCTCTAGTTACACCAGTTAAATGGTTTACCAACACAGTCACTCTGCACCAGAAAGGCCTTATTAACTACAACCCACAGATTTAAAGTTTGAAATGAGCACCTAACACCCCACTTACCCAAACTCACAGCACTCTTTGATGACTCGCACTCAGTGCTGACTCGCACTAGGACTGGTCTTTTTATACTGTTTGTTTGTTTACAGCCAAATGAGTCACCCCTGCTGATTGGTTCGAAAACTGGTTTCCACTGCCTGCTGTGCCAATTTACTCCTACTGCAGTGTAACCTTGTTTTACTCTTCTTAAACCAACAGAATCCCAAATATTTAACTTTTCCCCTTTACTTAAACTGCTTAAGTAATCTTATCAAGAATGATTTAAAGAGAAATAACAATTAAAGAACTCTCACACTTACCCAAACTCACAGCACTCTTTGATGACTTGCACTCCTTGAGGGGCTGGGGTGTTAATTAGTCAAAAACTGTTTTCCTTTAACAGACCGTGTCAGTTCTATCTCCCGCACTTCTGCCCTCACCCCTGCCCCTCCCTCCCGGAACCACGATAGGGTTCCCCTTGTCCTCACCTTTCACCCCACCAGCCTCCACATTCAACGGATCATCCTCCGGCATTTCCGCTACCTCCAAAGTGATCCCACCACCAAACGTATCTTCCCCTCCCCTCTCAGCATTCCGCAGGGACCGCTCCCTCCGAGACACCCTAGTCCACTCCTCTATCACCCCAAACAGCCCTTCCCCTTCGCCTGGCACCTTCCTGTGCAAGCGGAGGAGATGTAACACCTGCCCCTATACCTCCCCCCTTCCCACTGTCCAGGGCCCCAAACACCCCTTCCAGGTGAAACAGCGATTTACTTGTACTTCTCGCAATCTAGTATACTGTATTCGCTGCTCACGATGCGGTCTCCTCTACATTGGGGAGACCAAACGCAGATTGGGTGACCGCTTTGCGGAACACCTCCGTTCAGTCCGTAAGGGTGACCCCGAGCCTCCGGTCGCCTGTCATTTTAATTCACCGCTCCATTCCCACTTGGACCTCACCGTCCTCGGCCTCTTGTATTGTTCCACGGAAGCTCAACGTAAACTCGAGGAACAGCACCTCATCTTCCGATTAGGCACTCTGCAGCCTTCCGGACTCAATATCGAGTTCAACAATTTCAGATCATAAGCTCGGCCATTTCATTTTTTCTTGTAATTGTTCCACTCCTTTCCCCCCCCCCCACTTTCCTTTTGTTTCTCTCTCACACCTGGCAGCTATCTTTTGCCCTGCCAGTACACTTTACACCTAATCCCAGCCTATTACCATCTCGTCTAGCTTCTAATCTCTTTTACTTCTTTTGTTTCTTTTATTCTTTTGTCCGATCGCAGCCCTGCCTTCGATCTAGTTTATTTTCTTTCCAGTTTTGAAGAAGGGTCCGACCCGAAACGTCAACTCAAATTTCTCTCCACGGATGTTGCCTGACCTGCTGAGTTTTTCCAGCATTTTCTGTTGTTATTTCCTTTAACAAATCCTTGTTGGCTTTAATTTATTAGCCCATACTTTTCAAAGTGCCAATTAATTTTGTCCCGGATTATTGTCTCTAAAGGTTTCCCTACCGCTGACGTTAGGCTGACTGGCCTGTAATTGCCAGGTTTATCCCTTTCCCCTTTTTTGAACAGGGCTGTAACATTTGCAATCCTCCATATCTAAGAACATTGGAAGATTGTGACCAGAGCCTCCATTATTTCTACCCTTATTTCCCTTAGTAACCTAGGATGCATCCCACCTGGACCGGGTGACTTTTCAACAGAGTACTGTCAATCTTTTAAGTACCTTCTCTTTATTTTTATCCATCCAATATCTCTACTAACTCGTCTTTTACTGCTACATTGGCAGCATCCTCTTCTCTAGTGAAGACCGATGCAAAGTATTAATTTAGCCATACCCTCTGCCTCCTCAAGAAGATCTCCTTTTTTGTCCCTAATCAGCCCTACCTTTCCTTTGACTACCCTTTTACTATTTATATGTTTGTAACAGACTTTTGGGTTCCCTCTTATGTTAACCGCTAATCTATTCTCATATTCCCCTTTTGCCCCATTTATTCCCCTTTTTAGATCGCCTCGGTACTTTCTGTATTCAGCTTGGCTCTCTACTGTATTGTGAGCCTTACATTTATCATAAGCCTCCTTTTTCTGTTACATTGTAATCTCGGCGGCCCGGATTTTGCGGTGGGAATGACAGCGAAACTATCAGCGTTCGCCGTCATTACCCTTCTGAAACTGACCATAATTTAAGGATTTAGCGCATGCGCAGATAAACGTGGAAATCCTGAAGTTGCGGTCAGTCATTCCCTGCTCCGCCACAAGCTGCGCTATTGAACTCCCCATAGCTGGCAATCACTGAAATCACCTGAACTGACGTAAAACTTCCCCTTTCCCGAATATCGCTGTTAAAAACCCCATAAAAAGTTAAGCCTTGTTCAATGAGGTGTAACTGGGTTTTTAATGGCATTCTGAGTTAATAACTAATACTGAACAACTGTCAAATTTCTGCATTATGATAAAAATTACTAGATGTTTTAAATAATAAAAAATTCTCCCAGCTGGCTTACTCTTTATACTTTGAGAGACTGGTTAGTGGATACATAAAGCTTTCAACTGCTTATGTACAGCAATCAGCAATACAAACATTTGGTGAAAATGCACCAATTTGGAGTTAAACCTGAATTGTAGTACCTTACAGTGACAGCAATTGTCCACCATTGAGAAAACAAGATAATTTTTCCACTTTTGTACTTCCATCGGAGAGCCTGCATTGCATTCTGGGAGTGCACATTGAGTGCAAAGGATTGTTTGTAGATTTGGAGGAAATTCTGGCTCATCCACAGCCTAATGTCAGATATTTAGGTCTAGACTTTGTCCTCAGGCAAAATCTTAAGCAGAAATATGGCCTCCGATTGGGAGTTTGCCATTTCAAGGTCAGGAACTAGGGTGCTACTGAATGATTTAAAGGTCTATAGCAGCTTAAAGGAACCACGTACCCAAACCTGTTTTGGAGTAGATTGACTTTCTTTTCACAGGAGAGACCCATGTTGCATGGATGAAGCTGTAAAACTACATGAATTTTGGCAGAAGTGCAAGGCACTGTTTGTGTAGCAGTGAGACAGGCTCCAAAAAGAGAGTAGAAAAGTGGTGACTAGAGCAGTCACTGCCAATACAATCATGCCACTCATGTAAATTCAATGCCAAACAAAGTTTAATAACCTGATGAGACCAGGTAATGTACAGGAGTCAACACCACCTTCCAGGAAGGCACAGTAGGAAGCCTATTAGGCACTTCCAGCAGCCTCCCCTCACACTTTGTTATAGTGCATGAACTGCTTACATCAATGCCCATGAGACAGCGAAGTACCTTTTATAACTCCAGCCCTCACCTAGCAGTGTTCCTGTACTCTTGGCCGTGCATGCAATCACCCCACTAAAAGCCTTATATGGAATGTAATTGCTTGCTGCATGCAGCTGTCATTCTCCTCTACCATTCCCATTATAGGCTACATGGGAACACCTGGGTTTTACTGTATCTTATGGTAACTGAAGGCAACAGGTGCTGAACTCCTAAACCTCGAGACCTCTCATCCCCCTATGAGGAGAAGCATCCTGGGAAGGATTCTTCTGTTTAAATCCCTTCATGGGTTCACCACTTGCTACCACTAACCTCCAGCCTCAACTCCTCATCCCTTCTCACCTCTCCATTCCTCTGACTCTGGCCTCTTGTGCATCCCTCCTCTTGCCCCACCATTGGCAGCCTTGCCATCAGCAACCAATGTCCCATGCTCTGGAATTACCGCTCTAAAACCCCTCCACCTCCCTCTCTTCAAGGCCCATCTTTAAACCCACCTCTTCAATGAAGCTTTTAGTCACCCCTACTAATATCTCCTCCTTTGGATAGGCGTTCATTTTTTCTGTACATGTCTGTGAAGTGCCTTGAGATATTTTTTCTGTGTTAAAGATGCAAATTTTTGAAGTTGCTGTTGAACTCACACTTGTCAAATTTTTTTGTCTTACAATACTCCTGTGCAGCACCTTGGGATGTTTTATTACGTTAAAGGCGCTATATAAATATAAGTTGTTGTTGTTGTTATGACTCTCAATCAAAAGTGTTACCACTAAATTCAACTGACACTGTTTTCTGGATGCAAATTGATACACATGCTTGAACTTGCTTGATCATATTGAAGATACTCAGAAAAGGCACACTGCCCAGCATTCCATTAGAGAGTTGGCAAACAATCTGAAGATACTTGTCCAGACATCCGAGTCCATATGGGTACGGCAATGTAGTGGTTATGTTACTGGACTAATAATTCAGAGGCCTGGACTAATAATCCAGAGGTGCGAGTTCAATGGCATGTTTGTGAATTTGAATTCAATTAATTAAATAAATCTGAAATAAAAAGCTAGTATCAGCAATCGTGACCATGAAGCTATCAGATTGTTGTAAAAACTCAACTGGTTCACCAATGTCCTTTGGGGAAGGAAACCTGCTGTCCTTACCCACTCGGACTCCAGAACCACAGCAATGTGGTTGAGTATTAAATGGCCTAGCAAGCCACTCAGTTGTATCAAACCGCCACAAAAAATTACAAGAAGAAATAAAGTAGACAGACCACTCGGCATCAACCTAGCCATCGGATTCAGACACGATGACGGCACACCCAACCCAGTCGACCCTGCAAAGCCCGCCTCACTGACATCTGGGGACATGTGCCAAAATCGGGAGAGCTGTCCCATAGACTAGTCAAGCAACAGCCTGAAATAACACTCACAGAATCATACCTATCAGTCAATATCCCAGACTCCTCCATTACCATCCCATGGTATGTCCTGTCCCACTGGCAGGGCAGATCCACTACAGGTGGTGGCACAATGGTATACAGTCAGGAAGGAGTGGCCCTGGGAGTCCTCAACATTGACTCTGGGCCCCATGAAGTCTCATTGCTTCAGGTCAAAAACAGGCAAACACAGACACCTTCTTCCAATTACCACCTACCGCCCTCCCTCAGCTGATGAATCAGTACTCCTCCATGTTGAACACCACTTGGAAGAAGCTCTGAGAGTAGCAAGGGCACAGAATGTACACTGGGTGGGGGACTCCAAGAGTGGCTCAGTAGCATCACAACTGACCGAGCCCTGAAGGACATAGCTGCCAGGCTGGGCTTGCGGCTGGTGGTGAGAGATCCAACGCAAGGGAAAAAACTACTTGACCTTGTCCTCACCGATCTACCTGTCGCAGATGCATCTGTCCATGACAGTATCGGTAGGACCACCGCATAAGTACTTGTGGAGACAAAGTGCCGTCTTCACACTGAGGACACCCTCCATCGTGTTGTGCGGCACTACCACAGTGCTAAGTGGGATAGATTCCGAACGGATCTAGCAGCTCAAAACTGGGCACCCATGAGGCACTGTGGGCCATCAGCAGCAGCAGAATTGTATCCCACCACAATCTGTAACCTCATGGTAATGGTAGAGTGGGGGAGAACCATCAAGCCAGGCAACAAAGCCTGGTTCAATGAGGAATGCAGAAGAGCATGTCAGGAGCAGCACCAGGCATACCTAAAAATGAGGTACCAACCTGTTGAAGCTACAACACAGGACTACATGCATGCAAAATAGTGGAAACAGCATGCTATAGACAAAGCCAAACAATCCCACAACCAATGGATCAGATCAAAGCTCTGAAGTCCTGCCACATCCAGTAGTGAATGGCGGTGGACAATTAAATAGCTAACGTGAGGAGTAGGCTCCATGAATATTCCCATCCTCAACGGTGGCGGAGTCCTGCACGTGAGTGCAAAAGACAAGGCTGAAGTATTCGCAACAATCTTCAGCCAGAAGTGCCAAGTGGATGATCCATCTCGGCCTCCTCCTGAGGTCCCCACCATCACATGATACCAAGAAATGGCTGAGCGCACTGGATACAGCAAAGGCTATGAGCTCCAACAATATCCTGGCTGTAGTGCTGAAGACTTGTGCTCCAGAGCTAGCCGTGGCCCTAGCCCAGCTATTCCAGTACAGCTACAACACTGCCATCTACCCGACAAAGTGAAAAATTGCCCAGTTATGTTCTGTCCACAAAAAGCAGGACAAACCCAATCTGCCAATTACTGCACCATCAGCCTACTCTCAATCATCAGCAAAGTGATGGAAGGTGTCGTCGACAGCGCTATCAAGTGGCACTTACTCACCAATATCCTGCTCACTGATGCTCAGTATGGGTTCCGCCAGGACCACTCGGCTCCAGAATTCATAACAGCCTTGGTCCAAACATGGTTTAAAGCGCTGAATTCCAGAGGTGGCGCGAGAGTGACTGCCCTTGACATCAAGGCAGCATTTGACCGAGTGTGACATCAAGGAGCCCTCATAAAAAAGTGAAGTCAATGGGAATCAGGAGGAAAACGCTCCACTGGCTGGAGTCATACTTAGCACAAAGGAAGATGGTTAAGGATGTTGAAGGCCAATCATCTCTAGGATATCGTTGCAGGAGTGCCTCAGGGCAGCATCCTAGGCTCAACGATCTTCAGCTGCTTCATCAATGACCTTCCCTCCATGTTCGCTGATGATTGCAGTGTTCAGTTCCATTCACAATTCCTCAGATAATGAATCAGTCCGTGCCCGCGCAGCAAGACCTGGACAACATCCAGGCTTGGACTGATAATTGGCAAGTAATATTCATGCCACATAAGTGCCAGGCAATGATCATCTCCATCAAGAGAGAGTCTAACCACCTCCCCATGACATTCAACGGCATTACCATCATTGAATCTCCCACCATCAGCATCCCGGGATTCACCATTGACCAGAAACTTAACTGGACCAGCCACATAATTACTATGGCTACAAAAACAGGTCAGAGGCTGGGTATTTTGTGGTGAGTGACTCACCTTCTGACTCCTCAAAGCCTTTTCACCATCTACAAGGCACAAGTCAGGAGTGTGATGGAATACTCTGCACTTGCCTGGATGAGTGCAACTCCAACAACACTCAAGAAGCTCGACACCATCCAGGACAAAGCAGCCCGCTTGACTGGCACCCCATCTACCACCTTAAATATTCACTCCTTCCACCATCAGCATACTGTGGCTGCAGTGTGTACCATCTGCAAGATGCACTGCAGCAATTCACCAAGGCTTCTTCAACAGCACCTCCCAAACCCACAAACTCTACCACCTAGAAGGGCAAGGGCAGCAGGTGCATGGGAACACCGCCACCTCCAAGTTCCCCGCGAAGTCACATATTCACCACACGGACTGCAGCGGTTCAAGAAGGTGGCTCACCATCACCTTCTCAGGAGCAAGAAATGCTGGCCTTGCTAGCAACGCCCACTTCCCATGAATGAATAAATACAAAATGTAAACAATCGGAGCTTGAGATAGCAGTTTCCACAATTTACATATGCTGACTTTGTCAAATGCTTTTGTCAATAAAAAGTGAGTAGAAGTACATGAAGTATCCTCTGAATTTCCAGGGCAAGGTAGCCATTAAGAAAATATGAGTATGACCTGAGTTGGTAGTTATGGAATTCTATTGCCTGGCAAACCAATCAGCCAGCATTCCACTGGAGTTTGAATAGACAGAGTTCAGTGGTAGTTGCCATAAAAAGTTAGCTTGATTGAGTAGTTGAGCAGCGAAGACAGCAATGACTGGATCCTTATGTTACAAGTACTCTTCAACCCTGCATGTGCTGTAGGTTCTGTTGGGACTTAGTGCTTTCTTTATTTTGAGGCAAGAGCTATACTTTCATGACGATTTGGAACTGGCACTTCACTTTGGTGTCCATACATATTTTGGGAACTGCTATGCATCAGGACATTCAGGATCAGATAGCAGTCATTAGATCAGACATTCCACTATCAGTGGGGCAACAGACCCAGGGCCCAGTGGAATGGCAATGTCTGGAGCCCATGTGCCCGATACTGCCGCCTCTCAGGACATGAGCAAATACCAGGCGTCTGGCCTTCCCCTTCAAAGCATCATTAGAGTGGAACATGGGAGGGGAAACCTAGCAGTCCAGGAGCACCCTCCAGAGATGCAGCAACAGTGGTTCAATGCCAGGAGCCAGCTTCCATGAGATCCTGGCCTTCTGATGGCACCTAGAAGGAGCACTAGAAATGGCGAGAGATGTCCTGGTACTCTTGAAAATATTGTAAAAGTACAAAATTCCAACTGACCTGAAATACCATACATCCAGCAGATTGCTTATTTGAGCTGTTTACCAACAATTATATATAAACCAAAGATTGCTTAAGCAGTAATCAATTCATACATAGTAATTGTATTGACTAATTAACTTTTCTGAGTTAGATATAAAAATCCAGTTTCAAAAATACTTACTGTACTATCAACATAGCCATTACCCAACAGCTAACATCACTATGCCATAATGAAAGAGATTGATGTGGTTTTACAGTCTACATTCCACAGTGGCAGGGCTAAATTGAGTTTGTTTATACAGAACTGCAGATGTATTTGTACAGCTTATTCAGAACTGTCAGAACTGTCAAACTTATTTATATTTTTTAACACAAGAGCTACAAATCTCAACTGGTCTTTCATTTAGAGCATAGTTATGTTAGAATTATAATCCTCCAAGTTCAAGAGATACTAAAGTTGCAGTTGATAAGAGAATATCTGTATAATACCAAAGATGTGCTCATTTAAAAACATTTTAATAAATATTTTAAGTCTTTTGGTGTTTCAATAGTAAACATTTTGATATTCCCTAGCAGATTCACTATGGTGGCTTTTTGTACGTAGTAGGGCCAACTCCATGATCAGACAAAAAATGGCTCATGTTCCTGAATGTACTTGCGCTGGTATGGTGATTCCACCATGCTACTTTTAAATAATTCAGTTAAGGTCACTGCATGTTGTGTGCCCCCAAGTGCAGAGTTACCAGGGAGGGAAGGAAATCCAAAGTGCAGCAATTATTATGGGCTGCTGTACAGTTTTTTGGTAGAGGTTGGCGGTTATATCAAGAGGATGAATGGAGGAACTGCAAGAACTGTCCTTTTCACTGAGGCAAACCCAACTATCCTATTGGAAGGCTAACGCTCAGCAAAGTGGCTATCTGTGGGGAAGAAAGGAACCCCACCCCTAACAGAGCTGCTACACAGCAGGCATGATAAGAGGTGGCAAACCGAGCGAATACAGTCTTCCATGTCTATAGGTCGTGGGAGCAAATGCGCAAAAATTTCTCACAACTGAATAAGGGTGCCACGGTAGGCTTCAATAAATGCTGCCCACTGAAAACAACTATGCAGACACTAAGCAACTCACACTATAACATGGTACATCAGCAATGCAGCCTGCAAAGCACATGCCCCAACTTCACATCCAACACCTAATTACCATTTCAGTGAAGGTACAGCCCCAACTTGGTAGCAGATGAAGTTCAAGGCTTTCTCTCGCTTACAGGACTGTTGCATGTTTGTTTACCCTTTTACTCTTGCTTCTAAAACTACATGTATGCTTCTGTTCCTCTTCTCGCTTCAGGTGGAATACAAGGCTGCACTTGGTCTTCAATGCTAATACTGAAAGCATGTTTGCTCTGTTTTTCCTAGAAGTTTGCCCATTTCTTTTTGAGAACCTGCACTCCAGGCACACTATTAATCCTATGCCTATGTCATGAGAAGCAGGCCCTCTAAATAATTGTGGTGTGGGCCATTGAAGGAATGAGTGAAGGAATGAGCGAGTGAGACCTTGGTGGTCTTGTGTCAGCCCAAAGTAAATGCTTGCTTCAACTTCATCATCTTGCTAGCACCTAACACTCAGGAACTAACAGGCAACCACATATGTCCCTTTGCTATAAGGCAATGTAGTTGCCTTGCTATTGTGTGCAGAGCCATTGGCTGCATGCTGTGCTAGCATGGGTTAATGTTCTCTTTGTGTTGGGGTGTCACAAGATGAACTCTCCCAAAGGAGAAGCAACAAGCTGGCTCATCAGATGAACACCCATCAAGCACTCCAGACTCTGCAAACACCTGCACAGAAACATTCACTTTGGGTGAATAAGATAGGGGATTCAGGAGGGAGCACCAGGTGAAGCACTGACCACCAGGGAAAAGGAGATGGCAGCAGATCAGCAACCACGTGAAGTGACATTTAGGGACAGGTGGGCAGTTGCTGCAAGACCTAGATTCCTACCTTACAGAAGCTGCATACCAAACTACGTTCATTAAGCAGCAGAAACTCTTCATGTTGTTCTTTGAGAATCTTCAGAGCTCCCTGTGTGGATTGGCAAAGAACTTGCAACAGTGCTCCAACATCTATGTTGGGATGCAAGACACGTATCAGGAATCTGGAGAGTACATGGAGCAAATGGCAAGTCCAGGGCATCCTGGGGAAGTGTTGCTCCTGGCAAATAAGGTTTCAGTGACCTGCTTGATGTATCGGCGCATTTACAACTGTCTGATCTGGAAAATGTCACCAGCGGTGGCTTGAAATCAGCAATTGCATTAAAGTTTAATGCAGTGGCGACTTTGGTCACAATGGGCAGGGACGTCCCTGTGCTGTACCTAATCTAAAGGTTGGGCTCCAGTATATGGCACAACCTGGTGATAACTTCCCTGCTGAATCGTAACAAGGGCAGATTGGGCTTCATTGACGCCACTTAAAAGGAGATACACTGTGGCTGTAGGCAGCAGGAGGCATTGAAACTGGGTGGAAGAGCAGCAGATAGGTCCCTCAGATTTCAGTTACTTTGGAGGCCCTTGTCTAGGCAGGAGGATGGAGATCCTGTTCCTCAGAGGCAGAAAACCCTCCAGGCAACACATGCACAGAAAATGGGAGGAGGTGGCTCAGGAGATCAATGTCAGCATCTTAGCACCCAGGACTTGGCTGCAATGCTGAAAGGCATTTAATGGCCTCACCTGGGTTGTCAATGTAACACTCCTAACTCTCAGCTCAATTACTCTGTTCACACCTACACCCCACTACTCACAACCTTCTCCTCCTCTGCTTCCCTTCAATCACTGCACCACACTTCACTCCACCTCATTCTTATCCTACTCACACACACTACACGTCCTGCTCTCAGTACTATTGGAACCCTTACTACCCCACACCTCACATCTTGCACACAACATCCACACTATTCATCCCTGACATGCACACTCTCAAAACACAAGGCTCCCACTAACACACTCCCTTCTTTCTTGAAGAAGGTGGCACACAATATGAAAGAGCAGGTGGTGACTGGAGGAGGGCAGTGACGCCTACACATCCTAGAGATGACTGCCAGGGGGGCAAGTCATGGCCGTGGTGAATGGACAGGCTGGAGGAGACGCCCCGCTGGGTATCTTCGCACCTTACCCTCTTTTTCCCTTTGCACATCTATCGCACCCTATAAACTCGGTTAGATAAACTGCAGCTGCTTTCAGCAGCCAGTCATCTGCTTACCCTTGTCCCACTCGTTCATTTCAGGTGCAGAAAATGTAGAGGGCTCTGTGGTAAATGAGGAAGAGGAGGGCAGCATTCTTGAAGTCACAGCATCATGCGATCTGACCCTAACAAGCAGCAGCTCAGAGACTGGCACCACGGGTACGTCAGAGGATAGGGCGGGAGGAGGGGTTTTCACAGGGTGAATCACTGTGCATGTGTGTACAGGAACTAGGGCAGGAGGATAGGATGGCACAGGAGCCAGCTCACTGGAGGGTGAAACGCATCCCACCCCTGCTGCAGAGGACTCTGATATTGACCTTGAGGGCCCAGGCTTAGGAACATAGGAACAGGAGTAGGCCACTCACCCCTCAAGCTTGTTCCGCCATTCAATGAGATCATGGCTGATCTACGACCTAACTCCATATGCCCGCCTTTGGCCCATATCCTTTAATACATTTGGTTAATAAAAAGCTATCAATCTCAGATTTAAAATTAACAATTTATCTAGCAACAATTGCCGTTTGCGGAAAAGTTCCAAACTTCTACCACCCTTTGTGTGTGGAAGTGTTTCCTAATTTCACTCCTGAAAGGTCTGGCTCTAATTTTTAGACTATGCCCCCTAGTCCTAGAATCCCCAACCAGCAGAAATCGTTTCTTTCTATCTACCCTATCTGTTCCCCTTAATATCTTGAAAACTTCGATCAGATCACCCCTTAACCTTCTAAATTCGAGGGAATACAACCCTAATTTCTGCCGTGCTATCAAAGAAGGCTGATAGTGGTACAACAGGTAATGCTAAATGCACTGGGTTGCCTACCAACAAGCTTGTGCACAGTCGCTGAGAGCATGGAAGAATCCAACTCCAACTTGTGGCAGGACTTCGCGCAGGGCCTGGAGACCATTCTCAAATCAAATCAACTTTTATTGTCATTGTTAGTGCACAAGTGCAGTACAACGAAATGTAGGCTTGCGGCTCCCAAGAGTGTACAATTTGGATTAGGACACTTAAACATTTCAACATACATTTGTACATATATATTAGCATAAATATGACCATAATAAAGTGCATCGGCAGATGTGCAGGCTTTAGTGTTTATTTGTGGAGTTCAGTAGGATGACAGCCCTGGGAAAGAAGCTGTTCCTAAATCTGGTCGTACGGGTGCGAATGCATCTGTAGCGTCTTCCAGATGGTAGGAGGGCGAACAGACTGTGGCTGGGGTGGGTAGGGTCTTTGATGATGGACCATGCCCTCCGTAGGCAGCGTTTCTGATATATATGGTCGGTAGCCGGGTGCCGGTAATGCGTTGGGCAGTTTTGACTACCCGCTGCAGGGCTTTCCGGTCATGGGAGCTACAGCTGCCGTACCATACCGTGATACAGTTTGTCAGGATGCTCTCTATAGTGCAGCGGTAGAAGTTAGAGAGGATCGGGGGTGACAGATTACATCCCTTCAGCCTCAAGAAATATAGGCGCTGCTGGGCCTTCTTCACCAGAGAGGAGGTGTTGAGGGACCAGGAGAGGTCTTCCGTGATGTGGACTCTGAGGAACTTAAAGCTGGCCACCCTTTCCACCTCCACCCCATTGATGTGGATGGGGGTGTGACTTCCGCCTTTGGACTTCCTGAAGTCCACGATTATTTCCTTTGTTTTCTTGGTGTTCAGGGCCAGGTTGTTGTCGGCGCACCAACTTCACGAGATGCTGGACCTCCTCCCTGTAGGCTGACTCATCGTTGTTGGCGATCTGGCCTACTACCGTGGTGTCATCTGCAAACTTGATGATGGTGTTGGAACCATTAACAGCCACACAGTCGTGGGTGAAGAGGGAGTAGAGGAGGGGGCTCAGCACACATCCTTGTGGGGCCCCCGTGTTCAGGGTCAGGGGGGGGGGGCGGTGTGGTTGCCTAATTTGACAGACTGGGGTCTGTTTGTTATGAAGTCCAGGGTCCAGTTGCAGAGGGAAGTGTTCAGGCCAAGAGTTTGGAGTTTGGTGGCCAGCTTGTTGGGGACGATAGTGTTGAATGCTGAGCTGTAGTCTATAAACAATATTCTGATGTAGGTCTCCTTACCATCTAGGTGATTCAGTGCCGAGTGTAGAGCAGTAGTGATTGCATCCTCCGTTGATCTGTTTGCCCGATAGGCAAACTGGTGTTGGTCAAGGGAGGCAGGAACACTGGCTTTGATGTGGGTTAAGACCAGTCTCTCGAAACACTTCATTATGATGGGTGTGAGTGCGACAGGTCGATAGTCATTCAGACACGTCACAGTCGCTTGTTTAGGCACAGGAATGATGGTGGCGGTCTTGAAGCATGTAGGGACTACTGCCTGGGCCAATGACAGGTTGAAGATGGCGGTGAAGGCATCAGCCAGCTGATCAGCACATTCCTTGAGTACCCGTCCAGGGATGCTATCCGGTCCAGTAGCCTTTCGTGTGTTCACTCTGCGTAAAGCGCCCCTTACGTCGGAGGTCGACAGAGTGAGCACCTGGTCTTCCGGGGGTGGCAAGGCTTTGGTAGCCGGCTCCATGAACATTGCAGGGGGGCCACCATGATGGAGCATCTGCAGACAGCTCTGACAGCTTCCACAGTAACTCTCACTGCTGCCATGCAAGTTCAGATTGCTGCCATGTTGGCTCTGGAGTCCAGCACCGATGGGGGCTTCCACAGCGTCGCATAATTCCTGCACTCTGTTCTCGTGCAGAGCAGTAGGAGTGCTGAGGCACAGCCCCAGGTGTGTGGCACTGGCTCCCTGGGAGAGACACCTGTTGGGGTGACAGCGTGCCCGATAACCCGCAACCCAGTTGTCAGTGCCATACAGCCAGCTGAACCAGACTGCCACAGCACATGCTGAACTGCTCCAGTCTGCAGTTGGGTCCTCAAGGCCCAGAGCTGCGAGAAGTTGCAAGCCATCTGAAGTGTCCTCAATCAACACCAAGCAGCCTTCCACCTCCCCAGCCGCAGTCACGATCCACTATGAAGGAGTACTAGGATAGTTAAACAAGTACACAAGACGGTAATAGGGATTTTCACAAGGGTGATTCTTAATTCTGCAAGTTGACTATTACCAATATTAAACATGCTATCGTAACCTTTTTTTCTGGATTTGGTGTTGGCTTTAATATTTTGAGTAAAGTGAGGGCAACACACACGAGGTTGGGCTGCAGGCAGGCATTCAGATGGTGGTTGCGACGACTGTGGTTATATGGATGGCAACACTGTTGCTGTATTGGGGAGGGGAGGAATGATCAGGTGAGGGGCTCTTCTATCAGTTGCTCTCAGAGCTCTGACAACTAAGAGGACTGTTGTGCAATGATGCTCCTGCTCTTCCTCCTCCTCCATTTCTTCATGCCCAGGTGGTGACAAAGGCTGGTCTCTTTAGATTGCTAAATTATACAGCAAACCTCGACAAATTTGGAGACACGGTCATGGGTGTACTGCAGTGCTCCTCCAGAACAGTATAAACAGAATCGTTGTTTCAACATATAGATGGTCTACTGAGTAAGAATTTTGGTGGTGGAATGGCTGTTGCTGCTGGCCAGCTCCGTGCCTGTGTGCGGGTTCTTGACAGGAGTCATGTGTCATGTCTGGAGGAGCTATCCCTTATTGCAAAGCAACTAGCTGTAACCTGGTTGGAATAGAGGTGGGACAGAGGACTGAGGCAGGAAGAATGAATCATGGCTGCGGTCAGGAAACTAGGCACAGACCTACATGATTTGCTGCCTGCTATCACAAACAAGCTGCACGTTGAGGGAATGGTATCCCTTTCTGTTAATGAAGATGCCAGGCTGCTGATGAGGAGCATGCAGGGCAATGCGAGTGCAGTCCATGACCTCTTTCCCCCTGGGGAAGCCTGCAATGTGTGCACTGCCTAGTGCTCTCTCGTCCTGCTTTGCTTGGTCCATTGAAGAGGAGATGTAGCTGTTCTTCCTTGAATAGAGCGCTTCGGTCACCTCCCTGATGCAGCAGGTGACAGAGCTCCATTAGAGCCTCCCTGGTGAAGCACAAGGACCTCACACATTGCACCTCCATCAATTTGAGGTATGGAAAGTGTTGCCTGAAGAGCAGCTGTGGCTTGGGCCTCCTGCACAATACCCTCCTCCTCTTCCCTCTTGTCCCAGCTGCTCCTGCTCATTCCAGTCTATTGCCATTATGGAAAGGAAAATCGGACGGTATTTATATCAGCCAGCCAATCCAATACTGCCAGTTTTTCTACTCTGCCAAAGTTGAAAGCAATGATGTCTGAGAACTGTGACACAGCAGGCAGAAGCTAGACACAGGACATAATTATGTAGATTCTGATGGAATTAATTACATATGCTCACAATATGCATTTGTAACATCACATTTTTATTGTTCCTATTACAGCCTATATGAAGGGCTGAAAGCAAATGTTTTAAAAGCTATGCATCATCTATTAATTTTCAAATTTTAAATCAATGCGCTAGAAATTGCGGTTGGGAGCTTCCCGCGGGCAAATGCCTCCGAACCGCAAGTAAACTCCGCACCTAATTGGTGCCTCCGTACCTTTGAAGACTCACGCTCCTGGGCCTGCAGGCATACGCCAGTGTAAAGGCCCACGTATCCCAGGGTGCACGCGGTTCGCAAACCTCCCGAGGATCACGTGGGCCGGCCCAACCAATCACAAAGGGGATGCCCATTATGCTTATGGGGATTCGATTTATATACAGAATCTCCTAAAAACACACCATCACAGCACTAAAATAAAAATAAATCATCACATGGTCAAAATGAATTAAATAAATTAATTAAAATACAATTTAATTAAACATTTAAAACAAAATTTAATTTTTTGAAAAATAAATGTAAACATTTTTCAAGGGGTGTAAAAATAACCTAAACTCATTTTTAAAAATGTATTTTGAACATTTATTTAAACCCTTACGCCTGCTTTTACCAGGCATAAGGGTTTAGTTGGCATTTGCTAGGCAGTAGTTGGGCAAATAGCCCAACCCTGCACCAGCGAATGTCCATTTCCTGCGGATTCGTACAATCTGTTAAGCTGAAACTTGACAGATCGTAAGCTCTGGGTTTTCGCGCGTGCACTTCGCATGCCTAAACACTGAACTTGCACGGCCCCCATGTGCATGCACACACCCGTGGGGGTCACACATTATGGCCCATTAATTGAACGTTCCTTGATTATTATCTGTCTAATATTGTTGTACGCAAAATGGCTACTGCATTTGCCGACATAAAGGTCACTGGACTGCAAAATAATTCATTGTATGTCAAGAGTTTGTAACACATGACAAAGCACTATATAAATTCAAGGCTTTATGTAAAATTGTATTATACAGTACAAGAAAAATTATAAGTAATACAGGATTTGCATATTAACTCGGTACTTTTCATTGATTTAGTCACTACAGTCTCTTTGCCTCATTGTCAGTGAATAAATAGGCAATTGAAAAGCATTTTTTAATAGTTTCATTAAGGCAATATTTTTATAGAGTCTTGGAATTTTACAGCACAGAAGGTGCTCATTCGGTCTGTCGTGCCTGTGCCGGCTCTTTGAAAGAGCTGTCCAATTTAGTCTTACACCTTCGTTTTTTCCCCATAACCCAGCAAATTAGTCCTCTTCAAGTACATGTCCAATTGCCTTTTGAAGGTTCATACAGAATATGATTCCACCACCCTTTCAGGCAACCCTCTATGCGAAAAAATCCACCTCATTTCGCCTCTAGTTCTTTTGGCAATTATATTACATCTACGACCACTAGTTACTGACCCACATGCCAGAGGAAACACTTTTTCCCTACTTGCTCTATAAAAACCCTTCATAAGTTTGAATACCTTTATTAGGTCTCCCTTAACCTTCTTTACTCTAAGGAGAACAGTCTCAGCTTCTTCAATCTCTCCACATAACTGAAGTCTCTCATCCCTGGTATCATCCTGGTAAATCTCTTCTGTAACCTTGCCAAATCCTTGACATCCTTCCTAAAGTGTTATGCCCAGAATTATGCACAATACTCCAGCTGAGGTCTAACCAGAGGTTTGTAAATGTTTAGCATGATTTTGTTGCTTTTGTATTCAATACTCCTATTTACAAAGCCAAGTATCCCATACACTTTCTTAACCACCTTATCAACTTGCACTGCCACCTTCAAGGATTTGTGAATATGCACCCCCCTCAAAATAGTACCATTTAGATTAACGTAAGGACTCTATTCCATTCTCCCAGTTTCTCCGTCTCCGCCGCGTTTGTTCTGACGATGCCACCTTCCATACCAGTGCTTCCGACATGTCTTCCTTTTTCCTCAACCGAGGATTCCCCTCTACCATGTCTGTTCCATTTCCCGCACTTCTGCTCTCACCTCTTCCCCTCCCTCCCAGAACCACGATAGGGTTCCCCTTGTCCTCACCTTTCACCCCACCAGCCTCCACATTCAACGGATCATCCTCTGCCATTTCCGCCACCTCCAAACGCATCTTCCCCTCACCTCCCCTTTCAGCATTCCGAAGGGACCACTCCCTCCGCGGCACCCTGGTCCACTCCTCAATCACCCCCAACAGCCCTTCTTCACCTGGCACCTTCCTGTGCAAGCGCAGGAGATGCAACACCTGCCCTTTTACCTCCTCCCTTCCCACTGTCCAGGGCCCCAAACACCCCTTCCAGGTGAAACAGCGATTTACTTGTACTTCTTGCAATTTAATATACTGTATTCGCTGCTCACGATGTGGTCTCCTCTACATTGGGGAGACCAAGCGCAGATTGGGCGACCGCTTTGTGGAACGCCTCCGTTCAGTCTGTAAGGGTGACCCCGAGCTTCCGGTCGCCTGTCACCTTAATTCTCCGCTTCACTCCCACTCTGATCTCTCTGTCCTCGGCCTATTACATTGTTCCAATGAAGCTCAACGTAAGCTCGAGGAACAGCACCTCATCTTTCGATTAGGCACTTTACAGCCTTCCGGACTCAATATCGAGTTCAACAATTTCAGATAATAATCCCTGCCCCCATTTTTCATGCTGTATGATTTTGCCATTCCCATTTGCAACATTTTCACGGTATGTTCTTTCAATTCCTTCCTCCCCTCCTAAACACCCCTCCCCCGTCTCTGCACCTGCTTAATATCTGTTACATTTCCAGCTTTTTCCAGTTCTGATGAAGGGTCGCAGACCTGAAACGTTAACTGTTTCTCTCTCCACGGATGCTGCCTGGCCTGAGTATTTCCAGCATTTTCTGTTATTTCAGATTTCCAGCATTCGCAATATTTTGCTATTGTACCATTTAGATTATACTGCCTCTCCATGTTGTTTCTCCCAAAGTGCATCACTTCACACTTAACCACTATGTGCCTGCCCATTTCACCAGTCTGTCTTGTCCTCCTGAAGTCTTCTACTATCCTGCTCATTATTTATTACATTAATCATCCACTAACTTTGAAATTGTACTCCTATAACCAAGACCAGGTCATTTATATACAAGAAAAGTAATGGTCCGAATACCGACCCCTAGGGGATCCTACTGCATACTTCTCTCCCAGTCAGAAAAACCACTACTCTCTGTCTCTTATCCCTTAGCCAATTATGTACCCAAGTTACCACCGTCCCTTTAATACCATGTGCTTCTATTTTCCGAATAAGTCTGTTATGTGGTACTTTATCAAATGCCTTTTGAAAGTCCATATATGCAACATCTACTACACTACCTTCATCAACCCTCTCTGTAACTTTTGTAAGATATTCTTCTATGCTTAACCCCAGGGGCCATCAATGAAAAATGATAGAGGGTTAGCAGAAAATGAGAGAGATACAGGCAGTCCTGCCAGGCACTCTTTCCACAATATCAGAGGATGGAGGAGTCCAGCTCAAGCATTTTTGGACTGATGACGCAGGCCAGTGCAAGGATGGCCTCCTGCGTGGAACTTGAATCCATGGATCTTGAATCACGGCATACTAACCCAGTCCCTGCATGCCCCGATGTGCAATTTATGGATGCCACCATTTCTGCGCCTTAAACAGGATGACGGATACATTAGTCGTGGCCTTACAAGGGGTCACTGATCGGCTCTAAAATGCTCTCCCACAGAGAAGGAGGAGTGATGTGCTGCTGGCCAGGAGAGGGATGATGGTGAAAGGGTGCATGGAAGTGGGAACTTCACTCAAAGCATTTACAAGTCTCACCCATTGCCTTCTCCCCAACAAGTACCAGATATGCTGCTTCTTCTCCCGATGGCTGAGTCTGCCCCTGCACAGGTGCAGGTGGAGCAGTGTTTGGCAGCGCACTTATACGCTTCAACACCCAGAAGTCGCTGGTTGCGAGCATTTCAGAAGTCAGAGCAGGGATCAGAGCAGCTTTCCTCTACCTAGGCTGAAGCCACAGGGGTTGCACCATGTAGGAGAGTTGGGAAAGGAAAAGAAAAGCTATGTAGTTCACTGAGGATATGCACATGGGTGTTTATGAAAACATTGTGTTAGTAAATTTGAATTATTTATCAACATAAAATGTATTAATTTGCACCATGTTCCCATGTTCACCGTTCTTGCCTGCCGAGTGGCAACTTGGGTTTTCAGTTGCTTGGTGATGAATGTGAAGACTGAGACCAATTGGTGCACGTTCAATGGGTGGATGATGGTTGGTTACAGGACCGCTTTGTGTCTGTGGGGGTCAGGGAGGGGAGGAGGCAGGGATGTGATCATTACTTTGGTCCAATGTGTGTGACTTCGAGCTATTAGGGCATTCCTGGCATCCCGAGCAGCAATGTGATAGGCTGATCTATGGTTGGGGGCCTCATCTTCATCTTCCACCTCCTCTCCACTGGAATCCTCATCAGATGAAAAGTGCTGTGCGGCTTGTTCCTTCTGTACATCTAGTCCTCGCTGCTGTGCTATGTTGTGCAGAATGCAGCACACCGCGGTTATCCTAGAGACCGTCGCTGGCAAGCACTGAAGGGCGGCTCCAGACTGGTCCCGACACCTGAAGCGCATCTTGAGCATGTCAATGGCTCACGTTGTAGTGCTCTTGGTGTTCATTGGTGGGGTTCCTCAGGGGTGTCAGCAGCCAGAATTGAAAGGGGTATTCCTTTGTCATCTAGCAGCCACTCCTTAAGGCTGGTTCCAGGTACAACCAGGCTGGGGATGTTGGACTGCCGTAGTATGAAAGCATTACGGCAGCTCCCAGGGAATCTGCCGCAGACCTGCATGAACCTTTTCTTGTGGTTGCACACCAGCTGAACCTTGATGGAATGAAATCCCTTGTGATAGATGAATGTTCCTGGGTTGATCTGGTGGTGCTCGGATTGCCACGTGTGTGCAATCAATGGCACCCTGCTCCTGTGGGAAGCCATCCAGAGATGCAAATCTGATAGCTCATTCTGGCTATAGTCATCACAAGAAAAGTTTACACAACTCCCAGCCCTGGCAAACAAGCCATCAGTCACCTGCCTTATGCATTTATGTGCAGTGGACTGAGAGACCCTCGGTATGTCTCCAGTAGTGCCATGGAAGGAACCGTAGGCAAAACAATTGAGGGCGGTCACAATTGGGGGCGGTCGTGTGACTTTCACAGCCACTGGCAATGCGTGGCCACTAGATCCAGCAGGTAGCATGTCTTCTTCTAGGAGGCTGCAGATGTCTGCGACCACCCGATGTGACAATCTCAGCCTTCGAAAGCACTGCTCTTCGAGAGTTCAAGGAAACCAAGCCTCTATTTGTAGACCCTGTTAGGTAGGTAGTGCCATTTTTTTTTTTTTTTTTTTTTTTTTTTTATTCGTTCATGGGATGTGGGCATCACTGGAAAGGCTAGCATTTATTGGCCACCCCTAAATGCCGCCTGCAAACTGAACCCCTCTGTTGCGCCACTCTCTGTTGCTCACCTGCAGCTCCCTTCACAGCAAGCCTTTGCTGCTATAGATGCCAATTGTCTTCCTCATCTGAAGTCCAATCCAAAGCAGCCATGACACCACCCATCCTAATGTTCTATGTGCGAACATCTCTAAACTGTACAAGTAAGTCTTTCACAACAAGTACTCTCACCAAACTGTTTCCTGGAGGGAACCTAGAAAGCAGCTGTGAGCAGAGCCTTTATTTATATCAGCACTCCTGACCTTTAACCACCCCCATGAATAGCCACTCAATCTCACCTGAGCTTCACTGACTAGTTTCCCAAACCCCGGGAAACCTGAACAGGAGGTGTAAATTTCAAATCGTTGCCAAAATCTCATCAAGGATGCCTCATTTAAATATGACTGACCTGCGTCCCCAGAGCGGGTTACTCGGATGCCTCGAAAGCTGATGCTGTTAAAAGGGAACCAGGCGCGTTCACAGCAGGTTAGTGGCAGGTTTCCCAAATTTGACGCTTTAACCACAACCCCCACCCCCCCCAACCCTCTTCCGCCCATCATGGGGGATTAAATTCCCCCCCCCCATGGCCCTAATTTTAACAGAACAGTTATACAACACAATCATACAATATCACCATAGGAAAAAAAATCCTTAAAATTATTGCATTAAATATGATTACAATCTTTAAAGTACTGTGTTTTGAAGAGCATTTCACCATTAAGGTTGGTCTGGATCACTGCAATACCACCAGTTTATCAGTTTTTATCAATGTATTATACTGGCTTCTGGAAAATTTTAATTTGCCAATAATTGTTTCAGATGACATTATAAAGTGTTTTATAGTCATAATTCCCTTCCATTACAATAACAAAGAAGGGACAAAATAACTCATTTTGACAGAACTTCTTTTCCTATATTTTTTGTACTATATGCAAAAGTCAGTTCTTCTTAAAGTTGCAGTACTTTATAGTTCTCATAAATTACTGCACACCCCACACAAGAAACAGCTAGAAGCTACAAATGAATTAATTTTACTTGTACCATGTACCACATAATCCACAATCCCAGGAAACCATTGCTCCAGACTGAGAATCCAGGTTGTAGCATGGTTTCCCAAGATCTCGAAGCTTTCAGCCATTTAAAATTACCCGCAAGATTTTTCTAACTGTGCTGCCTGGGTCACTCTCGTTGGTGATGTCTCAAGAGCAGCCTAGTAGGAAGAGAGATCAGACTGGAGGGTCTCCATGCTGATAAAGGAAATTGGCATTTTAAAAAAATGATCCAAATTCTCCTAAGGATAATATGTTGTTCTACATGATGGGGTAGCTGTTAGAACAAAAAGTACTCCATCCAGACTTTCTCTTGTGTTTAACTCTTTGGCAGATACCACCACCATAGGAGATACTCCTTCATCAGAGCCAAAACCAAGGAACTCATACTATCTGGCTAGAACTCCATCCAAAGACGCCTTAATCAGCAGAAAACACCTGTGTGTGGGAATTGGGTGGCATAAGGGTTAGACACTGGCCTTTTGCCAATGGGATCTGTGGTCAATTCAAGCCCAGATTAATAGAATGAAAGCTTTCCCTTTCTGCTGGCTGTAAGGGTCCTAATGGTCATGTGTCTACACCAAAAATTGACACGAATTGGCAGTCACTTCGATGGGCACTGTAAAAATGGCATACTGGTGCATGGGGCAGAGTGGGGGTGGAGGGGAGAATGATACTCATCTAAAGTTAGAACAGAGCAGAAGGAGCTTTACTCTGTCTCTAGCTATTCTATACCTGGAACAAGTTTTATTTGCCAGCACCATCACTTAACTGGAGGACAGAAAAACCTTTGTAGAGTAATCCTGTGCAGAAACCACAGATGATTGTTCCAGTTTCTTCATGACTCTTTACCTTTAGACTACATTGAGTTTTTTCATCAAAAGGACTTGTTTAGGATTCTGTTCTGCGTTTGAAAATTCCATATGCTGGGCTCATGCACACTGAACATGCTGGCTCTCTGTACTCATTGCCAACAGCTTGTACTTATATATCATCTTTAATGTAGGAAACATCCCAAAGTACTTTGAGATGGGAGGAAAAAATATTGATAAAAGGGATAAAGGAATAGACACCAAGCCAAGGGGGTCAGAATTAGGAGAGGTGAAAGTAACTTGGTCAAAAGATGCTGTTTAAATTTGGCTAGAGAAGTGGGACAGCTGGAGGAGCTTATGCAGAGTAGGACTGAGGCAGCTGAAAGCTCTGACAACAATGATGGGACGAAGGAGGGAAGGGTGCATAAAAGTCCAGAATTGGAGCATTAAAAGCTCTGGGAGGAGATATAGTACTGGAGGGATAGGGTGGGGGCAATGCTGTGGACAGATTTGAAGATGGGGACAAGGATTTTAAATTCAATGCTTTGGAGGACAGGGAAGCAATTTAGGTCAGTGAGGAAAGGATAATGGGTGAACTAAACTTAGTGCAGGACAAGATACAAGCTGCTGAATTTTGGACAAGTTAAGAGTTTATGGAGGGTAGAAAATGGCAGGCCAGCAAGAAAGACATTGCCACAATTTAGTTTAGAGGCAACAAAAGCATGGATAAAGGCTTCAACAATGTTCGGACTGAGGTAGGGGCTAAGATGGACAATGTTGCAAAAGTAGAAGTAAGCTACTTTGGATGGATAGGTTATAGATTTTGAACATCAACTCAGGGTTGAACAAGACAGTAGGAGTTCCACACAGTCTGGTTCAGCCCGAACTAATAGTTACGGAGGTGCTAGTGGCAAAGAGCAGAGTTTATGGAAGTGGCTAAAAACTATAGCTTCCCAATCTCTGGTTGGAGGAAATTTACATAAGTGGCCATGGAGCTGAGGGAAGTGGTGGAGAGGAGAGGTCAGCGATATCAAGATACATTTGGAAGCGGACCCTGTGCTATTGATGACGTCAATTGAAGGGCAGCATGTGGATTGGGGTGGGGGGGGGGGCTGCAATGGATTGATCCTTGGGTACCTTGGAGATGATTGTGCTAGACAAGAAAAACACCCATTGCTGGAGTTACGCTGGCCATATTCAGACAGGTAGGAGTGAACCTTGCGAGGACAAACCCACAGAGCTGGACAATGGAAGAGAAGTGAAAGATGAGGATTGTATGGTCAACTGTGGCAAACACTGGAGAGTTAGGAGGAGGACAAGGATAACACACCACAGTCGCAGTCAGTCATGCATGACCTTAGCCAGGGCAATCTCTCTCCTGTGAGAACAGAAGCCAGAATGAAACAAGGAGTATTGCAAGAGATGAGCATAAAGTTGGGAGGTAATCGCCTGTTTGAAGGCCTTCGAGAGGAAGAGGAGGCAAACAATCATTGTTGTAATCGATTTGGAAGTTGGATGAATGGTTTCAAAGTTTCTTTAATACAGGATTAAGGAAGTAGTGAAAGATGTAATGCTTAGGGGGTTTGTGTAACTACAGATCACCAGAATAGCTGTGCAATTAACTCATCCTTGGCATCTCTGGCTGCAAGACATTGTGATGGCCCTCCCTCCTTCTTTACTCGCCTTCGCCCAGGCCTTCCTCGACTGATGAGGACTGTTGCTGTTGCTCTGCCTCCTCCAAATGCAGCCCTCGTTGGATGGCAAGGTTGCACAAGATGCAGCATACCACTATGAAGTGGGAGACTGTTTATGGGGAATGCTGTAAGGCCATCAAACCTGCAGGGCACCTGAATCTTCATTTAAGAAAGCCTATAGTATGCTCAATAATGATTATGGTGGCCCGATGGCTCTGATTATAGCTCTGTTGTTCAGGCGTGGTGGGGTTATGGAGCTGTGTCATGAGCCATGTGTGTAGGGGGTATCCTTTGTCCCCAAGCAGCTGTCCCGTAACACTCCTGGAAGGGTGACTATTGGGGAGATGGTCGAGTGTCACAGGATAAAAGCACTGGTGTCAACTGTTGCTCAATGGTAGCACTCTCACCTCAGTCAGAAAATTGTGGATTCAAGTCCCACACCAGAGACTTGAGCACATAATGCTAGGCCGACACTTCAGTCCAGTACTGAAGGAGTGCTGTAAAGTCGAAGGTGCCGTCTTTCAGATGAGGCACGAAATTGAGGCCCCGTCTGCCCTCTCGGGTGGAGGTAAAAGATCCCATGGTACTATTTGAAGAACAGCAGGGGAGTTCGCCCCAGTGTCCTGGTCAAACTTTATCCCTCAGCCAACATCACTAAAGAAAACAAATGACCTGGTCTTTATCATATTGATGTTAGTGGGACATTACTGTGTGCAAATCGGCTGTCCTGCTTCCTACATTACAACAATGACTACACTTCAAAAGTACTTCATTGGCTGTAAAGTGCTTTAGGACATCCTGAGATCATGAAAGGCGCTATATAAATGCAAGTTTTTTTTTTCTTTCTTGTGACAGCTGCCTGGGAACCTGGCACAAATTTGCATATATTTCTTAGGCTAAGGGGATCAAGGGGTATGGGGAGAAGGCAGGGACAGGGTACTGAATTTGGATGATCAGCCATGATCGCATTGAATGGCAGAGCAGGCTGAAGGGGCCGAATGGCCTACTCCTGCTCCTATCTTCTATGTTTCTATATTTCTATGCATTATCCCGTTTCTGTGATTGGAAACGAGCTGGACATTACTTGAGTCATATTTACGAAAGCTGCTGGCTCGTCTTCGGCTACCCTGATGGCAACATTTGTGCAGTCTGTAACACCCTGGACGTGAGAAAGCCAGCCACTACTTCAAATGCTTGAGTTCACTCATGTTGACTGCTGGTGTGAATTGGAAATATGATGGATTACTTTGATCTAGCAAAGAGGGCATTGTGACCTGCAGTCTGGCAGATATTCCTTGTAGCAAAAAAACCTAAGGGTGTTTATGACTTTGACTGCCACTGCCAAAGCATGGAACCTGGTCCAGTAAGCAGCAACTCTTGTTGCAGGAAGCTGCAGAGGTCTGCAACACCTTGCCTGGAGAAGCCAAGCTTCCTGATCCAGTGTTCCTCATAGATCCAGAAATGTGCCTTTAGACCCTGTGGGTGGGGTATGGCCTTCTACGAACAACTCCTCTCACTTGCTGTCTTCCAAGAGGACCCGTGCTGGTTGCTGAGGCTGCTCCTCTTCCTCCATTCAAACATACAGCCCACCGTGTGCTGTGGTTTAATCTGGCCGCAGTGTCCTGCATTTAGTGTTGCCATGTTCTACTTCTCACATCCCGGGAGAACTGCGGCTTTTAAATTTTGCGCGCCCCACCCCTTACCCCCGCAGCTTCCGCTCCATGACATCAACCCCTGCAGGCACAAAGAGCAATCACTCACTTAGGAATGACCAGAAGTTAAGAAAGAGAGGAGTATGGAGAGCTGCAGGCTTTGGAGAGGGTCACTACAGGACAGGAGATTGGAATTCAGTGGGGGGGGGGGGGGGGCGAATTGGAAGATTGGGGCAGGGGAAGAGAGGGAGAGGGTGACAGGGGACTCGGGTTGTCAGATGGGGGCTGAAGAGAGAAAAGGAGACTGGCGTAAAGGGGACGGGAGATGGCTCGGGGGAGGTCAGAGACTGGGAAATGGGAGCTTGTGGGAGAGCGGGAGTCTAGGGAAATTCGGATCTGGGACATGGGCTCGGGGAAGAGAGACAGACTATGAAATGGGGTCAGGTGGGATTGGAGCTTGGGTGGGGGAAGGGGAATAGGGTGGGGTTGGCGTGGGGACCAGCATCTCCTGCAGAGCCGAGAGCAGCAGCAACATGGTGATGTGCCAAATAACTGCCTGAATCCATGAGGTTAAAGCTTAAGACTAAAGGCTTTTATTAAGTAAGAACATGGCATCAAGTTAACACAGTCATCACCGACCCAGCCCTTGGTAGAATATTCCAGAAGAGGGGCGGGGCTAGGGAGGAGCATTAGTGGTTACACCGGTGGAACATTCCAGACATTAACAAGTACAACAACAACAATACAAAATGCCAGAACACAGAGTTATTTCATCACATTCACCCCCTGCTATAGATTCAGTCTGTCAGGAGGTCTGATAATCCTCTGGGAACGACGTAACTCTTGCCGAGGCTCTTCCCGGAGCACTAACTCCAGTTCATTCGAATTCCCAGAATCATCAGTATTTTCCACACTGAGGGTCTGTGTCTCTGAAGGTCCAATACCACGATTGAAAACTCTACTCTCAGAGTCGAACTCTTTTCGAGCTCCAGCAGGTGCAAGATCTTTAATAGAGACCGTATCCTCGCGCCCATCCGGATATTGAATGTACGCATACTGGGGATTAGCATGGAGGAGTTGTACTTCCTCCACTAGTGGATCAGTCTTGTGGCCTCTCACACGTCTGCGCAACAACACAGGGCCCGTGGTCGTCAACCATGTGGGTAACATTACTCCGTTAGTAGCTTTTCTTGGAAACCTAAACATCCTTTCATGAGGGGTGGCATTCGTCGCTGTACACAAAAGAGACCTTATGGAATGCAGCACGTCTGGCAGGACATCCTGCCAGCGAGAGGTCGGCAGGCCTCGCGACTTCAGAGACAGTACGATAGCCTTCCACACTGTTGCATTTTCTTTCTCGACCTGCCCATTACCACGAGGGTTATAGCTAGTAGTTCGACTCGTTGCAATCCCTTTCGATAGCAAAAACTGTCGCAATTCTTCGCTCATAAAGGAAGAACCCCTATCACTATGTATATAGTTAGGCATGCCAAACAAGGAAAACAGTTGGCAGAGGCATTTAATTACAACAGCACTAGTCACATCCAGACAGGGGATAACAAAAGGGAACCGAGAGTACTCGTCTATAATATTAAGAAAATAGACATTACGGTCGCTCGATGGAAGGGGACCTTTAAAATCGAGACTCAAACACTCAAATGGTCGAGTTGCTTTAATAAGATGAGTTGGCTCGGACGGCTAATAGAAGCGGGGTTTGCATTCAGCACAAACACGACAGGTTCTGGTCATTATCCGGACCTCCTCAATAGAGTAGGGTAGATTGTGGGACTTAATGAAGTGGTTCATTCTGGTAACCCCAGGGTGGCAGAGTGCGTCGTAGAGACTTTGAAGCTTATCTATACCTAGACTAGCACATACTCCTCGTGACAAAGCATCTGATGGCTCATTAAATACTCCAGGCCTGTACTGAATATCATAGTCATATGTTGACAGGTCTATTCGCCATCTTAAAATCTTATCATTTTTGATCTTGCCTCTCTGCTTAGTGTTGAACATAAAGGCCACGGACCACTGGTCAGTAATGAGTGTAAAACGTTGGCCAGCGAGATAATGTCTCCAGTACCTGACTGCTTCGATAATCACCTGTGCCCCCTTTTCCACTGAAGAATGTCGAACTTCTGGTCCTTGCAATGTATGAGAGAAGAAAGCTACTGGTCTACCAGCTTGGTTAAGAGTTGCTGCCAACGCAAAATCAGATGCATCACTTTCTACTTGAAAAGGGATCTTCTCATCCACAGCACATACCACTGCCTTCTCAATGTCCCGTTTGATATTAAGGAAAGCCTCCTGAGCTTCCGCCGATAGCGGAAAAGACGTCGACTTAATAAGAGGTCGGACTTTATCGGAGTAGTTAGCCACCCACTGGGCATAGTAAGAGAAGAATCCCAGACACCTTCTTAAAGCTTTTACAGTGTGAGGTAAAGGTAATTCCTTAAGTGGGCGTAATCTTTCAGGATCTGGCCCGATTACCCCATTCTCCACAACGCAACCAAGAATACACAAACGTGTAGTATTGAAGGTACACTTGTTTTCGTTGTAGGTCAGGTTTAACCTCTTTGCAGTCTCTAGGAACTTCGCGAGATTTTGATCATGCTCCCGTTGGTCACGCCCACAGATAGTAACATTGTCCAGGTACGGGAATGTTGCTTCCAACGCGTATTCATCCACCATACGATCCATCTCCCGTTGGAAGACGGATACCCCATTCGTCACTCCAAAGGGCACCCTAAGGAATTGGTACAGGCGCCCATTAGCTTCGAAGGCCGTATAAGGTCGGTCTTCTATTTTGATGGGGAGTTGATGGTAGGCAGACTTTAAATCAATGGTGGAGAACACGCGGTACTGAGCTATCTGGTTCACCATCTCAGAAATACGAGGCAAAGGATAGGCATCTAATTGGGTATACAAGTTTATAGTCTGGCTATAATCGACCACAAGTCTTTTCTTTTCATTAGTTTTAACCACCACCACCTGGGCACGCCACGGGCTATTACTGTGTTCGATGATTCCCTCCTGTTGAAGCCTGTCCACTTCCTCTTTTATAAATGTTTTATCTTCTGAACTATACCGTCGACTCTTCGTCACTATAGGTCTACAATTAGGAGCAAGGTTCACGAACAAAGAAGGCGGATTTACTTTTAAAGTAGAAAGGCCGCAGGCTGTGAGTGGAGGCCGAGATCCACCATACTTAAGGGTAACGCTCTCATACTGACACTGGAAGTCAAAGCCTAAAATTAAGTTCACACACAACTGAGATAATATGAGAAGTTTAAAGTCCTTATACTCCGTATCCTTAACGGTCAATGTGACTTTACAATATCCAGTTACCTCCGAAGTAAGGGACTTGGACGCCATCACAATTTCACTTCGAGTAGGATACACCTTCAATGAACAGGAGTTAACAAGGTTGGGGTGTATAAAACTTTCAGTACTGCCACAGTCTATCAAACACCCAGTCGGACGACCATTAATCTTGATGTCCATCATAGATTTCGACAAGGAACACGGTATGGTCTGGTCAACCGTAGCCGAGGCTAGAGTAAAACAATAGGCGGCAGCAGAGAAGACATCGGGTACAGGATTACCCTTACACACTTTACTAAAATGTCCCCGTTCCTTACATTTAAAACAGGTAGCCTCTCTGGCTGGGCATCTTTGCCTGGGGTGTTTAGATTGGCCACAAAAATAACACTTAGACCCATGGGGTACAGCCGCAACAATAGGATTAAGTGGAGGCTCCATTGGTGTTATGGATGCCTCCATACTCGGAACACCCGAGGCTGAGAGAGACGCATGGGCTGATGCATACACTTCTAAATTATTCTGGGCTACATCTAATGATCGAGCAGTAGCGACGAGAGTTTTTAAAACTAACGAGTCGTTCTCGAGGAGTCTCTGTCTAATATAATTAGATCGGAGGCCAGATATGAAAGAATCGCAGGTGGCTTCTTCCTGATACACTATGGCAGAGACAGTCTTGTAGTTGCAATCCTTAGCCAAAGCCTTAAGGTCCTGCAGGAAATCGTCCAGAGATTCCTCGGGTAATTGCCTGCAAGTAGACAAAAAATACCTGGCGTATACTTCATTAACCGACTTAAGGTACTGGGCCTTAAGGGCTGCAAGGGCCTCTTCATATGTAGTAATATCTTCAATTATTGAGTAAGTTTGATGACTTACCAAGTTGGTTAGAAGACCCAACTTATTAACCGTCGAATCGACCGATGCGATGAAGTGTTCAAAACATCGAAGCCAATGCGTAAATTTCTTCGACGCGTCTGCCGAATGGGGATCGATATCCAGACGCTCTGGTTTCAAAAATTGATCCATCTTCCAAAAGTTGTTACTTAATAAAATTGATGTGCCAAATAACTGCCTGAATCCATGAGGTTAAAGCTTAAGACTAAAGGCTTTTATTAAGTAAGAACATGGCATCAAGTTAACAGTCATCACCGACCCAGCCCTTGGTAGAACATTCCAGAAGAGGGGCGGGGCTAGGGAGGAGCATTAGTGGTTACACCGGTGGAACATTCCAGACATTAACAAGTACAACAACAACAATACAAATGCCAGAACACAGTTATTTCATCACACATGGCGAGTGGGAAGAGCGCAGCCAGTAAAAGGGTGAATGAAACCTGGGGACCCTACTGTGGGTAGAAGTGCAAGATTCCACTGGTGAGCAAATGGGGAACAAGGGGAAGGAGACAGAATTCACACTGCACTCAGGGATCATCATAAGCTCCAATACATGGAAGCGATGCAGAAGGAACGCTTTCTCTATCGTTTCTTTGGCGGCATGCATCCTTTAAGAATTGCTGTAGAACTAGAAAAACTAGTCGGAGCTTACACGGCTTATCCTCCACCTAGTTTTTCATGCATTTTGCAGAAGGGTCCTAAAATAGGCACAGGACCCTTCTCTGCATATTTAAATTGATCCAATGCTGATTCCAGGGATGCCTAAAATCAGTGAGGACTAACATGGCCGCTAGCACAAATTAGGTGTAGGACCTTGCGCCCAGAAATTGGTATACTTTGAACCCGTTTTACATCCAAATGGAGAAAACGCATACCAATTTCTACCCGTGTGTCCAACTTTTGCTGACTGTGACCCACGCCAGGATGTCAGATCAGACCTACCATGTAAATTGAGTCCGACATCCCTGATCTAAATCAAAGTGACAATAATGGGACCCATGATAAGCTACGAGAGCAAGAAATATCAGATATCGGTAAAGCAAGAAATATCAGAAATAAGCAATCTTCAAGCTGAAACCTCTTAGAAATCTAAACAGCATAATGACACACAGATCCCTATGATTTGACTGTCTGCAGGTGCGTGCCCCTTTAAATAGTGATTCCAGCAGCTGAGAGACACAAATCCCGCTAGGTTTTACTGGGCAGGGAACAGGACTCCCATGATTTTGCATTAATATGGCGTTGGGGTCTTAACGATATCATAGGAACCAACTTGCATGAATGCATTCATGCTTCTAGTGGGCACCTCGCCCACCTACAAAAAGTGTGCAGTTGAAATGGCGGCCAGGGGGAAACGGGGTGGTTAATACTCCCCAGCAATTTTAACAGTGCAGCTGCCCCATTACAGCTGGGCAGGGTGGGTTAAAATCAGCCCTTTAGGCATTTCATTGGAATGAATCCTAGTCGTTGCAACTACATCCAGAGGAAGATCATACTTTCTCAACTGATTTTAACCCAAAAAATATAGGTGCACATCTCTTAGCTAATCATTTTTGAATTGTGAATCTAACATTTTGGGGTTATTTTAACTTTTATCACCGGGCGAAAGAGGAGAGATGGCAAATCAACAGTCCATGGAAAAGAAAATCAGGCAATTGGAAAAAATGGGCAGCCGATTTGCTATTTTTTTGCCGGGCGTTAAGTGTTAAAATGACCCCCACTGTGCACAATTTCCAGTTCATAAGCAAGAAATCAGGTGCTTACTACAACACAGTCCTCTGTAATTAATGTATTGAAATCTAATTGCTGAAAGCTAGACAGTGGAAGATAAAATGGAGTATAACTAGTCAGTATTCCTTGATCTGTAAAGTCAAAAATTCCCCTCTAATGCTGAACAATTTCTTTAATATCATGAAAAGGTTTAAAAAGCATCTTTTGTTATTTACTAACTTGACTATTTATTATTGAAGTTGCTGACTGAATAATTTTATTTTGAAATTGAAACACCAGAACAAAAGGCCAAAGGAAATAACATTGCCAGCTCTGATGTGGTGAAACTTCCTGAACTACTACCAAAGACCTGCCACCTCCAAATTCCCCCATCTCACGGACCCACTATTGAGCACCTGACATATCCATGCTTGTGGCAAACCGCCTTCTAATGCCATTTGGATAGTGCACAGATCCCCCAATTGGATGATACTTGGCTGTTTGTCAAACCGTCATTTTTCCCCATCTCCAATATTTTTAACACACAAACGAAAGTGCGTATAAAAAAGGAAAACATTTAATGCCCCTATGATTTTTCTTACTTACAGCTGTGTCTGGGACATAAAAATAAATATTGATCTGATACTCCAGGACAACCCTAAAGGGATAGCAATCCTAAAAGGCCATAGTGCAGGGCACTGTAAAGGCTTAAAGGGTAAACAAGATGAGGTAAATCAAAAAGCACTTTTGAGGTCCTGGAAAATAATTTGTTGGAAAAGTAGACTGTACAATGATTCTTGATTTCAACACAGTGGGATGGGGTTTTTACAGAGGCAGAATGGTACCTAGGATGGTGTATTTGCTTCTTAGAAGGAGTGAGAGGAAATCTTAGCAGAGCACTAACTATTTGTAACTTTAGAATAGAAAAAGACGAGAAAGGTTATGAAGTGAAAGGTTGGAGTCGAGAGGTGAGAAAGTAATCAACCATCAAATGACAATCTTTTTCGAGAAGGATGTCCAGGAATGCAACAGAGGAGTTAGAATATCCACCCTACATATGGGAGCCGTATTCATGTCTGGGACTTTATGGAGACTTTAGTGCTGTTGAGGTGAATGTTTAACGTGGTGTAAACAAGATGAGGTAAATTCAAATTCAATTCAATTTAATTCTGGAATTAAAATGTTAGTCTTAGTAATGGCGACCATGATACCATTGTCGGTTGTTGCAAAAACCCATCTGGTTCACTAATGTCCTTTAGGGAAGGAAATCTGCCGTCCTTACCTGGTCTGGCCTACATGTGACTCCAGACCCACAGCAATGTGGTTGACTCTTAATGCCCTCTGAAATGGCCTAGCAAGCCACTCAGTTGTAAACAACCGCTACGAAAAACAATAAGAATAAAACCGGACGGACCACCCGGCATCGACCTCGGCAACGACAACGGCAAACCCAGCCCTGTCGACCCTGCAAAGTCCTCCTTACCAACATCTGGGGGCTTGTGCCAAAATTGGGAGAGCTGTCCCACAGACTAGTCAAGCAACAGCCTGACATAGTCATAATTACCGAATCATACCTTACAACCAATGTCCCAGACACCACCATCACCATCCCTGGGTATGTCCTGTCCCACCGGCAGGACAGACCCACCAGAGGTGGTGGCACCGTGGTATACAGTCGGGAGGGAGTAGCCCTGGGAGTCCTCAACATTGACTCAGGACCCCATGAGGTCTCATGGCATCAAGTCAAACATGGGCAAGGAAACCTCCTGCTAATTACCACCTACCGCCCTCCCTCAGCTGATGAATCAGTACTCCTTCATGTTGAACACCAATTGGAAGAAGCACAGAGTAGCAAGGGCACAAAATGTCCTCTGGGTGGGGGACTTCAATGTCCATCACCAAGAGTGGCTCGGTAGCACCACAACTGACCGAGCTGGCCGAGTCCTAAAGGACATAGCTGCCAGACTGGGTCTGCGACAGGTGGTGAGGGAACCAACAAGAGGGAAAAACCTACATGATCTCGTCCTTGCAAATCTACTTGTTGCAGATGCATCTGTCCATGACAGCATTGGTGGAAGTGACCACCGCACAGTCCTTGTGGAGACGAAGTCCCATCTTCATGTTGAGGATACCCTCCACCATGTTGTGTGGCACTACCACCGTGCTAAATGGGACAGATTTCGAACAGATCTGGCAACTCAAAACTGGGCATCCATGAGGCGCTGTGGGCCATCAGCAGCAGCAGAATTGTATTCAACCACAATCTGTAACCTCATGGCCCGGCATATCCCTCACTCTACCATTACCATCAAGCCGGGAGATCAACCCTGGTTTAACGAAGAGTGCAGGAGAGCATGCCGGGAACAGCACCAGGCATACCGAAAAATGGAGGTGTCAACCTGGTGAGGCTACAACACAGGACTACTTGCATGCCAAACAACGGAAGCAACATGCGACAGACAGAGCTAAGCGATCTCACAACCATCAGATCAAATCAAAGCTCTGCAGTCCTGCCACATCCAGTCGTGAGTGGTGGTGGACAATTAAACAGTTAACAGGAGGAGGAGGCTCCAAAAATATCCCCATCCTCAATGATGGCGGAGCCCAGCACGTGAGTGCAAAAGACAAGGCTGAAGCATTTGCAACTATCTTCAGCCAGAAGTGCCGAGTGGATGATCCATCTCAGCCTCCTCCTGAGGTCCCCAGCATCACAGATGCCAGTCTTCAGCCCATTCAATTCACTCCATGTCATGTCAAGAAACAGCTGAAGACACTGGATACTGCAAAGGCTATGGGCCCTGACAGCATTCCGGCAATAGTACTGAAGACTTGTGCTCCAGAACTAGCTGCGCCCCTAGCCAAGCTGTTCTAGTACAGCTACAACACTGGCATCTACCCGGCAATGTGGAAAATTGCCCAAGTATGTCCTGTCTACAAAAAGCAGGACAAATCCGACCCGGCCAATTACCGTCCCATCAGTCTACTCTCAATCATCAGCAAAGTGATGGAAGGTGTCGTCGACAGTGCTATCAAGCGGCACTTACTCAGTAATAACCTGCTAACTGACGCCCAGTTTGGGTTCCGCCAGGGCCACTCAGCTCCTGACCTCATTACAGCCTTGGTCCAAACATGGACAAAAGAGCTGAACGCAAGAGGTGAGGTGAGAGTGACTGCCCTTGACATCAAGGCAGCACTTGATTGAGTGTGGCATCAAGGAGCCCTAGCAAAACTGAAGTCAATGGGAATCAAGGGGAAAACTCTCCATTGGTTGGAATCATACCTAGCACAAAGGAAGTTGGCTGTGGTTGTTGGAGGTCATTCATCTCAATCACATGACATCACTGCAGGAGTTCCTCAGGGCAGTGTCCTAGGCCCAACCATCTTCAGCTGTTTCATCAATGACCTTCCCTCCATCATAAGGTCAGAAGTGGGGATGTTCGCTGATGATTGCACACTGTTCAGCAGCATTCAAGACTTGTCAGATGCTGACGCAGTCCGTGTCCATATGCAGCAAGACCCGGACAACATTCAGACTTGGGCTGACAAGTGGCAAGTAACATTCGCACCACACAAGTGCCAGGGAATGACCATCTCCAACAAGCGAGACTCGAACCATCTCCCCTTGACATTCAATGGCATTACCATCGCTGAATCCCCCACTATCAACATCCTGGGGGTTACCATTGATCAGAAACTGAACTGGACCAGCCATATAAATACTGTGGCTACAAGAGCAGGCCAGAGGCTGGGAATTCTGCGGCGAGTGTCTCACCTCCTGACTCCCCAAAGCTTTTCCACCATCTACAAGGCACAAGTCAGGAGTGTGATGGAATACTCTCCACTTGCCTGGGTGAGTGCAGCTCCAACAACACTCAAGAAGCTCGACACCATTCAGGATAAAGCAGCCCGCTTGATTGGCACTCCATCCACCACCTTCAACATTCACTCCCTCCACCACCAGCACACTGTGGCTGCAGTGTGTACCATCTACAAGATGCACTGCAGCAACTCGCCAAAGCTCCTTCAACAGCACCTTCCAAACCCGCGACCTCTACCACTTAGAAGGACAAGGGCAGCAGACGCATGGGAACATCACCACCTACAAGTTCCCCTCCAAGCCACACACCATCCTGACTTGGACCTGTATCGCCGTTCCTTCACTGTCGCTGGGCCAAAATCCTGGAACTCCCTTCCTAACAGCATTGTGGGTGTACCTACACCATATGGACTGCAGCGGTTCAAGAAGGCGGCTCACCACCATCTTCTCAAGGGCAATTAGGGATGGGCACTAAATGCAGGCCTAGCCAGCGACGCCCACATCCCATCAATGAATAAAAAAAGAGGAAACTGAATTTATTTTTTAAACAGTCGTAACAATAGATGAGATGAAAGTTCCATTTGAAGTGTATGGAGGTGATAGTGAGGCCAAAAATGTCAAAAGGAGGACCAAAAATATAAAGGAGGAGGTTAGAAGAAAATATTTTAATATAAAGAATTTAGAATATGCATTACCACATGTAGCTATTGAAGCCAAATCAAACAAAACATTTAAGATGAATTGTATAAACAGGAAAAAATATTCAAGTGTATGGAGAAAAAGCATGGAAATGGAATTAGAGTTGAAACCTCCTGTGTTGAGCTAGCACTGGTATCGGCACAATGGGCTGAATGGCTCCATAGACGCAGACATTTCTGATTCTATGATGCCAGCTGTAGTAATTGGTTAGATTTGAGAAATAAAACAGAAAACTGCTGTCTGAAAATTTTCACTGCCAAGCCAAAGAACATGGAGAAGACCAAGATTTACTAATTCGGTGATTATACTGATAACACAGGAGGTTGTGTGCACGGAGGCTGTGCAGTCTGAAGTAAGTTGATGAATGCATAATAGAATCATCAAAAATAAATGGATAAAATTGGCCAGAGTGGAAGAAGTCTTTGTTATGAAGTATCCATAACGTGGTAGAGAGGACAGAACTGTGGGAAATCCTTGAGTTAGAGAATTAGTCATCAACTGTACCACAAATTGAGAAATTTGAGGGGGAACTATATTGCCACATTGATAGCGTACTGCGCCAGAGCCTATCAGAGGTTTAGCTCATATTCAGGAGTCTTGAATATTAAATGCATAAAAATTATGTACCAGTGCCCTGGTTTAAGATTCCAGCACCAATTTTTGGCTCAGAACAATTAGGATCGATGAGGCTGTGCAAATAAGGGAAGGGGAATCATGTTAACTTAAAAAATTTTTGGCCTAAATTTTCCATGTGCTGTTTCTATATTTTAATCATAACCAAAAGCAGACATTTAAAATAAAAGAAAGGAAACATATTTTATCAGCCTCAGATTGGTGCACACAGGTCACAATTACACTACACCGAAGACAGATGTCCATCAAATGGTTGATGAGGAAACTCAGGCTTGGGATGATGTTTGCTGGAAGGCATTCAGTGAAGGTAGGGTACAGTAACATCCACAGCATATATCCAACCAGCAGGATCACTGGTCAATGATTTTTGGTGTATGTCATTGCTGAGGTAAGGAAGATAGTGACAATTCACACACATTTTAAGTGTTTCTTTGGGGTTGAGATTTTAACCCCAGGTGGGTTTTGGGCAGGTTGCAAGGGAGGGGGGGGGTTAAACAGAGCAAGTGCACTCACTTCAGAAAATTTCAGGACCACGGTATTTTAACTTCCATACCTTATATAAACCTGACAGGCAGGTTTCCCACCCAATTTGTGGCTGAACAGCAAACCTGCCTACTTTTTTAGCACAACTTCAGGCAGGCATGCCTGAAGCCTAACTAAAGTGGGTATGTATCTCTTAAAGGGAGGTTGTATTCCCTTCTGCCTGGCTCTGTCTGGAAGCAATGGGAAGAATGCGTCGCAGACAAGCACCCTAGATTCTCAGAAGCCTCCCTGGAGGAGCGTTTGGAAGAGGCGAGGGCAAGGAGGGATGTCCTCTTTCCCAACAGTGGAAGGAGGGTCCACAAACATGATATGCACCAGGCAAGGAGAGAGATGGCAGAGGTTGTAAGCTCCAGGAATGTAACCCCCAGGGCCTGGATCCAGTGCTTCAATTACCTCCCAAAACTAGCAAGGGTTGTAAAGCTCTTGATTTCTCCATCTCTCTCAAGAACACTTGGCAACAGTCCTACATCCCCTTTCCCAGCATCTATTCCCTGCCCTGCATGAAAGTATGGCCAAACAGCCTAAAATCACTCACTGTCCAATTATACACATGATGAGGAATGGGCGCTTGTGTGAGGTACCAGAGCACTGCTGCTGGTGTCTCTCCAGCCCAGCAAGAGTGAGCATCTTCAACACGATTCACCAGCTGGCAACAAAACATTAGGATCTGGAGCTTGAGCATGCAACACAACCCCACGGTGCTCAGGTCTATCCTCTGTTGAAGAGTCCCAACAAAAGAAAAACTTGCAAAAGAGAGGTCATTAACCAGGGGGCATAGATTTAAAGTAATTAGTAGAAGGATTAGAAGGGAGTTGGAGAACTTTTTTCACCCAGAGGATGGTGAGGGGTCTGGTACTCACTGCCTGAAAGGCTGGTAGAGGCAGAAACGCTCACCACATTTAAAAAGTACTTGGATATGCACTTGAAGTGCCATAACCTACGGACCATGAGCTGGAAAGTGGGATTAGGCTGTATAGCTCTTTTTGGGCCGGCACATACACGATGGGTTGAATGGCCTCCTGTGCCGTAAATTTCTATGATTCTATTGATCCCTCCATCCTTGCAAACTATAGCCCCATCTCCAACCTCCCTTTCCCCATTAAAGTTCTTGAACATGTTGTCGCCTCCCAAATCTGTGCCCATCTTTCCCAGTACACCTTGTTTGAATCCTTCCAATCAGGCTTCCGCCCCCACCACAGTACCAAAACGGCTCTTACCAAGGTCACAAATGGCATCCTAATTGACTGCTGGACTTGTCTGCAGCCTTTGACATGGTTGACCACAAATTTCTGCTCCAACGCCTCTCCACCGTCATCCAGCTGGATGGGACTGCACTCGCCTAGTTTAATTCCATCATTCCAGCCATAACTATAGAATCACCTGCAATGGCTTCTCTTCCCGGTCCTGCACCGCCACCTCTGGTGTCCCCCAATGATCTATCCTTGGCCCCCTTATTTCTCATCTACAAGTTGCCACTCAGTGACATCATCCGGTGACACAATGTGATTTTTCACATATACGCGATGATACCCAAGTTCACCTCTCCTCCACCTCTCTTGAATCCTCCACTGTCTCTGTACTATCAGACTGCTTGTCCGACATCCAGCACTGGATGAGTAGAAATTTCCTACAATTAAATATCGGGAAGACTGAAGCCATTGTTTTCGGTTCACGCCACAAACTCCATTCCCTTTCCACTGATTCGATCTCCCTCCCTGACAACAGTGTACGGTTCTCAAAATTCCAACATTCCCCGAAGTTATTAATTAAAAAGGACCCTGGATGGACTTGATTTTAAAACCAGGGTACCCAAAATGGCTGCGGTAAACCTCGTGACCAGGCCAAATGGGATTTTAAAACAAAGGTTCTGCAAAACAAGCAGGTCAAGGAGTTCAAGTTTTAAACTAATCAAAGACTTTGTAAGGACTGATAAAATGAACAAAAGACTGTACATTCCAGTCATTAAAGTTGGAATGGGCTCCATCAAGCCATTAGGCTTTCTGCATTTTCAATAGGGAACCGCTCACCAGAAACATTAAGCCTGAATGGGAGCAATTCACAACTTGTCTTTAACAACGGCCAAAAAAAAAATCAACTTTTATTGTCATTGTTAGTGCACAAGTGCAGTACAACAAAATGTAGGCTTGTGGCTCCCGAGAGTGTACATTTAGATTAAGACATTTAAACATTCAACATTCATTTGGCTTGTAATACATTAACATAAACATAACCATAATAAAGTGCATTGGCAGATGTGCAGGCTTTAGAGTTTATTTGTGGAGTTCAGTAGGATGACAGCCCTGGGAAAGAAGCTGTTCCTAAATCTGGTCGTACGGGTGCGAATGCATCTGTAGCGTCTTCCAGATGGCAGGAGGGCGAACAGACTGTGGCTGGGGTGGGTAGGGTCTTTGATGATGGACCGTGACCTCCGTAAACAGCGTTTCTGGTATATGTGCTCTATGGTCGGTAGCCGGGTGCCGGTAATGCGTTGGGCAGTTTTGACTACCCGCTGCAGGGCTTTCCGGTCATAGTAGCTACAGCTGCCATACCATACTGTGATAGAGTTCGTCAGGATGCTCTCTATTGTGCAGCGGTAAAAGTTAGAGAGGATCAGGGGTGACAGGTTACATCCCTTCAGCCTCCTTAGGAAATATAGGTGCTGCTGGGCCTTCTTCACCAGAGAGGAGGTATTGAGGGACCAGGAGAGGTCTTCCGTGATGTGGACTCCGAGGAACTTAAAGCTGTCCACCCTTTCCACCACAGCCCCATTGATGTGGATGGGGGTGTGACTTCCGCCTTTAGACTTCCTGAAGTCCACAATGATTTCTTTGGTTTTCTTGATGTTAGGGCCAGGTTGTTATCGGCGCACCACTTCACGAGATGCTGGACCTCCTCCCTGTAGGCTGACTAGGGTTGAGGCTACTTTAGACATAACGACTATCACTCTACAGGTCATTTTTATAAACGTTTTTAAACATTTAAACAAGCTCACCCAAATCAGACAAAGGACTGAACTGATTTGGCGAGCAGATAAGGGCTCCCGATGGGGGTATAACTATGGGCCCATCAGGAAGCCACTCTCTCTCTTGCCTCTTCTCTCCTGCCTCCTAACTCGCTGCCAGATTACAGCCAGGACGGGTTGTGTGAAGAAGACTGCGTGGGGCTTCGAATAAATGGGCCCTCAGTCCAGCTCATTCAACCCAACTGGATCAACCAAGGAAGAACATCAACTGAAGAAGAGCCCGTCCTGCGAGGTAAAATACCCAGGCAGAGACTTTAATATTGGGGTATTTTACCTGGACGGCACCCTTGCAGCGCTGGAACCACGTGACGTCGACAGGCCACAGAGTGCACAAGGAGTGAACCCAAAACCTTCAACTGTTTTTTTTTATATAAACGTAACAAGTTCTTGGATTGGTGAACATGAAGTTCTGGCCCCTCAGTCTAATCTAGTTAGGTATAGGGGGTGGGAATTAAGGGGATTGCTAATATAGTTGTTTTCCCTCGATTGTGCCATGTGTTCCCCATTCCCTTTAAGTATAAGCATTTTCTTGTGCAAGATCGTTATAATTTTTCAGTTCAATAAAATCTTGGTTCTTTTACACCAAACCACTTGTCTACTTGATTTTCTGTATCGCTGCCTGTATCTAAGTCCGGTGTCCAGAACCCAGGGGGCGAGCGATTCGAACCGCTCAAAGAAGGTAGTCAGAGGCAAAGCTGACTGACCAAACACGCCTGTGCAAACCCCCTACAGAAATGGCAACCGTGGCAGGACACTGGCAACAGGGTTGCGATACAGTAGACAATGGTGTGGATGAGCGAACCGTGATGGGAGGAAAGGATTTCAGATTATGTGTTTAAGAAGGTGAATATCACCAAAAGGTGGATCACCACTCTGTTAAGGGCTGGGTGTCCGGTAGATGCCGCAGCCAAGTGGACAGAGGGTAAAGAGCATAAGAAATCTATAGAAAAGGCAGTTTGACTGATGTGCTACAAAAAGCAGGTCCAGCATTTGGACGGAGTTGTTGCAGCACAGGCAGCCAAGATCAAAGAATCAGCCCTGGAGATTCAGAATAAGGCCCTAGCAGGGGAGAAATTATTGGTAGTGCTCCAGGCTTTAAACCAGGAAAGGGTGCAATTAATGGGGAAGCACCAGGCTAAGTTAGAGTACCTGGAGTGCCAGGTCACTGAGGCCAAAAGTAACAAAGTGAGGTTGCGGGAGAAAAATGCCCACCTCGCACAGCAAGTGAGAGAGGAGGAGGAGAAAGTTAGGGAAGTTAAAGCAGCTTACAAGCTAGCATGTGATCGTGGTTTTGAGGCAGCAGATCATGGCCCCCTGCAGAGAGGAAATTGAAAGTCTAAGTATGGCCCTAGTAAGGGCAAAAAGCATGGTGTGCCTCATAAGCCCAAAGGCAGGTCAGGCAGATTTCATGGGGAAACAGGGGAGAACGGTTCCACAAGAACCAGTTGGGGAAACGGAGGTTTCATGGCCACCACCCATAGCGCTGAGCTTTAGCGAGGCCTGGCAGCAAAGGGGGGTGGAAACAGAAGTAGAAGGGGAGGTAGAGCAACTCCCGTTAGAAAGGTCGGAGCCGGGACCAACGTGCCCCGCCCGGCATCAGAGGTTCAGCCCGCCCGTTGATGGCGACGGTGACGGACCCCTCCAAAACCAGTTTGTGTTACCACATAGCGACCAACAGCTTAGGGCCATGGGGAGCCATATTCCAAAGCTCACCGAGACAGGGGACCCCTCGGTCCACTTCAGGGAAGTAGTACAGGCGGCCGGCATCAACGAGTGCGATGATGCCGAGCAGGCCAAAATGTTGCTATTTTCCCTGGACAGTAGCCTCCTCCAATCCCTCTCTGACGAATGTAAGAGGGGGCAGAGTGGGTATGAGGAGCTCAGAGACGAAGTTCTGGAGGTCATGGGAATGAATGAGGGCAGTCCTTTCTCCCGTGTGGAGAGGACTGTGCAGCTCGCAGGGGAAGCCCCGCAGGCTTTTGCGGACAGGCTGTGGCCAGTTTATAGGAGCGCCTGTCCTGGAATGCCTGACCGGGCAATCCTGAACCAGGATCAGCTGACCCACTGGCTCCGTTGCCTGGTGGCGAACAGCTTGCCACAGGTCCGGGCCAAGGCAGAGGTCTGCTTCGACCCCAGAAATCCCCTGACCACTGAACTTACGGTGATCAGGCAGCTAACCCTAGCTTACAAAAACGTCAGGGGAACCGATGCATACCCACTTAAAGGGAAGGTGCATGAGGTAAAACCCGGAGTGCAGAGTAGAAAGGAATGGCATCAGGAAGGGAATCACCCTTCCAATGCCAAGCTCAATTGCTATGGGTGCGGGAAAGACGGTCACTGGAGAAAAGACTCAGAATCCCTGGAAAGACAACAAGGGAAAGAATCCCACAGCCCCAGTCCAAAAGGTAGAGACAGGAATTCCTCCCGCCTCGGTCAAGTCACTATTGGAGGCAATGCGGTCTCTTCTGACTGGCCAGGGGAGAGTAGCAGCCACCACCGGTGCTTTGACCCCGTCTGCCCCATCCCACTCCCAGCAATGACTAGAGCCAGCGCAGCCTGTCGACCTGTGTCCCCACGAAAACGCTGAGGGGAGCAGGCCCTATGTTAGGATGGGGGTGAAGACGGTGCAGGGGAGATATTCGGTGGACACTGGAGCTTCCAGCACGGTGGTCCATTGGGAAGACCCGACCAATTCACCCCGGTCTAACAAGGCCCCATTTAGCTTAATGGGACCCACAGGCAACGAGCAGGCTGGGGAAAGGTCAAAACCTTTGGCCATAGGTTTAGGATCCCTCCATACCACGTGGGAGGGTAACCAAAAGACCGACGAGGTGGCCAAGCAAGGGGGCAGGGAAAGAGAGTTCTGGGATCCCTGTAGAGCAGGCCCAGTAGCCGCAATCCGGGACAAGGGAGGCACACAGGAGGTAGCTTTGGCCCCGGACCAAAAGCAGGTCCAAGCCCAAGATCCCGCCTTTAAGGCCGCCCCGGTAAGGAGAAAGAATTTAGAACAGGGTTACTGGCAGGCTGCTAGTTATATTAAACAATGTAAGTTGTTTAAATCCGAAAAGAAAGAGCAGCCAGTTGGGGCAATGTCTGAGGATAGAGATCCTCAGCCCGCAGCGGGAACAAGCTCACAGGCTGTACAGGCAGGCGCTGTGGCTTGTGTTAGGGGAGGAGCCATTCCACCCACCGTTCAGGACGCTCCCCCAATTTTTTGGGATTCAGATGGGGAGGAGCCCAAGCACGAGAATCTCGCCCCCGACCCAGGTTTGGAACCTGGGGGCGGAGACTCTCAGCCTGCTGCAACAGGCGGCGGAAGGTTACCTGCCCTCAGCCCAAGTTTGGGAAAGGTGAAATCTGAGGGAGAGGACCCCCAGCCAGTGGTCGTGGAAAACCCACGGACCGCGCTAGCAAAGGCTGCGGTCCGAGCCAAAGGTCCACCCACCAAGAAAACCCCACCCGTAGCACCTCCTGGAAGGTCCCCTCGGACACCCCAGTCTAGGAAACCATGGTCACCGGCTCCCCAGTTTAAAAGGGCAGCCTCCCGAGTTAGGGATAGGTAAAAGGATAGAGGTCCCCAGCCAGCAGCCACAGGCTGCGAGGGACCGGAAGTGCAGGTCAGTGCGACCACGCCGCAGGAAGTGGCGTGCCGCAGCCCAAACAGGGATTAGGCTGGCCGCCCGGAGACGGGCAGCGCATGTATATAGTTTAGGTAGTTTAAGTTTTAAGTTTATATAGTGTTAAGTTTAGGGTGTTTAATTTAATTCTAATTAAGGTGATGGTTAGTTTTAAGTAATCTGCACAGAGTGTGTACATTTGAGTCGAGGTCGCAAGACCCGACCATGCTTCACCCAAGCCAGCGAATCTCTAGGGAACCTGGCTGTATGCTTCTATATCTGTTACAGGAAAATTTACGGAATGAAGGGGGGCGTAATCCTACTCGCCCTGATAGGGCTGAGCTTCGGAAGGAGAGGTGACGTGGAGGATTCCCACATCTATGGGTGCTCCGGAGACACAGCACCGATAGCGATCGATGGGAGCGGCGAACGGGATGCAGAGGAGACCACCGCTTACTTCCACGAGGGAAGGTGGCCAGGGTGGCTGGGGTCCAATTCGTCTCAGTACTCCAGCCAGACCGGGTTCACGTACGGGGAGGCCTCCCTCCTGTGCCCCAGGGTACAGGTCGTTACCACAAGGGTTAGCGTCACCGTCGGTAAACGCATATGTTTGTCATGTAAGGGACACGTTCCTCCGGATAGATGGTGGTGGCTCAGGAAGCTAAGTAAAGATATGAGAAACCCCGCGGTTGAGTGGGAACGGTTGGGGAACAATACCCACCGGACTATTACAGGGACCCACAGGGGGTTAAGTGTGTGCTGGGACAAGTGGTGGGAACCGGATCAGGGGATCTATGTCTGCATGTGGGGGTCAGAAAGGGTCTGCCCCGCAGGCATTTCCATCGTTTTCCACCGGCAGTGGCAGGATGCCGGGAAAGGGGCGAGGTGGGATGCCAACACGCGGGCATGCGTGGTCCCATTTTCCCCAATCCCCGTGAATGCCACTGAACTTGTCACCCACCCCCAAAAGCCCCTGCCCACGACTCAGGCAGCAAGGACACACAGAGGGGTGCCCCGCCACCACCAAGGGACCAGGGAACGGGCTGGTGCTAGTGCCTACAGATCAGGTACTGTACCAAGGGGTGTACTACGCGGTAGCCTCCGTGATTTTAAATCTCACCGAGGTACATTTGCCGGAGTGGTGCCCCAAGGAAACGGAGCAGTTATACCAGGCCCTATTAAAAGACATGTTCCGAAAGTTTTCATTTTTACACTCTAGAGCAGAAAACAGTAGAAATAGGGGCTAACATATTAGATATTGTGATCCCACCTTGATGGGACATTTTCAATAACAGAGGTCCCGTCGTGGATCAGACTGGCCTCCCACATTCTTGTGGTTTGTCAGTTAGGGATAGTACTGTACCTAGTATGTATCCAGTGTAAGAGAAAGGGTCACATACGGGAGTTTAGAAACCAAAAGACTTGGAAGGAACATTACGTTCGGGTGGAAGGAGATACACCCGTTTAAGTTCTGTTTTGTATCATTAAAGCATCATTGTTGTTTTGCCATATTGTAATGCTTAAAGGTTGTTTTTGCATGTTTCTTTTATTAATTTTAATAAAGATGTTTGAAGTATGGTGTTTTAAATAAAGATATGTGCGCACCAAGTGGTGCAGGGGTGTTGGACCCCCTCCACACTTGGATGTGTCTAACTGACTGTATTCTATCTATGGATGCTTAATGTACACTACGTTTTTCCTAGAATGGGAAATGCATGTGTCGTGGGATCGTAGATAGGTAAATACAGGGGAAGGTTGATTATGGAGGGTCAGAAATTTTGCTCACCTAGTAAGTATGATACTTCAAGCAAGTTTTAGTATCACAGGGGGGACTGTAAGGTTCTCAAAATTCCAACATTCCCCGAAGTTATTAATTAAAAGGGACCCTGGATGGACTTGATTTTAAAACCAGGGTACCCAAAATGGCTGCGGTGAACCTCGTGACCAGGCCAAATGGGATTTAAAACAAAGGTTCTGCAAAACAAGCAGGTCAAGGAGTTCAAGTTTTAAACTAATCAAAGACTTTGTAAGGACTGATAAAATGAACAAAAGACTGTACATTCCAGTCATTAAGTTGGAATGGGCTCCATCAAGCCATTAGGCTTTCTGCATTTTAAATCAGGAACTGCTCACCAGAGACATTAAGCCTGAATGGGAGCAATTCAGAACTTGTCTTTAACAATGGCTAGGGTTTCGAGGCTACTTTAGACATAACGACTATCACTCTACAGGTCATTTTTATAAACGTTTTTAAACAAGCTCACCCAAATCAGACAAAGGACTGAACTGATTTGGCGAGCAGATAAGGGCTCTCGATGGGGGTATAACTATGGGCCCATCAGGAAGCCACTCTCTCTCTTGCCTCTTCTCTCCTGCCTCTCAACTAGCTGCCAGATTACAACCAGGATGGGTTGTATGAAGAAGACTGCGTGGGGCTTCGAATAAACGGGCCCTCAGCCCAGCTCATTCAACCCAACTGGATCAACCAAGGAAGAACATCAACTGAAGAAGAGCCCGTCCTGCGAGGTAAAATACCCAGGCAGAGACTTTAATATTGGGGTATTTTACCTGGACGGCACCCTTGCAGCACTGGAACCACGTGACGTCGACAGGCCACAGAGTGCACAAGGAGTGAACCCAAAACCTTCAACTGTTTTTTTTTTTTTAAAAACGTAACAAGTTCTTGGATTGGTGAGCATGAAGTTCTGGCCCCTCATAGTCTAATCTAGTTAGGTATAGGGGGTGGGAATTAAGGGGATTGCTAATATAGTTGTTTTCCCTCGATTGTGCCATGTGTTCCCCATTCCCTTTAAGTATAAGCATTTTATGTTGGTAGTGTGCTGTACCAGTAATTTTCTCGTGTAAGATCGTTATAATTTTTCAGTTCAATAAAATCTTGGTTCTTTTACACCAAACCACTTGTCTACTCGATTTTCTGTATCACTGCCTGTATCTAAGTCCGGTGTCCAGAACCCAGGGGGCGAGCGATGCGAACCGCTCAAAGAAGGTAGTCAGAGGCAAAGCTGACTGACCAAACACGCCTGTGCAAACCCCCTACAACTGTCTAAGGCTGGCCAAGTCTGTTCATAACCTTGGTGTCATATTTGATAACACATTGAGTTTCCTACCTCATATCCGTTCTATCACTAAGACCATCCATTTGCACCTTCATAATATCGCCTGTCTCCACCCTTATCTCAACCGATCTGCTGCTGAAACCCTCATCCATGCCTTTATCACCTCTGGACTTGACTATTCCAACACACTCCTGGCCGGCCTCCGTAGTTCTACCCTCCATAACTTTTGGTCATCCAAAACTCTGCCGCCTGTGTCCTAACTCACACCATGTCCCACTCACTCATCTTCCCTGTGCTTGCTGACCGACATTGGCTCCCAGTTAAACGACGACTCGATTTTAAAATTCTCGTTTGCAAATTCCTCCCTATCTCTGTAATCTCCTCCAGCCCTATAATCCCCCAAAACCTCTGCGCTCCACCTATTCTGGCCTTTTGAACATCCCTGATTTTAATTGCTCCACCATTGGCAGTCGTGCCTTCAGCTGCCTAGATACTAAGCTCTGGAATTCCCTTCCTAAATCTCTCCACCTCTTTTTCCTCCTTTAAGACGCTCCTTAAAATCTACCTCTTCAACTAAGCTTTTGGTCATCTGCCCTAACATCTCCTTATATGGCTCGGTGTCAATTTTTTTTTCGTGATAATGCTCCTGTGATGCGCTTTGGGACGTTTTATTACGTTAAAGGCTCAATATAAATATAAGTTGTAGTTGTTGTTGTTGATTTATTTATTTACTGAGTTATCCAGTAGTTGCCAAGAAGAACATGTTTAGCCCCAGGTACCAGTTTGATCTGCTTATGGGTTAACTTTATTCTATAGTACTCTGTCAGAATTAGGGTTGCAAAGGGGTGGAAAGTTTCTGGTAAATTTCCGGAAATTTTCCACGGGAAGTTTAGCTTGGGAATTTTGCCCAAAAAAGCACATGCTAGCATAATATTGTTTTTTTTGTATTTCTTTCTTTTTTTTTTCCCCCACAGGTCCTCTCTTAAAATTACTAACAGAGATGGAATCTTAATTATTAAGGAATTTCTTAATCAATATATGTTTATCTTCTTACTTGGCTTGTTTTAATAATTACAAGTTTTGTGTGTGACTGTGAACAAATGTGTCCTGATTGGTTGGATGAGTAGATGAGCGATTAGCTCCCTCTATTTGTAATATTTGCATATCGAATTGTGATTGGCTTGCAGGCATCTGTAAGACTGCTATAGTTTTTTTTAAGATCCAGGTTAGGGGTCCTGAGGGAAGTCATTTTGTTTTCTGCTGATGTTGTGATGATGCAGTAAGTAAATCAGACTTTATACCAAATAAACCAGTTACTTGTTGAACTCTGTTGTCCTTCAATTTAAAATATACAAAATAATACACTATTGGTGATGTAGCATCGTGTGTGTACAGGTCATGCTTCCATCACATGGAGCATCAGCAAAAATGTACTCACCCTGTTGCAATCGTGCTGATCGACCGCAGTTCGACACAGAGATGAATGCCCTTTATTTCTCTGCATAGAACAATGCCACGTTTACCGTTGGATGTGTGGAAGCATTTTACCCCAGGCATTAAAGATGGAAAGACTGTGTACATGTGCAAACACTATAGAAAGCCATATGTAAAGAATGCCACAAAGATGCAGCAGCATTTATCCAACGATCTTGGATCACAAAAGGTCTTTGCAGTAGTTACTGACAATGCTGCGAATATGAAGGCTGCTTGGGCTCAAGTGGAGGAGGCCTACCCTCAGATTACGTCTATTGGGTGCGCAGCTCATGGGCTTAACCTGCTCCTCAAGGACATCATGGGTTTGAGAACCATGGAAGCACTGTACAAGAGAGCCAAGCAAGTTGTTAAGTATGTCAGGGGAAAACAGGTAGTTGCAGCAACCTACAACTCCAAGCAAATGACAAAGAACAAGAACACCACACTGAAGCTGCCCAACAACACTAGATGGGGTGGTGTTGTCATAATGTACAACAGCCTTCTGGAGGGTAAGGAGTCGCTGCAAGAAATGGCAATATCCCAGTCTGGGGATATGGATGGAGGGTAAGGAGTCGCTGCAAGAAATGGCAATATCCCAGTCTGGGGATATGGAAACCACCATCAAGAAAATACTGCTGGATGATGTGTTTTGGGAGAGAGTGGTTAGCAGCCTTAAACTACTCTCACCAGTAGCATCTGCAATTGCTCAGATTGAAGATGATGCTGTCTTGTCAGATGTTCAGGCTTTTTACTGATTTAAAAGAACAAATCAGCATTGCCCTACCCACATCCCTGCTGCTCAAAGCAGAGGAGAAGGCAATTGTTCAATTCAAACAGACGCGTCAAGAATTTTGTGTCAAGCCGATTCATGCTGCAGCATACATGCTGGACCCAAAGCATGTTGGGAGACCAATACTTTCCGGAGAACAGATCAACAGCACTTAGTGTGATTTCTACCCTCTCACACCATCTCAATCTGGATGTGGGCAAAGTTCTGGGAAGTTTGGCAAAGTTCTCTACCAAGCAAGGTCTTTGGAATGGGGACGGGATATGGGAATCATGCAAGCATATCAGTGCAGATACCTGGTGGAAGGGACTTTGTGCATCTGAGGCCCTGTCACCTATTGCATCGGTGATACTCCAAATCCCACCTTCATCAGCGGCCTCTGAACGAAACTGGTCACTTTTTGGGAATACGCATACAAAGGTGCGCAACAGACTGACTAACAAGAGAGTGGAGAAACTGGGGGCTATCCGGGTGAACCTACAACTTATTGAGCCAGATACAGAAGTGTCCACCACACAGCTAGACACTGACACAGAGGAGGAAATGGACACGTCAGAGCCAGAGAATCAGGAGGAGCAATGAGGAGTAGAAGACTCAGAAGACTCATGAGTAGAAGACTCAAAGGGACAAAATAAGGACAAATTACAGGCTAAATAAGCTGACGCTCTTTTTATTTTATTTTAGATGGGTCTTTTTTGTGGGGGTTCAATAAAGTTCAAAATTATAACCTAAATAAAGTTTTGAACGCCTGTTTTTATTTGTATGGAACAGTATGTCTATTTTGACGACAAAGATAATATAAGGGTCAGAGACAAAAACCATCAGTGTGCAAAAAAACTCAAAATTCCCATAAATTCCCAAAATTCCCATGGAAAGTTTCCTCTTTTAAAAATTCCCAGAATTTTGCAACCCTAGTCAGAATGAAGGTGTTTCACTTATTATTTTTTTAAAAAAGTCTTTTATTCCTGCAATCTTTCTTGTTCTGTGATCTATATGATTACATGCACGCTGATTTAAACTGCACATAGAATGTCAAAAATGTTCTTGTTCTCTGGTTGTTTTCTAGATCCTGAAATCTCTAATATAGAGTAATTTTAATTCTTCAACTTGAATTTTATTCGTGGCACATTAGTACCTATGGAAGCATGTTTTTTTTTTTTTAAGTGTTCGTCATATTCAAAAAAAAAATAAGGCCACTTGTATCTGTTTCTTTTGCAGCTTTATGGCAATCCATTAGAATTCAGTGTGAGCATCAAATGAAATGGTTTGCATGGCACAACGCAAACGTAGAGGCTATCTCAATGCACCAAAATGCATTGATGTAACGGCATTTTCTCTTGACACAAACTAAACCTATTAGAGATAGAACAGGTGGCCATGACATTGGATGATGAGATTAGTAATGAGATAAGTGCATTTAAAATAAAAAATGGGATATATTAAATAAACTAATCAAATTCAAAGAGGATAAAATCCATGGTCCAGATGGATTGCATCCCATCCACACATTTTCAAAGAATCTAGGGAAGAGATAGCAGAGGCATTACTGCGCATATTTAATAATTCGTTGGAAAAAGGTGTAGTGCCAGGGGACTAGCGGATAGCTAACGTAACACCGATATTTAAGAAGGGGGATAGAACATGTCCAGAGAATTATAGACCAGTCAACTTTACATCAGTGGTAGGAAAAATAATGGAATCCCTACTAAAGGAGAAAATAAAAGAACATCTAGAAATCAAAAATATAAGAATGAATAGTCAGCATGGATTTCAAAAGGGAAAGTCTTGTTTGATCAACCTTATTGAATTTTTTGAAGAGTTAACAGAGAGAGTAGACAATGGTAATGCAGTAGATGTAATTTATCTGGATTTTGAAAAGGCCTTCGATAAGGTACCCCATAATAGACTGATTAACAAGGTCAGGGGACAAGTAGCAGAATGGATTGCTGGCTGGCTTCAGGACAGAAAGCAGTAAATGGTAGCTATTCACAGGAGGTGGGTAGTGGTGTTCCACAAGGATCCATGCTGGGACCACTGCTGTTCACAATTTATATTAACGATTTAGACTTGGGAATCAAAAACACAATTTCTAAATTGGCAGGTATCACCAAATTGGGGGCGATAGTCAATACTGAGGAGGACTGCAACAATTTACAGGAGGACATTAATAAACTTGCAGAATGGGTATATAATTAGCAAATCAAGTTCAACACAGATAAATGTGAGGTATTACATTTTGGTCGGAAGAATAGGGAGGTCACTTATCACGTGGAAGGTGCGAGTCTAGGTGGAGCAGAGGAACAAAGGGATCTCGGAGTACAAATACACAAATCACTAAAAGTTGCGACACAGGTTAGCAAGGCTATTAAAAAAAAGCAAACCAAGCACTAGGGTTTATTTCTAGAGGTATTGAAAAGTAGGGAAGTTATGCTAAACCTGTATCGAACCTTGGTTAGACCACACTTCGAGTACTGTGTACAGTTCTGGTTGCCATATTATAAAATGGATATAGAGGCACTGGAGAGGGTGCAGAGAAGATTTACAAGCATGATAGCAGAAATGCGAGGGTACACATATCTGGAAAGGATGAACAGGTTGGCTCTCTTTTCTCTTGAAAAAAAGGCAGAGGGGTGACCTAATAGAAGTCTTTAAAATTATGAAAAACTTTGATAGAGTGGATACAGAGAGAGTGTTTCCACTTGTGGGGAAGAGCATAACTGGAGGCCATCAATATAAGATAGTCAGCATTGTTGATCATCTTCCAACATTCGATGGAATCTGGAACAGTACCCATGGATTGGAGGGTAGCTAATGTTACCCCACTATTCAAAAAAGGTGGTAGAGTGAAAACGGGGAATTATAGACCAGTAAGCCTGACATCGGTAGTGGGGAAAATGCTAGAGTCCATTATAAAAGATGTAATAGCAGAGCACTTGGAAAACAGTGACAGGATCGGACAAAGTCAACATGGATTTACAAAAGGTAAATCATGCTTGACTAATCTACTGGAATTTTTTGAGGATATAACTAGTAAAATAGATAAGGGAGAACCAGTGGATGTGGTGTATTTGGACTTTCAGAAGGCTTTCGATACGGTCCCACATAAGAGATTAGCATGTAAAGTTAAGGCACATGGGATTGGGGGCAAGGTATTGACTTGGATAGAGAACTGGTTGGCAGATAGAAAGCAAAGAGTTGGAATAAACGGGTCTTTGTCCAAGTGGCAGGCAGTGGCTAGTGGGGTACCGCAGGGATCGGTCCTTGGACCCCAGCTATTCACAATATATATTAATGATCTAGACAAGGGAACTAGATGTAATATCTCCAAATTTGCAGACGACACAAAGCTGGGTGGGCGTTTGTGCTGTGAGGAGGATGCCGAGAAACTACAGGATGATTTGGACAGGTTGGGTGATTGGGCAGAAGCATGGCAGATGCAATATAATGTGGATAAATGTGAGGTTATCCACTTTGGTGGCAAAAACAGGAAGGCAGATTATCTGAATGGTAATAGATTGGGAGAAGGGGAAGTGCAACGAGACCTGTGTGTCCTTGTGCACCAGTCGCTGAAGGTAAGCATGCAGGTGCAGCAGGCGGTTAAGGCGGCAAATGGTATGTTGGCCTTCATAGCGAGGGGGTTTGAGTACAGGAACAAGGATGTCTTGCTGCAGTTGTACAGGGCTTTGGTGAGACCACATCTTGAGTATTGTGTGCAGATTTGGTCGCCTTATCTGAGGAAGGATATTCTTGCCATGGAAGGAGTTCAGCGAAGATTCACCAGGCTGATACCTGGGATGGCAGGAATGACGTATGAGGAGAGATTAGGTCGATTGGGCTTGTACTCACTGGAGTTTAGAAGAATGAGAGGGCACTCATTGAAACTTATAAAATTCTGGCAGGGCTGGACAGACTAGATGCAGGGAGGATGTTCCCGATGGTCAGGGAATCCAGAACCAGGGGTCACAGTCTAAGGGTAAGGGGTAGGCCTTTTAGGACAGAAATTAGGAGGAATTTCTTCACCCAGAGAGTGGTGAACCTATGGAATTCTCTACCACAGAAGGCAGTAGAAGCCAATTCATTAAATATATTCAAGAAGGAGTTGGATATATTTCTTAAGGTTAAAGGGATCAAGGGGTATGGGGAGAAAGCAGGGACCGGGTACTGAACTTGGATGATCAGCCATGATCGTATTGAATGGCGGAGCAGGCTCGAGGGGCCGAATGGCCTAATCCTGCTCCTATCTTCTGTGTTTCTATGTTTCTATAGTTACCAAGAAATCCAATAGGGAATTCAGAAAAAACATCTTTACCCAAAGAGTCTTAGGCAGTCCCTCGGAACCGAGGATGACTTGCTTCCGCATTAAAAATGAGTTCACAGGTGACTGATGAGTCAAATGCGGGACCTACAGTCTCTGTCACAGGTGGGGCAGACAGTGGTTGAAGGGGCGGTTGGGTGGGGTGCTTGGGTTGACATGTGCTCCTTGCGCTGCCTGCGCTTGGCTTCCGCTTGCTCCCGGCGAAGAGACTCGAGGTGTTTGGCACCTTCCCGGATGCTTCTCCTCCACTTTGTGCGGTCTTGGACCAGGGATTCGCAGGCGTCGGTGGGGATGTTACACTTTTTCAAGGAGGCTTTGAGGGTGTCCTTGAAGCGTTTCCTCTGCCCACCTGGGGCTCTCTTGCCGTGCCGGAGCTCCGAGTAGAGAGCTTGTTTTGGGAGTCACGTATTGGGCATGCGGACAATGTGACCCGTCCATCAGAGCTGATTGAGTGTGGTCAAAGCTTCGATGCTGGGGATGTTGGCCTGAGCAAGAACACCGACGTTGGTGTGCCTATCCTGCCAATGGATTTGCAAGATCTTGTGGAGGCAGCAATGGTGGTACCTCTCCAGTGCTTTGAGGTGCCTGCTGTACATGGTCCATGTCTCTGAGGCATACAGCAGGGCGGGCATCACTGCTGCTCTGTAGACCATGAGCTTAGTGCCGGGTTTGAGGTCCTGGTCTTCAAACACACTCTTCCTCAAGCGACCGAAGGCTGCACTGGCACACTGAAGGCGGTGTTGGACTTCGTCGTCGACGTCTGCCTTTGTTGACAGTAGACTCCAGAGGTATAGAAAGTGGTCCACATTGTCCAAGGCCTTGTCATGGATTTTGATAATCTGGGGGCAGTACTGTGTGGCGGGGGCAGGTTGGTAGAGGACCTTTGTCTTACAGATGTTTAGTGTAAGGCCCATGCTCTCGTACGCTTCGGTGAAGGTGTTGACGATGGTTTGGAGTTTGACCTCCGAGTGAGTGCAGACGCAAGCGTCGTCTGCATACTGTAATTCGACGACAGAGAATGGGACGACCTTGGATCTGGACTGGAGGCGACGGAGGTTGAACAGTTTCCCGTTTGTTCTGTAAATTAGCTCCACTCCAGTGGGGAGCTTACTAAAGGGTGAGATGGAGCATTGCAGCAAGGAAGATCGAGAAGAGCGTTGGTGCGATGACACAGCCTTGCTTGACCCCGGTTCGTACATGAATTGGGTCTGTGGTGGAACCGTTGGTCAGGATCACGACTTGCATGTCGTAGTGAAGCAGGCAGAGGATGGTGACAAACTTTTGAGGGCAGCCGAATTTGAGGAGGACACTCCGTAATCCCTCACGGTTGACAGTGTCGAAGGCCTTTGTGAGATCAAAGGCGGCCATGTACAGAGGTTGGTGCTGTTCCCTGCATTTTTCTTGTAATTGACGTGCGGTGAAGATCATGTCCATTGTGCCACTTAGTGGGCGGAATCCGCATTGCAACTCTGGGAGGAGCTCTTCGGCCACTGGGTGGTGAGTGGTGTGAATGTGGAACTCGCTACCACAGGGAGTGGTTGAAGCGAAGAGGATAGATACATTTAAGGGGAGGCTAGAGAAGCATATGAGGGAAAAGGCAATAGAGGGTTATGCTGATAGATTTAGATGAGGAAAGACGGGAGGAGGCTCGTGTGTTGCATAAATGCCGGCATGGACTGGTTGGGCCGAATGGCCTGTTTCTGTGCCGTATATCCTATGTATTATAATCATAATGCAGTTACTTTTACCAGCTTGCAATTTTGAATGAAGTAAAGGCCTACCAACGGTCACGTATGACATAACCTCAGATCTTTAATGCAGGCCCATTTATGGCCGCAGAGAGCGGCTGCTTTAAGGCCTAAATTGGTATTCTGTATGAATCCTTAAACAGGGAGTGTGCATGTATAGAAATTTGATTAAAATGTGGCACTGGAGTTGAGGTACAGTAACAGCAGTTGCAGCAAACAGCAGCATAAAGCTACTTGTACGTTTAAAAAAAACTGACAGACTCAAGGTATTATGTAATTAGGACCCAGCCGCAGTTTTAAGTGGGCAGATCGAAAATTCTGCCCAGCTGGCTAAAACCTCTTGGGATTGGCTTCACTACCTGACTGACATAACTGGAAGCACTATTTAAAGAGGCATCCAGCTACAAGCACTCAAATCATAGTGATCTGTGTGCTATTGTACCTAGTGAATTTCCATGGGAATTCTGAGTTTGGAGATGGCTTGTTCCTGTTTTTTTTTTAAACCTTATTCGTCCTGATTAAGCACTCACTGCTTGTCATGGGAACCATTTTTGTTTCTTTGTTTTGGATGGAGGAACAGTTGGAGTAAGAGCAACAGCAACAACCAGGACACAGCTGGTGGGCCTGTTAGAACAGAGCAGGTGAGGAGAGGGCTGCTGCTCGTAGAATGCCTTATTCTGCCTACAGGGTCTGCAGACCAAGGGTCAGTTTTCTTGATATCTCTGAGGATCACTGTATCAGGAGGCTGTGCTTCGCCAGGCAGGCTGTTGTTGATCTATGCAGCCTGTTGCAGCAAAACTTGCTGCCTGCTGGACCAAGGGACCAGTTTTGCCAGTGGCTATCAATGTCACCATTGCCCTTAAATTTTGCGCCTTGGGCTCCTTCCAGGATACTGTAGGGCATCTTGCAGTGCGCAGCTGTATTTGCAGGTTACCAATGACCTCTTTGCCAGGGCCTCCCAATACATTACCTTCCCCATGGACACCAACAGGCACAATGCAAGCGCTCTGGAATATACAGCAGTGGCTGGCTTCCCTCATGTCCAGGGCACAATACACTGCATTCATGTAGCTATCAAAATACTAGGAGATGAGCCAGAAGCGTTTGTGAAAAGCAAGGGCTTTCACCCAATCAATGTACAACTCGTGTGTGTGATCGCCACAGAACTATAAGGCAAGTCTGTACCAGTTTTGTTGGCAGTGGCCACAACTCTACTACTCCTGCAAGTTGCTCCCCCAGTGACTTTAGCAGAGCTGGTGGAAGGCTGCCGTTGCTCATTCGGGGACCTTGAGATGCTCGTGGCTGATGACTTCTGGAAGCCCAAGTCTCTGACGGTTCGGGTTAAAAACTGTAGCACTCCGGCTGCTGCCGGGGTAGTTGGAACTAGCTGTATTTTGGAAACTATTGTGCGTATCATTGAAGGGGTGGTGTGGACATCCTGACAACAACTCGCATTGTTCCTGTTGCGCCACCACCATTCTCACTGATTTGCAGGAGAGCATACTGCAGAAGAGTGACTCCTTGAAACCCCTACCCATATGCTCCACCAATTTCTATGAGGTGGAGCACAGAGCCTTATTGGCAGCCATTTGAGATTCCACCAAAGCAGCAAAGGCCATGGACATTGACCCCTGTTCTGAGGGCCTGTATACACTGCCCCTGGAGGTGGCCTAAGGTAGTCTTCAGAGAGTTGATGCCCTGGAACATGACAGCTGAAGGATTGTCCCCCTCTGAGGTTTCTTCAGCTTTTCGACCAAGTTTTTGATTGCCCCTCCTAATCTTTCCCTCCGTGATTTGGGGTCTGGTTCTGTACCCATTTTCATTTGTGGAGAATGTTACAGGAGTTATCTGTAGGCCTGATGAATTGTTTTCATTTAGGTCAGCCAAGGTCCTCACAAATTTTCAGTCTTTTTTTCTTTGTCAAAGGCCAGATGTGTTGCTCAAGTTGGCAACTCCCAGGCCTCTGTCAATCCTTGGTAACTGCCCATCTGGAAGTGTTTGACAGTGGCCTCAAGTGGTGACCCTTGCTCTTGATTTTTCCCCTCTCTCTTTTTTTCCCCTTTTTCCTTTGTTATGGCATTGCACAGTTTCTGCTTGTTGCCTGTTCATCATAGGAACAAGAGTATGTCTTTCAGCCCCTCGAGCCTCTTCTGCCATTCTATTAGATCATGGCTGATCTGTACCTCAACTCCATTTACCCACCCTTTCTCCATATCCTTTGATACCCAGACCTGACAAAAATCTATCAATCTTATCCTTCACAAACCCATGCTGACTCTCTTTGATCAGCTCATACTTGTCCAAGTCACTCTGTCCCTAATGACAGATTCCAGTAATTTGTCCGCAACTGATGTTAGATTGATAGGTCTGCAGTTACCTGGTTTCTCTCTCTGCCCCTTCTTAAATAATTAAGTGGCATTTGCAATTCTCCAATCCACAGGCACAATTCCTGAATCTAGAGATCTTTGCAAAATTATGACCAACACATCTACAATTTCTCCCCCTATTTCTCTGGAGCCGAGAAGGTTGAGGGATGATCTGAGCTAAGCCTTCAAGAATCAGAAGGGTTCTGATGAGGTAAATAGTGAAAGATGGTAATGAGGAGGCACAAAACATATTAAATGGAAGGTTAGAAAATAAATTCTTTACACAGAGTTGGTTAGAATGGAATTCTCTGTCACAAAGTGTCACTGAGGCAGAGTTTATAAATTCTTTTTAAGGGGAAAGTAGACAGGCTGCTTGAAAAAGAGGAATATTAAAGCATGTGTGGAGGGAGCAAGAGCGTCTGGATGTGGCTGTTGAGGTCACAAACAGGAGGACAATGGGTTTGTAACTCCATAAACAGTGCAGTAATCAAACTGGCCAGCTCACATCCTTCATCTTCACAATGAAGATCCTCGGGCCGTTACTCACCGTCTTCCTCGTGCTTTTCCTTTTAGTGGGCAAGTAAAAACGTTCTTGCCATTGCTTAATTTATTTGACCTTCCAATGGGTTGATGCACAAGGTGGTGTACAGAGCTACATGGGTCAGAGGCCCCAAGGCTTGATTCCCGATCAGATCTGCACACACCTTCCAGCATGGGTCGCAATTGGGAGCTGGTTGATTTTCACTCCACCCCTCCCCTCAGCACCCCAGGGACTCCGAGGTCATTTCTAGCACCCAAGCTACTTTGGGGGCTAAAGTGCCACTGCGTGTCTCAGGTACAATAATCCGCCCCCCAATCGCCCGGCCCCCTAAACCCACTTCACCTCAAGACTACACTTGGTCTTGACTTCCTGTGTGCAATGCCATGGTTGAGGTCATTTCACCAGGACGGACTGGGGCTGATCAACCCTGGAACCTTCTCAGGTTCCAATCCAGATTATCTGGTCATCATCTCATTGCTGTTGAGTTCACTGTTGTTTTTTTGAGGAGAGGGGTGATGATAGCAGATTTGAAGGAAAGGGGACAATAAGCAAGGAGAGAACACCGTTAACAATATCCACAAACATGGGAGCCAGGAAAGAAAGTTGGGTGGTCAGCAATTTAATAGGAATAGGGTCAAGAGCAGGCGGTCGGTCGCATTGACAGGATGAGCTTTGAAAGGGCAAGAGGGGAAATAGGAGAAAAGCGTGAGAAATATGCAAATTTAGGGTTAGGGCAGGGGGAAAATGGAGAGAAAGTAAGTACCGGTGGACTAGGGGAAGGGAGGGAAGTAGCAGAGGCAGTTGAATGAAGTTGTCGATCTTTTTAACAAAGAAATCCATGGGCTCCTCACATTTATTGTTGGAAGTGAGAGAGAGGAGGTGGCAGAGGAGGGTGGATTGAGAAGACGGCTGGTGGTGAAGAGAAGCCTGGTGTTATTTTTGCCATCCTGGATGATCTTCGAATAGTTGGCTGTTTTACTGATGGAGAGCAGGACCCAGCAGTGCTTTATATGATCTAGCCTTATCAATGGTGGTTATGGTGGGGATAGCGAGGCCACGTGAAATGCTAAGATCAAGGGGGTGGCTGTGTATTTGGGTGGGGGAGTTTACATGAAGGGAGAGATTAAGAGAGGAAAGAAGGGCAGCGAACTCAGAGGAGAGGGAGCAGGAAGAGTTGAGGTGGAGGTTGAAATCAGAGGATGAGAGGCAGAGAGAGAAAAGCAGAGAAGATAGCTCTGCAAAAATTGGTGCGGTATTTGGTTGGGCGGTACAGAACGAGGATTTTAAAAGAGAGACGAGAGGGGTGGAACAAAGTGAGAAGTTGCCAGAGGAGTAGGGAGACAGACCAACGTGTGATTTAGAGATAAAGGCTACACCACCACCGCAGCAGTTTGGGCGTGGCAAATGGTGGAAAGTATAGCCAGATGGGGAAGCTTCATTCAGGGGAAAGGTGTCAACATCCCTCAACTACGTCTCTGTCAATGCCATATCATCAATTTGATTGTCCACAATAAAGTCATGGATGGCAAGGCCCTTATTTACAAGTGAACATACATTTTGAAGGGAAATGTAGAGAGGGAATATGATACCCAATTTACTGGTGGAGTCCAAAGGGGCAGAGCAAGGAAGAGGTTGACGAGATTAGCCCGCACCAGGCGCTTAGAGTGGGGAGGAAGGGGAGAGGGTAAGAAAGTGCAATTTGGGTTGCTGCTCGCTTGCAGGCAGTGACGAGTGCCTCGGTGGGCCTTATGAAGGATGCAAGGAGAGGCACAGAGGGAAGCTGTGGAATTATTTAGGAGGGAGTCAGGCCTTGAGTGGCAGCAGGAGAGTGGGAAGGATGATGAGCAGTGGAGAAAAGGGGTTAGTGAGGGTAGAGTACTTGAAGGCAGAGAAAGAAAAGGAGGCATGAAGGCCAGGGGAGGGTCTGGAGCGGCAGCCAAAACGCGCACGCGGATTAAGTTACAAAAGCTTGATTAAATGCTAGATAATAAAGCATAATTTGAATTAGTCAAATCATAGTGTGTTAGTTAGTTATACAGACCAGGAAGGTCCCAGGTTAGGTTTTTGGTTTCTGCTGAGTTTCAGGTTCAACAGGGGAAGCCGTGAGAGCGGTAAAAATGGCCTCACGATCCTGGGCTAAAGAGGGAAAATGGCAGTGCCCTTAAAGTTAATCAATATTTCTATAATTACCATAAAGTATTATGTTGGTAAAGGTTGCAATATGTTGCAATTATCATTACTAATTACAGGAAGAGATCCACTGTAAGGAAAGGGCATACTTTTGGGCAGTAAGGAGTTATTTTACATTTTCATTTGCTGGGTAGCACTTAAAATTATTGGAAATAATTATATAAATGCTGACAAGATAACTTGTTGCATTTGGTTTACTCATCCATCTTTGGCAACATAAGTCAAACTTTCTAATTAATAATTTATTGGTCCAGAAAAAAGATTGAAAATGGAGCTGATAAAGTCATTACATTTTACAACACAAAAGGAGGCCTTTCGGCTCATCTCATGCACTAGCTGTCTGAAAGAATGACCCGTTTAGTACTTTTACCCTTTTCTTAAAAAAAAAAATGGTCTGGAAATTATGGTTGGAGGCTTGCCGCCGCCGCCGGCATACGCCTCCGAACCACAAGAAAACTCCGTATTTACCTGCTGCCTCTGGAGCTTCGGACTCTTGTGGTCCATGGCCTGCAGGCGTACACCTGCATAAAGGCCGACGCATCCCAGGGGCGCATGTGGGCCAGGCCAACCAATGACAAAGGGGGATTCTTATTATGCTTATGGGGGATTCTATTTACGTACGAAATCCCCATAAGAATAATAGAAATCACCTAAAAAATACAATTTCACAACACAAATAAAAATAAATAATCACAGGTTCAAAATTAATTAAAATACCATTTAATTAAACATTTAAAATAAAAAATTTATTTTTCAAAAAATTAAGTTAAACATTTTTAACCGGGAAAAAATTGACCTAAACTAATTTTAAATGTAAGTGAATGTTTAAATCATTTAAAAAAGTTAAAATTTATTTAAACCCTTACCCTGGTAAAGGGCCTTACGCCTGCTTTTACCAGGCGTAAGAGTTTGGTGGGTATTCGCTGGGCAGTAGTTGGGCAATAGCCCAACCCTGCACCAGCAAAAGTGAATTCACAGCGGATGCACATGATCTGTCAAGGGAAAAACTTGACAGATCCCAAGTTCCAGGTTTTCGCACATGCACATCTCACGCGGACACCCGGAACATGTGGGGCACTTACGACGGTACACGCTGCGTACACCGTCATAAACCCTGTAAAATCCGGGCCATTGAATCCACTTACCTTTTAAAAACTATTATGGATTTGAAATAAAGAAAGACTTGCATTTATATAGCACCTTTCACGACTTCCCAACGCGCTTTACAGCCAATGAAGTACTTTTGAAGTGCAGTCACTGTTTTAACATAGGAAACGCGGCAGCCAATTTGAGCACAGCAAGGTCCTACGAACAGGGGAGAATCCCCCTGTTCTTCTTCAGAATAGTGCCGTACAATGTTCCCTGTATTATCTTTTAGGGCAGTGCGGCCCCTTTAACAGGCTGTGTGGTCCATTCAAAATACCGTGTATGCACAGTTTTTCTATTTAAAAGTTGTCAAGCTGGCTGCGTGGGATTCCCAAGCACTGCGTGGCTGCGCAGCTTAAATGGAAGGATCTTTTACCTCCACCCGAGAGTGCAGACGGGGCCCCGGTTTAATGTCTCATCTGAAAGATGGCACCTCCGACAGTGCACTGGAGTGTCAGCCTAGATTTGTGTCTCTGGAGTGGGACTTGAACCCACAACCTTCTGACTCTGAGGCATGGGTGCTACTAACTGAGCCCCGGCTGACACCTAGGGGGAGACTTTTGCCAGCCCTGGGGAGGCGGGTTTGGAGGGGGACTGCTGGGAAAATGGCAGAATCTGGGGGCGGGTACCCATCCAGCCCCCAACCCGCCTCCGTGCCATCTTCCCAGGAGGCGGGTAGCCGACCCGCGCCAGGTCCCATCTCCTGGAGGCGGGAAGGGGATTACAGCCACTTAACTGTCTGTTAACAGGTAGTTAAGAGGATTATCCCCATTTTACCCCTGCAAGTGCGGGCTTCCCGACGTCAGGCAACCCCACCAGGGTCAGTGAGGCGAGCAGTGGGTCTGCGGGGGTCAGAGGGGTCCAAAAGTGCGCTGTAGAGGTGAGTGATGGGTGCAAGTGTGGAGAGGTAAGTATGTGAGACGAGTGAAAAGTGATAGAAAATGTATACTTACCTTTGTTTCTTCCTGCAGGCTTCAAGAGTTGGGAAACTGGAGACTCCGGCATCTCACCAGCAGAGATGACAGATGGCTGCTGCATTCTCCGATGCAACAACCATCTGATTTCTGCCATGCAGAAGGTTTGATGAGTCTTGAATACAAAGTCTCATCAAGCTACAGAGAATGTCAGTGTTTGACAGCTTCACTTTTGACAGATGAAACATCATATGCTGACGTTCTCTGTAACCGGCTTTCCCTTAATTGGCCTGCTAAACCTGCTGGGCGGGCTTAACAAGGTCAATCAAGGGAAAATAGCGTGGGTTGGCCAGAAGTCGATGGAGGCTGAACTAAAACCCGACAAGTGGGAGTCCCGCCTCCAAAAGCTCCCCATTGGCAAAATCCAGCCCCTAGTTTCCACCACAGTTTCTGGTAGTGAATTCCATGTCCTAATAAACTTCAAAAAAAAATTCTCCAACCTCTTTTGCTCTTGATCTTAAATGTATGTCCTCTCATTACCAACTCACCGATCAATAGAATGTTTTTCCCTATTTATCCCTCAAATTTGAACAGAGCTCTTATTTGAACAGTACTGCGCTGTCGGAGATGCCGTCTTTCGGATGAGATGTCAAACCGAGGCCCTGTCTGCTCTCTCAGGTAGACATAAAAGATCCCATGGCACTATTTCGAAGAAGAGCAGGGGAGTTATCCCCGGTGTCCTGGTCAATATATATCCCTCAACCAATGTAACAAAAACAGATTATCTGGTCATTATCACACTGCTGTTTGTGGGACCTTGCTGTGAACAAATTGGCTGCCACGTTTCCTACATTACAACAGTGACTACACTTCAAAAATACTTCATTGGCTGTAAAGCACTTCGAGACGTCCGGTGGTCATAAAAGGCGCTATATAAATGCAAGTCTTTCTTTATCTAAAATTTGAAAATAAACAATTCACTTGAAACAATCTATTTTACGTAGTTTTTAAAAAACAAAATTACTTTAGTCAGATTGTATCAGTAGAAATTAAAATATTTACACAATCTGAAATAGTCTATGTTTACAATATATATCTTAACTTAAAGGAATAGAAATCGTTATCACACACTTCATTGTACTGTATTTAGCTCGTGCTGAGTTTTGTTTACTACTCATTCTCTCAGCAAAATAAAAACCTTAGACTTTATCAGCAGCTAAATATCAATCCAACACCATCTGTCAACTGGCTCAGATTCAGCAAAAGTGATCCCATAGTTTTAGTTGTAATTGTGTTTAATGCTGCACTAATTATTTCAATAGGGAATAATTTCTTACAGTCAAACTGAACTCATTTTATAAACTGGAAGCTCTTCAGCTATAAATTGGCAGGTCTCATCCTTCATTTCTCCTAAGCGCCATGCCAAAGGGGAATAAGTATATGGTCGCTTTGTGACCAAATGTCATGTGCTGGGCAGAAACATTGATCCTGGCTATTAATCACTCTGCAAGCCCTCCCAGTAATCAAAGGGCACAGCTGCAATGATATATGACCAATGTCAGCACAGAAAGCCCTTTACAAGACTGCATGCCTACCAGCTGATGGCCAGTATGTTCCACAGCACATAGAATAGCAAGCCCATAGTGCCCAGGCCAATTAATCATCACTTCTAACTGTTCTTACCATCATTAAACACCTTTATTGGCTGAATCATCTGTGGATGCTCACCCCTTAATTACTGAGGTCTGAAAGCCAGGGACTCTCACCTGTACACAAAGTATTTCTTTATACCTGCAAAACTAGCAGGCCCCCTTTCCACAGGAAGGATGCTGACCCAGCGATGAACCCACAATTGGGAGAAAATTGGATGCTCAATGACTGATCTCGGTGTCTGTCCATATCACCTGATCAAGACAGGATTAATAATCTCACATCCTAGCCAAAATTCAATATCAATATGCTTTAAAGACTAAGGGGGAAAAATTCAGTTGGTAGCGCCACCCGTTAGCGCCTTAAGAGGGCGCAAACCAACTAGCACCCGGGCGCGGCACTGCTCACGCCTCCCGCAAAATTCAGCAGGTGGTTAGTGGTGGCGCTAACCGGTAGTGCTGCGCCGCTGGCGATGACGTCATTGGTGTGCGCAGCGCCCCGCTCACGATCTTCGGGAGCGCCCCGATTTACTGCCGGACGCTATGTCCGACAGGGTCAAGGGGGCGTACCTGCGGCCGGGGAGGCGCAATTTAAAGGAGGTGCGGGGCGGCCATTTTTGTTGCTGGCCACCTGCCAGCACCTGCCTGCGCTCCCGTCCCCGGCCTCCTGAACGCCCCCCCCCCCCCCACCCCCCGCGGAGTGCCGGCTGCGCTCCAAGAGCCCGGCACTTCTCTTGGGTGCCGGGCTCTTTTGCCTGCACTCCTGATCCCCGGGGGCCCAAAGTCACGCTGCACAAGGCCCCTCCCCTTTAAGAATGGAAGGAAGGCCTGCAATATCGCTGCGGCATGTAGTGCCATGATATTCACTCGCAGCGCCCCAAGAGGGATGCGGGGCGCTTCCAGTAGCGCCCCGCTTCCCTCTTGGGGCGCAACCACTCAATTTCCAGCGCGGGGACACTAATTTCCCGGTGAAGTTAGCGCCTCAATTGGGGCGCTACTCAATTTTTAGCCCTAAAGACTTAAAACACGTCTGCCTCCTAACAAGATGTGTTATATAGAGATAATAGAAATTGCACTTTCTAGAACTTAGAACTCAGTTTTTAAGTACTGTTGCAGTCCTTTAGTTTAATGCAGAAATACACTGCCAGATTCTATCTAGTTAAAACAAACTTGAAAAAAGCATATATGTATGACTAACCTTGATGTAGTAACCAATCTATGTTTAGAATATCTAGTGCAAGGGAAAAAGGGGAAACCTCATTTCACAGGCTAGTACTAATTACTTCCCAGCTCATTAGCTTATTTATTTATTATTCTTTATACAACTATGTGTTACATATTAGTAAGAATCTAAACTGTTGCAAGTACTGCATTCTAAAATTAAACAGATGAAAGGAAAAAGCCACACTCAAAGTAGTGTTTTAAATCTAATTTCATGTTTAAAAAAGTTATAATAAAGTTCAAATTAAAATGTCACATCCTGCAATTAAATAAACACTAAATCTGGAGCACTGACTTGATATTTAACGCTGCAGTTACTTATTGGTACACCATGCTTTGCAGTGTGCCAAAGGAAAATTTGCCAATTTCTTATAAATCAGCAATATGGCATCAGTAGTGAGACCATCTTTCATCAGTAGCAGTACATATCGGCTGCGGTATAACTTAACATACATATCTATAGTACTCCTCACATACAAAAAGATGTCCCAAAGAGCTTTACATGGTGATGGAAAATAGTGGATGCCAAGCAGGAAGGAAAAAGGGGAGAGTTAGGATGGGGACCAAAAACCCAGTTGAACAAAAGGGTTTTTAAGTAGGTTTTTGAAAGCAAGGAGCGTTGGTAAGGTAGAGGAATTTGGGAGTGGCTATTGATGGTGGAGCAGAGGGAGTGGCAAACAAGGAATAAACGTGTCTCATAGGAGCATAGAGTACGTGGAGGGATGTGTAGCCCGAGTTAAGATAGGATGAGGCTATGAGGACGTGAAAACAAGGACAAAGTTCTTGAAGTAATTTTATTAGGGCAGAGGGAGCCAATGGAGCATGGTACAGATGGGGGAGGGGCGTGATGAAAACATGAGACTTTATGGAGGTGAAGAAACCCGGCTCCAGCATTTTGAATTAGCTGGAATTTGTGGAGGGTGGAGTTGACCATTAGAGAACTTACACAAAAAGATCAGAAAATAGTTAATTAGGGTTTCAGCAGCAGTGCGGTGGGGGAAATAGGGAGGAACAGGGAAAAGACATGGCAGAAGTGAGTAATGTTACAGATCTGGAAGAAAAAAATTGTGTTTATAACAGAACATATGCGAGTATGGAGGTTCAGCTTGGAGTTGAGCAGTGTGCCAAGCTTCATCACCTCCGGATTTATTAGCAGTCAAGGAAGTCAAGACCGAGAGCTGCAGGTGCAGTTGGGAACCAAAGATGATGGCTTTGATTTAGGCAACATAGAACTGGAAGAAATTTTGGCTCCGATCCTACCTCAGAGGTGTATTCTGTGCAGGGGGGGGTGAAGTTAAGAACGGGAAACCTGGAAGTCTGATTTACCGAGCGTCCTGCAGTTTTTAAAATTTTAATTTTTTTTCTGTAGGTTTCCCGCCCACAGCCAGCCTGATTTTCAGGGTGGGCAGGAAAGCCTGAAGTACAAGGCCACAGCCAAGCTAACAGCAGGTATGTCTAGTGGGGGGTGTAGAGGAATGTGCTTTACCAATAAGCTTGTTGGGCCTGGAGGGAATATTGCTGCTCCTCATGTCCCACAAGCTATGATGTAAAAAGGCACTTACTTCGTGGATTCAGACTTTCTCGCCTCTTTTCACCTGTCGGCAGGGAAACCTGGCCGACTGTGGTTAAAAATAGAATCACTGTTAAAATGAAGGCATGCGGCCTCATTATAATATTTAAATGAGAGCAGATTGGTCGCACGCCCCTCATCCCACCTCCGTTAAAACCAGAAGTCGGCAGGTTCGAGGCGGGTTGGGTTCCTGGTTCAGATTTTTAGCTCATTAACCTCCCACCCGAACCAAACAGGATATAGGCAGGTTATATGAATGGGCTATAAGGTGGCAGATGGAATATAATGTGGGGAAATGTGAGGTTATTCACTTTGGTAGAAATAGAAAAACAAAATATGTTTTGAATGGTGAGAAACTATTAAATGTTGGTGTTCAGAGAGATTTAGGTGTCCTAGTACAAGAAACACAGTTAATATGCAGGTACAGCAAGCAATAAAGAAGGCAAATGGCATGTTGACCTTTATTGCAAGGGGATTGGAGTACAAGAGTGAGGAAGTCTTGCTACAGTTGTACAGGGCTCTGGTGAGACCACACCTGGAGTACTGTGCACAGTTTTGGTCTCCTTATTTAAGAAAGGATATACTTACCTTAGAGGTGGTGCAACGAAGGTTCAGTAGATTGATCAATGGGTTGAGAGGGTTGTCCTATGAGGAGAGATTGGAGGAGAAATTGAGTATAGCCCCATTTGGGGCGCCAGCCTCGCCAGGGCGCTAAAAGTAGCACCCCGGAAACATTCACGCCCCCGCACCGGAAATTGAGTAGTTGCGCCCCAAAGGGAAGCGCGGCGCTACTGGCGGCACCCCGCATCCCTCTTGGGGCGCCACGAGTGAATATCATGGCGCTACGTGCTGCAGCGCCACACGCTGCGGCACGTCGCACTGCGGTATTGCAGGCCTTCCTCCCCTTCTTAAAGGGGAGGGGCCTTGTGCAGCGCGATCTGTGGCCCAGCTGTGCCCCCCGAGGGGGAGTGCAGGCAAAAGAGCCCGGCACCGAAGAGAAGTGCCGGGCTCTTGGCGCGCAGCCGGCACTCCGCCGGGGGGGGGGGGGGGGGGTGGCGGTCAGGAGGCCGGGGACGGGAGCGCAGGCAGGTGCTGGCAGGCGGCCAACAAAAATGGCCGCCCCGCACCTCACCTTTAATTTGCGCCTCCCCGCCCGCAGGTAGGCCCCCTGAACCCGTTGGACATCGCGTCCAGCGGTAAATCAGGGGGGCGCTGCCGAATATCGCAGCCGGGGCGTCAGCGGGGCGCTGCGCACACCGATGACGTCATCGGCAGCAGCAACGGTTAGCGCCACCACCAACGTCCTGCGGAATTTAGCGGGAGGCGTGGGCAGTGCCGCGCCCGGGCGCCAGTTGGCTTGCGACCCACTTAGCGCCCTCTTAAGGCGCTAACGGGTGGCGCAACCAACTGAATTTCTCCCCCATTGTGCCTATACTCTCTTGGAGCTTAGAAGAATGAGAGGTGATCTCGCTGAAACATATAGGATTTTGAGGGGGATTGACAGGGTAGATGTTGAGAGGTTGTTTCCCCTGGCTGGAGAGTCTAGAACTAGGGGGCATAGTCTCAGGATAAGGGGCCGGCCTTTTAAGGCACAGATGAGGAGGAATTTCTTCACTCAGAGGGTTGTGAATCTTTGGAATTCTCTGCCCCAAAGTGCTGTGGATGCTCAGTCATTGAGTATATTCAAGGCTGAGATACTGTAGATAGATTTTAGGACTTAGAAACATAGAAAAATAGGAGCAGGAGTAGGCCATTCGGCCTTTCGAGCCTGCTCCACCATTCAGTATGATCATGGCTGATCCTCTATCTCAAATACCACATTCCTGCTCTCTCCCCATACCCATTGTTGCCTTTTGTGTCTAGAAATTTATCTATCTCCTTCTTAAATATATTCAGTGACTTGGCCTCAACAGCCTTCTGTGGTAGAGAATTCCATAGGTTCACCACCCTCCGAGTGAAGAAATTTCTCCTCATCTTAGTCCTAAATGTCCTACCCTGTATCCTGAGACTGTGACCCCTTGTTCTAGACCCCCCCAGCCAGGGGAAACATCCTCCCTGCATCCAGTCTGTTTAGCCCCATCAGAATTTTATATGTTTCAATGGGATCCCCTCTTTCTTCTAAACTCTAGTGAATACTGGCCTAGTCGACCCAATCTCTCCTCATAAGACAGTCCTGCCATCCCAGGAATCAGTCTGGTGAACCATCGCTACACTCTATGGCAAGGATATCCTTTCTTAGGTAAGGAGTCCAAAACTGCACACAGTACTCCAGGTGTGGTCTCACCAAGGCCCTGTATAACACTAGTAAGGCATCCTTGCTCCTGTACTCAAATCCTCTTGCAATGAAGGCCAACATACCATTTGCCTTCCTAACTGCTTGCTGCACCTGCATGTTTGCTTTCAGTGACTGGTGTACAAGGACACCCAGGGTCCCTTTGTACATCAACATTTCCCAATCTATCACCATTTAAATAATACTCTGCCATTCTGTTTTTCCTACCGAAGTGGATAACTTCACGTTTATCCACGTTATACTGCATCTGCCATGTATTTGCCCACTCACTCAACCTGTCTAAATCATCTTGAAGCCTCTTTGCATCCTCCTCACAACTCACAATCCCACCTAGCTTCGTGTCGTCAGCAAACTTGGAAATATTACATTTGGTTTCCTCATCCAAATAATTGATGTACAGGAAACTCTTTTGTATCTGGCACCGACGGGACCGGGATGTGCCGGTTGATTAAAAATTCCGGATAACGGAGAGGTATATCTACCGAGGCTATTTTTAACAAACAAAAATTTAAAAAATCAAGAAATGTGCAGTATAATTGGGTATTCACCTACAGAATGTTGTGTTAAATGGACTCGGCAACATTTCTGGTCATTGAGGCGCTCGGATCAGAAGAGACTTCCGACAGCGCCAAGAAGCAGAGTAGTGGCAGTTTGGAGAACTACCCCTACTGACTAACTCGGCCACTGCGGGAGACTTGGACTCGGACTCCGCAACATTTCTGGTTATTGAAGTGTTGTTTTCGGAGTATGAATTTTGCCGGTTATTAGAGAATTCCGGATATTTAGGTGCCGTTTAAACGAGAGTTTCCTGTACAGGTATATTGTGAATAGCTGGGACCCAAGCACTGATCCCTGCGGTACCCCACTAGTCACCGCCTGCCACCCCAAAAAAGACCCATTTATTCCTATTCTGTTTCCTATCTGTTAACCAATTTTCAATCCATGCCAGTATATTACCCCCAATCCCATGTGCTTTAATTATGCACACTAACCTCTTATGTGGGACTTTATCAAAGGCCTTCTGAAAATCCAAATACACCACATCCACTGGTTCTCCCTTATCTATTCTACCAGTTACATCCTCAAAAAACTTCAGTAGGTTTGTCAAAAACGATTTCCCTTTCATAAATCCATGTTGACTTTGTCTAATCCCGTTGATATTTTCTAAGTGTACTGTTATCACATCCTTTATAATAGACTAACATTTTCCCTACTACTGATCTAAGGCTAACCAATCTGTAGTTCCTGGTTTTTCTCTCCCTCCTTTTTTAAATACAGTAATAGGGTTAACATTTGCCACCCTCCAATCTGCAGGAACTGTTCCATAATCTATAGAATTTTGGGAGATGACAACCAATGCAGCCACTATTTCCATGGCTACCTCTTTTAGTACTCTGGGATGCAGATCATCAGGTCCTGGGGATTTATTGGCTTTCAATTCCATTAATTTCTCCAGCACTATTTTTTTTACTAATACTAATTTCCTTTAATTCGCCTTTCTCACTAGACCCTTGGTTCCCTAGGCCAAGAGTTATTTGTGTCCTCTACCGTGAAGACAGAACCAAAGTATTTGTTTAATTGCTCTGCCATTTCCTTGTTCCCCTTTATAAATTCTCCCGTTTCTGACTAAGGGACCTACATTTGTCTTCACTAATCTTTTTCTTTTTACATACTTGTAGAAGCCTTTACAGTCTGCCTTTATGTTCCTTGCAGTTTACTCTCATACACTATTTTTCCCCTCTTAATCAATCTCTTGGTCCTTTTTTGCTGAACTCTAAACTGCTCCCAATCCTCGGGCTTGCTACTTTTTCTGGCAACTTTATATAACTCCTCTTTGGATCTAATACTATCCTTAATTTCTTTTGTTAGCCATGGTTGAGCCACTTTTCCTTGTGTTTTTGCGCCAGAAAGGAATGTATAACTGAGGAATTAAGGGATATGGGGATAGGGCAGGAAAGTGGAGTTAAGGTCGAAGATCAGCCATGATCTCACTGAATGGCAAAGCAGGCTCGAGGGCTGTATAGCCTACTACTGTTCCTAATTCTTATGTTCTTATAAACACACCCTTCTTTGGGGGTTAAAATGATCTCCTTTGCCTCCAGATTTAAATGTTTACCAGACAGTTGAAGTTAGCAACAGCCTTGGGGCCAAAGTCTAACATCTGGGGACTTGTGCCAAAATTGAGCGCGCTGTCCCACAGACTAGTCAAGCAACAGCCTGACATAGTCATACTCTCAGAATTATACCCTTCAGCCAACGTCCCAAACTCCTCCTTCACCATCCCTGTGTATGTCTTGTCCCACCGGCAGGACAGACTCACCAGGAGGTGGTGGCACATGGCATCTGGTCAAATATGGGCAAGGAAAATTCCTGGTGATTATCACCTTCTGCTCGCCCTCAACTAATGAAGCAGTACTCATCCATGTTGACCACCACTTGGAAGAAGCACGGAGAATAGCAAGGGCACAGAATGTACTCTGGGAGGGGGAACTTCAATGTCCATTACCAAGAGAGCTTGGTAGCACCACTACTGGTCGAGCCCTGAAGGACATAGCTGCCAGAATAGGACTGCGGCAGGCAGTGAGAGAACCAACACGAAGGAAAAACCTACTTGACCAATCTTCCTGTCGCAGATGCATCTGTCCATGACAGTACTGGTAGGAGTGACCACCGCACAGTCCTTGTGGAGATGAAGTGCCATCTTCACACTAAGAACACCCATCATGTTGTGTGGCACCATCACTGTGCTAAATGGGATAGATTCAGAACAGATCTAGCAGTTCAAAACTGGGCATCCATGAGGCACTGTGGGCCATCAGCAGCAGCTGTATTCCACCACAATCTGTAACCTCATGGCCCGGCTCTCCCTCACTCTACCATTACCATCAAGCCAGGCAACCAAGCCTGGTTCAATGAGGAGTGTAGAAGAGCATGCCAGAAGCAGCACCAGGCGTACCTAAAAATGAGGTTCCAACTTCTGAAGCTACATCACAAGACTACATGCATGCTAAACAGCGGAAGCAGCATGCTATAGATGGAGCGAAGCGATCCTACAACCAATGTATCAGATCAAAGCTCTGCAGTCCTGCCACATGCAGTCATCAATGGTGGTGGACAGTTAAACAACTATTGGGAGGAGGAAGCTCCATGAATATCCCCATCCTCAATGATGGTGCAGCCCAGCACGCGAGTGCAAAAGACAAGGCTAAAGCATTTGCAACCATCTTCAGCTAGAACTGTTAAGTGGATGATCCACCTTGACTTCTTCCGGAGGTCCCCACCATCACAGGCGCCAGTCTTCAGCCAATCGATTCACTCCACATGATATCAAGAAACGGCTGAGTGCACTGGATACAGCAAAGGCTATGGGTTCCGACAACATCCCAGCTGTTGTGCTGCAGACTTGTGCTCCAGAACTAGCCGTGCCTCTAGCCCAGCTATTCCAGTACAGCTACAACACTGGCATCTACCGAGCAAAGTGGAAAATTGCCCAGGTATGTCCTGTCCATAAAAAGCAGGATAAATCCAATCCGGCCAGTTACTGCACCATCAGTCTACTCTCAATCATCAGCAAAGTGATGGAAAGTGTCACTGACAGTGCTGTCAAGAAGCATTTACTCACCAATAACCTGCTCACCAATGCGCAGTTTGGGTTCCGCCAGGACCACTCGGCTCCAGACCGCATTACAGCCTTGGCCCAAACATGGACATAAGAGCAGAATTCCAGAGGCGAGGGGAGAGCAAATGCCCTTTACGGCAAGGCAGCATTTGAGAGAGTGCGGCATCAAGGAGCCCTAGTAAAATTGAAGTCAATAGGAATCAGGGCGAAAACTCTCCACTGGCTGGAGTCATACCTAGCACAAAGGAAGATGGTTGTGGTTGTTGGAAGCCAATCATCTCAGCTCCAGGACATTGCTGCAGGAGTTTCTCAGGGCAGTGTCCTAGGCCCAACCATCTTCAGCTGCTTCATCAACGACCCTCCCTTCATCACAAGGTCAGAAATGGGGATGTTCGCTGATGATTGCAGAGTGTTCAGTTCCATTCGCAACTCCTCAGATAATGAAGCAGTCCGTGCCCGCATGCAGCAAGACCTGGACAACATCCAGGCTTGGGTTGATAAGTGGCAAGTAACATTTGTGCCACACAAGTGCCAGGCAATGGCCATCTCCAACAAGAGAGTCTAACTACCTCCCCTTGACATTCAGTGGCGTTACCATCACCAAATCCCCCACCATCAACATCCTGGGGGGGTCACCATTGACCAGAAACTTAACTGGACCAACCACATAAACACTGTGGCTACAAGAGCAGTTTAGAGGCTGCGGCGAGTGACTCACCTTCTGACTCCCCAAAGCCTTTCCACCATCTATAAGGCACAAGTCAGGAGTGTGATGGAATACTCTCCATTTGCCTGGCTGAGTGCAGCTCCAACAAAACTCAAGAAGCTGGACACCATCTAGGACAAAGCAGCCGCTTGATTGGTGCTCCATCCACCACCCTAAAAATTCCCTCCCTCCATTACCGGCGCACCGTGGCTGCAGTGTGTACCATCTACAAGATGCACTGCAGCAACTCGCCAACGTTTTTTCGACAGCACCTCCTAAATCCGCAGCTTCTGCCGCCTAGCAGGACAAGGGCAGCAGACGCAAGGGAACACCACCATCTGAAATATCTGAAAGTTCCCCTCCAAGTTGCACACCACCCTGTCTTGGAAATATATCGACATTCCTTCATCGTCACTGGGTCAAAATCCTGGAAATCCCTACTTAACACGGACTGCAGCGGTTCAAGGTGGCGGCTCACCACCACCTTCTGAAGGGCAATTAGGGATGGGCAATAAATGTTGGTCTTGTCAGCGATGCCCACATCCCATAAATTTAATATTGTACCCGATATAAACTTCCCTGGATAATAAGTTGCTCCATATTAGCAGAAGTGTTTTGAGACAATATTCAGTTCTCATTTTACATTGCTTTGTATTAAGTAATCATGCATAATGTTGTGCATTAATAGATAATATCTTAATATGCTCATTTTAAGAATCTAATTAAATAGCTGATTCAGTTTTTAAGTTTCACTTCTACAGGATTTCTTTCAACTATTATTTTATTCAATGTATATTAACACAGAGTTTAAATAAATTTGTTAAATAATGAACATTTACCATTGCAATATTTTAGACATTCGTAAGCTTATCCCTGGTTGCTGCTTAAAGTATAATCTCTCACATTTCATATCTTCATTATCATGATGTTGAGAGCTGAGGTTTGAGGTTATTTTCTGTCAGTCAATCTAGACAGCTACTATCAACATAGAATTACTTTGCAATGAGATGGTTACTGGCAAATGTACTTTAAAATCTAAATTAAATGTATGTTATTTGGTTTAAATTTTAGATATATTTTTCCATAACACAGCTAGTTCAAGTTTTGATCTATGTGACTTATTTCTCCCATTTTTTTTAAATATTTGTAAAAACATGGTAATAATTAAAGGTTGCAAATTACTGATATGAAAACAAGTTTTGTCTAGTATCTATCCATTCTTTGCAAACTCCAAAGAGGGCATATGTCATTATGTAACTCCCCCATAGTTGGTTGCGACTTAAGCATTTCATGCACTACGGCATCATGAACCCTGGTCTTGACTCCAGGGACTCATGAACCCCTCCATCTTCTTGTCCCCGTTGAAGTTCATTGTATAAGCACATGAAAACCTAGTCATCAAATTTGGATTTGAGCAATTGTCAATGAGCATTTTAACAGAAGTTGGGCATTTCACAGTTGGATAATTAAACATTGAAACTTACTGGTTAATTGGCTCATTAACAAACACAATGTTGAAGAATAATTATTACAGGCATGCCCTGGTTGGATGCTAGCTTTTTCATTGTCAACAACAAAATCAGGCATCACACATTTCAAAGCCATGCATTTCTGTGAATTTGTTAGCCGATCGCTAATTATAATGAAAAGGGAATTCTAATCCCAAATGTACAAAATACAAAAAATTTCATAAGTAGTAGGTTCTCAAGTCACAATTAAGTCAATCTCATGTCATACACTACAAATATGAACTACTTGTCCTACAGACAGGTGGCAATGAATTTACACAGTACTTCACTTGTCCTCGGACAGGCAGATGGATGGTTATTTGGATCCTGACAATGCACGGTAGTTGATTGTTCAGAAACTGTATACTTATATAAAAAAAATAGATTTACACAAAGTTTTCATTAATTTTCTTGTGTGCACATTTCACATTAGTAGGCTCGTGGTTTACACCATCTAATAAGGAAAATTAATTAAGACTGATACTTTAAGTGTTTTGTGCTCTTATTGCTATATTATATACACACACAAGATAATAATGTTAATAAACTTGCAGAATGGGTGCGTAAATGGCAAATTAATTTCAATATAGGTAAGTGCGAGGTGGTGCATTTTTTTTGAGAAATAAGGAGGTCACATACTCCTTGGAGAATAAGTTTAAATGAGGCAGAAAAGCAAAGAGATCTAGGGGTACAGATTCATAAATCATTAAAAGTAGCAGCGCAAGTTAACAAGGCCATAAAAAAGCAATCAAATCACTGGTTTATTTCTAGAGGAATAGAATTGAAAAGCAGAGAAATTATTTTAAACTTGTATAGAACCTTGGTTAGACCACCCTTAGAGTACTGTGCATAGTTCGGGTGTCCACATTATAAGAAGGATATAGAGGCACGGGAAAAAGTGCTAAAAATGTTTTACAAAGCTGATGCCAGAACTGAGAGATTATAACAATCAGGAAAAACTGAACAGGCTGAGGCTCTTGTCTCTAAAGAAGACCAGGGTGACCGAAGAGAGGTCTTTAAAATTATGAAAGGGTTTGATAGGGTAGACGTAGAGAAAATGGGTTGAACCTCAACTCCCAAAAACGGGTGGGTTGGGTCACGTCATTGATTAAATTTCAAAAATTCTGAAACAGGAACCCAACCCACCTCGAACCTGCCCACTTCGAGTTTTAACGGAGGCGGGACAAGGGGCAGGTGATCAATTCGCTTGTGGGAGGCAGGCTGATCATTTAAATATTATAATGAGGCTGCCTGCCTTAATTTTAACAGTCATTCTATTTTTAAACTGATGTCGGCCAGGTTTCCCAGGACCTCAGGGAAACCAAGCAGGTAGAAGGGCTGAATCCATAAGGTTAGTGCCGTTACAGCACTGCTTTTGGGCCAGGAGGAGCAGGAATCTTTCCTCCCAGCCCAACAAGCTACCCGGTAGACACCCCAACACCCCACCCTGCCCTGCAATCTGTAGGTTCGTCTCTCCACCCCCCACCCCCACCCCACACCTCCAAACACACCATCGGCTCCCCCACAGCATCATCTGCTTACTACCACAACCATCAGACACCCCTGCCCCCGACCACCACTGGACCTCACCCACCCCCCTCCAACCTCCCACCCGCTGCAGGCCTACCTGTTCTCCTCATGTTGTAGGCTTCCCCACCCAACAAGCCTCTAAGCCTGTCAATCAGGCTGCCCGTGGGCGGGAAACAGAGAGAAAAACATTTAAAGGAGCCCTGCAGTTAAAAAGTCCCCCCCTCCCCCACCACAAGGAATGCAGTTCCGGGCTAAAATCCAGGCCAATGTTTCCACTTGAGGGGAATCCAAAACTAGGTCATAAATACAACAAACAGTCACTAATAAATCAAATCAGAAATTTAGGAGAAACTTCTTTACCCAGAAACTGGTTAGAATGTGGAACTTGCTACCACAAGCAGTAGTTGAGACGAATAGCATGGAGAAGCTAAATAAGTATGAGGGAGAAAGGAAAAAAATGTTATGCTGATAAGGTTAGATGATGTAAGGTGGGAGGAGGCTCATGTGGAGCATAAACACTGGCATAGACCAGTTGGGCCAAATGACCAGTCTCTGCATTGTAAATCTATCATTTTATATTTTTGATATAGTTCATAAGCTCTAGTCAGCTGAAAGGTTTCAGTTCCTTGACGGACAATTTGTACTCTTTCCCCCTTTCGAATTCCCCTCTTTCTATGATGATAGATTGTGTCTCCCAGTATACACAGTGATCAGTTTGAGGGAAGAGTTTCAGCGATAAAGGAAAACACTTTCCCCCCCCCCACCCAGAAAATAGCCTTACATCAACAGCATGGCCCTTAAGGACGAGTTTCCTTCAATGGAGAACTTGACTATAGTGTTACTATCCAAACCCTAAGCACTGGCTCTGAATTCCATCTTAGCATATGCAACACGTGTTCATTGTTAGCTTATTGTAGTACAACATTCAGCAATAAACGTACACATTTCCAACTTCTCCACTCATTGATCTCTTATTCATTACAACACATGTACGGAGGAGACAATCACAACGCAGTTTATTTATACATTGGAGTCACTGTACAAGAATATAACAAGGGCCCAGATATTCCGATCCCTATGGTTGGGTACGTGTTGTGTACCCACCTATAGGGACATCGGAAATGCCAGTTTCAGGCATGCACAGCGCATGCGCTGAAAACTGGCATTTCCGATCGGCCAAGAATGGTCTCGACAGACCCTCCGGCTGTCCTGGAGAAGGGCCTCTGCGGGCGGATAGTTCCGCTTTTTGGAGACCCTTCGCCCGCAGAAAACCCTTACAATTCTTACACCTGGTAAAAGCAGGCGTAAGGCCTGCTTTTACCAGGATAAGAGTTGAAAAACAGTTAAAAAAAAAAATTCTCACTGGTTTAATCATTTAAAGATACTTTAAAAAAAGGAAGTTTATTTTAAGCCCCATAAAAATCTTTAATTACTTTTTTCAAAAAATTAAATTTTAGTTTAAAATACTTAATTTATTGTAATCTCAAGTCATTTTAAAAATGTGATTAAAAAAATTAAAGTTTTACTATGTTTTTTCATTGATCTCCATTCATATATTTGACGGGTCTTCCCTTCCGTGATTGGCTCCCCATAGCCGACGTGATCCCAAGGACGCTGCTAACTACATGCACCTCTGGGATACGTGGGCCCTGCACACTTCAAGTTTGGTGAGGCGTGCGCGTCCTGGGAGCTCTCAGGTAAGGGCGTAGATTTTTCCAAATCGCAGGGCTCCACCCGCGGGAGGCCTGCGATCGGAAAATACGGGCCAAGGTCCTTAAGCATTATAAATAGTGATTCCTGCATGAACAACACTGTTTCCCTGGTGTCCTGGCCAATATTTATCCCTTATCCAACGTCCCCCCAAAACATTATCTTGTCATTATCTCATTGCTGTGTGCAAATTGGCTGCTCTGTTTCCTACATTACAACAGAGACTACACTTCAAAAATATTTAAGTGATTGTACAGTGCTTTGGGGCATCCTGAGGTCATGAAAGCACTATATAAATGCAAGTCTTTTTCATTTAGAGTAAAAAAAGGAAAGGAAGCAAGCGCCAAAGGACAAGCTTGTTCCAGGACAAGCCCCTTCAGACATTCACAACAGTGATGCTCCTAAAGAACAACATCTTCAAGTCAAAGAACAAATAGAGAGTTTCATCACATTTTAAGTCATAAAAAAGTTTATATACTTTTATTTCCGAGATTAGCCTATTAGTGTAACGTCTCTTATGGGGAGATTACTAGAATCTGTCATTAGGGACAGAATAACTGAGCACTTGGACAAATATAAACTGATCAGAGATAGTCAGCATGGATTTGTAAAGGGTAAGTAATGTCAAGCTAACCTAGTTGAATTTAATGAGGTCATCAATGTGGTAGATAAGGGAGTGTCTATGGATGTTATTTATCAAAGTGCATGGAATTGGAGGCAACCTATTAACATAGGTAGGGAATTTGTTAGGCAATGGAAGGCAGAGAGTAGGGATAATGGGTATGTACTCTAATTAGTATTGTGAAGTTCCACATCAGAACAGGAATGGGCCATTCAGCCCCTTGAGCCTGTACCGCTATTCAATGAAAGCATGGCGGATCTGTATCCTAACTCAATTTACCCGCCTTGGCTCCATATCCCTCAATACCCTTGGCTAGCGAAAATCTATCTATCTCAAATTTAAAATTATTAATTGAGCTAGCATCTACTGCTTTTTGTGGGAGAGAGTGCCACGTTTCTAAAACCCTTTGTGCGAAGAAGTGTGTTTCATAACTTCTCTTCTGAATGACCTGGCTATGATTTTAAGGTTATGTCCCTTTGTCCGAGACTCCCCCACCAGCGGAAAAAGTTTCTCTCTATCTATCCTATCAATTCCTTTCAAAATCCTAAAAATCTCAATCAAATCATCCCTTAACCTTCTATATTCCAGGGAATACAATTTCTCCTCATACTTTAACCCTTGGGTCCCTGGTAACATTCTGGTGAATCTGCACTGCACTCCTTCGAAGGTCAACATAACCTTTCTACGGTGCAGTGCCCAGAACTGTACACAGTACTTCAGAGGTCATCTAACCAGGGCTTTGTATAGCAGTAGCAAAACTTCCTCCCCTTTATATTATAGCCCTCTAGATATTAAGGCTAACATTCCATTAGCATTTTTGATTATTTTTCATACCTGACCACTACATTTTAGTGATCTGTGTACATGGAACCCTAAATCTCTTTGGACCTCCACTGTTCCGAGCTTTTCACCATTTAAAAAAATACTCGGACCTAACCTTTTTTTGGTCCAAAATGGATGACCGCACACTTTCATGTATTGAAATCCATTTGCCACAGTTTTTTCCCCCCACTCATTCAATCCATCAATGTCTCTTTGTAATTTTATTCTCCCGTCTAAACTACTTACTATGCCACCAATCTTTGTGTCATTGGCCAACTTGGATATATGGCTCTCTATTGGGTTATCTAAATCATTAATAAAAAATGGCCTAGAATTTGTGGTTATAATGACGGCAAAACTGTCAGCATTCACCGTCATTATAACTGTGAATCTGACAGCAACTTCTGGAGTACACACATGCACAGTTAACCGGGGAAATTCAGAAATTGCTGTTGAACTCCCCACAGCCAGCAATCAATTGAAATCACTGAACTGACGAAAACCTCCCCTTTTACGCTGGAATATTGCTTTTTAAAAACTGCCAAAAAAGTTAAGCCTTGTTGAATGAGATGTAACTGGGTTTTTAAATGGTGTACTGAGTCATAATTACTGAACAACTGTTCTGGCCCTGAACAGCTACTTTTATATTTGTGGAATGTCAATTTTTACCATTATGATTAAAATTCCATTAAAAAAAAAATTGTTTATGATACTTTAGCTTCTGTATGTCCCAATCTTTATTTCACTCTCTGTAAAATGATTAAAAAGTGAAGGAAAATCAGTGCATTTTACTTCCTGGTTTGCGGTGAGAGAATTCTTCAATATGATTGGCTGCTTAGCCAGCTCGATTACGTCACTGTTGCTGGACGCTGGAGATCCCCTAGACTTGGCATCAGATTCAAATTAACATTAGGAGAGGTGAAATCGACACCACCGAGATCGCTGGATCTTTGTGGACAACTTTCTTCAAGGTCAGCGGCGAGCGCCATCACTTCACCGCTGAAAGCAAAATCAGGCCCATAGCGAATAGCTGAGGCCCCAGTATAGATCCTTTTGGAATACCACTAGTCACTTCCTTCCAATTAGAGTGCATACCCATTATCCCTACTCTGTCTTCTACCACAAACCCTTCTCCTAACCAGGTCAATAATTTGCCTTCAATTCCATGAGCTTTAATTTTAGCTAACAGTCTCTTATGTGGAACCTTATCAAATGCCTTCTGGCATATAAACTACACCATAGACATTGCCTGGTCTACTACTTTAGTTACTGCCTCAAAAAATTAAATTAGGTTCATTAGACATGACCTTCTCTTTACAAATCCATGTTGGCTCTCCCTAATCAGCTCAAATTTCTCCAAGTGTTCAGTCGCTCTGTTCATAATTATAGATTCCAATAACTTCCCCACAATAAATGTTAGACTAACAGGTCCATAATTTTCTGGTTTCTCTCTCTTTCACCTTTCTTAAATAAATAATGGAGTTACATTTGCCATTTTCCAATCTAAAGGGGCAATTCCTGAATTGAGGTCTCTTTGGAAGATTATGGCTAAAGCTGCTGAAATTTCCTCACCTACTTCCTTTAAAACCCTGGGGTGGAAATCATCAGATCTTGGGTATTTTGTCAGTCTTTAGTGCCATTATTTTTTCTAATACTGCTTTCTTGCCTACACTAACTTTAGTTAGTGATTCATTATTAGTTTCCCTGGAATGTCAGGTATATTATTCTCTTCCTCTACTGAGAAGACTGACACAAAGTAATTATTCAACAAGTCTGCCATTTCCTTATTTTCATTTTCAATATTACCCACATCTGATTTTAATGGGCCCACATTACTGTACAATTGTAAAAACTGTGTGCGCGCTAAGGGCCTAAACTCTGGAATTCCTTCCCTAAACCTCTCTACATCTTTCCTCCTTTAAGATGCTCCTTAAAACCTACCTCTTTGACCAAGCTTTTGGTCATCTGCCCTAACTTCTCCTTGTGCGGCTCGGTGTCAATTTTTGTTTTATAACGCTCTGTGAAGCACCTTGGGACATTTAACTACATTAATAGGTGCTATATAAATACAAGTTGTTATTGTATATTTCATTTTGCAGCTCTATCTTTTTTGTCTTCCTTTGCTGTTCTTTACATCCCTCCCAATCCCCTGGATCTACACTATTCTTTGCACTTTGGTATGCTCTTTCCTTTAGTTTTATGTTCTCTCAGAAATTTACGGCACAGGGGGCGGCCATTCGGCCCATCGTGTCTGGCCTAATCCCACTTTCCAGCTCTTGGTCTGTAGCCTTGCAGTTTGCAGCACTTCAAGTGCATACCCAAGTACTTTTTAAATGTGATGAGGGTTTCTGCCTCTACCACCCTTTCAGGCAGTGAGTTCCAGACCCCCACCACCCTCTGGGTGAAAAAGTTCTCCTCAACTCCCGTCTAATCCTTCTACCAATTACTTTAAAGCTATGCCCCCTGGTTACTGAGCTCTCTGCTAAGGGAAATAGGTGCTACCTATCCACTCTATCTCGACCCCTCATAATTTTTATACACCTCAATTAAGTCACCCCTGAGCCTCCTCTGTTCCAAAGAAAACAACCCCAGCCTATCCAACCTTTCCTCTTAGCTAAACTTCTCCAATCCTGGCAACATCCTCATAAATCTCCTCTGTACCCTCTCTAGTACAATTGCATCTTTCCTGTAATATGGTGACCAGAACTGTATGCAGTACTCTAGCTGTGGCCTAACAGTTCTAGCATAATCTCTCTGCTCTTATATTCTATCTCTCATCACTTGTCGGCCATGGCTGTTTTATTTGGCAAGTAGAGCTTTTACCCCTTAGGGGTAAATACTGGTCCTGTATTAAGCTATTTTTTTTTTAATCCCTCCCACCGTCCATTTGCAGATTTACCCATAACAGTTTTGACCAGTTTGCCGTCGTCAGTCTCGGTCTCATCCAGTTAAAAGTTAGTCTTACCAAAATCTAGAATCTATGGCCGGAATTTTGCTGGCGCTCAGGGGACGGGTTTGGAGGTGGGGCATCCGGCAAAATCGCAAAGATTGACAGCAGGTCGGAAACCCACTGTCAAGCCACCTGCAAACAATCTCCCCAGGTGTCAGATCCCCGATTTGCGCATGGACCCAACACCTAGCAGTGGGAAGAGGATTATAGGCACTTAACTGCTTGTTGTTAACAGATTATTAACATGCAGTTAAGAGGCTTTTTACAATTTTGACAGGTCTACTGCGGGCTTCCCGACGTCCGGACACCACGCCAGGTAAGTGTGGCGTGCTGTGGGTCTACTGTAAGGTTTCTGCATTGATGACAGCTGCAGAAGTGGTGTGAAGGATCCAATGGTACACTGGTGAGTTTCAGAGGTAAGAAAATATTGGGGAAATCATTTTTAATGCATTTACACTTTTCTGTAGGTGACAAGTTTTGGATTGTGTGTGTAGTCCCACCTCATTGGGAGAACCTCTCACCAGTGACAGATCGCTTCTGTAACCTCACCTGCAGCTGCCATCTGTTCCAGCCTATGGAGGGAGTCACTGGAGAGCCTGGGTACAAGGGCTCACCTGTGAACAGTGATTGCCAGTGTTTGCAGCACCTCAATGCTGTCAAACACTGAAAAATCAGCTGTCAAAAAAAAGTGTGTGGCCCCTTTAAGAAAACCGGCAGATGACGTGTCATCAACTGACATCATCTGACACCGGCTTCCTCTTAATTGGCCGGCAAGCCTGCAGGGCCAATTGACGCAAAATCGCGTCTGATGTCGTAGGGGGCGGGACTGGAACCCGGAAGGCAGATGTCCCGCCCCAAGCCGCATCGATAAGAAAAATCGCGGCCTTAGTAATAGTGTTATGTTTCTCCTTTTCAAACATAACACTGAATTTGATCATATTGTGATCACGGTTAGTTAATAATCTAACAGTAAGGGAACATTTATCCAAGTCTGGCTCATTATTCATTACTAAATCTAGTATGGCCTGCCCTCTTGTTGGTACATTTAATTGCAGAGGCATTAGTGTTGATCCCTGAGGGAAGGTGTCACTGACACCTTTTGAACTCCATTTTAGCAGGCAGTGTTCTGTAGGTAGAAGCTACAGATTCCGAAGGATAAATGGGACATCCATTCTCCAGCTCACCAGTTCTAACTTGTATCACTGCACTGCAGCTTATATGGAGGTATTCACAGAGCTCTGTGGGACATTATGAATACCCATGTATGAGAGTTACGATAGACACAAGTTCAGATTTAGCATTATCAGTAGAGTTTGCAGTGTTGCATATTTTGTCATTTTTGTACCAGAGGAGAGAGTGTATGAATGTAAAAATAGTAGAAACTGCTGAATGGCCTTTTGTTACTGCTCATTGGTTACTTTTAATAAAATTGCTCCATAGTCTACACAATGATCTGATAAACAACAGCTTATTGTTTTGTTTTCTGAAGTCTAGGGAGATCACAAGAGTGCTCGTATTATATCCAGTAAGCTAATTACAGTAATAGCGGTTTATTTTTGACCCGAGTATTAGATATTGCACATGCAAGGTCACAGAGGGTCATGCTTTGAGATTTTTTTGTCCATTGTTCCACAGAAACGATTTGGAAGGGCGGCTACTTTTAAATCTTAGGATGTTAAAGCAAAGGGTATTCATGCACATTTAGGGAAAAAAGACCTAGTCAAATAATAGTTAATATACTAATGAAAGTTGTTTTCCCAAAAGACGGTAAACAATGGCAATTGATAAACACCCCACATCTATTCTGTTGGGAAGTCTTTGGTTCCATTTGGCTGTGAACAGTGGATGATTAAAAAACAGAGACAGAAACATAGGCAGTCAGGTTCCGCAATGGCTACGGACTCATTCAGATTTTTTTTTACACCAGAAAGCTACCAGGGCAAGCAATCCCAGCAAAGGCTGCAAAAGGTTAGGAATGCAACAGAGTTGGTAAGGGACATTCTATTTACATCAAGCAAGATGACCCAATCTAGGAAAGTGAAGCATGCGTATTATTAAGCAAAGACAAGTTGTACTGATTGAACGAAGTGAGTCTGATCATAAACTACTGCTCTTTATGTTCACTTGCTGTAAAATAAAGCACCTTAATGAATTGTATCTAGCCTCTTATCAAGTGTTTTCTCAGTATGCCTTGGAATAGATTAAAGAAGTACACCTTTAAAAGACACACATATCCAGTTCAGATTACAAGGGACCTATTCTACACACCTGGGTTAAGCTATTGTACAGTTAGATATTGGGCAGAACACCCCAAAATGGAAGATATCCAGACCGATTAAAGGAGTGACTAGCGCCACAGTACTCAAGAGAATACCGGAGGGAAGACCATAACCTTGTGAGAGATCGAGGGCTTCCTTGTGGCTCTTAGCACAAAATCAATCAGAGTAAAACCAAAACATGTAGTAACCCTAGGCATTCACAGAGTGTGCATCAGGTAAGGCAAGAGGTGGTAGAAAACCTAGCACAAATAAATGAATGAAAAAAGTTTTGAACTTAAAAGACAAGGTGCAAGTAGTGTGAAGGGTTCAGTACCCACCATATATGTAGACAACCAAGAAAGTAAAATTCCTCAGCTATTTAGTTACAAACATGTGGATGAATAGCAAAATTAAAGATTATAACAACCGTGGTGCCAGTACATCAGCAATATGTACCTCACTTAACATGACGCAGTATAACTAGGGTTCAACTACTTAACTGAACACATATCAATATGCAAGAGAAGCTGGTTTTCAACACACCATGGAAAAAGCACACAAATGGAGCCTCCTCTTAATCAAAATTCCTAAGCCATCATGGTATTGAGTCCATTGAAGTATTCATGAAAGGATTCTAGATGTAGAGATCTTGTAAGAGTTGCTTGTTCGTGTCATTATGACATACAGTATCTTTGGCTGCACCATTCATTATTACTGGAGCAAATATACAGTTTCAGTGCCTCTGTGGTACATAGCATGCAATTAGTGGGCGCATGAAGAGGTGTAACAATGAAGTCGCATGAACAGGGATAATATTTGCTTTCACAGAAAGGTCAGGACTCACTCATGTTGATCCACGAGACCCTGAGGAGCAACATGTCAATCAGAAACACCACACTATCTTCTATAAATTCAAACACTAGTACACTGTGAGGGCAGTACCTAGACAGGTATAGGAGGCACCACATGGTGGTACATCACACAGGAAAGAAAATGGCAGAGTTAGTAGTAAAGGGATGTCTACAATATGCTGCAATAAGGTTCAGCATATCAAAGATCACTGGAGTTGCTTCTGAATTCCAGACCTCTTTGGTCACATTAAAAAAACTTGCTAAAAAACCACTAACCATTGGAGATGCACTGGAAATGGTTTACGGTTCTGTGGAGGAATCCACTACCTAGCTTTCTTCCACTATAATGGAGCAGATAACTCAAATGCACTCTTTCATTGAGACCTCTAGTGTCAGCTGCACTGGGCCGTGCCACAAATCACATTGCAAGCACAGTGGGAGAAAGACCCATGAATCCTGCATTATGGGATCTTTTATATAATAACTGCTGCATCAAGGGAGGCATGCAAAAAAAATGCAGAAAACCTTGAACAAGGATTTCAGAGATGGCCAAAGCTTTCAATCTAGAGAGAGTAAGGGTCTGCATGAGGACTAGGCCTCCAGCATGGGGTACCTACATCATGTGAGCATCACTTCTACGCAAATCATTACACAGATTTCATAGGCCATGCAAAATGCTCCACCATCCTAATTAATGGAAAGTCTTGAGCAGACCACTCAGTCAGCCACAGTAGCTGCTTTAACTTCAATGTAGGAAATAAAGGTACAGCACACAGCATGGAAAAAAACATGGAAATCAAAGCACAATCACCACATTTAAGGCATTGCACATTATATCAATAAGGAGTATATAAATAAAAAAAGGAGCTGGTATGATTTCTCCTTTCACAATGCTTATAGCGAAGACATCACACTGCAATTTTGCCATGTGCAGAGAAAAGTGATTCAAACAGAGAATACTGTTAAAGTGGTAACTGGACAAGCTGGAATGGAGGGAGATATTTGACGTACATTTACAGAATATGATGGGGTAGAGTTTCCGCTTTGGGCGCAATCGGCAAAACAGGCTCAAATTGCACCTATTTTTAAGTGTTTTTTTCCACTCAAACTCATTTGCATATCAGGTGGTACCTGAAAAAAAACAACTGTATTTATATAGCGCTTTTAACGTAGTGAAACGCCCCAAGGCGCATTGCAGGAGAGTTATCAAACAAAATTTGACACCGGGCCACATAAGATGATATTAGGGCAGAAAGAGGTAGGTTTTAAGGAGCATCTTAAAGGAGGAAAGAGAGGTAGAGAGGCGGAGAGGTTTAGGGAGGGTATTCCAGAACTTAGGGCCTTGGCAGCTGAAGGCACGGTCGCCAATGGTGGAGCGATTAAAATCGGGAATGCTCAAGAGGCCAGAATTGGAGGAGCGCAGATATCTCGGAGGGTTGTAGGGCTGGAAAAAATTAGAGATAGGGAGGGGAAAGGCCATGGAGGGATTTGAAAACAACAATGAGAATTTTAAAATTAAGGTGTTGCTTAACCGGGAGCCAATGATGATCAGCGAGCATAGGGGTGATGGGTGAATGGGACGTGGTGCGAGTTAGCACATGGGCATATTATGCAGTAGGGAGTACTCAGGTGTTGATTAAAAACTCATTGTTATTAGGCAATCTAAGGGAACCCTCAGCTACCACACACAATACTAAATAAACAGAGGTTGACATTGGATACTACAAATTGACCAGCACCCCCAGCATAAATAGCCAACAGAAGCACAAAAATAACAAGAATGGATAGAAAAACTTGCATCTAAAACAAAAGTTGATTATTGGTGTCTACATCTAGATTTATAAATATGAATTAGGACACATGAAATCTGACTGTAAACAATGACATACCGTTGTTTAAAGAGTTGGAGGAAGGTAGGTAAAATAGGAGGGTGTGTGCATTCCCTACTTGAGGCATTCCATAAAATGAACAATGTATTTCATGTGCAAAAATTCAAGGTAGAATCTTAATCCTCATTACTGTATTCCCTTTTATACAATACAATTAAAGCCCACTTGTTTCGGAAGGAAGCTTCTAGTAAAATATTGGCATGAACTCAATTCGAAAACTTAGCTTCAATTGCAAAATACTCACCTTTACAAAAACAAACTTCATAGGTGCACATAATGCAACCATCTTACAACCAGCAGTTTTTAAAAGTTGCTTCCCCATCACACATACACTTCAATGACAATGACCCTGAAATTAGGATCGGGTGCCTGCAAGCCCCCGATCTGCACTCACCCTGCGCGCCGACATCTGAAGCCCGGGCCTGCTTGCATTTCCTGTCACTGGCCCGGCTCAGATGTCAGCGCGCAGTGCTTACCTGATCCAGCGGCGTAGTTAGTGCGATGTGCCGGCTGGGATCAGGTGAGCACTGTGCAGCCAATCAGGGGAGGGGAAACTCATGAGTTTGACAGAAAGAGCTGTCAAACTCATGAAAACTCCTGGCCCCAAAACACTACTTAAACCTGAAAGAAAATTAAAAAAAACATTGCACTACTTAAATGAACAACAGAGAACTCTGAAAAACTATTTTAAACAATAATTTTAAAATTTGAAAAAATGTAATTATTATTATTTTTTTTATTTTTTTATTTATTTTTTTTTTTTTTTTTTAAATCGGGGCTAAAACTAAACTTACCTTACTGTAAATTCTTTAAAAATAACAAACCTGTGGAAAAAAAAATTCTCAATTGTACTAAAAGCCCACTTACCTGAAAAACTAAGTACTTACGTGTGGTTTTTCAATGCGTAAAGACCGGAGGCCTTTACACACGCGCAACTCTGGGGGGGAAAAAAAGGAATTTCACTACGCACGCGCTGCCTGTGCAGTTGCGTGTGTTCTGCCTCTTAATCCCTTGGGTCAGAGGACAGGAAATGCCGGTTTTCAGCGCATGCGCTGTGCATGCTGAAAACCGGCAATTCCTCCAGGCACACGCGTGAGTACCCCGTCCGTACTCACACGTTGTGCCCGGAATTACTGGGCCATTATGATGCAGTGCAGTTGTAAAATTAATATGTAATACAGAATCAAAATACCCATGGTGAAAATTCTTCTTTGGACTAATTTGCCAAAAAAGGAAAATTAATACTGAATTTTGTATTTCAGTCCACAAGGAATAAGTTACTGAACTGCATAACTACGTAATTTATCTAAACCCTACCCCCGATCCCACCCCAGCAAAAAAATGTTTTAAAAAGTGGTGACAAGCTCATCAACATCTGAAATAAGCTGCTGTGTCACATCCTTTTTCTTTCCTCCCTTTTCAGTTTTCTCCTAAGAAATGTAGACCAAGTGAGGAAGGCTATAAAGCAATAAACCTTCCCCTTTTCCTGCCAGATTTCCATGCAAAGGCTATAAAGATCTTCTGAATAAACTCTGCTCTGTCACACCCCTTGTTTACTGCTGAAGTTGTAAATATTCTCATTCAATTAAAAGTCTGATGGCCCCAGGCTGGCAATCTGAAAGTTCAACAGCAAACAAAAGATAATTCATACATTTATGTGGATCAATGTTTAGAAAATCTGAAGCAGTTTACTTTTACAGTTATATATAAGTATGAAGTTCTTATTTCATTCAATTCACACACATATGATAAGAATTCAAAGTAAGCCTAATAAACAGACAGATAGGCACCACTGCAAGACCCAGAACTCTTTTGTCTATCAATCAACAATAAAGTTCAATTGTGTCTTTACAATGCAAAACCTTTGGAGGCAGTATAAATGTTGTGTGTTGTGCAAATGCAGTTGCTAAGTGAATATGTTTCCTTTCTAATCAAAATAACTAGACTCAGCAGCTCTGCCGGCTAAGGGCAAGAAGCAAATTCCACCAGCCACAAACTTAGAAACAATCTCGAATTATTTGTTACTGACCGCCAGCTGAACTCTATCCTGATGAGTACTGTCACCATTAGGCTTTTCTGTGCACAATCAACCAATGGCACGAGTAGTATGGTTCCGTTCAAGGCACTAGCAATGGATTGAGAAGCATAATGAAGCTGAATTTCTGTATAATAACTTGCAAATTGGGATTGTTTTTATTTATTCTATCATTTTAAAAAGTACCTCCCTGATTGCTGTAAAAGTTACTCCCAGTATAGAGCACTGCTGGAACCCATAGCTTGTGATCCAAAAACCAAAGCAAAGTGATTTCTGTTCTAATAAAAATGTTAACTACTAGTTGCACCTTCCTCACCTCATTGGACCTTTCTTTGCCCCTTTGATTGATGTGTCTGGAGCTTCAATGAACAAAACACTGAAGTCTGTAAAATTTGTCAGTTGAGAGACGCATCTATAACATCTCTATATGCTTTTCTAAATCAAATAAAAAAAGGTTATAAAAACTACCAATTCTTTTGCAGATTATGAAACCAACAGAACCATTTCTTATATTCACGTGCATTCTTCTTATTCACCATGTCTTATATGGCCAATCTATAAAACCACATTCGTGTTTTAGTGCAAGTCAGCCTATTTTTTTTTTTTAAATATCACAAAAATAGATAAAGATTTTACTTCATTTATATAAAAATCTACCACACAACATTAGGATGCAGGTGCATGCCTACAATTCTCGACAGTGTGTACCTGATCTCAGCTGAGCGGTCAGCACCCAGTAGAAAGGAGGTAAAAGGTGAATAAATTAGAGAATCACCTCTTTCAAACAGCTGTTGGCGATGCACCATTGGGAGAGGCTGGGAAGCAGGTTGCCTGCCTTCTATTGGTGAATACTATGTGGTGATGGGGAATGGATGATGAGGAAGGGAAATCTTTAAGGGTAAGAGAAAAGAAAAGTAATTTTATAAGCAAGTACAATCACTAATTGGTACTTACACTGGGTCTCTCCAAAAGCATTGGACTCTGGTCACAATTTTGTAAATATTTGTATAAAGGGCTTTTGTGTGGGTAATATGCACTTGGGGCAGACATTATTGTGTTATTTCTTTCAGTTTAACAGCTCTAAAGAAAATCTTTGCTGTTCTGACCAAGCATGGACAGGTTTCCTAACTTTAATTTCAATTTGCGCCAAGGTTACAGTGTGACACCTTCCCATTCTGGCAAGAATGTGTGAAGAATTTACGCTCCCTGACATCACCTAAAATGATATTCTCCATAGTGTATAATCCAAACAAAATCTGGTTGAGAAAACTTGTAAATGAAGATATTAAAAACCACAAAACATTATTTGAAGCTTAGAATTACATAGTATTTAATAAAGCACAGAATCAGGCCCATGCCAGAGGAACTACATGGGTTAAAAAACATTTATTTTTCCCTTTTAAAGAATTTAACATTTTGTACACCTTAAAAATAGCATTTCCTTCATGAAAAGGCTTTTTGGAAAAGAAAAATTTTATGTTTGAAGAGGAAGACCCAAAATACCCTTGAATATGCTAATCAGGGGTCTAACTCCCAAATTCGGCCACGCATGCTCCATTCCATTTTTCCGGATCTATTAATGGTCCTTAAAGGGATCACTAACCAACGCTCCTTAAAGGGGTCACTGGAGACCACTGACAAAAGTAATTTAATTTTTTTTTAAATGACATTCCAGGCACGCTGCCCACTTCATGCCTGAACCAAATTTCTTGCCCTTTATATCTAGTGCATGTCTATGCCATCACACCTTTGTCTTTCAAATATCACACGCCCATAGTCAAAAAATATTGAACGGTTCAAGCAACCGCAGTGAACGAGCATGTGACCAGATCTGGAAAGATATTGCTGATCAAGTCAATACAGTTTGTAAAAAAAATAGCATACAAAGAATAGTTTCCTCTAATTCACTTTACTCAGGAATACAGGAATATCTTTCATTTTTTGGAAAGACTCCAATTTTCACACTAGCAATCATATTTTGTTTTTATTTGGCAAGCCTTCCACAAACTACAGTAGTACTAATCTGATTAGAGAACCCCATTGTGATGAAACTTTTCCCAAGTATTTTTTTTTACAAGGTCTCAAAAACAGATAGATACAGCATCTTTTGTTTATGTACATATTTATTCATTCACATCCTAATGAGGCTTTTTACATCATGCAGGTAGCCTTGGTCTAACACTAGTAGTTGCCATAGGAACAGAAAATGATTATGCCTGTCGCTGCTCTCTTTCAAGAAAGGTCTGATTATGTATGCCAAGAATTATTCCAATTATAGACTTAGGGCCTGGAGGCCTATAATCAGATTACAATTTGCAGTATACTTAGCATACTTTATTATTGCATAAAATAGTTAATGGTCTTTAAAAATCTGAGGTACTACAGTACTTTAACACAGGAATTTTTTTTTTTTTTTTTTTTTTTTAAATACTGCTTGAGCTATAATGACTTAAATTTAAAATCAAAATAAACATTAATGTGTTTTTAAAAAATTAAACTTTAGTCTAATATTCTTGAAAAATGATCAGGAGATTTGCAGCACTATTTCACCTATTATTAACTTGTCTCAATTCAAAAAGTTGGCACCGTCATTGTTATAATAGGCAAAGAGAAATAAGGCTGAAACTTCATACCTGTCCATTTTCACAAGCTGCGTGGCTAGCTAGATTGACGAGCCCATTCACTTTATTTTCTCATTGCATACAGAGCACTGAAAGGGGGCTCACAACTAAGCATCTGGGACATGGAGCAGCACAGCAGGAAAACCAAAACTTCCAGGGACTAAAGAGAAAATGGATACAACCAAGAAAGTTTTTCCTCCTCCTTATTTGTGTTGCCCAAGAGAACTTATTGCTCCACACAATAATCCATGCTCTCTGTCCTGTCCCTAAATGATTTCAGTTCAGCAGAGAAGTGTTGTCCTCTCACAAATAGCAGATGTTTCTGCTTGACTTCTAGGATGGTTTGAAGGTACTCATAAATCACCTGACATAGAATACTCAAGAGATGGCAGCAAATAACCATGTGCTGATTCTGTAGAATCAAGGCCTAGCAGCCAGATAGTTAGAGCCACAAGAGAGGCAGATTCATCAGTAAATTAGAAATAAGCAACCTCACACACATTTACAGAAATTCAGCAAAATGCAGTCTCCTTTACCCCAAACTTCTCAAACACATTTACAGTCTCTTTCAGTAGGTGCACACTTAGGGCCCGAGAAGATCTCGAAGCCGGGAAGAGAGCAGGGGGAAGGATTTGTGGACTGGGAACCTGGTGGCAAGGGTTTCCCCACAGGTCCTGCAAAATTTACCGGTTTTAGATTATCTCAAAAGGTTTCCTGCCCGACAGCCAGCCAGGTTGGCAGGCTAGCTGTGTCAGGCTGGAAAGCAGCCGGGGAGCAGATGGCAGGCAAGGCTGATAGCGCAGCGGATGGGGGGGAAAATTTAAAAAAAATTAAAAATCGAGGCAGGGAAGAATTCCAACATCGAGGTGCGTACCAGGGGGGGGGGGGGGGGGGGAAATAAAACAAGCACAAACATCCAACATTGGGGCAGGGGCTGGGGAGGGGTGGCATCTGGGAAACCCAGCCTGCACAAGTTAAAAGTAAAATAGTTGTTAAAATGAAGACACGCAACCTCTTTAAAATATTTTAATGACTGAATTGCCTCCTGAGAGTGGGTTGGTCGGCCACCCTCTGGCCGTAAGTGCGTGGGTTGGAGGGGGGTTGGGGTCGGATTACCAGTTTTTTTAAAATTCCCCCCCTAGATTCCCAATGCCATAATCCACAGCTAAAAGGTAGGCAATCGCCATTCCCCAAACTAGGGGAGGGGAGGAGTAATGACACTGTAATGGAGTGGTTCTCAGCTTCTTCACCTAGAACAGGTGATGAATCTCTGGAAAAATACAACCGTAAAAGTTTCCCTTATTGCACTTAAATGTTGAGCTTGATTTTACGGATATTAAAAAAAAACTTGTGACAAACAGAAGACATGTACAGGATTACTGCTTCCTGCATAGGTAGCCTAAAACAGCAAGGAAAGGACAAACAGTTTTTTTTAAACCTACCCTGCCCGAGTGGAACAGATCTCCCACTGGGACCATTTGTAAAGCTGAGTAGATAGTCAAGCCAATCTTGTCAAGGCCTTTTTACCAGCAACAAACATTTTTCAGGTGTGTGTGGAGAAGGAGCCGGTGGGTTCACAGTATGCCACTTCAGCATACGTTATCCATTTAGAACAAGGAAATATCATTAATTCATTGTCCTTAAATAAATCTTGCCTTGTTTTGGATTCAGATGGTTCCGCTATTATAGGAGGTTGGGAAGCAAATTGAATTTCAACATTAAATTAAAAATGCACTAGGCAAAGCAATTGCATCATTGCAGATCAACAGGGGGCTGACGTTTCTCCTTTCCATGTCACACCATGCCATGCACCACCCCTTACCTGAAAGGAAAGAAGATAAAAACAGAGGGAAAAAAGAGAGTTGGGGAGAGAGAGAAGCAGAAATACAAAGACAAGGACGGACCTGGGTGAGGAGCGAGCAGCGAGGTGGCAGTTAAAAGCGGCGGCAGCAAACGAGGCCCGACCAGAGCGACGGACCTGGGTGAGCAGCGACGCGGCAGCAGCGAACGAGGCCCATCCAGAGCGACAGACCTGGGTGAGGAGCGAGCAGCGAGGCGGCAGTAGCGAATGAGGACCGTCCAGAGCGACGGACCTGGGTGAGGAGCGAGCAGCGAGGCGGCAGTAGCGAATGAGGCCTGACCAGAGCGACGGACCTGGGTGAGGAGCGAGCAGCGAGGCGGCAGTTAAAAGCGGCGGCAGCGAACGAGGCCCGACCAGAGCGACGGACTTGGGGGAGGAGCGAGCAGCGAGGCGGCAGTTAAAAGCAGCGGCAGCAAACGAGGCCCGACCAGAGCGACGGACCTGGGGGAAGAGGTAAAAAGTAATCAAAAGGTGACGTCACCAGGAAGCAGGTAAGTGATTGGTTGGTGAGTATTTCTCTATTCTTAAACTTTAACTCTGGTTTATAGTTGCTAAGGTCTCTCTGGTGTAGCGAGGACTGTTGGTAAACCATTTAACTGTAGTGTAATTAGTGGGATTGATTAATTAATTGAATTTAAATTAAATCAAAGGGTAAGTCATGGCAGGACAGCCCGGCCATGTGGTATGCTCCTCCTGCGATATGTGGGAACTCAGGGACACTTCCTGTGTCCCAGACAACTACATGTGCAGGAAGTGCATCCAGCTGCAGCTACTGACAGACCGCATTGCGGCGCTGGAGCTGCGATTGGATGCATACTGGAGCGTTCACGATGCTCAGTACATCGTGAATAGCACGTTTACGGAGTTGGACACACCGCAGGTAGAGGTTGAACAGGAAGAAAGGGAATGGGTGACCAACAGGCAGAGTACTAGGCGCAGGCAGGTAGTGCAGGGGTCCCCTGTGGACATCACCCTCTCAAACAGATACACCACTTTGAATGCTGTTGGGGGGGGATGGCTTATCAGAGGAAAGCAGCAGCAGCCAACTTCCTGGCACCAGGGGTGGCTCTGCTGCACAGCACGGGAGGAAAAAGAGGGGTAGAGCTATAGTAATAGGGGATTCTATTGTAAGGGGAATAGATAGGCGTTTCTGCAGTCACAAACGAGACTCCAGGGTGGTGTGTTGCCTCCCTGGTGCAAGGGTCAAAAATGTCTTAGATGCGGCTGCAGAACATCTTGGAAGGGGAGGGAGAACAGCCAGTTGTCGTGGTGCATATAGGTACCAACGATATAGGTAAAAAGCGGGATGAGGTCCTAAAAGTGGAATATAGGGAGTTAAGAGGTAAATTAAAAAATAGGACCTCAAAGGTAGTAATCTCAGGATTGCTACCAGTGCCACGTGCTAGTCAGAGTAGAAATAGAAGGATATTTCAGATGAATACGTGGCTGGAGGAATGGTGCAATGGGGAAGGATTCAAGTTCCTGGGACATTGGAACCGGTTCTTGGGGAGGTGGGACCAGTTCAAACCAGACGGTTTGCACCTGGGCAGGGCTGGAACCGATGTCCTAGGGGGAGTGTTTGCTAGTGCTCTGGGGGAGGGTTTAAACTAAAACGACAGGGGGTTGGGAACCTGAGCAGGGAGACAGAGGAAAGGGAAACAAGGATAAAAGCAAAAGATAGGAAGGAGAAAAACAAAAGTGGCTGTCAGAGAAATCAACGGTTTAAATCAAACGTGGCCACAGTAAATAATAATTCTAAATAGGTCTAAGAGCGTTAAAAAAACAAGCCTGAAGGCTTTGTGTCTTAATGCGAGGAGCATTCGTAATAATGTGGATGAATTGGCTGCGCAAATAGAGGTAAACAAATATGATTTGGTTGGGATTACGGAAACGTGGCTCAAGGATGGCCAAGGCTGGGAAACCAACATCCAGGGGTATTCGATATTCAGGAAAGATAGGCAAAAAGGAAAGGGAGGTGGGGTAGCAGTACTGGTTAAAGAAGGGATTAACACAATTGTAAGGAAGGATATTAGCTCTGATGATGTGGAATCTGTATGGGTAGAATTGAGAAATACTGAGGGGCAGAAAACATTAGTGGGAGTGGTATATAGACCTCCAAACAGTGAGGCGGAGGTTGGGGATGGCATTAAAAAGGGAAATTAAAGAAGCGTGCAATAAGGGCACAGCAGTCATCATGGGTGACTTTAATCTACATATAGATTGGGCTAACCAAATTAGTAACAATACTGTGGAGGAGGAATTCTTGGAGTGTTTACGGGATGGTTTCCTGGACCAATATGTCAAGGAACCAACCAGAGATCAGGCCATCTTAGACTGGGTATTATGTAACGAGAAAGGATTAATTAGCAATCTTGTTGTACAAGGCCCCTTGGGTCGGAGCGATCATAATATGATCGAATTCTTCATTAAGATGGAGAATGAAGTAGTTGACTCAGAGACTAGGGTCCTAAATTTAAATAAAGGAAACTACGATGGTCTGAGCAGCGAGTTGGGTAGGATTGATTGGGGAATGTCACTCAAAGGGTTGACGATGGACAGGCAATGGCAAACATTCAAAGACCGAATGGATGAACTACAGAATTTGTTCATCCCAGTTTGGCATAAAAATAAAACAAAAAAGGTGACTCAACCGTGGCTAACAAGGGAAATTAGGGATAGCATAAGATCCAAGGAGAGGACATATAAATTGGCCAGAAAAAGCAATAATCCTGAGGATTGGGAGCAGTTTAGGATTCAACAAAGGAGGACAAAGGGATTAATAGAATATGAGAGTAAGCTTGCCGGGAACATAAAAACTGACTGTAAAAGCTTTTATAGATATGTGAAGAGAAAAAGATTGGTGAAGTCAAGCGTAGGTCCCTTGCAGTCAGAATCAGTGGAATTTATAATGGGGAACAAAGAAATGGCACACCAACTAAATACATATTTTGGTTCGGTCTTCACAAAGGAGGACACAAATAACCTCCCAGAGATGCCGGGGAACATAGGGTCTGATGAAAGGGTGGAACTGAAAGAAATCAATATTTGTAGGGAAATGGTGTTAGGAAAATTGATGGGACTGAAGGCCGATAAATCCCCAGGGCCTGATAATCTACATCCTAGGGTACTTAAGGAACTGGCCCTAGAAATAGTAGATGCATTGCTGGTCATCTTCCAGAACTCGATAGACTCTGGAACAGTACCCATGGATTGGAGGGTAGCTAATGTTACCCCACTATTCAAAAAAGGTGGTAGAGAAAAAGCGGGGAATTATAGACCTGACATCGGTAGTGGGGAAAATGCTAGAGTCCATTATAAAAGATGTAATAGCAGAGCACTTGGAAAGCAGTGACAGGATCAGACAAAGTCAACATGGATTTACAAAAGGTAAATCATGCTTGACTGATCTACTGGAATTTTTTGAGGATGTAACTGGTAAAATAGGTAAGGGAGAACCGGTGGATGTGGTGTATTTGGACTTTCAGAAGGTTTTTAATAAGGTCCCGCATAAGAGATTAGCGTGCAAAATTATGGCACATGGGATTGGGGGCAAGGTATTGACTTGGATAGAGAACTGGTTGGCGGATAGAAAGCAAAGAGTTGGAATAAACGGGTCGTTTTCCGAGTGGCAGGCAGTGACTAGTGGGGTACTGCAAGGATCGGTCCTTGGACCCCAGCTGTTCACAATATATATTAATGATCTGGACGAGGGAATTGGATGTAATATCTCCAAATTTGCAGACGGCACAAAGCTGGGTGGAAGGATATGCTGTGAGGAGGACGTCGTGAAACTCCAGTACGATTTGGACAGGTTGGGTGATTGGGCAGAAACATGGCAATTGCACTATAATGTGGATAAATGCGAGGTTATCCACTTTGGTGGCAAAAACAGGAAGGCAGCCTATTATTTGAATGGCAATAGATTGGGAGAAGGGGAAGTGCAAAGAGACCTGGGTGTTCTTGTGCACCAGTCGCTGAAGGTAAGCATGCAGGTGCAGCAGGCGGTTAAGAAGGCAAATGGTATGTTGGCCTTCATAGCAAGAGGGTTCGAGTACAGGAACAAGGATATCTTGCTGCAGCTGTACAGGGCCTTGGTGAGACCGCACCTCGAGTATTGTGTGCAGTTTTGGTCGCCTTATCTGAGGAAGGACGTTCTTGCCATGGAAGGAGTTCAGCGAAGATTCACCAGGCTGATACCGGGGATGGCAGGAATGACGTACGAGGAGAGATTGTGTCGATTGGGCTTATACTCACTGGAGTTTAGAAGATTGAGAGGGGATCTCATCGAAACCTATAAAATTCTGTCAGGCCTGGACAGACTAGATGCAGGAAGGATGTTTCCGATGGCCGGGGAGTCCAGAACCAGGGGTCATAGTCTAAGTATAAGGGGTAAGCCATTTAGGACTGAAATGAGGAGGAATTTCTTCACCCAGAGAGTGGGGAACCTGTGGAATTTTCTGCCACAGAGGGCAGTGGAGGCCAGTTCATTAAATATATTCAAGAAGGAGTTGGATATATTTCTTAAGGCTAAAGTGATCAAGGGATATGGGGAGAAGGCAGGGACAGGGTACTGAATTTGGATGATCAGCCATGATCTCATTGAATGGCGGAGCAGGCTCGAGGGGCCGAATGGCCTACTCCTGCTCCTATCTTCTATGTTTCTATGTTTCTTACAATGCAGAGAGGTAACAGAGATATTGGCTCCTATATTTATGGGGAGGCGGGGAAGGAGCAGGGGAGCACAGTAGTGGAGGGGAATCCTGGAAATCCGAGAGACGTGGAGGTCCTGCCAAATTTAAAGGGAGGACCTCATTATAATTTTCTTCTTTTGTTACCTGCCCAGCAGCCAGCCAGGTTGTCAAAGCCAGCGGCAGTCAGGCAGGAGGAAGGGAAAGATCCGGGGTTGGTGGGGGTCAGAGCCTGGCAATCAGTAGGGAGGCAGGGAAAGATCAGGGGGCTGGTGGGGTCGGGTGGGTGGTTGGTGTCCGAGCCCAGAAATTGGGAGGGAGGGAGGGAAAGATCAAGGGTTTTTGGGGGGTGCCGCGGGGTCAGACGATCGCGGCAGAGCAGAGAGGCCATAATCGACAGAAGGGAGGCAGACAGTTTGCATAAGGGGTCGGGGGGGGGGGGGGGGGAAGCACTCCTGCTCCTCTTGGCTTACAAGGAGTGCTCTAAAAAAAACACTTACCTGCTGGGGCTGGATGCTCCAGTCTCCATTTCACTGCCAGGTTTCCCGAGCTCTGGGAAACCTGGCCGACAGCTGTTAAATTTTAATCAGGCTCCCAACTGCACTGTGGGGGCTCGATTAATTATTATAATGAAATGTCCTGCCTCTCCAATACGGGACACACGCACGCCATGCTACCCGCCGGCGTAAAAATGGTAGCAGGTGTGTATGCAGCAGGTTGGAGACGCATGCCACGATTTAAAATTATTATCCCCCAACCCTCTCCCACCCGTTGTGTGTGTTGGGGAGGGGGGGGGGGGGGGGTGGTGTTAATATCACTCCCATTATATTCTCCACTTTACTGTACCCAATGCCTTTATATGCTATTAAACAAGCAAGGTTTTTATTTTCATATGGGGTTATGACAAGCCCTTTTACTGTAATTAAAACTGAAATCTCTTTTCTCGATGATTTGTAATAAGAGTGGCTTCAATTTTCCTCTGACTTTTAGCAGTTACCCATGAACGGTAGGTACATTCAATTAAGAGGATAAAGTCAGTTCGTTATATTTGCTGTACTTGGAAGTTAATTTTATTTAGTTTCAAATAATAACTGACTCCTTAAATATCAATTTCCAGCAAATGTTTTGAGCAGATATTTTTTGCTTATTAGTTAGAAAATTCAATCAAATCAGAGTTGGATTTTTAGCTGTAAATTTTTTTAAAAGACATAGTACAGGTACATCTCATTTCTACTGTTTAGTTATTTTCAGTCAGTCAGTCACCACAAGGTCCATTAATCATTCTCTTACCCAACAGTAGTACTACATTTTCAGCTCTTGAACAGTAGGAGTATCCCAGTACAAAGGTCAAAGCAAAACAGACACAATCATGGACTGATGCCCTTCCCCTCCAAAACCTTTTTTTAAAACTACAGCCATCACAATGTAGCGATTTTTTCTTTAGTCTAGTATATTTCACCTCTTGATTCTATTTTTCCAATCAGATACAAGAAAAGTGCTATTGGAAACAATTTAGTTGTAAATAAGCTATAGCTATCCTATCCTAAAACTCTATGCATCTTTGCACAGGGTTTCATGACTTAAAAATTTGGGGATGCAATTTATGAGTCCGTATAAGTAATTTTGGCACAAAAAAGGCACAAGTATAACTTTTACACCACTGCTAGCTACACAATAGTTATTGTGCAAGCAAATGCTATACACCACAAATGTAAATGTAGCATGCAAATCACATGCCAGGTGTGATCAAAACTGCTGAAATGTTTAATTTAGTGGATTTTACAGAAAATGATGGATAGGTAGGAGTAATTTCAAGGTGGTAATTTGTACAAAGGGTTCAGATAGTACCAACTATGAAAGGAAAGCTCAAGCAGTTGAACAATTCTGAGTCCCAAGTAATTATGCCCAAATATCAATTTCTTAGATATTATTCACTTTATGGGTAGTTTTATTTAATTTTGGATCTTTTCAGCTGGTAGGTGTCATTATGTCAATCATTGATGTGTTGCAATTGCTAATCCTTCAGCACTTTACAGGTTACTACTGAAGTTTTATCAATAAATAATCTTGAGCGGCTTACTGAGAAATTCTGTCCCAGTGTAAAACAGATGCACAATGTACACAGAATTTAAGCAATCAACTGTATATTATTTATATAAATTTGTAACACTATCAGGATTGTTAACATCTTGTATGAACGTCATTAGCAAAGCACAGCCACAGTTAGAGCACAGACACAATTACAGGCCATAAACAAAGTGATCCAAACTGAACAAAACTCATGCAAAAAATTATTTAAAATATTTAATCTAAAGTGATTCCAGGGTACAATTTCAAGATTTATGTAATCTTGGGATTAAGATAATGGTTAGAACCTACTCAAGCTTTCTACTGCAATTTAAGACATAATCTGAATTCCAATTAGATTACACCCTTGTAATCATTTCTAGATATCTATTCTTTTCTATTTAATGATATTACAGAAATATCAAACCACAATATACCAGAGCATTGATCATTCCCATTACAATATAATTTATCACATTAATTAAATACACTGCCAATAATGATTTTCATATACTAATTCTGCTCATCATTCTGAAAACAAGGGAAGTTTGCAATGCTCCACTCATCAAATGTGATTTGATTTCAATAAATACTTAATAAATGCTACAAAATATCCACGGTGATACTGAAGTAATTTGATTTCAAAATAAACCTCAGGTTCACACAGGAGAAAAAAATACAACATGGTATGGTATCAAAATATATTGATAACCAATGATCCTCATGTGAGTAATGTGCTCATTACCTTGTTCTGTGCAAATCTCAATGATTCATTAATCACTCCACAATTACTCTTATGAAGTGCAAGATCTGTAGGTTTGTTTTCAAGAAAACTTATCCATAAGTATCAGTATTGTATACTTGTTGAATAGAAACAATTAGCTGTGGCGTGAGTAAAGTTAAAATGTAAACATCCAACTTGAATCATATTCATAAATTCAAACTATTACTCTACTGTCAAACCTAATAGAGGAACTGTCAAGAGGTGAAAAGATGAAAAAAGGACAAAAATACAGACATCAATAAAGTTAAAAACAATCCAATTCCAATTTATCTCTGTTCTTTGGTATAATGGAAGAGCACACCTTTTTTGCATCTGGTATTAGCTACTAGACATGGCTATAGAATCTCCATCAGTTTTCCTGACAAAGCTGTGGCAATTCCAAGCAGTAATTGAAATTCCATTAATCTGATGTACCCAGATTCGATACAGAAAAATCAAAACCTCATCCAGTGCTTTATCCGCTCACAATAACCTACCAGTGAACTCTCCCTGTTAGCATAGAGCAAGTTATGATTTCACAATCAATCAGGCTTGCAGCCAGCCAAAAGGCAGATTGGTAATGGTGGGCCTGGCATTTATTTTTTAGGCTTTATCAGTTTCCGTAGGGGAGCGTTGGCCTGGGGAGTCTATGCATTACCCTTCTTTGCTGTGATTTAATTGCTGCCAGCAATCAAGAAGAAGCACCACTGAAGTGTGTGTGAATTACATTAGAAGATATAACGGATGTTTCTTTCCTACAGTACCTAATAAACCATAAAGAAACCCAAACACATATGGCTTGAGGGAATAACTGGAAAATTAGGTGGTCATTTGGGAATTGAGTGAACTTTTGAACTAGAAAGACTCAGACAGAGATTGAAGGAGGAAAGCAGACACAGAAATAAAAAGGACTGAATGGGTGTAAGTTTTTTGACCTTCACAGTACTTCGAAAATTATATCAGCATTATGAAAAATCATCCATTGTACTTGAAGTTTATAATTTACCAAAAATGATATTTTGTCTGAATGCTAACTAATAAAGGGCAAAAGGACAGACATTATAATTTGATTTGTATAAAGCTCTTCATGCAACCTGAACCTAATTGAGCTATTAATATATGCTTCCAAATACCTGGGGGGAGGGACTAGGTGGTGCCTTTTACAAAGAGAGTAATTCTAGAATTACAAATGTCATTCACGTCTCATCCAGAGATGGAAAAGATCACTATGCTCTTAATAGATGCAAGTAGGTGAGTAACTATCGTATAAATAAGAGGCAACGTTTCTTGGGTACCAGCACTCTACAAATTTTTACTCATCTCGAATGGTTAAGCAATGGAGCATACAGTTATGGTTCAAGGATTTGATCAAGATGATGCTTAAACGGTTACATCCCAAATGAGAGAAATTAAGAATCCAGGTGGTGAATAGGGTACATAATACAAAAAATATCCACATTGGGCAATCATGATTTGACATGTAAACTGCATCAATTTGAATAGGCTACATGATGTAGAAGTGTAGTGTTGTGTGTCTGAGATGAAGGCTGTACAGTCAGGAGATGGAAATGCAACAGCAGTGCCACGGACTTACCTCATAATTGACCCAGGCATGTTTAATCTCAGTCACAAATGTAAATTTGCAGAAATTTGATGCTTTAGTGACAGCTATGGGTCTTCAATACAACACAAATGTAACTATTATTTTCCTTTAGCAAGGATTGCTTAAAATCACTCAATATTATCTAGATTCCAAAGGAAGTTTAGAGAACAGGTGCCATTTTCAATTTATTAATAAGCTGACCAGAAGGGATCCTGATAGCTGCAGATAATAAATTATAAATGTGCATTTAATATTACTCGTATGAAAATTCACAGCTCTGCTTCTCAACACAAATATATAAAATAAAAGTGCATCACAGTTAAGTTGGTTAGATATGATTAAGGTCAAAGGCATTGCAATACTATAGAAAAGTTATAATTATGGAATCGGATTGAAAGTATACAGGTGAAACTCAATATCTAGTCAACTCTGCTTTGACTTTAAATGGCATTACACTAGTTACCAGAAATGTTTGTTAAAATGATTTGTGTAACACTTAAAAAATATGGTTTTAAATTCAATAATTAAAATACCATTTGTGGTTTTGAATAAGCTACAACATTAAGGGCTAGATACCTCTCTGAGCTACAAATCAGAGAAAAAGGGTTAGAAGACAAATGCAACAAGATTCGCATCCAAGCTATATACCTCGACTATGTCTGAACATTTTAAAATTCACTCTGATATAGTCTACATTGTGGTAACTACATACTTCCCTTTTTTTAAAATCAGTAAAGTGAGTAAAAAAGATCCTGCAACAGACGCTGTACAATTTACATTTTCATACAGCAGATTATAATTATTACATTGTTTGTATTTTACTGCCCATTACAATCTGCGACAATCATACTATAGGACACTATTTTACCCACTTGTAGGTCTTTCTCCTTGGTTTATAATATAGTTATAATACTGCAAGCACCATTTTCACACAGGTACCACTTTTGGAAATGAAGTAATATTGCTACACTCATATTGCTCTCTAATTAGGCAAAACTGAGCTCCACTAATGTGTACTTAAAATTGCTTGCACACTGCTTTGCTCTACCTGCCAGTGATAGTTCTTTTCCAGTTAGAAGCTCATTATCCAGAAACATTTTTTTTAAAAGTACATTTCCAGTTGTAAACAGTACACTTTTTTAAACATAAGGTTCAATTTGTGTTCATGTAAGTGGGTTATTTTCACACCAATGGATAAAATCATAGAATCTTACAGCACCGAAGGCGGTGATTTGGCCCATCGTGCCTGTGCCGGCTCTTTGAAAGAACTGTCCAATTTAATCCCACACCCCAGCCTTTTCCCCATAACCCTGCAAATTAGCCCTTTTCAAGTACATGTCTAATTGCCTTTTGAAAGTTACTATGGAATTTGATTCCACCACACTTTCAGGTAGTGCGTTCCAGATTCTAACAACCCTCTGAAGAAATTTCCCTTCTAGTTCTTTTGGCAATTATTTTAAATCTATGACCACTTGCCAGAGGAAACACTTTCTCCCTATTTGCTCTATCAAAACTCCTCAAGTCTGAATACCTCCATTAGGTCTCCCCTTAACTTTCTCTGCTCTAAGGAGAACAATCTCAGCTTCTCCAATCTCTCCACTTAACTGAACTCCCTCATCCATGGTGTTATCCTGATAAACCTCCTCTGTACCCTCTCCAGGGTCTTGACATCCTTCCTAAAGATTGGCACCCAGAATTGTACACAATACTCCAGCTGAGGCCTAACTTGTGATTTGTAAAGGTTTAGCAGGACTTCCTTGCTTTTGTATTCAATGCCCCTATTTACAAAGCCAAGTATCCATACACTCTCTTAACCACCTTGTCAACCTGCCCTGCCACCTTCAACAATTTGTGAATATGCACCCCCAGGTCCCTCTGCTCTTGCACTCCTCTCAAAATAGTAACATTTAGATTATACTACCTCTCTCTCTCCATGTTGTTTCTCCCAACGTGCATCACTTTACACTTATCCACATTAAATTGCATCTGCCATGTGTCTGCCCATTTCACCAGTCTGTCTATGTCCTCCTGAAGTCTGCTACTATCCTGTTCACTATTTGCCATGTTGACAAGTTTTGTATAATTTGCAAAATTCAAAATTGTACTCCCTATACCAAAGTCCAGGTCATTTATATAAACAAGAGAAAAGCAATGGCCCCAATACCGACCACTGGGGGACCCCACTGCATACTTCCCTCCAGTCAGAAAAACATCCATTCACCACTACTCTCTGCCTCCTATCCTTTAGCCAATTACGTATCCAAGTTACTACCATCCCTTTAAGACCATATGCTTCTATTTTCCGAATAGGTCTGTTATGTGGTACTTTATCAAATGCCTTTTGAAAGTCCATGTATACATCTACTGCACTACCTTCATCAACACTCTCTGTTACAACATCAAAGAACTCAATCAGGTTACTCAGACATGATTTGCCTTTAACAAATCCGTGCTGGCTGTCGCTTAACAACCCATGCTTCTTCAAGTGAGAATTAATTTTGTCCTTGACTATGCTAGTTTTCTCACCACTGACTTTTGACTGATTGGCCTTTAGTTACCAGGTTTATTCCTTTTTTTTTTTGAACAGGGGTGTAACATTTGCAATCCTCCCGTCCTTTGGCACCACTCCCATATCAAAGGAGGATTGAAAGATTGTGGTCAGAGCTTCTTCTAGTGCCACTCTAGATGCGTATTACAGACGTGGAACTGCTACAAATTTTAACCTTTCCCTCTGCAAATGTCAACAAGCATTATATTTGAAGAGAATAAACATGAGCTCAACAATTCACAATAGGTGCTTGTGCTCATTTACAGAGCTCAGTGCAGAGCTAGTTTTTTTTAAAGAAAAATCAGTGTTTGAAATATACCCAGCTTCTTTTCAGTTGTTACATCTTAAACCACAGCAAAATAAATATAACTCCTGCACTGGAATCAATTTTATGCATTCGACAGCAAATAGAGATAATAGCACTGAATTTGCGGTTGGTATGACAGCGTACTCAGAGTGCGCCATCATACTGCCTTTAAAATTGACCATTTGCGCATGCACTAAATCCCAAGGAGCAGGAGCCTGTTTGCACAACGTAAATGGGGGGGGCGGCGGCGGCGGGGGGAAGAGATGAGAAAATTGCAATTTCAGGGCCGTAAAAGGGTTTGGTCGTTACAATTCTGCGGCGACAGGGTTTTGCATTTGTGTATTATTTATATAATGTTATCAAGTTTATGGCATCAAAATAGATTTTAACTTTTTGTCAGGTCATTTACAGATATATGGAAATGTATTGATGCAAGCTTGCAATTGTGTTAAAAGAAAAATAAATCTAAGAGTGAAGGTCAGCCAGTATTTATAGTGAGGCTGTCAGGTTGCTATGCTTAACTCCACTGTAGGCTGGATGCCACAGGGCTTTGTGTTTCCTGATTGACTAGTCAAAGGAGCACCACCCCACGTGATCCCAGGTACACTTGTGCACAACGGTGTGCCCCTGGGATCCGTGGGCCACTAAGCTGCGCACAACTCTGCAGCATTTCAAAGTAAGTTTTCATTTGGGGCTTCGTACCAGGTAAGTGCAGATTTTGTTCGGAGGTCGGGTGGCGTACTGGGCCAACATATAATGCACATTAGTGCTAATGGCATTACAGTGGGAAAAATATTATTTAAACTTTTAACGTACAAGTTTACATATATACCTACTCCAAGTAGTAAAATCATCCTTTCTTTGCTCTGCAGCAGCGCTTTCATTTTATTGAGTTCAAGATCAAATTGCTGAAATTCTCTGCATAATTACTGAGACTTAAGCTCGCGATTTTAACCTAACTTGCCCAGCAAGAACGGAGACGCCCGATTTACACTACACTTGATTTTCAAATTAATTGATTTGCAAAGTCAATGGGGTGCAAAATCGGGCCGGACTTAAATTGGGCATCTGACCCAAACACACCCCATTTTCACTGGGCGTGTTAGTTAAAACCGTGCCTTAGTCTTTGTAGTGGAGCACTTAAAAATTAAAAAAGCCATTGAACAATGTAATGGCTACACCATAGAACACAACAATGCAGTATATGTAAGCAGAGATGAAAACTAGACATTGCTCAGTGTGCAATTATGCTGTTGACATTTGGGGGCGATTTTGCCAGCCCTGTGGACACAGGTTTGGAGGCGGGACTGCTGGGAAAATGGCAAAATAATCTGGGGGCGGGTACCCATCCCGCCTCCGTGCCATCATCCCAGGAGACGGGTACCCGACTCGCGCCGGATCCCGTCTCCTGGAGGCGGGAAGGGAGATTACAGCCACTTAACTTCCTGTTAACAGGTAGTTAATAGGCAGTTAAGAGGATTATCCCCATTTTTCCAGCAGAGGTGTGGGCTTCCTGACGTTGGGAAACCCCGCCAGGGTCAGCGAGACTAGCAGTGGATCTGCGGGGATGAGAGGGGTCCAAAAGTGCGCTGTAGAGGTGAGTGATGGGTGCAAGTGTGGAGAGGTAAGTATGTGAGGCGAGTGAAAAGTGTTAGAAAAAATTTCCTTAACTTTGTTTCTTCCTGCTGGCTTCAATCGTTGGGGATGCGGAGGCTCCGGCATCTCCACGGCAGAGATGACAGAATGGCTGCTGCATTCTCCGATGCAACAACCATCTGATTTCTGCTCTGGAAATAGGTTTGCTGAGCCTTGATTACAAGAACTCACCAAACAACAGGGAATGTCAGTGTTTGACAGCTTCTCAAAGCTGTCAAACGATGACAATTCATCCGTCAAAAATTTCTGACAGATGAAACGTCATACACTGACGTTCTCTGTCACCGGCTTTCCCTTAATTGGCCTGCTAAGCCCGTTGGGCGGGCTTAACAAAGTCAATCAAGGGAAAATAGCGTGGGTTGGCCAGAAGTCATTGGGGGCAGGACTAAAACCCGACAAGCAGCAGTCCTGCCTCCAACACGCCCCCATTGGCAAAATCACCCCCATGTTGTTTGAGTGCAACTCTCAGGGAAGATTTTACTGATGCATACTTCTGGTGTGAAGCCTTACTCATCGGAAGCATACATTGGAAAATCATGGGAAGTGCACAGATGATTTTGCGATAACACATTCCTAGCAGGTGAGGCTCCATGCATAGTACTGTATATGATTTTTGTAAAACCAATAAAAAGTGTGTACCATCTACAAGATGCACTGCAGCAACTCACCAAAGCTCCTTCAACAGCACCTTCCAAACCCGCGACCTCTACCACTTAGAAGGACATGGGCAGCAGACGCATGGGAACATCACCACCTACAAGTTCCCCTCCAAGCCACACACCATCCTGACTTGGACCTGTATCGCCATTCCTTCACGGTCACTGGGCCAAAATCCTGGAACTCCCTTCCTAACAGCATTGTGGGTGTACCTACACCATATGGACTGCAGCGGTTCAAGAAGGCGGCTCACCACCATCTTCTCAAGGGCAATTAGGGATGGGCACTAAATGCAGGCCTAGCCAGCCAGCGACGCCCACGTCCCATCAATGAATAAAAAAAAAAAAATTTTATTACAAAAATTTAACATAGCATTTTGGAACGGAGAGCCCAAACTTAGTGAACACATCATGGAAGTCGCATAGAAGGGTACTTTCTTTTTTTTTAAAATTATACACAAGTTGGTTGTGTTAAATTAATCCGCTAGGAAAGAAACAGGATTGTAAAGTCCTGACATTATGCTGTGCACAATTGAATATCACATTGTAAGCATTATGAGCCCGTAGAAACCTTGCTTCAAAACATGCTTCTTCATTCCAATTAGAAACCTATATTTCAAATTTTTGGTTAGTACACTACTTGGATATGTCAAAAGTACCACTGTATTAATATTAATAACACATTTCTAATGCCATTTCTTACTCTATGTGCAATCCTGCTAAATGGATAGTCAGATTTTATACCATGAATTAAGACCACACCCAATTTTGCTCAACTATGAATTGTTAAAGTTTTTATTTCTGATTTAAGTTTAATGATTGCTTCAGATCCTGGAAATTCTCCTTGGTTAAACCATTCAGTATAAAATCATCAGCAACTTTCAAACTATGTACATAACTTCTAGGCTGCAATTTCAGTTTCATGTTAAAACATTCTGGTCAGTATTTCAATGCTGACAACAGGACATTTTGAAATTAATGGAATTGCAATATATTTCTCAACGGTGGTATTAGGGGGAAGAGAATGAATGAAACTAACTTCTGCTTAACTCTTAGTCATGAACAAGAATCTCATTTGATTCTCAACCCTAAATTGAACTACATTTTATGAGTGAATGTACTCAGCTAATCTCAGCTATGGATATCCTCAGCAAACATGTTAGACAAATATAACAAAGACAGGCTAAGATGTTATTACTGGTTGCTTTCTGGGAGCCATGGTTTATTTCTTAAACCCATCTCAAAAAGAGCAAACAACACATAATTGAAAAATGCAGTACTGTTTCCTTCTAATGCTTTTTTCAGGCAGCTTTTCCCTTAGTTCATATATTCTTTGAATAAACAATCTTTACTGGATAAAAATTCAGTGAAAGGGTTAATGTACCTTTCCTGGTTTAATTTTCATTAAAAAAATACCAGTCAGGGGCTAGCAATTTATACAAGATAAACTGTAGGATAGGGACAGCTGCATAATCCATGAGCCCTGTAATGCAAGTGAATAATTGTAGCTGCAACACCAATGGCTTATTTTCGGTTAACTACGAGTCCTTAGCTTGTGTTTCTGTTATACGAAATGCACAATATTATTATATGCACATAGGACATGTTTAATGGAAAAATTTGTTATTTCATTTTATGACATCTTCCGGTGATCTTCCTGTTCTGGTTACAAGATTAGCACACTACTTCAGTTGGAATATGATAGTTTCAATAATATTTAGGAAAAATGTTCCCGGTGTAATTCAGTGGAACCATAATGCATCTCATTAAAAGAAATAGGTGGTCTATAATGTAAAAATCAACATTGCATTTTAAGTTCATTGCCTTGATAAATCTCCTTATGTACAAGGATCTGCTATTTTAGCTGCTAGACATTTTATTAACCCTTACCATATAGAATAGCTGGTTATTTAAGGGAAGTGGCTGGTGCTTTAAAAAGGTAAATATAAATCAGTGACTTACTATAAATTGTAATTTTCTAAATAAATTGCAAGTTATTGTGCATGCATTTAATGATGGCATAAAAATCAGGATTTTCTTATAAATTTCTTTAGGGTATGTAACATTTCTGAAACTACAAACAGCATCCTCAAAGACAGTTTTCATGTTGGTCTTGTGTAGTAGGAAACAAATGACATACTAGAAACTAGTAAATATATTTTATTTTTGTTAGGAACAGATACGTTCTACAAGCTTGACAAGTATATTTTAAACTGAGCTTCATATTGAGACTAAGTTTTGTGCTTTATCGATATAGCTGCTTTTTTCTTGGTTGTATACACTATGAATACCACTAGAGAGAGCTCTTCAATTCCTCATAGCTGCCTTACAACAGGGACCTAATCAATATCTCAAACTGGAGGCTCAGATTTCATAGTTTCTAAAGAAAAACTGGCAAAAGCAGATCATACGAAGATAAACATTATTACATACCATCAGCAGCAGCTTCTTCATGATTATCATAACGTTCAGATGCCAGTGAAGCACTATCTGGCAAAGGTTCTTCACAGCTGTCAGAATCATCCGATTCCCCTACAAAATAATTAAAAATTTAAGCACAGTTAACATGCACAGGAGAATTGTCCATTAAAGTTTAATGAAGTTCAGTGTAGACACACAAACACACGGGTTAATAGTCCCATGAACATAGGCAATGCGGCCGTAGAAAGGGGCCTCACCGGGTGTCCAAAACGCCTGCCTGTTTCAAGCGGTAGGCCCGTTTCAATATGGAAATGGGGTCTTATGACGTAAATAGTACCCCAATTAGCATTTTAGGCCAGAACTGGTCGGAGCATGTGACGTGCAGGCTCCGATCAGTTCCATGGGCGATGGAGCCGAAGAGGCCTACCAAAGGTAAGTGTTGAATTATTATTACTCCTGCTCCTCCTGGACCCCCACCCTCTGCAATTGTGACCCCTCCATCCGCGTACTTACCTTGCTGGCAAGTTTGGCGCCCTGCAAATCGCCTGCCAAATTTAAATGAGGCCGGGGCCTCAAAATCATGAGGGCCTCTTTGCCGCTAGAACAGGCAGCCAGCCAGCGTGTTACACCAGTTGCTGGCCGAGATTCAAACCTCCCTGAAATGAACAGTCAACATCATTTATATTAAAAAAGGAATTCTGCAGCATCAGAACTTCTGGGCATCACCAGCACTTTGTCAATAGAAGCAATTTTGCAAGCCTACTTTCAAAAGAACACTAATGGAGTAAAGAGGGTTCAGAAAAGAATGACAGAGGTATTTCCAGTATTTAGGGTTCGATGAATAATTTAATGTATTTTTATTGGAGAAAAAATTTAAATATGTGGTCCACTTCTATAAAATGTTGACAGGTATGGATAATTTAACTTAAATTGATTGCAAAGCCAGAGGACACAGTACAAAATTAGCAACCCACAAGCGAGCCAAGAGATTAAAAGCAGTTTTCCCTACTGAATGGTGAATATGAAGACGATTCCCACAAAAAGCAGTTGATTAACTCATTTAAAAAGAGAACTGGATTTAAAAGAGAACTGGATAAAATATCTGGTTGAAAATGAATGTTCTAAACATAGGCACAGATGATCAAATCTACAATGGCTCCAGTGCTGTAGGAATCATGAAAATATCATCTATGGAATGCAATTGGTCTGGGTTGAATAGCTAATTGCAATCTTCATGTTCATTTACACTACAACCAAAATGTAGATACAAAGCTATTTTGCCTTGCAATGACATTGTCATAATATCATAAATGCAGGCAGAACCTAGAGTGAGGGACCTGCCTGATATTGGAGCAGAGTGTAGCGAGACTCCCTGGAGAAGGAAGTCTCCCTCCGCTTCATTTTGGAGTCAGTTCAGGTACACTATGCAAGTTTAATGTCAGTGCAAAGCCAAAATTGCTTCATACCAAGACTAAACTTGTGGTACAAGCTTGTAGTATAAATGCACCTTTACATTGATATTCTAAAGTTTTGCTAGATTACCTTGGAGATATCAGGGATAAAAAGCTTCATGTTCTTTAATGTTTTAACTCCAATTATTCTCTCCCTCAGATTATTAAATACATTCAGTAGTGTCCAAGAGAAAGCAAATCAGGTGTGCAAGTAGCCATCAGAAATTCTGGTACAATTGCAAAATCAGGACCCAATACCACCAAATTTTATTGCAGGTAAAAAGAAACGAGATCCAGGCTCACTTGGAAGGTCCATATACTATGTTGGAAAAGCGCAGCAATATAAATTATATGGCTGAAATGCCATTCCAATGGCATAAACATTGGGTGCACCATGTGAATATGTTGAAGCTTTACCTCGTCCATGAGGAGGTGGCCCCCTCTGTTCTGCTGACCTTGCAGAAATGCAAGGAGGACAACACAATTGATTTTATAGTGAAGAATGAAGGGGAGACTTTGTGCGGAAGATTGATACCATTTCCTAGTTATTTTTGAAACAGATATAGCAGGTTAAAGAATTGATAAGTGTTCAGCCTCTGTTCTCAGGGAAACTTGGTTACACATAAGACTGTGCAGATTACAGGAAATTAAATGACCTGACAGTAGTTGATGAGTGACGTATGCCTTACATATAGAAGATCCTTGCAAAGCCAAGGCATGCCAAGTACCTGTCAACTCTCATCTAAATCAAAGGTTATTGCAAGTTCTACTATATAAGGAAGCCATAGTGCTTTCTGCTTTTGCGACAGCTTTTCGGCCATGGACTGTCGCAAATCAGCCAAACTTTGTGCCTTTAACAAGCTGAAAGTGACACTCTGTGCAGAACCTGCCCTAGCCAGTCAGAATTACATTAGTAGTTTGCGGTAAACACAGCTGTGAACGACGGGTATATGGTCAAGGAGCAGAGGATTCTATTATTTATTTGAGCCACAAGCGGTTGCTATACAAATTGTCATACTAAACAATTGGGAAAGAATACATTAGTGTAGTGTGGGTATTGTAAAGGCAGCTGTTTGTATCTCTATGGCAAACATTTTGCAGTATATTCAGACCACAATCAACAGATTTTGTTGAATTTGACCCAGGACAAAAATGTTCACTGCAAAGATGCAGCAAATGAAGAAGATGGGCTAACCCATGAAATGTAACTCATGGGGACTGTTTATCAGAGCAAATAAGAGGTACTCCCAAGAACCTCTTCAAAGGGATGGGGAGAGTAATTTGACAGATTTCATGTATTGTCAAGGTATAGAGGCAGAATTAGCTTTGCATATAAACTGAATTAACTTTAAGAAATGGAGATCGCAAATTTGCTCAGAAACTGGGAGGCAAATATTTGTTCAACATGGGGGGTGGTATTTATTTTCAACTGAAATTTCTCATTCCTCCACTTTGAGGACATCCTCTGGTATTCAGTTGCTTAATATTTGTCAAAAATGGACATGATGTTTTCTATCCTGCAGCTTTCCTCATTTACTCTGTGGCGTCAATCAAGGTACTGCTTGGGCTGTCACATAACCTGAGGTGGTGTCCCATTGATTCCAAATTGTCATATTGTGGTGGAGCCACCAAAGGACTCCGAGCAGTTGTACATAATTCCTTTAACAGCATTGTAGTTATAACCTGTGTCTGTATTTTTAATTACTTTGTTTAACTGTACTATGTCTAGTTACCTTTACAGCACGGTTTTAACGTGATGATGTCATGCCGTTAGTCACGTGACCTCACAATGGCGGGAAGAACGTGATGACATCATCCAACGGACCAGCCCAACTGTCCTCGTGGAGTCTCCAGAGAGAACAGACCTACTATCAACGTGTTCCAGCAGTTTCCAGTCTGAACCAGTTTTGTTTCATTAAAATTCTTTGTTTTAATTGCCTGAGTCTTTTCACTAGGAACCTCCGTTCCTACAATATAATATTACATTGAGAGCACCACCTACAGGTGTAGCACCTTTGGAATTTCTGAGACCATTCACCATTTTTAATGTATTATGGATACTTTGTGCTCTGCATAAATAAGGATACGGCTGCAGCTGAGGAAGGACTAAGATGGCCACCATCCCCCAGTACGTCTATCTTTCACAAGACAGTTTTTGTACCATACAACATTAATGCGTTAAGTCAGGCAGACCTCACTTGGATGGTGTGAACAACACTCATTTGTGGATTATTCAACCTGCAAATGGAAATGTTAAGCCATTAAATGCATTCCAGGGAGAGGCTGAGGAAGCAATAAAAGACAGTACCAAGAATACCGTGGGAACTAGGAACCAAGTAAAATCGTACCAAAAGCAAATATGAGACTCTCTTTTGCATTGATTTCTAGTGGAACAGATGATATAGTTAAAGGTAGTTTCTGCTGAAATTGTACATAGTTGTTCTGTACATGTCCAATTTGTTTAATTTCTGAAAATAAATCTAGTTTGTTAATTTGGAACCCAAGTCCAGCTCATGTGCAAATACTATCTTCCGCAGTCACTTGGAGATAAAAAGGGCAGCGGGCAATCGCAATGTAGGACTGAGAGTCCTAAAAAGGTACGAGGTCTCAGAAGGGGCAGAAAAAACAGAGGGCATTGTTGGCTGAGGAGTCCACTTAAAAAGATTGTGTGAAGACCAGCGTGAGGAAATGGCTCTTTAAAATACCTTGAAATTATGCTATTATGGTGCCAGTGAATTGTGAGACACTTATATCACCTTCATCATCCCAGTAACCAAAGTTCAGACTTCTTGTGGTACAACATTGGGTATTTCCAGAACGGATCAACAGTTTAATCCAGAAAAAGATCAGTTTTCACCAGGAATACTCTATGCATCCCAAGTCGAAAAATATTTAAGAACTTGATGGTCCTTTTATCAATGTATTTATACCTACAAAGTTAACATAAATGACTTTCTTTAAAAGGTCAAGGTCACAAGATGCTGAATGAAGCAGTGGAAGACTACAAGCAGGGCTTGTGCACAGCAGAAGTGACGAGGAAAGTAAATCCCAAGGAGGTAAAGGATATCAAAGCCTATTTAAAAATAATGGCCCAGAATTTGCGGTCAGCAGCGAAGTGAAAGCTTTCACTGCTGGCCCCGAAGTACGTTTCACATGAGCCCTATGTTGGGAACTTTGGGTTTTCTGACCTTCAATTCAAATCAACGAAAGTTGGTGGGGAGTCCTTTGTGCAAACTACTGTGACATCAACAGGCTGTCTAAGCGGCCAATCAAAGCGCAGAATTCTCAGAGACAGTGAACAAGGAAGTGAGTAAATTCTTAAAATTCTAACTTTTTTAAATAGTTAGAGAGAGCAAAACAAAGATTGGGACTCTCTCATGGGCAAAAGGCAAACCTGAAATAAAGATGGACAAACTTTAAAAAAAAAAAAAAAAATTGAAAAGTTTTCTCTGCACAAAATTAAAATTAGTTTTCCAGGCCCTTAACATTTGTTTAGCAGTAATAACGCTGTCAGAACCCCAGTTACACCTAATCCCTATGGGTCTAACTTTTAGTGGGGAATTCAACAGTGTAATTACTACGGAAGAGCCGAAGTTTTCTTCAGTTTCAATGATTTGACTGATTACACAAATTGCCGGCTCTGTGGGGTGGGGGCACAGTGCAGCCTGTTTCAGAGCGGTCAATAACTGACCAGAACTTCAGGATTTCCGCATGCGCCAAATCCCGAAGTTGCGGTCAGTTTCAAAGGCAGAATGACACTGAACGCTGATGGTTCGCCATCATCCCGACCACAAATTCCAGGCCAACAACTGACTGTTCTCAAGAGTGGATCAATCTCAAAGAATATGCCACCCATGCTGATGAGTGCCAAGAAAGTCTTAGTGCCAAAAACTGGCACTGAACAACAACTTGCATTTATATAGCGCCTTTAACAAAGTAAAACATCCCAAGACGTGTCATTCAACAAAATTTGATACCGAGCCACATAAGATATTAAAACAGATGGCCAAAAGCTTGGTCAAAGAGGTAGATTTAAGAAGCATCTTAAAAAGAAGAGAAAGGTAGAGGCAGAAAGGTTTAGGGAAGGAATTCCAGAGCTTAAAGCCTCGACAGCTGTAGGCATGGCCACCAATTGTGGCGCGATGAAAATCGGGGACGCAAAAGAGGCCAGAAATGGAGGCGTGCAGAGATCTCGGAGGGTTGTAGGGCTGGAGGAGGTTAAAGAGGTAGGAAAGGACAAACAGTATAAAAAGACCAGTGTTAGTGCAAGCAGCACGGAGTGCTAGCAGCAGAGAGTGCCTTTTGAGAGTTTGGGTAAGTGAGAGAGTTAGGGTAAGTGGGGTGTGAGGTGCTGTTTGTGTTTTGTTTTTGTCTTGTTTTTCCTGCCAGTCTCAGGATTAGCAGACATCGCGGAGGCGGAGCAGCGAGGCGAGGCCTAGTCGAGGCAGCCGGGAGCAGCAGCGGGTGTCGAGTCGGAGCAGCGTGGCGAGGCAGCTTAAACAGGCTCCACAGGCAACATTCCAAAGGGAGGCCAGAATTCAAAAGTGACATCACAGCCAAGCTGGTAGGTGATTGGCTGGTTGGTGAGTGCTTTTCCTTCCCTTTGAAACCTTTATAAGTTGGTAAGTTCAATTAAATAGAGGTGTGATATTCATCATCTAGAATCGGGGCAGAGGATATTTAAAAATAATAATAAAAAATTTAATTAATTACATAGAATGGCAGAGCAAGTGATGTGTTACTGCTGCAATATGTGGGAGCTGGTGGACACTGATGTTCACAGTGATCACATTTGCAGTAACTGCTGGCTGCTCGAGGAACTCCGGCTCCGTGTTGATGAGCTGGAGTCCGAGCTTCAAACACTGCGACACATCAGGGAGGGGGAGAGTTACCTGGACTCTGTGTTCCAGGAAGTAGTCACACCAATTAGATTAACTAATTCAGATGTATTCCGTGGTCAGGGACAGGAGGGTGTGACTATGAGTGAGGCAGGTACGGGGATCCAGGAGGAAGTGTTGGAGGAGCCGCAGCCCTTGCTCTTGTCCAACAGGTTCGAGGCTCTTACTCCCTGTGAGGACAGGAACAGAGACTGCAGGGAGGATGAGCAACCTGGCCACAGCACCGTGGAATGAGGGGCCATTCAAGTGGGGGGGGGGGGGGGGGGGGGAGTAAAAAGAAATGTTATAGTGGTAGGGGATAGTACCATTAGGGGGATAGATAGGGTTCTTTGCAGCCGAGAGCGAGAGTCCCGAAGGCTGTGTTGCCTGCCCGGTGCCAGGGTTAAGGGCATCTCCTCTGGGCTGGAGAGAAACTTGGAGTGCGAGGGGGAGGATCCAGTTGTCGTGGTCCATGTTGGTACCAACGACAGATAGGACAAGAGGTTCTGCTGAGGGAGTATGAGCAGCTAGGGGCCAAATTAAAAAGCAGAACAAGGGTAATAATCTCTGGATTACTACCTGAGCCACAAGCAATTTTGGCTAGGGTAAATAAAATCAGAGAGTTAAATGCGTGGCTCAAAGGCTGGTGTGGGAGAAATGGGTTTTGCTTCTTGGGACACTGGCACCAGTACTGGGACGGGAGAGAGCTGTTCCGTTGGGACGGACTTCATTTGGCCAGTGCTGGGACTAGAATCCTGGCGAATCGAATAACTAGGGCTGTAGAGAGGGCTTTAAACTAATTAGTGGGGGGGGGGGGGGGAAAAAGAGAGCGAAAAATAAAAATGTCAGCGGAAAAGGCAATAGAGCAAGGTAGCAGTGGGGGAATTAAAAACCAGAGCATGTCAGGAAGGGACAGAATGTATAAAGATAAAGGTAGAGTAGTAAAGGGGGTAAAAGCAGGAATAAATTGTCACAAAACATATTTAAAAGTTCTTTATCTGAATGCACACAGCATTCGTAACAAAATAGACGAGTTGACGGTACAAATAACTACACGAGTATGATCTGGTGGCCATTACAGAAACATGGCTGCAAGGTGACCATGACTGGGAACTAAACATCCAGGGGTATTTGATAATTAGGAAGGACAGACAGGAAGGAAAGGGAGGTGGGTTGGCTATGTTAATAAAGGATGGAATCACTGCAATAGTGAGAAATGATATTGGGTCAAAGGATCAGGATAGTGAAACAGTTTGGGTGGAGATATAAGGAATAATAAGGGGAAAAAGTCACTAGTGGGCGTAGTCTATAGGCCTCCTAACAGTTGCAACCCTGTTGGTCGGAGTATAAATCAGGAAATAGTTGGGGCTTGTAATAAGGGAACAGCTATAATCATGGGGGATTTTAACTTTCATATTGACTGGACAAATCAAATTGGGCAGGGCAGTCTTGAGGAAGAGTTCATAGAGTGCATTAGGGACAGGTTCCATGAGCAGTATGTAACTGAACCAACCAGGGGGCAGGCAATCTTAGATCTCGTCTTGTGTAACGAGACAGGATTAATAAAAAATGTTCTAGTAAAGGATCCCCTTGGAATGAGTGACCATAACATGGTTGAATTCCAAATTCAGTTGGAGGGTGAGAGTTGGATCTCAAACCAGCGTACTAAGCTTAAATAAAGGAGACTATGAAGGTATGAGAGCAGAGCTGACTAAAGTGGACTGGGAAAATAGATTAAAGTGTAAGACGGTACATGAGCAGTGGTGTACATTCAAGGAGATATTGCACAACTTTCAAGAAAAATATATTCCAGTGAGGAAAAAGGGGCGTAAAAGACAGCCATCCGTGGCTAAGTATAAGGTAATAAAGGATAGTATCCGACTGAAAACAAGGGCATATAAAGTAGCCAAATCTAGTGGGAGGATAGAAGATTGGGAAGCATTTAAAAGCCAGCAAAGAATAACTAAAAGATTAATTAAGAAAGGGAAGATAAATTATGAAAGTAAACTAGCAAAAAATATAAAAACAGATAGCAAGAGTTTCTACAGTTATATAAAAAGAAAAAGGGTGGCTAAAGTGAATGTTGGTCCCTTAGAGGACGAGACCGGGAAATTAGTAGTGGGGAACATGGAGATGGCAAATACGCTGAACAAATATTTTGTATCAGTCTTTACAGTAGAGGACACTAAAAATATCCCAACACTGGACAAACAGGGGGCTATAGTGGGTGGGGGGGGGGGGGGGGGGGGGGGAGGAGCTAAACACGATTAAAATCACTAAGGAGGTGGTACTCAGTAAGATAATGGGACTTAAGGCGGATAAATCCCCTGGACCTGATGGCTTACATCCTAGGGTCTTGAGAGAAGTAGTGGTAGGGATTGTGGATACATTGGTGGTAATTTTCCCAAACTCCCTGGATTCAGGAAACGTCCCAGCAGATTGGAAAACTGCTAATGTAATGCCCTTATTTAAAAAGGGAGGCAGACAAAAGGCTGGAAACTATAGACCAGTTAGCCTAACATCTGTGGTTGGTAAAATGTTGGAGTCCATTATTAAGGAAGCAGTAACAGGACATTTGGATAATCATAATTTAATTGGACAGAGTCAGCATGGTTTTATGAAGGGGAAGTCATGTTTGACAAATTTGCTCGAATTCTTTGAGGACGTAACAAACAGGGTGGATAAAGGGGAACCAGTGGATGTGGTGTATTTGGACTTCCAAAAGGCATTTGACAAGGTGCCACACAAAAGATTACTGCACAAGATAAAAAATCACAGGATTGGGGGCAATATACTGGCATGGGTGGAAGATTGGCTATCTAACAGAAAACAGAGAGTTGGGATAAATGGTTCATTCTCGGGTTGGCAATCAGTGACTAGTGGTGTTCCGCAGGGGTCAGTGCTGGGACCCCAACTCTTTACAATCTATATTAACGATTTGGAGGAAGGGACCGAGTGCAATGTATCCAAATTTGCCAATGATACAAAGATGGGAGGGAAAGCAGTGAGTGAGGAGGACATAAAAAACCTGCAAAAGGACAGGCTAAGTGAGTGGGCAAAAATTTGGCAGATGGAATATAATGTTGGAAAACAGAGGAGGAGAAACTTCTTCACTCAGAGGGTAGTAAATCTATGGAATTTGCTACCTCAGAGCTGTGGAAGCTGCGACATTAAATAAATTTAAAACGGAGATAGACAGTTTCCTAGCTGATAAGGGAATAAGGGGTTTCAGGGAGAGGGCAGGGAAGTGGACGTGAGTCTAAGTTTGGATCAGCCATGATCCTATTGAATGGCGGAGCAGGCCCGAGGGGCCGTATGGCCTACTCCTGCTCCTACTTCTTATGTTCTTATGACAAGTCAATGGAGGGATTTGAAAACAAGGATACGAATTTTAAAAATTGAGATGTTGCCGAACCAGGAGTCAATGTAGCTCAGCGAGCACAGGGGTGATGGGTGAATCGGACCTGGTGGGACTTAGGACATGGGCAGGGATAATTTATCACGGTCACATTCACATAGGTTGTCATTTGTGACTGTTTCAGGGATGTGGCAGGGGCAGAAGCTGGATTGGAGAGGTTCAAACATGGAGTTGCAGGAAAGATGGGCATGGATTTGGGAGGCAACAACACGTTCAAGGACTTTGGAGAGGAAAGGGAGGTTGAAGATGGGGGATAGTTTGCAAGAGGTGAAGGGTGGGTTTTTGAGGAGGGTGATGACAGAAGATTTGAAGGCGTGCAGGACAGTACAATAACTTGTATTTATATAGCATCTTTACATAGTAAAACATCCCAAGGCACTTTACAGGAGTATTATAAGACAAAAATTTGACTCCGAGCCACATAAGAAGAAATTAGGGCAGGTAGGTCAAAGACGTAGGTTTTAAGGAGCATCTTAAAAGGAGGAAAAAGAGGTAGGGAGGGAATTCCAGACCTTAGGGCCTAGACAGCTGAAGGCACGGCCACCAATGGTTGAGCGATTATAATCAGGGATCTCAAGAGGGCAGAATTAGAGGAGCGCAGATATCTCGGTTGGGGGGGCTTGTGGGGGTGGAGAAGATTAGAGATATAAGGAGGGGCGAGGCCATGGAGGGATTTGAAAACAAGGATGAGAATTACGAAATCGAGGTGTTGCTTAACCGGAAGTCAATGTAGGTCAGCAAGCATAGGGGTGATGGGTGAATGGGACTTGGTGTGAGTTAGGACACGGGCAGCCGAGTTTTGGATGACCTACGTAGGGTAGAATGTGGGAGGCTAGCCAGGAGTGCGTTGGAATAATCAAGTCTAGAGATAACGAAGGCATGGATGAGGGTTTCAGCAGCAGATGAGCTGAGGCAAGGGCGGAGACGGACAATGTTACGGAGGTGGAATAGGCGGTCTTAGTTATGCCGTGGATATGTGGTCGGAAGCTCATTTCAGGATCAAATATGACACCAAGGTTTCAAACAGTGTGGTTAAGCCTCAGGCAGATGTTAGGGAGAGGGATGGAGTTGGTGGCTAGGGAACAGAGTTTGTGACAGGGACCGAAAACAATGGCTTTGGTCTTCCCAATATTTAATTGGAGGAAATTTCTGCTAATCCGATACTAGATAGAGACCGTGGAGGGGTCGAGAGAAAAGTGGTGGTAAGGTGGAGCTGGGTATCGTCGGCGTACATGTGGAAACTGACGTCGTGTTTTCGGATGATGTCGCCAAGGGGCGGCATTTAAATGAGAGAAATAGGAGGGGGCCAAGGATAGATCCTTGGGGGACACCAGAGGTAATGGTGCGGAAGTGGGATGAGAAGCCATTGCAGGTGATTCTCTGGCTATGACTAGATAGATAAGAATAGAACCAGGCAAGTGCAGTCCCACCCAGCTCGATGACAGTGGAGAGGCGTTGGAGGAGGACGGAGCGGTCAACCATGTCAAAGGCTGCAGACAAGTCGAGAAGGACGAGGAGGGATAGCTAACATGAGAAGATTTGGAACTGTTGTCAGCATTGGGATACTACAGGTAAACGGCAATAATTATTACCTGTAATGACAAAGAGGTATACAATCAAGGAAATTTCACCAAAAGAGGATCTGACCACATAGCTTGGTGCTGAAAGTTTGAATGCAACAGCAGCAGAAGTCAAGAACAAATGCTCACTACTCGTTAGTTGCCAAAAATTTCCTGGCTGTCAGCACTAAAGCTTTCAGGATTTCACCATAGTCTTGTTGGTACCATTAGCTTTGATTCAGACTTTGTGAGCATGAGCCTCATTGGTTGTCTGTAAATTTACTTGGTCCCAAGGAGCCCAGTACTCAGTGTTTGGCCTGATATGTTGGAGTATGGTGGAACCAAACCTATGTGTATGCTTTGATGTGAAGAATAAGGTCCATCCATCAAAAATTTAGGAAACCTAGGAGCACTTAGAACTGTTATTGATGCTCCCAATGTCTTCAACTATTTTACCAGAAAAAAAAGATACAAGTACCTTGTGCCAACATGGACATGCTCCGGATTAATCTGAACCTGGCTACAAGAACTAACATTATCTAAGGGAGAGACTTTTTTTTTTTTTACATAGTGAGAGAAGGGATACTAGAACATCAAACTGATTTTTTCACTGTTGGGACCCTGTGCTCATCCCAGTAATATTTAATGGATGCTGCAATCAAGATTTATTTTCTCCCAATGCTATATACAGGAAACTCTCGTTTAAACGGCACCTAAATATCCAGAATTCTCTATTAACTGGCAAAATTCATACTCCGAAAACAAAACCTCAATAACCGGAAATGTTACAGAGTCCGAGTCTCCCGCGGTGGCCGAGTTAGTCAGTGGGGGTAGTTCTCCAAACTGCCACTACTCGGCTTCTTGGCGCTGTCGGAAGTCCGAACACCTCAATAACAGGAGTCTGACTCTCCCGCACTGCCGGTAGTCTCTTCCAATCCGCCATTTTTCTGTGTGTCTCTCCATCTTTATTGTGAATTATCTCCCCCATCTTGCATTATGGGATTCTGTAGTTGAGTACCCAATTACTGTATACTGCCTTGATTTTTTTATTTTTGTTTGTTAAAAATAGCCTCGGTAGATAACCCTCTCTGTCATCCGGAATTTTTAATCAACCGGCACCATCCCGGTCCCATCGGTGCTGGATACCAAAGAGTTTCCTGTACTATAGTCCTGCCAAGGCAGCAGGCAAGTGAGGTAACCAAATCTCTCCCATTGCAGATATGCAACCAACAACCAGGTATGTAAATACCAATTGGAGTTACTTACACTCCTTCTTTCTTGTGGAGAAGCACTCAGCATCTTTAAGGACAGCCTCAATTAACATTTTAGAATGTGTGAACTAAAGGGTCAGTGTAAGGAATGTCAAAACTGGGAACTTTTTAAACCCAATATCAGCCATCAATCTCTACTCAGGTGTACTAAGTTGGACACAGATAAAAGCTTCCTTTCCATGTGTTGCAACACCACCTCAGAAGATTACACTCTACTGTACCAGCGTGGCATTTTCAATTCCTGCAGCAACCATCCTTTTGGCCCTCTAATGAGATTACACAATTAGTACTGAACTGAAATAAGACCATCAAAAATTGTTAATTTATGGGCAACTGTGGAAACTTTCATCTCATCAATCCAGACATCATTAAAATCCAGGTTCCAGCAATGAATAGACCATCTCACCAACCAATTACCCATTAGATTTAATACATGCAGACACTATTTTTTATAATGAAAAAGGTTGCTGGAAAATATGAAGTTTACACTGAAAGTAAATCATAAGCATGACCACTCATGTTCATATACAAAACAGGTGTATTTTTAGGATTCAGCTTTTGCCTAGACAGTTGGAATTTATGAATTCATAAAAGCACTACACAGCAATACTACAATACATAAATCTGATTAGACAATTTCTGGATGTAGAAGACTTAATTTGTCATTTAAAAAAACAGATGTAAAGTTAAATAGAACTGAATATTCCTTATTGGTAAGCAGTGGATTTTATTCTTTATTCAACAAATTGTATTTTGAAGCAGTGCCAATTGCATAAACTATGCATCAGATTACAGTATACAAACAAAAACAATAAAGGGCCTACCACTCATTTTTTAAATTCAGAGTAACAAAGGCAATCATATTAAGTGTTAGACAGGCATCTTTATTATTCCCTTATGAAGTAAAATAATATCCTAGGTCATTAAAATAAATAATTTTAAAGAGTCGATCCAGGAGTGGACATTCAGTTACATTTAACAGTTTTATGCTGGTGCAGTAAAAGATGTCATCACTTTAAACCACGTGGAGCTGTAAACCCTTGACTCACAGCTCTAGCCAAAAATCTGTCACAGCAGCCTGAGTCAGTATTGTAGTTGCTATGCTCACAGCCAACAAACTATTAATCAATCCAGTTTTATGTTGTAACATTTATCCAGCAACAATAGTTATGTTTTGTGCTATAATAATGGCTTGACCTTACTAGTCATAAATTACATGTTAGCCAGCTGACAACTTTTCGCTAACATACTTACATTCAGCTAATTTAATAGGAGTAATTTGATTAGACTACTTTCGTCATTATCTGCAGAAGAAACATCTTTAAGCATGTGTCCAAATAAAATACATTAAACCTGGATTATAAGTAAACTGTAAGAATCACTTCTCTATTAGTGCCAATTAGTGGATAATTTTGGGAAGTATCGTTACTTTCTGCAAAACAACATACTGTATATGACTTCAGTACTTTGTTAATAATAACCTTACCCACACTTCAGTTGTACAGTCATTGCGATGCTTTGACTTGCACAATGTATAGCATCTAAAACATTGAGCGCTTAGCACAATGTAGCCCCTGAGCTAGCAGTAAATCAACACTTAATGAAAATAAAATTGTTGTTTTAAAAAGTTTCAAATGCCAGAGTAAAGAGCAAAGGATGATAGTTAAAAGTTACATCAAGGCAAAAATTAAGGTCAACCTTAACTTACCTATAAAGTACATTTAACTGCAGTTAACCATACAAATCAGAACCAGTCTTTTAAAGATGTTCCAACACATATTCTAGCTCCACCCATGCTTGAATATGTTCAGTCTTACCAAATGCAATAACTACAATCCCTGAGTTTCAGCTCTCACTTCATCAATCTGATTGGCTAGATTACCAAACTGCTACACTGTCATTACCTTCTTAGCCTATCAAGAGTCACAGATACTAGTTATTAAGGATTGATCCTATGTCTACAGCTGGTAGGTAACAGACCTCTGCCCGTAGGTTCACACAAGCTTTTGCTGACCTCAAGCTGTGACCCTCATACCAGTGGCCACAGGCTGCAGGTCATGACCTCTTCAAGTGGTATCTTGGGAGAAAAGTCAATTCAGCTGTACTAGGATCAACAAAATCTATTGCATAGTCTGGATACAAATACTATTCTGCCTTTAATTTTAACATAAAACATAAAATGGAGCCAATGTTACTTGCAGCATTATCGCCATTAAAATAAAAAACACTTTCCAGCATTACTGGAATTTACACTAGAAAGTACAACAAAAAACTTTACATTTTAAAAAGGCAATTATTACTGTACAGAGTTAACAAGCAAAGTGTTCAAGTGGCAACTGCCAGTTAAGGATGCTACCAAGAGCCGCTTGCATTATATTATGTCTTTAACAAAGAAAAATGTCCCAAGGCATTTAACAGAGGGAAAGTAAAAATGAAAGGTATGTTCATAAGAGTTACCAGGTAAATTTAAAAAAATACAATAATTCATCTGATAATACAAAGCATTTCACTAATTTACCTTGTCTACACAACAGTACAACTCCCAAAATCTCTTCAGTCACAGATCACAATTCAGGAGGAATCTCTTCCCCTCATACATTTTCAATATTCACATGATTAGCATATTTCTGGTTCACAAAGATTGTGCTGTTAGTAAAAGCAAAAGCAACAGGATACCAGAAATAACTGACTACAATTGATTACAACTGCCATTGATCGACTCCTGCCTCCTCATTTAAATGCTCAAAAAAATTTGCATTAAGGTTTGACCAGCAGAGGGAGCAACTATCCCCCCCACCCTCCTTCCCCCTCCCTAATTCAGCAAATCTTGATACTGTTGAGAATCAAAATGAGCTTCACTCATACAACAAAACTACTGTAGATAACTCTGTCCTATCAAGTATTTATTTTGACACTTTTCATTAGATAAAGTACTTTAAGTGGCAACTGATGTTACAACTGAAGATATATAGTACATTTTTCAAATCTGACATTTTGTTAGAAGATATTTATACTCCAGTATATCTGGAAGGCAATAGGATTGGAGGTTGTAGGAACAAGCACAGATACTAATGCTAAAGAACTCCATGAAACAATGTTTCCTGCACAGCTGGGGTCAGGGAATATTCTGTGAAGGACAGCAGCACAGGATTGAACATTACAGAAATGACGATGGATAAACATCATAGATCATTGAGTTTTCCTTTCAGGAGAGCAAGGAATCAATATTTTACAGTACAGGAGGAAGATGTCATCTAGCCCATCGGACCTCCACCAGTTCGCTGAAAGAGATAGCCATTTAGTCCCTTTTCCATAACTATTTAAATTTTCCTTTTTCAAATATTTACCCACTTCCCTTTTAAAAGCCATTCTGGATTCTGCGCCCACCATTGTTGCTGATGGGGCATTCCATGTCCTAACAACTCTGCTTAAAAAAAAAATTCTAACTCTCCCTTCATTCTGACAACTTAGTTGTCAACTCACCAACCAGTGGAAATAATTTTTCCTCAGTTATCTTACCAAGACCCATCATAATTTTGAATATCTTTATCAGATCTCGTTAACTTTCTCTGCGCTAATGAAAAGAGCCCCAGATTCTTTAGTGTCTCCTCATAACTAAAGCCTTGTATCATCCTAGTCAATCTCTTCTGTACCCTTTCCATAGCCTTGACATTCTTACTAATGAAGGGTGCCCAAAACTGGAGCAAAATTTCAATTGCAGCTTAATCAATAATTTGTATAGGTGTAGCATTAGCTGTTTGCTTTCGTACTCAGCTCCTCTATTTATAAGATCCAAGAGCCCATATGCTTTTTGTAGCATTTTAGCAACTTGTCCTCCCATTTTAAAAGATTTATTCATCTAAATCCCTAAGCCTCTGTGTTGTTCTTCTTTCACAGATGCACCATTTATTTAGTGTTTATTTATGCAGAACTTTTCCTTGGGAGATTAAATGGGTGGCTAGAGTCCATTACACAGCAGATTGTATGCGATCTGTAGATGGAGGTCCTAAGTGGCCAGTTTTCATTCCATGCTTTTTTATATAATGTGCTGCATGGCTGTACTTCTAAATGCTATATGCAATTTTGCAATTGCACAATTCAGAACTGGAAAATAGATTGAAAAACCACAGAAACTTTTCAAAGAATAGGACAGGATTATAAAAAAAATGCTTACAGCTTGGCAACAGATTTATGAAACATCACAAGTTAAAATTACTTTTTTTGAAGAAATATTGAAAATTTACCTTTCTCCTGGAACTCCTGAGGATAGCTGGAAAATAAAATAGCAATTACTATATTATCTAGAATCAAAACACATTTCTATAATACCAATAAATACTTATTTCCTCTTGCAACTAGATATTGGGATTATTTGTTTTCCTTACTGGTGGATTCATGATAAATTTTATTTCTTACAATGATCACAATCATTATAACTCTCAATACAATACAAATTTAAGTTTACATCAGTTACAAATGTATCTAGTTAAACAACCTTTGTTCTCTACTTCATTTCCACATGCCCTTTATACATGTTTAGGCATGACAGTCTCTGCATATTGTAAAACAGATTTGTTGATTAAAATTACAAAAAAAACTATGCGTCAAATAGATGGTGAATTTTGTATGAAGTCTGCAAAATACTTGGAGTGATTATTACTTATCACTTGATACGAAGCTGTGCAGGCGACAACAGAAATAAATCCCATCAAATTCAGCCTAAAACCCTACATATAATCTCACCATTTTACCTTTGCAGTTAACTGTGATAATTATACTCAGATTTCTTATGGACAAGGACTACATTTCACTCCTTTGGTATTCTGAACCAAGTTAAACTAGAAAACCAATATCCATAATCACCAAAAAATCTTTACCTTGTTTTAATAACTTTAAGCTTTCTCAAAAGTGCATCTTTCTTTTCTTTTGCTTTCTTAGTCAGGTTCTCTCCCTTTAATATCTCAAGTACAAATATTTCAATATCTGCAATGAAGGAAGAATATTTAAATTTCAAACATATTTTAATTTCATCAACTGACAATAACAGTGCTACAGTGAAAACAGTTCTGCTTTCAGCCAGCCGATGTGTAACTCACTTAATTGGATTTGAAAATCTAACATTTAGAAAAAACAGTAGAACTCCCATTGGAAAAATTAGTTTTATACATTTTCACTAAAGCAGGGAATGCTTGGCATGAGGAAACTCTTCAAAGTAAGTACATTTCATGTTAATCCATTTAGTGAAATTATATAGGTAATTTAGTTAGAAGCTAAAGCAATCACACACATCGATCGGAGGGCTCCCGAGGTGCGTACACTTCCGTTCCTGGGCCTCTCCAAACTCGAAATGTGCAGGGCCCACGTATCCCAGAGGCGCATGCAGTTCGCAAGTGTCCCTGGGATCATTTGGGCCATGGGGAGCCAATAGCAGAAAGGAATCTCCCTTCGTACACTTGACAGATAGACCTGTCAAATATATGAATGGAGATCACCCCAAAAACAGAATAAAACATTAAATAAATTTTTTAAAAACCATCACGTTTTTAAAATGAGTTAAAATTACTATAAATTAAATATTTTAAACAAAAATTTAATTTTTTGAAGGAAATAATTAAAGTTTTTACGGGGCCAAAAATAAACAACTTTTTTTTTTATATAAAGTATTTTAAAATTATAAATGAGCGAAAAGAAATGTAACTTTTTTCAACTCTTATGCTGGCAAAAGCAGGCCTTACGCCTGCTTTTACCAGGCATAAGATTTCTAAGGTTTTTCTGCAGGCGGAGTTTCTCCAGAAAGCCGAACTATCTGCCTGCAGAGGCCCTTTTCTAGGGCAGGCGTCTGATCTGTGAAGAGCATTCTTGACAGATCAGAAATACCGGGTTTTCAGCACATGCACTTGGCATGCCTGAAACCGGCATTTCTGATGTCCCTACAGGTGTGTACACAGCTCGCAGGCCGTAGGCATCGGAATATACGGCCCATTGTTTTTCACTAGCCAGAAACATTGTGCTCACACTAAATTCACATGAAAGTTGAATGACTCAAGATGAGCTTTCTGCTTTACTGGAGTCTATCACAAATGGAACATAGGGCCAAAAATTGCGATCAGCAGCGTACCTCCGGAGTACACCGCTGACCTGCAAAAGTTATTCGCACCTACCTGATGGCGGCCCTCCTGCGAAAACCTGCGCACTGACGCTGCAAGTATGTCATAGAGTCATAGAGTTTTACAGCACAGAAAGAGGCCCTTCAGCCCATCGTGTCTGCGCCGCCCATCCATCCCTGTCCAGTCTAATCCCATTTCCCAGCATTTGGTCCATAGCCTTGTATGCAATGGCATTTCAAGTGCTCATCCAAATGCTTCTTGAATGTTGTGAGGGTTCCTGCCTCTACCACCCTTTCAGGCATTGAGTTCCACATTCCAACCACCCTCTGGGTGAAAAAGTTCCTCCTCAAATCCCCTCTAAATCTCCTGCCCCTTACCCTGAATCTATGCCCCCTTGTTATTGACCCCCCTACTAAGGGGAAAAGTTCCTCTTTATCTACCCTATCTATGCCCCTCATCATTTTGTACACCTCAATCAGGTCCCCCCTCAGCCTTCTTTGCTCCAAGGAAAACAACCCCAGCCTGTCCAGCCTCTCTTCATAGCTGAGGCGCTCCATCCCAGGTAACATCCTGGTGAATCTTCTCTGCACCCTCTCCAAAGCAATCACATCCTTCCTATAGTGAGGCGACCAGAACTGCACACAGTACTCCAGCTGTGGCCTCACCAGCGTTTTGTACAGCTCCATCATAACCTCCCTGCTCTTATATTCTATGCCTCGGCTAATGAAGGCAAGTATCCCATATGCCTTTTTAACCACCTTATCTACCTGTTCCGCTGCCTTCAGGGATCTATGTACATGTACACCAAGGTCCCTCTGACCCTCTGTACTTCCGAGGGTCCTACCACTCATTGTGTACTCCCTTGCCTTATTTGTCCGTCCAAAATGCATCACCTCGCATTTTTCAGGGTTAAATTCCATTTGCCACTTTTCCGCCCATCTGACCAACCCGTTTATATCGTCCTGTAGCCTGAGGCTTTCCTCCTCACAATTTACCACCCCACCAATTTTCGTGTCATCTGCGAACTTACTGATCATACCTTTTACATTCTCATCCAAATCATTTATGTAGATCACAAACAACAAGGGACCCAGCACCGATCCCTGAGGTACCCCACTGGACACAGGCTTCCAGTCACAAAAGCAACCTTCGACCATCACCCTCTGCCTCCTGCCACTCAGCCAGTTTAGGATCCAACGGCCCACGGATCCCAGGGACGCAGCCTGTGCAGAAGTGTACCTGGGATCACAGGGCCTGGTCTTCCAATCAGAAAACAGATCGTCTTTCATTCAATTAAATTACTACAATATTTCATTACTACAGCCTTTAAAACACTATCAGATTTAGCTTTTATCATGGGAATCCAATTTATTATTCATAATTCTGACTTCTAAACAAATACTGTGCAGAAAGTTATGAAATTTTTTAAAAACCCGCAGCTTTAACATACACCAGGATTGCTTCTCACTAAAGCTTTTTAGTCATTGAATTAAAAAAAAGCATTTTTTTCATCTCAGATATCCCCTTACACTGTGGAAACGGCCTGTTTCCACCAGCCGTAAAATTTCTGTATGCAAGTGCTGGGCAGTTGGTGGGCAAATAGCCAACACTGCGCCAGCAATTAGGTTTTCGGAGGCAGAGCGGATGGCCTGTCAACGCGTACGGTGACAAACCGCAAGTTCGGGATTTAGAGCATGTGAAAGCACATGCGGAAATCCCAAACTTGCGGAAATCCCAAACCTGCGGTGGATTTCAAAGGCGACATGACAACGGACTCAGAGTACGCCGTCATACCAACCACAAAATCCAGGCCATAAAATTAAGAGCAAAACTAAAGTTACAAGACAATGAATCCTAGTTATACTGTACGCAAAAACAGCAACAATTATCGGCATGGGCATGTATTTTGATTTAGCATGCTTCATTATTAATGTTATTTTAGCATAATGATTCTCAAAATGTCATAATGAGAGCTGCTTTTCACTAATGGGGTGTGCAGGAAATCTGTCACTACATCACTTTAACACTCATGTTATAATTCAAGTGCAAGTGATCAGTAACTACTAGATTCATGGCAGCCAAGTTTTACTACCTACAGGCACACTAAGTTTCCTCCTGATCTCAGAGTTGTGTTGCATTTGTGAAAATAGTTATGTCATATGTTGCACATAACTATGCATGCACAACAGTGGTTCAACTGTGGTGAAACTGACAGCTGAATTGGATTTGACTGCTCTGTACAATTTTTGCATTGGATTTACACCACTATATGTATAAACTTGGCATAATAATCCGACTATAATGCAGGCAAGAAAGAGCATCAGTTATGTAAGGCACCATTATCTCTTAAAATTAGATACAACTTTCACTAAAGTCCCATCTCTATTTATCGCTCTCTATGCTCATACCAAAAGGTTGAATGTTTACAGTTTTTGGATATACTGTGCACACTTATTTCCTCAGAGCCACCCGTAGCTCAGGTAATGTATTGTAAATGAAGTTGAATTAATGTACCTAGAATAAACAAACCAGGAGGAGGATTATGTTTGTAGTTTCTTGTTTGAAGCTTGCATTAGAAGTTGTTCCGATCACTCATCGCTAACACCATTACTGCACATTGACCTTGGAAATAATTATATAGGCAGATTGGGGGGGGGGGGGGGGGGGGGAAATTACGGAATACAATTTTGATGCATATAAACATTGCATCAACTGTTATACAGCTCACAGAGAACTACATTTTCAATAAATTTTAAAATGCAGCTTTCTCGGTGTGTGCAAATTCCATTATAAAATTCTACAATACAAGACCCTGGTATTTGAAAATGATTTATTGCCTAGTCAACATACTGATACAGCACTGTCACCTTGTTAAATAATTATTCAAATAATATTTTTGAACAATAATATTGAGTACCACCAAGCAGATATCTATATTAAAGTGGTGAAATAGGACTCCAGTTCATAGCCAAAAATATCCAGATGTTGTGGTAGCAGAGTTTGCTGCATCCCTCTGGAGACAAGATGTGTCCTCAGCCCTTAAAATCTCACACAACTTAGTCGCTCATTAAAGAGTAGGGAGGCCTGGGAGCCAACACTTCAGCTAATGGCGAATGTATGAAACAGGAGATCTTGCACAGGAGGACTAAATAAAATGCTACACAAAAGGCATTAAAAGGTCATGCAATATTAATATACAGTTTGTAACTTCTGAAATTTATATGAATTCAGTAATCAAATTTACAGAATAAAAAGCATAACTAAATCAATTATGAAATGCATTATGCCAATTATAGAATGCAAGTCATTTTTTCATTAAATTATTCTTACATACCTACATCACAAAGCAAAATGTTAAAATTCAGGATTAATTCTTTTGCTTTCTCTGTTCCCATACTAAAATAGAGCAATAATTCGCTCTTCCTTCCCCCTACTCTCATACTATTGGGTGGGAAACACAATTTTTAAATGGTCTCTAACTGCAATATAGTCAACAAATAATTGTATTCCAGGCAATTACAGTAATAGAACAATTTGTTTTCTGAACTGAAATCTCCTTCCTCCTTATTTATTTAAGATCAATATAAAAGAGTATTCAAGTTTAGTCACCTCTCAACAAAAAAGGTATAAATCTTCTGGAATATATCAGTATTTAAACATTGGAATTTTCTGTAGTTTCATTAGAGCATAAATTGTTACTGTAACTAAATTTTACATGGAAGTTTGGGGTTTCTGTTTAATGATAATAGATGTTTAAACAGGTAGGTGGTTAGCATTTGGCCCTCTCACTGTGGGAACCAGATTTGAGAACACCTTAGACTGATAGGTTGAAAGTTTCTTCTCTCTGCAGGTTATAAGGGTCCCATATGAAATTAGCTTTAACAGTCTTAACCTAGTTCCCAGTGAGCATTACATTGATACCTAGTCTAAAGGCCCTCAGTTACCATGATAGGCTGAGAGAGCTGGGGCTTTTCACTCTAGAAAAGCATAGATTTTGAGCAGCTTTCTGTAAGGTTTTTAAAATATTGAAAGGCTTAGATTCCATCCACATGGATAGGCTATTTAAGTGAGAAAGTGTAGGATGGATCAGGGGACACAAGTACACGTTACATAAGCTTACATTATATTAGAACTATGTTAGGAGATACTTTTCGCAAAGTTGTTGACCTGTGGAACAAGTTGCTAGCACATGCACTGATTCACTGCAAACATTCAGAAGGGAGCTGGATGAATTTCCTGAATGCAGGAAAGCTATGCACAGAAGGTGGGTGGGTATTGGGAGAATGCGTCTCCCAGTCACCGTGGGCTCCTGGAATTTGTTTGATTGCCATTGGGTGTCAGAGGGGAATTGCCCAGATTTTATTCCTAAATTGGCCCGAAGTTTTCTCAATTTTTTTTGCCTCTCAGGAGATTGCATAGCTGACAGGCTCAAAGGACCAGCTAGTCTTTTCTTGTTCTTTGTTTTTGTTATGTTTGAATGCCCATGCCAGAAAATCCCTATACTGTAATTTGCTACTAAAATGGCTGTAAGCACAATTGGGATAATAAGTTTACACTTCTGCAGTAGGATGTGAGTTTCTAAGGTAGATGTTAAGGCACATCATTGGGCCAAAGTAGTAGATCAGATTGTTGTTTGACTAAATTATTAGCATTCTTTAACTACAATATTATAATTTAAAGATAAAATGGAGGACTATAGACAACTAAATGTATCATATTAATAGAATTATGGGCAAGGAAACGAATTATTGTAGGTTAGGACAGTTCATGAATTAATTATTTATGAAGTTGCTGCCAAAGCATCAACAGGGTGTGATCACACGTTAGGGAAAAATTTCTTGTTAAACGACGTAACCGGCAAGTCTGCTAAAATTTACACCCATTGTTATGGCCATCTTGCCAAAGCAATATACGGCAAAATTCCATGTACCTAATATGACTACGCCGGAACGCAAAAATCAGTGTAAAAAAACGTGATTTAAATGTAACCGTTAAATCAGTCTCAGTTGTTCCCACACAATAGATTTAATAACTCCTACAGCAAATGGAATTTTTTGAATTGAATGCAAATACATTTGTGCCACAAATTCATCATTCTAAATAGGAGCTGTAAGGCCAAGCTATATGTCCCCAATGGTGGGCATCAGAAATGTATGGGGCAGCAAGTAGTACCTGCCAATCTTGCCATCGTATTAGTTCAGCTCTGATCAAATGATTAAGAACCAATTTGTAAAGGAACCTTAGAGATCCTATTCATTGTTTAAAAAAGCATAATAATGCATTCATGCAATCAAATTACATAGCACACTGGGGGAAAATATTTTACACACACACACACGCAAAGTGAAGGCATTCTCTGCTGGCCCCAAAGTACGTTTTGCACAAGGATCTCACGATCCCTGTGTCGAGAGCATCGGGTTTTTCAACATTCAATTCAAATCAACGAAGTATAGTGGGGATCCCCTTATGCGAAGTGCTGTGACATCAACAAGCTGTCTAAGCAGCCAATCAAAAGGCAGAATTCTCAAGACAGCAAACAAGGAAGTGAGTAAGCTCTTAAAATTTTAACTTTTTAAAAATTTTAAGAGAGCGCAAAATGAAGATTGGGACTCTCATATGGGAAAAAGGCAAACCTGAAATAAAGATGGACAAACAAAAGTTGCTTTAAAAAAAAAATTCAAATGGACAAATTTCACACTGCATAAAATTAAAATTAGTTTTCCAGGCCCTTAACTTTTGTTTAGCAGTCAATACGCTGTCAAAATCCCAGCTGCACCTAATCCCTTTGGGTCTAACTTCCAGTGGAGAATTTAACAGTGTAATTACTGTGGAAGTGCCGATGTTTTCGTCAGTTTCCCCAATTTGGGTGATTACAGATTGCTGGCTCTGTTGCGGGGGGCGCGGGGCAGAGGTGCACAGCGCAGCTTGTTTTGGAGCCGTCAATGACAGACCGTAACTTCAGGATTTCCGCATGCGCCTGCACACGTGCTAAATCCCGAAGTTGCGGTCAGTTTCAAAGGCAGAATGATGGCGAATGCTACCAGTTCACCGTCATCCCGACCGCAAATTCCAGGCCAATATTTTTGCAGCATAAATAATGAAGGATAACAAATGAAGGTATAACTAATATAGAAGTTAAAAAACTTCCTCATGAGAATTATAACAAAGATGTAGCATTCTGCAATCCTGAGCAGTGGTGTATTGGAGAAATGTTTATTTACTGATGAGAAAGGCCTTTAGAAATTCCTCACATCTGTGAGAAAGAAAACCAATAACTCAAAGTTACAAATGAGATATCCTCCATAATGCACAGGCTAGTCCCAACAATCATGTCAGAAATTTTCAACCACCATCTTGAAAATTCCTTTAGTGGGGATGTTGCATTAATTTTAATGGAGAACCTCAGCTTAAACAAAAAAACTTTTCTGCAGTCAATCACTGATGTAGTTACGACAGTTTTAGCTGCATAATTCAGAGAGAAAAAAGTTAACTACCTGCAAAATAAGAGTATGTCTGCTACCTGGAACTGCAACATTTTAAGCCTCAAATGTTACTTTGTCTTCATATGTTATCCCTAGCACAGAAATCAGCATTCATACTTGTTCTCTTGAAAATTTCACTCATTTGATAGAGGGTATTTTAAAATGCCCCTTTCTTGTGAGGAGGGTGACAGCAAATGACACTATTTACTGGAGTGCATTAACCTATGCTCCACATAGGAAGTAGGTTTCACAAAATATGTAAATGATCCTTCATTTTAGGGTATTTCACCTCTCCCCACCGTTGGTTTGCTACTATCCTGGATGAGGCAGAGCAGGTTTCTACTCCTCCACCAATGCACTTTAAAAATAGATTCTGGGGCCAATCTCAAGTGGCTGTGTCTCCAGTTTTCCTTGCCAGTGGGGAATTGTCCAGCTTCTGTTTCACCTTTCCCATGATAGCATAACAGAGATCGATATGCGCCCATATTGCAACACCTGTTCTCATTAGATTTAACTTTACACTATTCACATGCAAAGGAAGTACATATTTTATACGAGTTCACAACTTAGCCTCAACAATTAAATATATATGGCTATATATAGATATACGGAGACAAAGATAGATAGATATGGAGACAGACAGACAAATAGATAGATATGGAGACAGACAGACACACAGACAACCAGCATCCCCAAGCAACCACTGGAGTTAACTTTTTAAATCATGGAGAGATTATTTTTGTGAGCTCCCACTACCACTTTATTTAAAGATCTTAACTTTAAAATAAAGCACAAAAATAGACATCTACAACGTTTTCACCAATTTCAGGACACATTTCACCACATCTTTTGCATCAATCCATAGCTACTCAACAAATCAATTCTTTGTTCAGCTGAAACCTACTCCAAAAATGCAAACTTAAAAACAATAATTGATGTTATACAAAACAGAATACTCAGACACCGATAGTTCACAGAAAATAAACTGTTTGCGTAGTAGCCATCATAATCCAAAATGGATACGACAGCATTAAGAGAGTTAGCTTCAGAAAACCAACAGTTTCTGATATGTATCCTCTAAAAGTTGCATTCTTCTCCAGCATGAATATATTAAGTATTAAAAGACCATTACTTTTGCCACAGCATTATAACACTAACGGTTGTTTGGAAGATTAATGTTTCGGCCCCATTAGGTACAAAGGCAGTGAATTTAATCTAAATACTCGGACATTCAAAAGGTATCAAGTTTCATCAGTTATTAAATTAACTTTTTGTGTTCACAAGGACTGACCACTAAGTTTTTCCTTAGCGATGGACAGGGTGGGGAGTAATAAACAGCTAAGTACGTAAAACAGAACAGTTCCTTATATTGCTAAAAAATAAATCTCGTAACAAGTCAACGGCGTGTGTTCGTCCTTCCCTTGAACAAAGTGTATCTTTAGAATTTATATGCATTTTTTTAAAAAATCAATAAAATCTGGCAACTAATGTACTGTATCGGGGCGATGAGCGTTAACTGGTAAAGCTCACTATAAAGTTCGAGAGCCCTGCCGGTAAGCGATCTAACCGCCAGAGGTGGAGGCCGGTTGTAGCTCAGGTTAACCTCAACAACACTCTCGGCAGGTGCAGAGTGCTCGTCACTGGCTTTAATCCCGGCCCAACAAATCATTAAATATTTCCCCTCACCCCACACGCACTTCCCTTCCCCGAATTACAGGTTCCCTCCGAGGTAAATAGGGGAGCGTTTACTTCTGAGAAACTGTCTGGATCTCTCCAACTTCCTCCTTTCACTTTCCTCTGGATCAACTCACATAAGTTCTTAAAAGGTTTAATGTTTTTGAAAACATTATCGAATTGATTGTAAATATAAACAAGCAGGGCCGCGACTTTCCTCCTGTCGTTACGGGGGTGGGGATTTACCTGTAATTAGGCTCTTCACGTCCTCGGGGATTTGCTGCATCTTCCACCGCGTCGCCGAGCGCTGTCGGTCACCGGAGAATGCGCGCGCTACGCGGAAGTGCAGCTCCCAACTGCTGCCGAGTGCGCGCGCGCACCACCATCGAACAAGCGCGCGGATGGCGACGCGAGTGCTGACGCCACCACCAGCCCATCTGATTGGACCAAATGCTCTTATTCTGTTAAAGCTCACTCGTTTCCATAACCCACCACCACCCGGCTTTGCCTGCAGAGTGTGTGAACACAACTTGAATTGGTTAGAACTTAACCGTTAGCGAGCTTCTCTTCCTCTGGCTATCACTGCTCGTCGATGTACGTGGACTTTGATGAATTGCTCTGCCTGTGCACCGTGGATGGAGGGAGAGCGGGCACGGGAATAGGAATATATTGTCTGCCTAACTTCTTAATTTCTTTGAGGGGTTGACAATCCAAGTCGACTATGGTAAATTCTATTGCAGTGTGTACCTCGGCTGCCAAAAGGCATTTGATAAAGTTCCACAGAAAAGATTACTAATTAAGCTCAAAGCTGTGGTGATTCAGGGTAAAACTTAGTTATTACATAGAATTACCAGCACCAGAAACAGGCCATTTACCCCAACTGGTCTGTGCCAGTGTTTATGCTCCTCACGAGCCTCCTCCCTCCCTACTTCATCTAATTCTATCAGCATAATCGTCTGTTCCTTTCTCTCTCTCGTACTTATCCAGCTTCCCCTTAGATGCATAAAAGCTATTTAGCTCAACTCCTGCAAGTGACCACAAGTTCCACATTCTAACCACTCTCTGATCAGAATTAGCTGAAGGATGGAAAACAATGGATACTGGTTATTTTAGAGGGTGAGGGACTTAGTGTTGGGACTGCTGTTTCAAATCGATATCAGTGACTTGGTTTCTGAACTCAATGCAAATTAGTTAAATTTGCAGGTGATACCAAATGAGGAGGGCAGTGAAACTCAAGGAGGCAATACAGAATGAGTTAAATAAAATGAGATGAAATTTAAAGCAGACAAGTGTGGAAAAAATGCAGATAGGAAAGACAAATGGGCAATATGTGTACTTCAAGAATGGAGTTTGCATCTATAAGCTGCCCTTTGGCAACATCATCCGAAAAGACATCATGTTCCATGGGTACGTTGACAACAGCCAGCTCTACTTCACCACCACCTCTCTTGACCCCTTCACTGCTTGTCTGATATCTAATCCTGGATGAGCAGAAATTTCTTCCAATTAAACATTGGGAAGACCGAAGCCATTGTTTTCGAGCCCCACCAAAAATTCCGTTCCGTAGCCACCGATTCCATGCCCCTCCCTGGCTGCTGTCTGAGGCTGAAACAGATTGTTCACAACCTGGGCATCCTATTTGACCCTGAACTGAGCTTCTGACGCCATATCTTCTCTATCACCATCATCTACTTCAACAACTATAATATCACCAGTCTCCACCCCTGCCTCAGCCTATCTGCTATTGATACTCTCATCCATGAATTTTTTACCTCCAGACTCGACTATTCCAATACTCTCCTGGCTGGCCCATCTTCCTCTGTAAACCTGAGCTCATCCAAAACTCTGCTGTCCGTATTCTAACTCGCACCAAGTCCCATTCTCCCATCACCCCTATGCTCGCTGACCTACATTGACCCCTGGTCCAGCGAAGCCTTAAATTATCATCCTTGTGTTCAAAGTCCTCCATGGCCTCGCCCCCCTCCCAACCTCTAACCTCCTCGAGCCCTACAACCTTCCGAGAATTCTGTGTACTTCCAATTCTGGCCTCTTGTGCATCCCCAAATTCTTTTGCCCCACCATCGGTGGCCGTGCCTTCAACTGTCTAAGCCCCAAGCACTGGAATTCCCTCCCTAAACCTCTCTGCTTCTCTCTCCTTTAAGACGCTCCTGAAAACCTACCTCTTTGACCAAACCTTTGGCCACCTGTCCTAATTTCTCCTCCTTTGTCTCAGTGTCAGTTTTTGTCTGATTATGCTCCTGTGAAGTACCTTGGGATGTTTTACTATGTTAAAGGCACTATATAAATTCAAGTTGTTGTTGAAATATCTGTTGTGTTTCCATTTCATTCAAGTTTTATAGAACTAGCTAATTAAAACCCGCTTTAACCTTTATGTGTAGATTGCCCCAGGTTTCAAATTTATTTGGGAAAGTGCAGGGGAATGGGACAAATTGGATAGCTCTTTCAAAGAGCCGGCACAGGTACAATGGGCCAAATAGCAGCCTCCTGTGCTATATCATTCTATGACTTGATGATCTGTGGGCCCATTTCGGCATTTGTTTGGGTTTCGATATGACTCGGGAATAGAGGGAGTCAGGAACCAGACGTATTTCATTTCAATCCTTTACTTAGTTCATTTATTGTTAATACGCTTCATAATACAGTATTATTCTCACCTGACCTTCAACACTACTTTTCGAAGCACGGTGAGTCTGCCCACCCAAACAGTGGTTTGGTCCTTTTGTTCTAGTGTTGCTTGCCTGCCGCTGGCTTCTCTTGTCCAGCAACAACAATTTCACCTACCGTCTTCAAACTTTTATAACCCATTTGTTTACCTGGGAATATTAGGCCAGCCATCATGCTGGAAGGAGTTAGGCTGATTTTATATTATGAAACTCTTCCAATAGAAGTCCTTCTGTAATTGAGTTCCTGTTGTGGCAGAATCATCCAGTTGTACTGCAGAGCAATTTTAACAACAGCAAGAATTCAACTGACAATGTACAAAACTTGTGCATACACAATAGTATAAAGTTGGATTCACAGCTTGTTAAATGTAGTGCCTGTGTTGGTGAGATTGCTTTTGTGGGTAGATTGAGAGGTTGGCTTGTTTGCAGCCAGAGCCAAGTTGGGAATCCAACTTAAGTATCAATAGCTGAAGGGATTTAGCTTTACTTAAAGAATGAATGAATGCAAGCTGACTATTCAACTATAGAGGGCATCACATACAAGTTCAATCATGCCTTTGTCCAACATCTACACACGCACTTTTGAAGAGTTATTGGATAGTGACAGGACTCTTGTCTTGGCAACATTGAGGCCAACTGTAGCACCTCTATTTCTACCTGAGTTTAGATCAGTTAACCCAGCACAATCTAGCAATCAAACCTCAGACCTTCCTAGTCTGTATAGCTCCTAAGCAGTATGCTTATCAAATCAGCCATAGGGTGAGCCCCCAATTCTGTTCATTATAAAAGGAACGACAAGGGAGTATTCAAAGAAATGCAGAACTTCCAGCTGGGTGCAATCATTGTTAGTGAGCTTGTCATTTTAGAAAACAGTATGAGAGAAATGTCATTATGTTTTCATCCTGAGCAAGTCTACGAATAGAACTGATGTGAGTTCCCTCACCTCTAATGCATGATGCCATATCAAAACACTGCTTCAAAGAACAGCAAATCAATAATTGTAATGGCACTCAATGGAGGTTTGCATTCCATACAAAATTCCTTTATATTTTAAAGTTCACAGTGGGCCAATTGATTTGGTAGGGAAGGGGGAAGTGAATATTTGGAGAACGTTGGAGAGATATTGCTGGAAATGAAATATTTTCTCATTTTTGAGACTACTGTTAATGTAAAACACTCTCAGATTAACTATGGTACGGATTCAATGTGCTTTCCCTATAATGTACTTAATGTCAATATGAGAAGAACACTCTTACATTATCAGTGTAATTAGGGTTGCAAAGGGGTGGAAAGTTTCCGGTAATTTTTTGGGACATTTCTGGAAATTTTCCACGGGAAGTTTAGCTTGCAAAAAAGCACATGCTAGCATAATATTGTTTTTTATTTGTATTTCTTTCATTTTTTTTCACAGGACCTCTCTTAATAATTAAGATTCCATCACTGTTAGTAATTTTAAGGAATTTCTTAATCAATATATGTTTATCTTCTTACTTGGCTTGTTTTAATAATTACAAGTTTTGTGTGTGACTGTGAACAAATGTGTCCTGATTGGTTGGATGAGCGATTAGCTCCCTCTATTGGTGATGTAGCGTCGTACGTGCACAGATCATGCTTCCATCACATGGAGCATCAGGAAAAATTTACTCACCCTGTTGCAATTGTGCTGATCGACCGCAGTTTGACACAGAGACGAATGCCCTTTATTTCTCAGCATAGAACAATGCCACGTTTACCGTCGGATGTGTGGAAGCATTTTACCCCAGGCATTAAAGATGGAAAGACTGTGTACATGTGCAAACACTGTGCAAAGCCATATGTAAAGAATGCCACAAAGATGCAGCAGCATTTATCCAAATGCAACAACTTCACTCAAAGCTCACAGCAGTCAGCCCAGAGTTCCTCTGCTTCCATTCAAGAAGATGATGGTTCACATTCAGCATCAGGCTCCTTATCATCAGCAACTCCTGGCCCACTTGGAAGGTTCTTTGATACAATGGATAACCATAGCCAGAAGAATGCAGATGAGTGCCTTGCTCGAGCTGTATATGCGACAGGCTCACCCCTCATGCTCACAGCCAATGTGTACTGGAAGAGATTTTTCAATGTTATTCGCCCTGCATACTGTCCTCCCACCAGACATGCTTCGTCTACTTATTTGCTGGAGGCTGAGTATAACAGAGTCCATGGAAAGCTCAAAGAAATGATAGAGATGGCAGACTGTGTTGCAGTTATCTCAGATGGGTGGTCAAATGTACGAGGGGAGGGCATCATAAACTACATCATCTCTACTCCTCTCCCAGTGTTCTTCAAGAGCACAGACACAAAGGACAACAGACACACAGGCACATACATTGCTGATGTGCTGAAAGCAGTCATCAACGATCTTGGATCACAAAAGGTCTTTGCAGTAGTTACTGACAATGCTGCGAATATGAAGGCTGCTTGGGCTCAAGTGGAGGAGGCCTACCCTCAGATTACGTCTATTGGGTGCGCAGCTCATGGGCTCAACCTGCTCCTCAAGGACATCATGGGTTTGAGAACCATGGAAACACTGTACAAGAGGGCCAAGCAAGTTGTTAAGTATGTCAGGGGAAAACAGGTAGTTGCAGCAACCTACAACTCCAAGCAAATGACAAAGAACAAGAACACCACACTGAAGCTGCCCAGCAACACTAGATGGGGTGGTGTTGTCATAATGTACTTCTGGAGGGTAAGGAGTCGCTGCAAGAAATGGCAATATCCCAGTCTGGAGATATGGAAACCACCATCAAGAAAATACTGCTGGATGATGTGTTTTGGGAGAGAGTGGTTAGCAGCCTTAAACTACTCTCACCAGTAGCATCTGCAATTGCTCAGATTGAAGGAGATGACGCTGTCTTGTCAGATGTTCTCAGGCTTTTTGCCGATTTAAAAGAACAAATCAGCATTGCCCTACCCACATCCCTGCTGCTCAAAGCAGAGGAGAAGGCAATTGTTCAATTCAAACAGACGCGTCAAGAATTTTGTGTCAAGCCGATTCATGCTGCAGCATACATGCTGGACCCAAAGCATGTTGGGAGACCAATACTTTCCGGAGAACAGATCAACAGCGCTTACAGTGTGATTTCTACCCTCTCACACCATCTCAATCTGGATGTGGGCAAAGTTCTGGGAAGTTTGGCAAAGTTCTCTACCAAGCAAGGTCTTTGGAATGGGGACGGGATATGGGAATCATGCAAGCATATCAGTGCAGATACCTGGTGGAAGGGACTTTGTGCATCTGAGGCCCTGTCACGTATTGCATCGGTGATACTCCAAATCCCACCTTCATCAGCGGCCTCTGAACGAAACTGGTCACTTTTTGGGAATACGCATACAAAGGTGCGCAACAGACTGACTAACAAGAGAGTGGAGAAACTGGTGGCTATCCGGGCGAACCTACAACTTACTGAGCCAGATACAGAAGTGTCCACCACACAGCTAGACAATGACACAGAGGAGGAAATGGACACGTCAGAGCCAGAGTCAGAGAATCAGGAGGAGCAATGATGAGTAGAAGACTCGGAAGACTCATGAGTAGAAGACTCAAAGGGACAAAATAAGGACAAATTACAGGCTAAATAAGCTGACGCTCTTTTTATTTTATTTTAGATGGGTCTTTTTTGTGGGGGTTCAATAAAGTTCAAAATTATAACCTAAAGTTTTGAACGCCTGATTTTTTTTGTATGGAACAGTATGTCTATTTTGATGGCAAAGATAATATAAGGGTTAGAGACAAAAACCATCAGTGTGCAAAAAAACTCTAACTTCCCGAAAATTCCCATGGAAAGTTTCCTCTTTTAAAAGATCCCGGAATTTTGCAACCCTAAGTGTAATGTTTTTATTTCGCACACTAGATATCCTGGTCCTCTGAGTTCAGCGCTGAATTATGATATGAGATTGTGGCCACGAGAAACTAGACAGGAGTTTGGACAGTAACACTTATAAGAGGAAAGGGAGGGGAGGTAAAAAAAACTAGTGAGAGAAAGCATGATTTTATCTAGCAACAGTAAAACAATTCTTAAACCCATGATGTTTGAAGCACAATTTTGGGTAAGTTTTAATTCCAGACTTTCAGCAATAGTAGTTGAATTGTGATCAGGTATAGGAACTGTTGCCAATTTATCCCACATTCAGGGCCAATGAGGCCAATTGTAGTATCCCTAATACTGCTCAGCTGAGATCAAGTCAATATCTTAGCACTGACAGAGGATTCAGCCTAGGACCTTCTTGGTCTGTGTGGCTCACCTAACCATTGAATATTTTTTAGAGCCATCGCCCAAGCTCTTTGATTTACTTTTAAATTGGTCTTGTCAGCAGGTACATGCCCAATGAAACAACTGTTACCTCAGTAACAACATCATATCACATTTCTATTGCCATAATTTTTCAGCTTTTTAATTGCATAGAAATAAAAATAGAAGAAAACCTCTGGCGCGGCATGCTTTTCCTAGCCCTCAACATAGCAGAGGTTTAGCTGTGATTTCAGAGTAGGCTGTTCTAGGAACTGAGCCAAATGCAATGAGGTGAGAACAACTTAACATATAGGAAGACAGCCTGCGGGGAACTACTGCTTTATGTATATAATATAGACAGCAAAGAATACAAATTGTAAAAAAGAGATTTAGAAATGAAAGCTCTAATGTCCTGTATAGCAAACTGTGATGCATGTGGCTGGAATTTGTGGTCAGCGGCGAAGCAAAGGCATTCACCGCTGGCCCTGAAGAAAGCTGCCCACAAAGATCTCACAATCTCTGTGGTGAGAAGTTTGCCTTTTTCGATGCGCAAGTAAGATTAGTGTAGAATAGTGGGAAATCCCTAGTGTGAGCTGCTGTGATGTCAACAAGCTGCCTAAGCAACTAATCACAATGCAGAATTCTTACAGACTGAGAACCAGGAAGTGAAGAAGTTGCTTTTATTCAGACTTTTTAAAAATGTTACAGAAAGCAAAACAAAGATTGGGGCTCTCACATGGGGAAAAGGTAAATCTGAAATAAATATAAACAAACTTTTTAAAAGTCTAATTTTCTTTTAAAGTTTCTTAAAAATTGTAATTTTTATCATAATTGAAGAAATTTGACACACCACAAAATTAAAATTAGTTTTTCAAGGCCATAACGTTTGTTTAGCAGTCAATACGCTGTTAAAACCCCAGTTACACCTAATCCAACAAGACCTAACTTTTAATGGGGTATTTAACAGTGATATTACCGCAGAAAAGCCCAAGTTTTACTAATTTCACTGACTACACTAATTGCCGGCTGTGGGGTGGGGGTGGGAGGGGGGCTGGTGCACAGCGCAGCCAGTGTCGGAACAGTGAATGACTGACCGCAACTTCAGGATTTCGGCATTTAGATGCGCATGTGCTAAATCCTGAAGTTGCGCTCATTTCAAAGGGGTAATAACAGCGAACGCATTTAGTTCGTTGTTATTACCCACCGCAAATTCCGGGCCAATGTGTAAAACTGTTTCAGTGGCATTTGTTGACTTAGATACATATCTGTGTTTATACAGACATCACAGAGGGCCTGTATAAATACAAATCCACAGTTGTCAAAGAAATGTGGTGCCAACTAAATACATTTAAAAAAAAAAAGCACATGATGGTTTCCATACATTCTGCGTGTTTGTGTACAAGGGCCTTTGTTCAAATACAAGTCAAGTGTTTCGCTGCGAGGAAATAAAATGTGAAAACAGCTCATTAGTTTCAGTGGAAATTTAAAAAAAAATTAGCATAAAGGCTAGAACTCTGAAGTAAAAATAGAAAATGCAGGAAATTCAGAGTAAGGCCAATCAACATCTGAATCAGAAAGAAAGGTTATTGTTTCAGATGGGACCTCTTATACAACCTCGATGAAAGGTTACATCTGAAATATTAACTTTTTTTTCATTTTTGGATGTTGATAAACTTGCTGCGCATTCCAGCATTTTCTGTTTTATTTAATCAGTTTCAGTGTTTGACACACAGAAGTAATACATGGAATTCATTTTATTTTTATTTTTTGTAATTTATTTCCCTTCTCCTAAAAATACTTACTTCTCCCAGAGTATGGTTTCCACAGGTGCTGTTGGAGTCTTGATGGTGTTAACAGTTTATTTGACCATGGATAAGCATCACAGATGAGCTTGATCCAATCCTCACCCAACATCCACACATTGGCACTTTCAGCAAGAGTAGCTGAATAGTGATCAGGAATAGGAGCTGTTGCCAATTTATCCCACATTCAGGACCAATGAGATATCCCTACTACTGATCAACTGAGATAAAGTCAATATCTCAGCACTGACACGAGGATTGAGCCTAGGACCTTCTTGGTCTGTGGGTCAGCTACCTACTGAATTTTTTTAAACCATTCCAATAGCTCTTTGATTTATTTTTAACTTACCAATTGTAGGATAACATTAATAAAAGCATATAAAACACAGTTGACGTTACATTGAAAATACCATACATGGCAAGAAAAGTCACCTCTGCTGTCATTCAGAGAAAAGGAAAGCTCTTTTTGCACCTTGGTAAACTACATTCTTGTGGGATATACCATGAACACATGCATATACATAATAATGAACTTTACATATGTATTTTGCAATGAATATTATTTGCTTGAACTATTGCCTGTTTTCAGGAGTTTAAGCCCTACAATGTATCTCAATATACTTACAGGATATACGGCACAGAAACAGGCCATTCAGCCCAACCAGTCCATGCCAGTGTTTATGCTCCACTTAAGCCTCCTCCCGTCTTTCCTCATCTAACACTATCAGCATAACCCTCTATTCCCTTCTCCCTCATATGCTTCCCTAGCCTCCCCTTAAATGCATCTATACTATTTGCCTCAACTACTCCCCGTGGTAGTGAGTTCCACATTCTCACCACCCTCTGAGTAAAGAAGTTTCTTCTGAATTCCCAATTTGATTTCTTGGTGGCTATCTTATATTGATGGCCTCCAGTTACGCTCTTCCCCACATGTGGAAACACTCTCTCTGTATCTACTCTATCAAAACCTTTCATAATTTTAAACACCTCTATTAGGTCAACCCTCAGCCTTCTCTTTTCACGAGAAAAGAGACCCAGCCTGTTCCTCCTTTCCTGATACGTTGCCCTCGCATTTCTGGTATCATCCTTGTAAATCATCTCTGCACCCTCTCCAGTACCTCTATATCCTTTTTATAATATGGTGACCAGAATGGTACACAGTACTCCAAGTGTGGTCTAACTAAGGTTCGATACAAGTTTAGCATAACTTCACTACTTTTCAATTCTATCCCTCTAGAAATAAACCCTAGTGCTTGGTTTGCTTTTTTTATGGCCTTGTTAACCTGTGTCGCTATTTTTAGTGATTTGTGTATTTTACTCTGAGATCCCTTTGCTCATCTACCCCACCCAGACCCTCACCCTCCAAGTAATAAGTGACCTCCCTATTCTTCCTACCAAAATGTAATACCTCACATTTATCTGTGTTGAAATTCATTTGCCAATTATATGTCCATTCTGCAAGTTTATTAATGTCCCCCTGTAAATTGTTGCAGTCCTCCTCAGTATTGACTATCCCATCCCCCCCACCCCCAATTTGGTGTCATCCGCAAATTTAGAAATTGTGTTTTTGATTTCAAAGTCTAAATTGTTAATGTAAATTGTGAACAGCAGTGGTCTCAGCACTGATCCTTGTGGAATGCCACTACCTACCTTCTGCCACTGTGAATAGCTACCCTTTACCCCTACTCTCTGCTTTCTGTCTTGAGGCCAGCTAGCTATCCATTCTGCTACTTGTCCCCTGACTCTGCATTCTCTGGCCTCATTCATTAGTCTATTATGTGGTACCTTATCGAAGGCCTTTTGAAAATCTAGATAAAATACATCTATTGCATTACCCTTGTCTACTCTCTTTGTTACCTCTTCAAAAAATTCAATGAGGTTTGTCAAGCAAGACTTTCCATTTTGAAATCCATGTTGACTATTCATTATTATATTTTTGGCTTCTAGATGTTCTTCTATTTTCTCCTTTAGTAGGGATTCCATTATTTTTCCTATCACCGATGTTAAGCTGACTGGTCTATAATTCCCTGGACATGTTCTATCTCCCTTCTTAACTATCAGTATTATGGTAGCTATCCATCTGTCCTCTGGCACTACACCTTTTTCGAATGAATTATTAAATATACTTAGTAATGCCTCTGCTATCTCTTCCCTAGATTCTTTTAAAATGCGTAGATGTAATCTGTCCAGACCAGGGTTTTTTTCCTCTTTGAGTTTGATTAGTTTATTTACTATATCTCTTCTTTTTATTTTAAATGCATTTATTTCATTACTAATCTCTTGATACAATGTCATGTCCACCTGTTCCTCACCCTGGTAAATACTGAAGCAAAGTAATTATTTAATATTTCTGCCATCTCTCTATTGCTGCCTGTGGTATTATCCTGTCCCTCCCTTAGTGGCCCTATTCCCATCCCGACCTTCCTTTTTTTA